>NC_046377.1:13977681-14666982 GCF_011125445.2 Fundulus heteroclitus
AATGTTTTATCATGTTATTGTATAAAGCAAATAAATAATGGTTTTCACCATCTCTGAGAATTGCCTCTCTTGTCCTTGTGGACACAACAGCAAGGCCACAGTATATTCTGATGTATGTTATCGTGTAATAACATTCCCTGCAGCTATATCAATGAAAAAAAAACTAAACGAGACATTAATCTCTTTTCCTGCCCTTATGTTTTCAGCCATTTTAGAGAAAAATGATGAGATTGTGGTGCTCTTTTTTTTTTCTCTCAGCCTTAGTACAGATCTTTTACCTCTGCAGATCAATCTTGTGTTCTGGTTACCCCCAGCTCTTGAGATTTCAGATTAAGATTTAGAATACAGTGGCAACGCTTTCAAAAAGACCGGATTGCTTTTCTGTTTCCCTACTTTTGTCCCTGTCTCCCGCCATCTTTAAAGGTCCGCCATCTTATTAGTTTCCATCATCTCTGAGGCCCCTGAGTGCTCATAGCGCCAGTCTGCAGCCCGGTCAATAGCTCAACTCATGCCTGAATGTGCAGCGATAAAATATTGACAGTGTGTGGGTGAATGAAGGAGACAGAGTCAGCCAAGACAAAAGACGGAGCATAATGTTATGGGATGAATATCTATTCTCTTTATGTAGCCAACCCTCTTTCTAAATCAGCCAAAGCTCCAACAATATACAAAAAAAAACATAACATTCCTGGACAGCAGGGGGTGCTGAAGACGACCAGAGGCTCTTAACAGTCTCGACATCTTGCTGTCCACATGATTGCACGTATTGTCCTGACGCTTTTGCTTGTGGCTCTCCGCCCCCTATCCGGTTGGTCAGTTTAATTGTACAGTGAAGACGTAAAGAATTAAATGGTGGCAGTTTTAAAACACACCTTCTGCGTCTTCATCCGGCATTGCTGTGCAAAAACATTTAACCAGACTCCACGAGCAGTGGCATTAAGAGGTAACATGAAGGGCAAAGAGAAAGCCTGAAACCACATATCAGTTGAGACTGGGAATCTATTTCTGACAGGGCAGTGGGTCTCAAGCATCAAATCAGAAGGACTTCTAAGAGGATAGATTCCTAATCTGGCTTTATTTCTTCCTGCTGCTTTGGTCTTTCATGGCTATTTTTTACCAATTCACCTCAACATTAGAATCCAAATGCTCTCTTTATTTGGCTATGATTGTGGACACATTGAAGGAATTTGGCTGCAGGAGCATCGCTCATAACATACATACATTCGGTATGCAATGTAAAAACTGTACATTTATTCTGTATGGAGAAAAGAAAGAGGGGAAGTTGTAAGCTGTGAAAGTGCCATATGTGCAATATACTACAATGATATTCAGCTTCACAGCAGTTTAGCCGACTTATCAGGCTGTAATTGGCAATCTGCAATGCTGTCTTGTGGGTAAAAGTCTCTAAACAGTTTGTGTCCAGGATGCATGGGCTCTGCAGTCATATTGGATGTAAGGGATGATGTCCTTCTAAGCATCATATAACATCATTTGAGTACAAAGGAGGAGCATAACAGTGTTTCTTGTTTTTTTTTTTAATAATCGCCATTCTTCTCCGTTTTCTATTAAATATAAACAGAAAAGAAACAAAAACAACTAAAAAAACACAACTAGGAGTCCTTGTCAGGACTCTTTCTCAGTCCAGCAAAATTTTGAATATTGTATCAGTTGCTTTCAAATTTGTTCTTTATTTGATCATGCAGCAAATTATTGGGAAGTGTATGTATAATCTGACTGGCTAACCATGTGCTGAACAGAATCAAGCAAGGCCTTATCCAACTCAGTAATGGAAACATTACTTCCCTAACCCGGTGTTTGAACACCCATGTGGGTCTTAAATCAACTCGTGAAATTATCCGTAAAGATGACATGTATTGAAAAAGAATGCCGCTAACGCATGTTTGTCATAACCGATAAAATAAAACAGTAGTTATGATTGGATGACGTAGAGTTATTACCTTTGTTTTGGTGATCACCTGTCCCCACATTTTAGGCATACAGCATAGAGAAGCTGCTCGCCTGTATGTGCCAGAGCGGTTCTGTCGACACAACACGCGTCTGAAGATGGTTTCCTAATAGTGTGATTAACTTTATTAAATCATGACGCCATCTGGCATTAAAATGAACAGGTCAAAATAAAGAAGTAATGTGCGTAGATGTGTATGTGGGGGAAGTGTGTGTGAACTCGTCTGTGTGTGTGCAGAGTAGGTGTGAGTTTGTGGAGTAGGTGTGTGTGAGAATTTGTCACCTGGAGGTGCAAGGTTGTTAGATTGGTAAGAAGGGCAAAGCTTTACAACCCTGTGGAGCAGCGCAGGGCAGGTAATCTCTCAATGGCCGCCACAGCCCCAGACGGACAGACACCCTCAACAAAATAGTCATATGTCTGACACAGCGGTCGATCGGCAGCGATCGCAAAGAAGCAGCATTGCCCAGGCTAAAGAGAACTTTTCTCCGTGACATCTACCCCCCAGTGCAGGCCAAGCTGGGAGCTAGGTCGTCTCAGTGGCCAGATGCTCACCTAAGTCCCCTCGCAGCAAGACAACACAGCTCCAAGGAGGGGAAACACTCCCTACCTCAACAATCAAACATCGACAATCAACGTACGGTGTTTGGGAATTATGAAGTTCTCGCCTCGCTTCCAACCTAAACCCCCTAGCCCAAGCACATCTATACATCAACGTTGTGTACGTGCCTTCTTTTATGTTTCAGTTCCCATGGGATTATTACAGCGCCAGGTTCAGGCCTGATATACTTACTACAATGCTTAGGGTTGTTTTGTTGGGATGGGATTATTTCTTGAAAAAAAATATACATGAGGAATATTTTAGAAATGACAGATTTGTTTTTGAGTGAGCCTCCTTATTATGTTTTTCCCCCCTATGATCTGGTATTATATCACCCGTTTTGTCATTTTTTCTTTTCATATTCAGCTGGTTGAAAGACTGCAGCAGAGTGAGACGTTCACTCACCAGTTCAGACCCTGGAAGTGACAATACGAAAAAAAAGAAAAAAACAAGTGTTGCATTTGCTGTGACCTTAAGGGACCCGGTCTTTTCCCACTTCTCACTGTGAAGGTACATTGGGTGTCCCATGTGTCGGTGACATTGTCAAGTTCGGAGCGGATCACTGCGCACTGCCCTCGTCCTCCCTTTGTAGCTTGCTGACAGCCTCTTGACGGTCCATCAGCGAGGAAATGGGTGGAGTGGAGGTAGAGAAGGGAGTGGGGGGGGGGGGGGGGGGGAGGACATGCAAAACTGCTGACAAGGCTATCTGCCGCAATGTCGCCTCGCTCAGCGTAATGAGAGACGTGGATGACAGGGATGAAAGCGAGTGAGAGTTAAAGAAGAACAGGTGAGGGGGGCTTTAGTGTTGGATATGGAAAAGAAAAGCAGTGGAAGGAATAGTGAGATTCACTGATACATGTGTGAGTTCTCTCAAGGAGCCACTTTCATGTAGTGTTGAATTCTGGTAAAACTGACATTTTTCCTTTTTATTTGCATTATATTGAATGACTAACCTTCACACCACTGAATCGTGATGAAAGGAGGCGAAAGGCAATAATAGAGGACAGCTTCTTTGCTTATTGCCATGGTTTGGAGCACAGTGAAGCTATTATTTTGAGTCCAAAAGTGTTTGTGTTTATTCACTTGGTGTGGAGGTAAAAAGTGAGTCAGATGGTGTCTTCTCTTCTTTTCTAGCATTGTTTTAAACTCATCCATCCTTCAACTGTCAATACCTGCCTGTCCTTTTATATCAAATGAATCAGAATTTGTTCATTGTAAAATCAATGTGTACATGTGTCTGTTACCAAGTACAGTGCCTTGAAAAAAGGCAGCATTATGACTGGTCTTGTCATTATTCAGGTGACCAAGTACTCCACTCACACCAATAGCTTCTAATGACCCAGGACAGTGATGGAGGGTCATTGGTTTGCAACTGACTTAGAATGCTCCGAGGAGGATGGGCCTCCATGTCCTTAAAAACTGCAGCGCTCCAACTGCAGGTTGCTCAAGTGCGAGCCATCAGAACTGACAAACACTCCTGGATGGGTGTCAAAACGTTTTCAGAAAGAACTGAACGAAAGTCCGGTTGCCTCCGATTTAAGCCTGTTTGCTGTTGCGATGACCTGGACAACTGAGAATTTAAAGGCATCTAAACCGAGATCTGAAAATGTATATTTACCGCCACTTTTTGAGGAATCAGACTGAGCTTGAGGTTCTTTGAATAAAAAAAAAAAGGCAAAGCGTTCAGTCTCTACGTGTGAAAAGCTGGTAGAGGCACACCTCGAAGGATACGCAGCTTTAATTGCTGTGAAAGGCGGTTCTATAAACTACTGACTCTGTGGGGCTGAATACAAATGCACGCCGCTCTCATGATTCATGTAGTTGGACAGACAAGGTTGTGGAAACCTCGTAACGGTAGTGATGGGATTTACTTGAAGAAAAATGACTGACAGGAAAATAAACAACTGGAGTGCTTGGAACCGCCATGGGGAAGCAGAGCGGCAAACAGGTAATGGTGAATAGAGAATTTGGAAGGGAATGAAGAGAAAAAGGGACGCCTTTAACTACTGGAACAGTTGATGAGAAACCGTGAGAACAAGGTGCGACTAATCAAGGAAATGTAGTGCAGCCGGTGAAGAGGCAGATCAGGAAAAACTGAGGGAAGGTCACTAATGAACCCATGAAGGGAGCTGAACTAAAACACAAAGGATCTGCTTACTAAAGGGGAAAAAAATGCCAAATCCACAAAGAGAAGAACAGGAGAATGAACTAAGAAACTCTACGGGAATTAATGAACTGATACAGAAATATCCTGACAACAATAATAAATAACTCCCAAAACTCCAAATACAAGATCAAATGAAAACCAGAAACACAAACACTCATGGATCATGAAGGTGCAGTTTTTAGGTTTTCATTTGTACTAATTATTTACTACTATTTTTCTTTTTCCTCTACTTCATCACCATTAGGGACTTTATATTTTTATCGTTCTCGACAATAAGTATCCTGGTTTAAGAAATCCCATACTATGACAGTGAAAGCTAGCTGAAAAGGGCTTTTATGACTTTCATGTTGCTCCTTTTGACAAACATTCATTTTCGACCCTTTATTGTAAAAGTTATGGTACTAAAAGTCTAAGCCGAAATTGATATGCTGTTGCACTTGCAGCATGGCTCTGTAAGAGCACGCTAAGCTCATTTCAAGTCAGACCTCTAACATTTTGACTTTCCCAAAAGGTCGGATCGCTTTCTAACAGTCTATCACCTTTAAAGAGGACCATTGTCAGAGGGAAAGATTAAACATGAACCAGCATAGACAGATTCTGGAAGACGTAATTGAATTTCCTCCAGTTCTTATCACTCTGAAGATGGCTTGTGTTGTGTTTCCATTCAGACTGCGGAACGCGTGGAGCTGCTGTCCTATCACCAGACCTTTTTTTTTTTTTTTTTTTTTTTTTTTGGGCAATGAAAGAACAAAATGAAACCATTTTTTCTTTTACATTTTTTTTCCCCCCATCGAAAGCAATTTCACCGATGAGGGGAGACTGATTTGCAGTATATGAGCTTGTCTGTTTGTCTGAGAACACTGACAGATAATGGAGAACCGTGCTACAGGGTGAAAAATGGGCTCGGTGTCGGGCCATGCCTTTCCTGCACCCGCGCCGTTTTTACGATAAACACCCCCACTCGCTCCATTTTTTTTTTCTTTCGTGGCTTGAAGCGGTGGTGACAAAATAACTGTACGGTAGAGGAAATAAATAACTTGACTGTGAAGGTCTGCACACATAATCTGGGAACTGTCTTCGGTAGAAAAATAGACAGCATTAGGTGTGAGCTGGAAGTGCTTAAAATGATCCATGTCCTTGTTTTGGGCCAGGCGCTGGAGACGGGTTGCATCTCTTGTGCTACTCCAAAACTGAAACTTAGGGTGTCGTGGTGGTGATGTCGCAGTGCCAACAGAGATTTGTAATAGGTCACATCAACCTTATTGAGTGTACGCAATTCTGAAAACACACATTACCTTTCTTTTTTGCCCAATGAAAAAAAGAAGTCTCTGCATACTAGAGCTTAGCACAAATGTTCTCAGTTTTTACACTGAAATGGACTGAAGCCAATTTAATAGTACAATGACATTGAAGATTATTTGTAAATCCTTGTGTTCTGTATTTAATACATTTCCAAGCATGGACAGATCAGCCCATGCAAGCACAAGACAAGCTAGTTAGTTTTTTGGCTCGGAGTTATATTTCATTTGTGTCCAGTTACCTCATCCCGCTCATTACTGTTCAATCAAAGCAAAATCATACCACATAATAACAACATCAAGACACACAGTGTATTTATTTACAGGGCAAAAAGCAAACAATAATCATAGCAATGTATCGGGGTTTGAGAGAACAGTGCATGTTTTTTTAATGTATTTATTTTTTCGAATCATTTGGTTTTGCCCTTATACGGATATACTATATTCAAAGGACGACCAAATCCTTTATTAAAAAAAGCCTACAGTGTCAAAATGTTATGACTGAACATCAAAGAATAATTTTCCTTTGATGGGCTAGGAAGATTGGTAGAGGGATAACGTGGGAGTTAAATTCCTGGGTATGTGTACAGTACACCTGGCAAATAAAGCTGATTCTGATTCTTGTTCTAATGCAGTGAACGAGTAGTGCACTTACCTGTCTCATAATCCCTTTGTATATTATAGTTTGACAACCTCAAAGTCCCTGCAGTGTTTGACACAATTAAGTTTCCAGCTTTGCTCTGTTGAGCATGTGTAGCAGTGTGTGTTTAAGAGCATTGTGCCCAACAGCCCTGCAGCGCTCTTACGGTGTGTTTTTATCAGATTAAATTTTGAAAACCAAAGGTTGGGCTATATAAATGCCATTTTACCAACAGATCATGTGTTCATTTCCTACTGTAATAGCTGGTGAAATATGATGGACCGCTACCTGAAGAAATTAAGGGAACCAAAGGAAGACAAAAAGAAGCAAGACTGGGTCTTTCTGGCTAATGCCACAAATGCCTTTGGGAACCAGTAAATATAAGATTTAAGATTTTTAACGCAAAAATCAACTAATGTTTTTTTTTTTTTTGTCCCCAAATGTAGTAGTAGTTGTAGTAGTAGTAATAGTAGTAGTTGTGGTTTAAACTAAAATAAAAGCTTAAGCTGACCAAACAAATCAAACCACTTCATTACTCATTTCCTCTTTAATCTTGAATTTAATAAAAAAAAAAAACAGATAATTCCATACCAGATTCCCCTGTATGACAGGAGAGGTCCGTCCGCCACTGGATTAGTCCAAGGTTATTTCCTTTTAATCAGCAAAGGTATCCAGGTCATCTGCCTGTTCTATTCACTCAATCTTTTTTTAGCTGTGTTCATTGTGTGTTTGCTTACAGAAATGTTCAGAGAAACAAAGAAAAATATGTTTTTTGGCTGGAAATTCTATAAATGACCAGGATGATATTCTGATGTTTTTAAACTATAATTTAGTTTTAGAGTTTAAATCTAATTTTACTTTCAAAAACATAATAGGGTGCTAAATACCCAACAGATCGTTTTTCTGTGCACTTTAGTATTTAAAATTGAAGTCTGTGATTTTTCCTGAAAATAAGTAAGAAATGCCCAAATCCTTACCTTGCTCTTCTGCTCCTTACCAACTATAGTTTTAAAGAAAAATAAAATTTTCTTTTTAAATTTCATTTAGGGGTGTAATGGTACACGATTTTATGTTGAAAATGTATCCATCTACCCAAGCACTGGCTACTTATGCTTATACAGCTTATTTCATTGAAAAACAAAACGCAAAAAATCAAACCTGCAGTCAGTTCGATACTTCCACTTTATGAAATTTTATAAGAAAAAAATAAATAAATGAAATTCATTTTGGATGCTGAATTTTTTTTTTTACTGCCAATAATAATAAAAAAAACCATACATTTTTATTTATTTTTCTTGATTGCAGCACACCGAAAAGGTACCAAACTCTGACTTTAAAACTGGTATATGTACCGAACCGGGATTTCTGTATATTACAAACATTGGTTTTAACTGATGCTTACAAACATTACAATTGGAAATATAGATCAGTTAAACAGTTCTAAGGCTGCGTCCACACGGAGACGAGATTAGGTGTATCCGCTAAGGTATTTAGTCGTTTAGGCCACATGGATGTGGTGTTTAAAGAACAAAGAAGGCACCGTCCAGTGCTGCAGCTTTGATATGGCAGGCAGTAGCGTCCTTGGACTCTTCCTTTCTAACAAGCCTACTCTACATGGCGCGTCACCTGCCAACCCATATGAAGATTACGTTGAACATGTGTAAACGTTTGTGCCTGATCCCTGTTTGTGATCCCTGATCGCTGTGTTTACTTCACATGAGTTGCCTGGTATTTTTTGCATGTTTCCGTGGCAGTGTCACAGCAGCACCAATGGGCCCGGCATAACTACTACATACTTTTTAGTTGTGCTGTGTCCTCCCGTGTGGATGGAAATGTTTTCTTAACATTTTCTTTAAAACCAACAATAAATAAAAATGTTCTGCATCTAATTCTTGTTTTTAAAATCACTGAAATCACCGAAAGCCCAAAAATAAAGGGGACATGTCATAGAAAATCCACTTTTTTTGCCCTTAAATGCATTTTGTTGTGTACTTGGAGTCTCGAGGAGTGCAGGAAATTTTAATGAAGTCTGACCACGTGCTGCATAGATATTTTGTCTGGGTCATACTTTTCAAGATGTTCAGTTTTCTCTATTCTCTATTTTGTTTTTGAACAATTACATCACAGCATTTGCTGTGAAGCTGCTAAACAAGGCTTGGGGCTTAGAAATTTTGCAAATCCACCATTTTTATGTTTTTTGGTAGGATAATATAATGTTTGCTTGTTGGGTGTATTAACCCACACAATTCATTATACCATCCCTTAGCATACTACAAAATTGGCCCAACGGGGTGGAGTAGAACGCTTTATGGTCTGGAGGGGGGCGGGCTGTGAAGTGCCTCATTTGCATTTAAAGAGACCACGGAAAAAAAACGTAATTCTCAAACATACCTCAGAACAGGGGCAAAAGATGGGCTGTGGGGAAACAACAATGAAGAATTAAGACCAAAGCGCTGTGGTTCCACTTTATATAGACCACAACTGAATGATTTAAATAACATTATAAACACTTATAAAATGTTTATAATAGACAGTAGAACTGTCATTGTATTTTGCCTTTAAGACGATGTGCTTATACATGACAGCGAGTAATTTACATCCATCTGTAAACCGCAGTGCTGCGATGGCTGTTCTCCTGACTTCTCTGAGGAGAGCCTAAATTCACTCTGTCATTTCACAGCAGAGGCTTTTGTAGCTCCTTTGTTTAACTTTCACATCAGCATGCAGACACCATGTAGCTGGATTGTCAAACTGAGGTTGGCAAGCAGCACTTTGATCATAACCACTGTGGGAGGAATGACAAAGAGGTGAGTAGGGTTTTAGCTGAATCATGTATATTCTATTATTTCTCTGCCCCAAGTAAATGCGCACATTGACCAATGGCTTATGAAGCAATTTGTATTAGTGGTGTCTATAAAGCAGCCATTAGTTCAATGTGAAAATCTCACTCATACCGTACCATGTCACACAAGATGAAATTAATAGACTCTTGAACTGTGCACTACCACTAAAATTTCTATAGCCCCTTAAACCATTTGGCTTCATCAAGATGAAGATCTAAAAATTAAATGATGCATATGGATCTTTACTGCAAATTGCAGATGAATCTATACCATTGACAAGAACTGTACTTTGCAAAATTCCCTTAAAATTCCCTTAATATGTACAAACTATAGTCACATTTTCTGCAGATATTGCCAGTTTTTCAAGCTCTTAAACTCCCACACCGTAAAGCCCTGTTAATGTGATCCCTGAAGTATCAATCTTCAAGGGCTCTGAGTTGCTTGAAAGAAGCAAAGAAGAAAGAAGCAAATTCCGGCACAAATTTATATTTGAGAAAACTGCCTTAGGATAGTCTCATGTGTGGTAAATACAAAGAAAGTCAAATAGGGGAGAAAAAATGTTATTTCCCCTTGATGGGGCTACATAATAGGCAATTAGTTTTCAAAAAATATGCAGACTTGTGGGAGCGGCTCAATTGTTTATTTCTCTCACAGAAGCAGCTGAAATGTTGTTCTCGAAAACACACGTGTCTTTCTGCTTTTTCAGTCAGGCATGTGTACAAATCTGGCTTTGCTATTGTTAAATAACAAATCTAGGATCCTGATATGTAGCCAGACATTAACAAGGAGTTAGAAACCTCAGAAAATGACAACTGCCATGCGAATTTTGAGCAAACTTTTAAAATGATGCAAAAAAAAAAAGAAACTATATAATGTGAATTAGCCGTATTTCCTTCTACTGGTTTGGAGAGAATTAACCAGGCTTCTCAAAATGTCATTTCTTCTGAAGTTAACGTTACATACAGCTGTAATAAATAGGAAGTAGAGGTTGCTAACAAGCATGGACATCTGAGAGAAACTGAGACAGGTTTTCAGGGATGTGTTGCTACTGGGCAAGTTATAATTGTTCCATCATATCAATTAGTACTTGCAGTCTGGAGACATTAAGAAAAAAAATGCAATTGTATACGCATTATGGGAATATCTGGGAGGACACAGACGGCAGAAACAGCTGATCAGTCAAGTGAAGTAGATGTTCTGCACCTCAGAACATATCTGGCAAATGTTTTTCCATCTCTCGTTTAGAGCATTAGCTCTTTTTTCAGAAAAGCCAAAAACCACCTCAAACAAGCACAAGAACCTTTTAGCAAAATTTAGGAAGTTATTTAGAATTTTGCCATTTCCATCAATCCTTTCCAATGTGACACTTAAAAATGCCCATACAAATATTGATGGAAACTTGGTTAGTAATAGTTTAAATGGATACATCCGTTTTTTTTTTTATTGTGGTTTTTGTATGGCTTCTTCAGAGGAGATATAAAAAGTCAAGATCTCACCTGCTTTCAAAACCTCAACAAATTACTTATTTGGTTAATAAGCTAAGATCAAATCCAATATCTTCCTTCTCCAAACAGCTTCACTTTACAATGCTTATAGCATATTTTGTGAATGGTGACTTTTACTTGCATCCACTTTGAATTAGATTATTATTTACTACTATTTAGGTTAACGCCAGTGGTTATTTATATTAAAAAGCCAATTTATATGTGGTCTGTTGCAATATATGTTCCATCTAAAACATTTACCGAAAAAATACAAAATGGCAAAGTAATTATTAAATACAAATGCAATAGATTGTTAATTAACTGCTTTAATAGTTTTTTTTCTTAAATTAGTAACTCTGTGTGTGTGTTTATCATACATTTTGCAATTTGTGTTTTACATTCAATGTCATTATTAAATAGCACTACGGTCTTAATAAATGCATTTTAGCTGCTATTAGAATTCCTTAGTAAGCTCAAGTCCCTACAGGAATCGTCAGCCAAACCTACGTATGGTATTTATATATATATATAGTATATATATATATATATATATATATATATATATATATATATATATATATATATATTTGGCTTACAAAATGTGAATAATATGCCATGTACATTGTGTTCATTTGACCAATCTGAATTCCTCTAGCAACCCGACTATGTTTTACCTGCCACAACACAACACAAAATGACGGAGATAAAGGTGCTGCAGCCTGTCAGCATCATGGGCTCTGTGCAGAATGCTAAACCCCAAGCTACCCACTGGTCTCTATATAATGCGTCAGTGCGGGATTGTGAGCGAAAATGGGTGAACGAAACAGACTACAGCATAAAAGGACCTGAGTGTTCAATACAGTAGAAATAGATTTAAGTTTAGCCCATTTCCAGTTTCTCTTTCACCATTTAAAAAAAAAAAATCTAAAACAATACAGGAAGATGATCTTAGTCCAACAATTTTCATGTTGGCCAAGTTTTTCTTTGTGTTTACACAAATAATTGATTCACCTTTATTTCTTTAAAAACAATTCTGTCGAATGGTGTTTCCTTTATAATTTATTGTACCTGGCTAGTCCTCAGATCTTACATCATGAATACAGAACAATGCATAACCCCCATATGTCTTCCAGTACAGCTCTGCAGCTCAGATGTGTAACAGAGGAGACATCTGAGCTGCCAGTGATGAGCAGCTTTAAAGGTGTCCAATCCCAATAAATGATAAAGACTTATTAATATTATTCACATGGCTGAAAAAGGGAAACATCTAAAACTGGCAGGACAGCAGCCCTTGAGGACTGACTTTGGAAGCTGCAGGTTTACTTCAATCCGTCATTCCGTCAAGGTCATTTCAGAAATCCCACAACCTGAAAGCATCCACAGCCTGGGTTGAAGGGAAGTTTTGTGAAATTGGCTTTTGGCATTTAGTCACGCGCTGCATAACAGAGACAGAATTGGTGGCACTGTACAAGGACATAGTTTTAGATGTTAAACTTGACACATAACACCAGATTTACAGATGCTTTTTGTTTATCTAAAATGGTATGTCTCATTTTGTATCCTTGAGCTCCTTTTTATGGCTGTGAATTGTATATGTTTACTACTGCAGAGCGCTAACAATAGCTCTTCAGTGCAGTCTCAGCTGCTCCTCTCTCACTTTCTATTTTACCAACAACCTGGGGCAATGGCTTTTGAAGAGATTCTATTTGAGACCGTGCATTGAATATTTCACTAGCCCAACATGTTTTTTTTAGTCGGTGTTGTGCTGCTGCTCACAAGAGGTTTCATTGGTATTGCAAGGGGATTGCCTGTGGTTACGCTCATCTGTGCATATCTACCACCCTTTACTACTTCTCTGAATCCATTTGAGTTGATTAAATGTATTCAGTCTTGAAATTCAAATTATCTCTAGGTGATTCAGAATGCAAAGAGGGACTTTCTGCTTTTAAGCCACATGAACTCTTTGACATTGATCTGAGTCCTCTTTAATATACTCCTGCTGCTCTGAATGTTGATATTTCATATACAAATACAACATTATGAATACCTTACCTTTTATTGTCTT
Organism: Fundulus heteroclitus; assembly: GCF_011125445.2. Classification (NCBI taxonomy): domain Eukaryota; kingdom Metazoa; phylum Chordata; class Actinopteri; order Cyprinodontiformes; family Fundulidae; genus Fundulus; species Fundulus heteroclitus. The sequence goes on from NC_046377.1 coordinate 13,990,743, forward strand.
TGTTGTTATTGTCCGTCTTTGTTTGTCTGTTTCTTGCTAAACAGCTCTATTTATGAGCCTTGCCCCCCCACCATATAGAGCACAGTATTGATCCGTCTCTCTATAATCAATCCATCACTTTAAGATTGATCACATGATGCAAGCAGAAAAAACAAACAGGATGGCACCACCCATGCATCACTGCAGGTCTACTCAAGGTGAATTTCATTGGTTAGATCAAGTCTTCTCACCATTTTTTTTTTTTTTTTTTTTACAAATTTACAAGTTTTTATTGGTTACAAATTTGATTGGTTTTATCTACCAATCATTTGGATAGTTGACAGTTAAGCCGTTGCTAAAGAAGGATGTATGGATAGGGGCCAGATATGTGATTTGACCCTTATTAAAAACAAAGGTCAAAAAGTAAAATGTTTTATTTGCGGAAGAACAAGAATACATTTGTTCATTTGCTTTTTTTTACAGTAGACAAAAGTTGACTTAATTGATTTTACCTGTAACAGCTGATATGAAACAGGTTTTTTTTTTTTTTACCAGCAACTCTTTCCTAAAAAAAAAAAAAAGATATAAGGTATTATAAATGTATTGTCATGTTTTCAATCTAGCTTGCAGCATGGATTAAAAGATGACTGCTTTCACATCTATAAGTCCAGTTTGGTTCACTATGGAGATGTGCCAAGAAATCTACAGGTGAGTAGGTTCAGCTTGACTAGCCCGAAACAAAAACAAATACCATCTTTTCTCAATGAACACACCATGCCAAGTCTTAATAGATGGCGCTAACAACAACACTCATGTGTGGAAACTGGTTTCATGATTGTTTGGGTGTGTTAAAAAAGTCAAATAAAGCATGAAAGGTGTAAGAAAGTGCTCAAAACAAACCGAAACTTTAAATAAAGAGCCTGGATCATTTAGGCTATTACTTTCAAAGAGGAAGTGATGCTGCCCTCTGTTGTCTCAGAAGTTGGAGATCCAATCTGGGAAGAAGGTCACGCCAAAGTTGGGTCAGAAACCAGTGGGTTTCATTATTATTTGTGTACAGTGACCAGGCTAAGTATGTGGAATGTTTTCATTAAAGTCATCAAACTCTGCAGGTCGTGTATTACCTTGCTTCCAGGAACAGGCATCTTTTAACTCACGTGTAGACATATCTGTATTTTATACTCCACAACTTCTTCATAACAAAAACACAAAACATCACTGACCACCATGCCCAAAAAGAGTAACCAGTTAGTTGTTGCAGCCTACAGGAGAACAACAACCACATGTGTAAACGATATAGACACTTAAAAGATTTCATATATCCATGCATCCATCCATTATTTTCTGCTTTTTTGTTGCAGTGGCAACAGGCCCAGTAGGGAAAACTAAAAGTAAAATAAATGTCAACTTGTCAACACCATTCACATTTCAAACTTCATGTTGCCGGGGCTGCCTGGTCTCCATAGCCTTATATGCTTTGTTTTTAGAACATCTTGCTCAAGGCACAAGACAAAATTATTTCATTTAGAGGGATACACATATAGGGAGATAACCAAAATCTACCCCTCTTTGCTGATGACGTTTTAATCTATTTAAGACAACCTGAGAAATCTCTTCCTCAGCTAATGTCCACATTTGAAAAATTTGGATCACTACCAAGTAATAAAATGAACATTTAAAATACCCAGTGTATGACATTTTACTTTGCACTTTAACAAATTTTACAAAACAAATACAGCTTCAAATAGGGTTAGAATTCTATGACGTACCCATGAGATGGTTCTAGTAAATGATGGTCCAATAAATTTAAAAAACACACATGATTTGTCAAGATGGACTCTTATGTCTTCTTTGGGACTATTTAATAGAATACAGTGAGTAAAAATAAGCAGTTTACTACGTATTCCTATTCCAAACCCTCATTATTGATGTTACAAAACAACAATTATCCAAATAGAATAATATGATTTCCTGTTATATATGGTAAGGATGAAATCAAGAATAAAATACATTACACTGCAACTTTCAGTGGATAGAGGAAGCATGGACTTTCTAGGTTTTAGAGATTACAATTAATCTTCTTAATTAAGACCCCTTATTCGTTTATGTAATTCTACTTTTATAGCTAGATGGAAAGACAACTACAAACTCACCCGAATAATGCTAATGTCCCCTGGATAACACTAACCTTTACAATTTGGAAATCTGTAGTGACAATAACCTAACCAAAGAAGAGATGATGTAACAGTGATGAGCGTATATTAGTGAATTATTACCTAACCACCATGATAGGAGATTTAAACAATGGACAGACAAAGGCTTCACCTCTTACTTCACAAACAGTCTGGACATCAGAGGTGGTAACAGACTTTCAAAATCAAGCAGAAATATGGTCTAAAAACCAGGATTTCTTTGTTCAAATGACAAATAGATATGACAAACTTCAGAAAGAAATTTAAGAATGAAGAGATGATACATTTTTAAGTATATTTCAAATGGCTATCATCATAACAAGGTTATAAGAAAGACTTCAGGATAGTAAACATACTTACCCTTTATAAGTTAAAAATGCTGAAGAAGATGCAAAAATAGAACAATCTGATTGGGAAAATGTGTAGAATACAATGGCAAACAGATGGAAACAGATGGAAAATGTAATAAGGTTTTTCGTCACACCAGCATAGAAAGCCCAGCAAAAATGGTGACACCCAGACTTACCATCGCCATATATTCCAGGCTTGTCCAAAAGTCCTACCTTTTTGGAAAGAGGTTCAAAGATGTTAACAAAATATTTTTCAAAGAAATACACATTTTAATTTTGCACGTATTTATCTAGGCCTAGAGATTACAGGTTTTACTACAGCATCTGACAAACATCTAATTTGAATCATCTCATCATCACCCAGGAAAATGACAAGCAAATACACTAGAAATTGATGATCGGCACAATACTGCATACCAAATATATGTAATGGAAAGACATACAATATCTTTAAGACCACAAAAGTATAGCTTTGTCTATTATTATTGACCTTTGTCCAAGGTGGCCTTATGGACCACCTTTTGCTTGAACATGGTGTTTGTTATGGAAATTCTATGCCTTACACAGAAGTCCAACAACAACACACCACTGGGCTTCAAATCAGGGATGCCCCTCCTCCTCCTGATTAAACCCTCCATGTAACACCTTCACCTGCCACTGAATCCCCCCAGATGTCACCCCTTCCAGGACATCATCCAGAGACTCTAAGAATAACAGGTAATCTGAACTGCTGTTCGGTGCATAAGCAAGGACAGCAGTCAGAACCTTCCCTCTTGCGACCGGAAGTTGCAAAGAGGCAACTCTCTTGCTCACTGGGGAAAAATCCAATATCAAGGCACTCAGCTGGGGGCTTGTGAGTATTCCCAGCCCCACCCAACGCCTCTTACCCTGAGTACTCTGGGGTAGGAGAGCGTCCAGACCCTCTTTCGGAGCTGGGTTCCAGAGCCCAAGCTGTTCATAGAGGTGATTCCATCTATTACAAGCTGGTACTGCTCAACCTCACACAACAACTCTAGCTCATTATTCACCAATGAGGTGAAAGTCCTCATCCCTAAAGCCATATCATGCCACCAGGATTTAACATGCTAACGTCCCTGCCCTCACATGCCACTCAACTTGCATTGCACCCAATGTTCTTCTTTGTAGGTGGTGGGCCCACATAGAGGGGTATCCTGTAGCTTCTTTGTGCCAAGCCCCCATCCCCTGAAGGCCTGGATCCAGGAAGCATCCTCCTCCGTAATTATTGAATATCTTAGTCTGATCTCTCCCCTAGGCTAATTTACCATGTAAGTCCATGTCATGAGCTAAAGCTCTAAAACATTGTAGCCTTCAGTATATTTGCAGTACACAAACTCTCCACCATGTTAAGGTGAAAATTCAACGGAGGGCCAGTTCTACCTATAAGGTGATAATATGAACAACGTAACTATTTTATGAGGCACATACCACATTGTGCGTACTTGCTTAAAATTTACCAATACAAAAGAATATTTACTTTCATGACAGTTTAAATTTAGATTTGCTGGCTGCAGACATCTTTCCTCTGACAGCTACTGGCATGCTTCTCCTTCATCTTTCAGAATATTTTAGTTTGAATTCTAGAAACAAGGAAATGTTTATGATGATAAGGTTAGAACTTTGGCTGTAGTTTAGAATTTTTACCTTTTTGAGTTTATGCTTCCTTTACATCCAACACAGCTGCACCCAGATGTATGATGTCTTACAAAAGCTCTCAAAAACTGATACCAGCGTACATTCAAACAGTAAAGAAGCATGCTCAGAAATACAGATTGTACAGTACCATGTATGTCATTAATATGACTCAAAATAATATCTGTAATATAACATTTTACTCTAACTCCAACTAGATGGGTGGGTTCTGTGTATATCTTCTCGGTTCATATAATAATGCACTATAATGCTACATCAGCAAATAACCAGAAAGCTTTAACCCTATCCCTAACACACACACACACACACACACACACACACACACACACACACACACACACACACACACACACACACACACACACACACACACACACACACACACTAAAAGTTGTTTTTTCCATGACAACAATAAACCGAAGATTGGAAATCAACCACAAAATGGATCAGTGCATCTTTAGCCCAGTCTAACTCATATTTTGATTAACATTAACATTTTAAATACACTGACTCTTCTTTCAAGGGGACTGATACTTCTGGTGCCTTTAGGGATATAACTGCCATAGAACTAATGCTGACGCTGGTAATCCTGACCTGTTATCAGGAGGTAGAATTTATAATGTGAAGGGTGAAGAACATCTCCATTATTTATAGATGTTCTCAAGTTGTTTCACAATGGTGTAGTTCAGATCTGGATAAGTCTAAGGAAAATAAAATGATGTAACCTAATCTATTACGGAAAAAAGAAAAAGACCAGACTTGATCTGGTGATGAAGTAAGATTGCTCTTCCTTGCACTTATTTACTCAATGTTGACATTGTGTAGAATATTATCTTTATTGGAGAGAACAGCTTCCTAAATGAAGGAGAATTAAACTAATTTGCAGTCTGCAAAGGAATAACGGCAGGGCAAAACTGAAGGTGGTAAGAGCAGGTATCTTGCTGTTTTTGTCGTGCATTTTTTAGTGGGAAAATATTTTCTACAATAAGCACAACCCCTTTCTTTGTGGTTTCTATACTGCTTAAATTCTTTGCATGGCACCAAGTAGTGTTTTTCCTGCTTATAGGCATGGCAATGGGACGGTGTAATGCTTTTTTTCTTGTAAAATATACCCCTATGCTCACATCAGAAGGGAAGAAATATCTTATGCATGCTGAGTCTCTCCTCCTCATGCTGCCCTTGTGTTCTGCCTGATGAACTGATTAATTCTCTGTGAGCAGTGCGAGACACTTCAGGGAGGCAGAGAGTGAAGGGGAATTCAAGTGACAATAACTGAATTTCGCTTGGTAATAAGAAGGGCTCACTTTGCTGTTCAGACAATAGATAGAGCCGTTTGCTTCCTACAGATTTATTTCATGTAAACCGCCTGGCCATTTTGGGAGAAGATGAAATTTTTGTCTCAGATTGAGCAAGATGGAACCAATATAATGAGCGGCTTCTTCGGGGATCTCATTTGCAATGGCTTGTGCTGATGTGGTGTTACTTGGGTAATGCCCTCTTCAGCAGCTTCCTGGCTGTAGTCCACCAGAGGCTAGACCTCTTCAACCCTTCTGGTCACATAGTCCGATATCTCATCTCATTCGCGGTGCACTGCTGTGGTGATGACTCGGCAAAAACGATCAAGGTTAATGAAAGTCAAAGTAGTCTGCAGTGACTTGGAAAACCCTGGAAATATAATCAGGACAGCTTCCATATAAAGATCATAAAGTGGTGCTTGAGTTTACTGCTGTCACCTATATTCACTGTACAGCAGATGTTTGGTGGCTATATATGAGCTAAGTGTGCTGAAATAAAGCTATGGGCTTTGTTTGGTGGATAAAAAAAAATTAATGACCATGGCAGTACCATCTGTCAATTTATATTTTCATGCTATTAAACAGGCCACTGGAATTTAGGGAAGCAGAAGTTATGCATTCAGTGCTCAAAGAGGGAAACAAAACAGGGTTACTCTGTTACTTAAAGTAATCATCAGAAACAAAATCACAACAGCAGGTAAGAAATTGTTGTAAATCCATTATATATATATATACATGCTTTATTTTTTTTAGTACTGTAGCGCATTCCAAATAAAGGAATTTTCTAAGGTGAATTTATCCAGATTCCCAGTCAGTTGTTTTTTGGAGTTGTAGCTTGCATTGCAAATCAACTCAATTTTCTTGTCAATAAATTGGAATAGCATTGAGAAATCCATTTATTTGTGTAATTACGTTTTAAAAATTAACTCATTAGGATTACTAAGACCTAATATATGTCAAGCATTCACGTCTGTAAACTTTAATAATTACTGCTAATAGTCAATGAAAACTCTAGATTTCTATTTTTGAAAGTATCCATAAAGTGGACAATGTAAGCATTCAGTACTTAATCAGGGCTTCTGCCCTGACTAATACTGCATCAGTGTGGTGTGGCATGGAGGTGATCATCTTGTTGCTCAGCCAATGTTTTAAAGATGCTCAGTTGTCAGCAGCCTTAAGCTTGTCTGTATTGTCGGCTCTAGCGTCTCTCGTCTTTGTCCTGACAGTACTCTGTAGATTATCTACGGCGGTCAGGTCAGACAGGTTTTCTGGCCAATCAAGCACAGTAACACCATGATCATTGAACCAGCTTTTGGAACGTTTGGCAGAGTGGGCAGATGCCAAGTCCTGCTGGAAAATGAAATCAGCATTTCCATAAAGCTTGTCAGCGAAAGCCAGCATGAAGTGCTTTAAAATGTCCTAGTTGACAGCTGCGCTGAGTTGGAGTTAATAAAACACAGCGAACAAAAGGCAGCAGATGACACGGCTTCCCAAATCATTACAGACTGTGGAAACTTCACTCTGGACCCCAGGCAACAGGAAATAACTTCCTTCTCCAGAACCTAGGATATTGATTTCCCAACGAAATGTGTAATATACTTTCGTCTGGAAAGAGAACTTTGGACCACTGAGCCATAGTCCAGTTCTGTTTCTACTTAGCCCAGGTAAGATGCATATGAGGTTATATCTTTATCTTGTTCAGGACTAGACCATACAAGGGACGCGACATATGTCACCCATTCTGTCGATACGTCTGTGTGTTATGGTTCTTGAGGCAAACCTTGAGAATTTCCCCCATACTCTTGATTGAGCTTTACTTTCCAACTCTCTGAATGTGGTTATCTCTGTTGCACTTTTTTTTTACTACAAATTCTCCTTTACAGGTCCATTTAAATCCGTGTCCATGTAATAGAAAAATAGCCTGGGAAGCTGGGGCGATTGTCCTAGTAAGATGTTGAGATCACATGATCCTATACATTTTGGCATTTTTCTTTCTCAATGCATAACACTTCTTACAATACGTCTATTGATGTTGCAAATCAAATTCAGACATACAAGTGTTGTGCCATTTTGCATGGTTTTAAGTTATTTAATTTTTAATAAATAACTCTCAGTCTGTTAGGTATTGTCCGATGAAGATCAGGACAATACTTGAAAGGGAGATTTAAGCACTGCCATTATTTTAACAGCAAACTCTGCACGCATATAGAACAAGTTCAAGAATTTATTAACAGAAATAAACTAACATCCAGAGAACATCACTATAAAATGCTGCTTATCTGAATCAACACTATATTTCAATCAACAAATCTCTCTCTCTACAATGCTAGTGAGATTCAACTAAACTACTAAGGAAAAAACATAATCTGTATAATATGATTGAACTTGACTTTGTAAAGTGCCTTGAGATGACATGTTTCATGATTTGGCGCTATATAAATAAAATTGAATTGAATTGAAAAAGAATATGGAATGAGATCAAATTAGCTTGACTAATTTAGGAAAACATTTCATATGTGTTTCAACCTATTCACAATGCAAATCTGAGTTGTATAAAACATTATTCAAGGAAATAACATTTTAAAGGGGGATTTGCTCAGTGAACATCATTGGCTTCCTGGAGAAATAATTGCATTAATAAAATCAGGTGTCTTAAAGGTTGAGGGCGCTGTAGCGATCGGTCATTAGCTTGATGGGCAATCCTAAAGTCACACAAAACACCAGTAAATCGACAATAATCTTCCCTATTAATGATGTACTAACGCTCATAGCATTATTGAACGATGGCCGGGCGAAACGAAAACGCATTACGTTCAAAACGAACCGTAGTTACGTTTAGTAGGTGGTAGCACTAATGTTACCCGGAAGGCTAATGGCGCTAAGATTAATTTGGTCATAATGAGCGCACCAGACAACACAAACATTAATATCTCATTGGTGTATAAAAAATGGTTACTAACTTAATGCAAAGTCTCGGGATGATGCCACCGTATAAAGACTAAAAAACGGGCTTCATTTTCTGAAATTTTGTCTGATTGTTTGCCTGGATTCATTCGCAATATGTACTATTTGCTTAGCATTAGGAAAAAAAAAAACATTTTTGTGAGTTATCCTACTGGCAGCATAACAATGAAGATAAAAAAAGCCCTTGTTATACCACCTGCCTATTAGCAGCCATGAAAAGACGGCAGGAGATGTCGGACTCTGTAAGTGTATCCTGGCTGGAAACTGTGGAGGCCACAGGTCTCATCCATCTTAAGCAGTGACGTATGGAAAAATGAGAGGAGAGAGAAATGCAGCATCCAGGGCTTGTCTCCACATCGTCAGTCATGTTGACACCTGGAACTGCTGAACCCTCTATACCAGGGGGATGAAGGAATAGCAGGAAGGCTGCATGTGTGTGCAGGAGATTAGAAAGAGAGAAGGATGGGAAGCTTGACAAAATGGATAAGGATGAGTGTGAGTGACAGACTTAGAGGATAGAGAGGCTGCCTTTGAGAGGTTGAGGATGCGCAGATGCTGTGCGTGTCAACATGCATGTACATAAATGTAAATAAAGCATTAAAACAGTCACTGCATTCAGTATGTACACCTATTCCACAGCATATGTTCACTGTTATGGCTTAATCGGGATTTTATCTTAATCCATCTACATTCACCTTTTATTTTGTCATAGATAAGGTGCTTTTAAAATGCATACAGGAAAGGCCACATTTAAACAAAACCAAAGCTTGCAAAAGCTGGAAGCAAAGCCAGCCAGCTATACTTTGCCCTTTCCTCCTAAAAGACATATTGTCTTACCCAGACATGTCTATTTTTGCACAGGAAAACAGCTCACCTGGAATTGGATGTGAACAGAACTGGCTTTATTTCTATTTTTATTATTCATTACTTCTAACAGCTCTATTTTTGAAGTAGCAGACTGTGCTTTAAGCTCATGAATACCTTTGCTTCATACCTACATACTGTGAAGTGTGATAAAGAGAACAGTAAGCTTATACAAGAGAGAAATGCAAGAGATTTTCCATTTGAACCAACCATTGCATTGTACAGTTTATGGACTGAAAGCTTCATATTTTACATCCAGTGACCAGTCTTATCACCTTATGTAGTATGACAACATAAAAAATAAATAAATGGCATTTATAATCATAATAAAAGTCGTCCACAATGTCAACCTGAAATTTAGAGTTTAAAAACATTCTAGGGATGTCTCTCACCTTGCATAACATAGGCTAAATTCACACAGCAGGCAAATGAGATCCAAATCCGATTTCTTTTTTTCTTAATATGCAACCCACATCCGTCTTTTTCATGGCAATGTGAGCAGCCCAATGCCAAGAAAAAAGAAAATGATTTGTGGCACTTCGATATGTGGTAGCAATTTGGATACATATTGGATATTAGGCCCACTGCCTGGCCTAATATATAAAAAAAGTCGCCACCAAAAAAAAAGGTCACACTTTAAAATGATGTTGGACCGCCTTTAGCTTTGATTACAACAGGCATTCACTGTGGCATTGTTTCAATAAGCTTCTGCAATGTCACAAGATTTATTTCCACCCAGTGTTGCATTAATTTTTCACCAAGATCTTGTATTTATGATGGTAGAGTCTGCCCATTATGCAAAGCCTTCTCCAGCACATCCCAAGACTTTCAGTGGGGTTAAGTTCTGGACTCTGTGGTGGCCAATCCATGTGTGAAATTTAACTCTCATGCTCCCTGAACCAATTTTTCACAATTCAAGCCCAATGAATCCTGGCATTGTCATCTTGGAATATGCCGTGCCATCAGGGAAGAAAAAATATATAGATGGAACAACCTAACTGCAAAAACGGAACTAAAAACAAGTAAACTTTTCTTAAAATTAGTGTATCTGTCCTTAATTTGAGCAGGTAAATAAGATGATCTGCCAGTGGAATACGTTTTGTGCACTTAAAATAGGAACAACTCATCTCCATCATCTTATTTCTAGTGCAGGATGTCTAGTTATCTTATTTTAGGGGCCAAAATACTCATTCCATTGGTAGACAATCTTATTTACCTGCTCAAATCTAGGACCAAAACACAAATTTTAAGAAAATTGTACTTATTTTTAGGTCAGTTTTTGCAGTGTGGTCATTCAGTATATTCAAGTAGTCAACTGACCTCATTCTTTGCAGCATCTACAGCAACCACAGATCATAGCACTGCCCCCTCAGGCTTGGACAGTAGACACTAGACATTATGGGTACATCATTTCATCTGCCTCTCTTCTTACCCTGATGGGCCCATCACTCTGGAACAGGGTAAATCTGGACTCATGAGAGCACATGACCTTCTTCCATTGCTCCAGAGTCCAATCTTTATACTTTCTAGCAAATTGAAGCCTTTTTTCCAGTTAGCTTCACTGATTAGCAGTTTTCTTAAGGTTCATTTTGCATTGTGTGTGTGGAAAACTCTTACATTCACTATTAAACATAGCCTCGAGTTCTACTGCTGTTTATCTTTGATTTGATTTCACCAAACAATCACTGATCACGATCATTTAGGATTTTTTTTTCAGCCACATTTTTCAAAGATTATGGGTCCCCACTATCCTTCCATTTTTAATAATGCATTGGGTAGTTCTTAACTCAATTTTGGCAGTTTCTGCAATCTCCTGTTTTCTCTGCTTGGTGCATGCAAGTGATTCAACCTTCTGAAACAGACGGACATCTTTTCCACGACCACAAGATGTGTCGTTCCACATGGTTGTTTAAGAAATGAGAAGCAACTCATTGCACCAGTTGGGGTTAAATAACTTGTTGCCAGCTGAAACATAATCGCCCATGCTGTAATTATCCAATGGGAGGCTCATACCTATTAGCTTAATTCAAACCAGGTGGTTACTTTGTTTTTTGGGATTTTTTTGGTCCGGCAGTGTATTTCAAAGCGTCTGCAGCCTATACTGTCGTCACATTTCAGCCACTGTTTACATAGCTGTCCTGGCTCTCACTACACATCAATGCAAACTTCTCTACACCAGTAGCAGTCACGGCTCTACAAAAGGCCGTTGTTAATAGCTGCGTTCTTTTCTTCTCACCTTGCTTCTTCTTGTTATGATGTGGTCTTAATATTTTCGCCTCCCATTAATCAATTTCATACTAACACAGAGATGCCAGCATCTCTGTGTGTGTGTGTGTGTGTTTTAAAACAAAGCTTTATTGAACACTTTAGTCACAATTACAGTACTTCCGTAAATAGCGTGCTGCTTTGTAACGTCTTCTGTTATCTGCACATGCGGGTCTCTTTGGGGTCTTGAACCATTCAGACAGAAGTTTGATGGTGGTCACATTAGTAAATATGATTGACAACACACACACACACACAAAAAAAAAAGGTTTCAGCGCAACCCCCCCACCCCCCACCCAAAAAAATAAATAAATGAATTAAGCATTAAGACCTGCAGCATGAACATAGCCATATTGACCTCACCGAAACATAAATAGAATAATATCTGCTGGACTTTGTGGAGAAAAAAACAGACTCAACAGCAAAAAATAAATAAATAAATGTTGTTTTACTAAAAGGCATATCTGACCAAATGACTCACGCTTTTCAACCTATCCCCGCAACAGCGTTCACCCAAAGACCTGATCTTTTACAAAGAAACATGGTACAAATTATCACCTCCAAAGACCCACGTTTCAAGGATGGTTTTACTGGAAAATTATATTTTTAGCTTTATTGGAAGTCGTTTAGAACACCAGAGCAATGCTAAGTACTTTTTAGATTGCTGTATACCAGCTTTGCTAAACAGATCCATTGACAGGGTGGCAGCCATGGCCATCTACTGTTTTGTTATTTATTTTGAGCACTCTATGTTGAAATATAAAGGAAGGTGTGTTTTGAGGTCCTTTGTTGGTTTGACTTAGTTGACTTGGATGATGATGAAGCACTTGGTTTCAAAAGCATTGAAGTAGCCCCTGCTACTTTCAGCCATAATGTATCATTTCTGATACACATATTTTGTTGTCTCTTTCCCCAAATCTCTCTGCACTACAGGTGGCGAGTACCAGTTTCATTAGGAAGTTCAAAATGTGGGTGCATGCACCTTCATAGATGGAGTTTTCATCAGTTATAAAGTGCTTTTCTTGTATTCATTCAAAACGCTTTAAAAATTGCAAATGCTTTATAGAAAGTATAGAGAAAATGTCTGCATCAAGTCTACTTACACATATTATAGGGTTTATTTGGGGATTTCAAGATTTAAATTGTAATTCAAATACTGAAACACATTTGTATTTCCGTTTAGACTGTAACACACTGGCAAATATTAGGTTCTGAGTAGATATTCACCTGTCTATTGTAAACAGGTGATATGTAACATATAGATCTGCTGAAGTAGAATCTATATTAGATATGTCAAAACCAATGAACAGTAAAAGACAAGATATACACTGTGAAAATACTGGTTCTGGCTGTCCAATAGCTTCTAAGAATGCTAAAAGTGAACACAAAAGGCTAAAAGCATTTGATGGGCTTCTTTGCCATTAGGATCACATTAGGATTGGACATAAGTAAAAAAAAAACGCAATATATTGACTAGTCAAACCTGAAATTAGTTGTTCTACAGTGATTGTATATTATGATCCCTTTCCTTTATTTAGAATTTTGGGGAATTCTAAGTTTTCCCTCAAATAGTGCTCCAATTTATACTTGTGCTTGTGTGATCAGTATTGTGCATCTTTTTGTCTCTTGAGCTGGTGCCAGTACTTTTCCTACAACCGAAGTAAACTTTTACATCTATTTTATGCATGCACATTTAAGCCTACTCATTTAATTGTGACACGCTGCCTTACAGCCTGTTGTGTTTTGAAAATAAAAGATTTTTAGAAAGTGGTGATCTAGAAATGCTGGTTCACACCATTTTAAAAGAAATACATCCACTTCCTCTCACGCAGACACAGAAGCACCGATTTTACACGTAAACAAGCACAGAATTCCTAAAAAGCATAAATAATCGTTTGTAGAAGCTGCATGACTGTCCCCTGTGTCTCAGTGTGTGGGGGCGTGTGTCACTATTGGCTGTCAACTACCTTGTTTTTTATTTCCCACATTTTCTTCTCTGAAGATTTTGTTGAAATAAATAATAACTTGCTCTTGTTTTAGTGCTATACTCTGTGGTTTTATCAGCTGCTCTGTGCTTTATATTCTAGCTGATTTTCACCGTCTGTCAGTGTCTAGACAGACGAAAAAAAAACATTCATAACAGAACAGCTATAGACAGATGAGCTGGCCCTGCACACAGTTGGTAGCCAAGTGAGGGATCAAACACACACAAAAAAAGTGGTCACCTTCTTACCTCTAAACCCAGGCAGCCTGGAGAAGAAGTCAGAGCTCACCACGGATGCAGCAGCAACCTCACTCTGCGTTTTCTCCTCCTTTCTGCAGCGATGAACTTTCTCCGGACTCATCTGTGGGGCAGGAAGGGAAGGGAGGTGAGGGGGAGCCGCAGGGTGAGGACCGGTCACAGCCAGAGCCAGAACCGCCTCAGCAGCCCCAACCGCAGGAGCAAAAGCCTGAGCCACAGACTCTGCCGTCACAGCCCGAGCCTGAGCCAGAACCCCAAACTGAGCCTCAGCTGCAGCCTGAAGTCGAACTCCAACCAGAGCCTTCACCAGAGCCTGATCCTCCGCTCCAAGTTGAGTCCCTGAGCGATGACGAGCCGCAGGACGCCCCTGAAGCCCCTCCTTCTCCTTGCAGTGAGGAGAAGATGGCGGTTGAGACAGATATTCACAAATCAGAAGAGGTTGCTGAGGCAAAGACAAATCATGAAAGAGATGAGGTGCAGGGTGAGGGCGCCGAGGGCAAGGCGACGCAAGGGGAAGAGGACGAGGAAGAGGGAGGAGCAAAAGGAGGTGGTGCAGGCAGAAGGGCCAGTCTACACCACACAGCCTCGCCCCTGAGGGTGCAGCGCAACGGGGCCGGCTCGCACTCTGCCTCCTCTGACTATGAGCTCTCTCTTGACCTCAAAAACAAGCAGGTATGGTTGTCCTGGGGACGGGGGGTATGTTGGTGTGTTTTGGGGCGTGGGGAGGGGGTGGACAGAGTGTGTTGGCGTGTGTGTATTATACCTTTTGTGGTCAGACATGTCTATGGTGTGGTTGATTTTCTGAATGACAAAGAGGGCATTTGGATGAGACAGAAACCATTTGGTTTGTTTTAACGTGATCTTCATTTCTGTTTGTATGAATCCTGCTGGTTATTGTGGATAGTTATAACCGTTTTTAAGGATTTCTTTCCATTGTCATATCATTATCATTGCCATGCCATTTCATCAACATCTTCACTTGGTTTTGTGAAGTTGAGGCTTGTTTTTTCTGTTTTAAAATTGTTTGTCAATGGCAGATGGGACAGAATATTATTTTTGCCACACATTTATATATATATATATATGTTGTTACAGTAATATTAAAACATGTAACTTTATTTTGTTTTACCAACTTAAGTTAATTATAATGTTTTGAAGCATTTGAATAATTTCCTTGTAAACACTCGTATTTTTACATCTACTTTCCATATTCACAGGTCTGTCTTGTAATAATGTTTTTCACCAGGGCCACAGAAATCATCCATGCCACATAATCACCCTCATTTCAAGAGCCATCAAACGTTTACCATCCATTTCCATCATCATTCCTTCAGTCCATGGATTTTCGAGCAGGTAAGGCGGCAAACAGTCACTCCAGCTTGTGGGGCCCAACAAATCTGAAGATTAGGTTGTATAAATATTTCCTTTATTACTTTCACTGACCAAAATTGTAGGCTTGAAATTCATTTCAGTGACTTTCAAGCCTTGTGGATTTCAAAATATGCTAACTGGTAGGGCTTCAGGGTGAGACATTTTTAAAACCTCTCTTTACTTTGTTGGTATGTCTCAAACAGTATTTATTGTTCTGTTTTGGCACCAATAAAAATTTGAGTGATTTAGCAACAGGGATTTGCCTTCACCGAGTCACAGTCCAATGCATCAAGAAAATGAATGCTATGTATACCGAGTAAAATGCCACAACATTCCATCAGCGTTATATGGCCTATATTAGTTTTACGTAGCACCGACATGATTCACTCACTAATGAGGTTCAGGATGCTGCAGTCTCTTCCATTTGTTTTTCTTGGCAACAGCATACTTTGACCCAGCCAGAGTTTCTCCAAGTAAGCGTCAATGCACAATGAAATTAATTGTGTTAAATTAGCTACAGTTATGTGAATGTCAGGTGACGGGTTGTCGAGACACAACTTTCACTTTTTTTAAAAAAATATTTGACTCGACACATATAGATACACTCTCCCATAAAAGACAAATGATTGTGTCTGCTGATGTACGTTTGAAACGGAACCGTTTGCTATAGTGCTAAGCTAACAGCTTACTAGCTTTTTCATATGAGTTGTTGATAGTTTAGCATGTGGCGTGTTTCAAGTTTGGCAGATGAAAACTTCGGCAACACTTGAAGGTTAAGGTGCAGACTTTATTAACAGACCAACGCGTTTCGGCTTGTGGCCTTCTTCAAGGTCCTGCCCTGAAGAAGACCCTCTTCATGCACCTTGGAAGTTGGTGAAGTTGTGACAAAAACCTTTGGATCTCTACATGTTTCAAGTTTGTCGTGTGTAGGGAAAACTTACTGCGTTGTTCCTTACACTGGAGAAGTCTGGACACAACTTATAAAACAAGTCTCAGTGCCCATACAGATACATAGCCGCAGGAGCAAATACTGTACAGGTTCTCCTTCGCTGGCTTTGTCATTGTAAAGCATGAAAAACAAGATTTATTAGCTCAATAAAATAATAACCCGCAGGCCTATCGCACAGTTTTACAAGACATGTGCAAGACAATAGGTTGTGATAAAAAAATAAAAAGGTCTCCGCAAGACACGGCGGAGGTGCAGTTGATGATATTACAGAAAACTGGAGCTTGTGAAAGACTTTCATATACATGTATTTAGCTTTTATGAGAGTTCTTAAAACCAGCCACCTAAATCTCCACTTCCATCGATTTTCACTGAAAGCCTGATAAGCTGCTCTGGCTCACTCTTCACCAATAATTACCATAATCGGTAAACAAGTTGCAAATGATAAAGTGTTTCTCATCCCCAAAAACATTTCAGTGTGAGAAATATGCACCATTTATATCACAACTCATAATGTCAACATTTGCAACGTTAAAGATCATAGGATTCGCTTCTGTTTTTTGGGGTCGTTTGCCACTGAAACTCGTAGGCTACACTTTAGAGGGATAGCTTGTCACCTCGCCCCTTGTCATCGCCATTCACTCAGTTTTGGCTGGATTTCCTCCCTCGTCACTCCCTTGATCGAGGCTCAGAGTTCTTTTAACCTCAGGCCACCTCCCCCTCCGCTCTTTTAATCTCAGATCTGAGAGTCCCTCTTTTCCACTATCTCCCTGTCAAGGAGGCTTGATATACATGATCGCCTGCATTGATCTTCTGTCCGCACAGGTGGGGGGTGCGAGGGCTTGATGGAGCTCTGGATCAATGTCAAAGTAATTGGATCTTCTGGGCGATACCTTTATTGCCACGGAAGAAGCTGGTGATGGATTGTTTAAGTCACTTAAATCCGAGCATTAAAACCTGTGAAACATGCGACCCCTTTCTAAACCGAATGTTTTTTTTAAGCGTGGAGATTGCCATCGAAATACTCGTCAAGCTTTCCCTTTCCTGTTCCGTGCCACGTCATCCAAGTATGTCTTGCTAAAATTTTAACTATTAAATGTAGTTGTTTTTTTTTTTTTTTACATTTATTTTACGTTTCCACAACCTTCAATGAGTTTAATTGGAGTTTTGTGTGAGATGCCAACACAAAATAGCACAGGATTGCAGGGTAGAAAAAAGTATGAATCTTTTTCTTTTATTTTTACAAGTAAAAATCGGGAAAGGGTAAAATCAATTACCTTGATACCTGCCACCCACTGCCTTCAGGTGCTGAAACATGGGAAGGGCAGTATCTTACTTGGAGGCGATTATTCGCTTTGATCAAATGAAACCTTGTGTTTATGCACTACACATAAACAGAAGGTGCCGTGCCAAGCTAAGGTGCTGCCTGTCCGCCTAAATACCCAGTTCTAAATGGTGAAACATGGTAGTGGCAGCATGATGCTTTAATTCTGTTGGGCAGAGAAGACAAAACACAAATTTCCAGGTAATTTCTGAAGACAGTTGGTTGCACAGAATTTTATTTAGGGGTAAATATTTTTCGCTGAGCCGATTGCGTAGAAATTTTGTGAGCTTCTGATGCTTTTAATGTGATATCTATATCATTTGTTTGGGTATACATACTTTTGCAAGTGTAGATACAAAAGGGATGCTGGTTAATGTCCTAGAGATACAATACAACATATTGTTTTCAGTCTTTTATTCAAATGTAACAACATATGAGAAACATACATTTTACAAATTCATTCTAACTGCAAAAACATTTGTATCACTAAACCATGCTCTGTGCACATTTAGACCTGCTACATCCGTTTATTAGCTGCATGCACGTTTAAGATTTACTTTATGACCTGCTTCTGTTTATTTCAAATAGAATAGCAGTGGTAAATGTTATGCTTCTCCATTTATTTTCACAGTAAGTAATAGGAGTTCTTGTAAAGTGCAGGAATGAGAAGCCACCATTGCTGACCTTGGAAGAAGTACTGAGAACAATGTTTTAAAACTGGAAAAATCTACATCAAACTTCTTCTTTAATACATAACACAGGTGTTGCTTATGGGTGACTAGATCTGATCTTGTTGTTCTACTATATTTAAATCCAGGAACAATTTAATGAAAGGCACAACATTACAAATAGATTGCAGGAGTAGAACTAATTACCATAAATGTTCCAATCACTGTGCCTTCCTTCTATGGATAATATCTGACCTTTTCCATTGTTTTGCACTACATTCCTTTCATCCCACTTTTACTGTAACATAGTCATCTCATTTATAATGTAAATGTTTCTGAGCTGTCAATTAGTTTGCATGAGCTTGAAAGCTAATAATCATTCTTTTGCATTTTGTTTTACATCTTTGCAGCATGCGTGATCTAATGATCTGGTGATTTATTTGCATAAGTCTATCTACCCTAACTTTATCTAACGAGGAAACTTGATTAACTTGTTTCCCAGTGTTTAGCATTTTAAAGAGCAGTGTTTCAAGAGTTATGTTTTGGATTGTTTGAGTGCAAAATCCTTACAATCCTTCAATTGGAACGATGCACAGTATGTGATTGCTGTTATAAAAAGCAAGGAATTGTGCAAGAAATTCAAGAGAAGGTTATCTTTTTTTTCATTACAGATTGTAACACATTAAGATGAAGGATTTCTTGCTGTTATGAGTACTTTGCACTGAAATTAGATCTTAGCTATCTTCTTCTGCCATAGATGACTAATTATTCCAAATGTCATATAAATATTAGAATTTTGACATTGTATTTCATTTTATAAAAAATATTAACTTGATATAATGCCAACTTGTACCAGACACAAAGTCTATAATTAGTCATGTGAATCCAGACTGAAATTACTCAAAACCCCAGAGACCTTTATATAATCTAACAGCTGCCATCGGCTTCTGTGTTTGTGAAACACAACTTTACGTAAACATATTCTGTAGTTCTTGGGAGATTTTCCTTGAAATATGTGTTTAAATTTAGCCACAACTCACAAAGGTGCCTAAATCAAGTCCTCAAGAGCTACTATCCTACAATTTTTTACCCCTCATTCACACATAAAAGCCATTATAGTAAAAAGGCTCCGTGGTGCTACAGCAGAGAACCCTCCTCCAATGTACATCAGAAACACGGATCAAGTCCATTTGTGACAGTTGATGTAGCAGCGAAACACGTTAATTTCGTAAAGCCAGATGAGCCAGACAGGAGTTCAGGCGCAGAAAGTGTAAAGCGGATCCTGTATTACTTCAAAATAAAGGAGGGAGGGGGGCAGGGCTGTCTGTATGCGTGAAGGATCCTACACGGATCCAGTTTGAATTGCTGCGCAGCACGTTTTCCAATGACAGGACGGCGCACACAAGGGACGTAGCCAGTGTGAAGCCGGCTTTAGATGCATCCCTGCTACAACACACCCGAATCAAACAGCTAAAATCCCTCATCAGCATGTCATTAAGATCCGCAGAGGCCTGAGTCATTCATTTGATTCAGGTGCGTTGGAGAAAGGATGCATCTAAAAGTTGCAGGGTTCAGCTCTACAGAACTGAACCCAGGCACCCATGATCTAAAGTAACTAGAACACAGGATTGCTAATTGCCTTCTTGGCAGGCTATATTTTCTATATATTCTACTACTTATTTAGAGCTAAAACAGGCCTACATTTGGACCTCTAATAAACATCTAAAACAAATTCCAGAAATTGGAAAAGAAAAGTTAAATTTTAAACCCTTTGTCCACAAAATTTGCCACCATGTCCAATACACCATTTAGAAACAGTTTATATGTCATTTCAACAAAGAAATTCTCTCTGACTGGGGGGGATCTAAGCCCCCTGAAGCACCCATGGACAAATGATGCTGAGATGTAATAAAGTCAAGCATGTTTTGTAGTTTGAGTGTAAGAATCACCATGCGATTTTAAAACCCTCCAAGCTGGAATCATCGTCCTGCTTCTTAAAATAATGTGGCAATAACCCAATAATATTATTTAATCTCATTCCATCCATGTCTGCACTGATGAAGATGAATTTACCTTGACATGCCAAAAGAAAATGCAAAACTGGCAGCATCGAGCTCCTTTTTGATTACCTGACCACAATGGAGCACTTATAGGCCCTTATTATATTCCCAGCTGCTCAAAGGATGTATAAATAATTAACATCACGGTAATGAGTCCTTTCCTGGCACCACAGACTGAAATGAATTCTACACTTTTCAACCCGATACACGTGCACTATTCATGATAGAAGCACATTAAAATCAATGCACATATTCTAAAGACTTGACAGGACTTGGTGTTCCCAACATTTTCTTATTTTACACACAGGCTTCTCAATGTGCCAGCATGCGCAGCAAGATAAGAAATGAGGTGACAGCAGCTTTAAGATAAAAAAAAAACAGTCCAGAAAAAGTCAAGATTTAACACTAAAACACAAATCTCGGCAACAGATGTTTCTGAAAACACACTTATGAGCTTTATTGCACATTTGATTCATTCGTACCAATTTATTTTTCATAGTGATGGAGGCGTTTCTGCTGATTACTTTCATTGAGTTGAGATTTTTAAAGTTTCTTTCAGAACCTCAAAGAATTATAATTTTTTCTTACTACTATTCTGGGATATCTTTCGATAACGAGGATTTTTCAGGAATAGCCTTTTGTGACAAAATGCATAAGAAATAATCACTCCAACACTATATCTGCCTGTCCTCAGCCACTCAAAACATTTCATACTTTGCCATTCATTTCACTCCATTAACGCTCTGAATATGATGGTTGTTCACTTAAGTCCAGGCTTACACACTAGCGTACTTGACTTTAGCTATTTAGATTTCAAAACAAGTAGTTATGTAATCGAAATGTAACTGTTTGTCCTCATTCAAGCCTTCAACTTTGTAAAAGTGTAAATGCAAACCTAGCTTGCATGCTAATGTTATTGCCACTAAATTGTTTAACACCTTTTCGTTACGCATTCAGAGGGGAACATGGGGTCACTGTGGCGCTGATCTGCCTGTCAAGATTGATTTAGAGACAACGGAGGAACAGAGCTCTGCCAGTGCCATTCTCTCAAACCACTGCGCCACCAAAATAATCTTTCTCCCCATCACAGCTTAGCGAAATAATCACAAGTAGAGCTGACAGGGGGCTAATAGGGTGAATTTTAACAGTGCCAATCTTTATACGGTCATTTGTCTCACAACCTCTCTTTGTGTACGTGACCTTCTGTTTGACACTCTTGCTTTCATGTGTCTTGTGCTCTTTTCATCTGTCCATTTGCTTCTATGACCTTTACTTTCTCTGCTTTTTTTCTGAAGATTATTTTTTTTTTGTTTCCAGTGACATGCGTCAATAAATTAATAATAAAAGTTTAGCAGACATTTGAGGTAGTATTTGTAATTCTAACGGATACAGAACCTGTGTGCTTGAAATTAAGATTTTTTTTTTAATAAAAATCAGAGTAATTGTTCGTAATCAAATAATTTTACAGCCAAAATGAGTTGTTATAAGAAACTGGAATAAGAGCAAAAGAGGAGACTTACGGACTCAGTTGTGCATTTGGTTGAAAAATAAGTTGTTGTTTTTTCTAAAAGGCTGGGAAAAAAGTGAATGTAAATTATATTCCTCTAAATCAGGAGCTCCCAAGTCCGGTCGTTGAGTGCTACTATCCTGTGATTATGCAACTCTTCTCCAAAACACCTGAATCAAATGAATGGCTCATTACCAGGCTGCTGCAGAGCTGGGTGGCATGCTGATGAGGAAATGTAGCCATGGCATTCAGGTGTGTTGGAGAAGGAAAGCAAGTTCTCGGGGACTAGACTCAGGAGTCAACATTTTCATAATTTTGTTATTGGAAAAGTAGATTATTGCCATGTATTTTTGTAATGCACGTGATCGTGACCCTTTCCTGGATGGGCCGCAGATAAATTTTCGCAGCTGATTTGCCAATTATTAAAAAAACAATAATATATGTTTCATATATTGATTTTTTTTCCTGACTTACCAATTTAACACATGGCATTGGCATTCTAATGGCCAACAGTAAGGTTGTTAAATGCCTAAGATCAATAACCATAACAAATGATTTTGTCTATTTAAATTTTCTGAAAACATTTGCTCTATGGCTAAATTAGCCCACATAGCAGAATCAGGAAATAGCTCATAATTAGTCCTGCAACTTTTGAAGCAGTGAAAGTTTTAAACGGTTAACAGCTGCAGTGCTGATCCTATATCGTACAGAAAAAAGAAGAACAGAGACCTGGCGGGTTTCGGCCACTCTGTATGCTTGCAGTTTTACCAGCTTTTTACAGGTGTGATATTGAAGTGTAGCCACGACATTAGGGTGCGAATTGGCATGGGAGCGACTTACCCCAGAGCCAAAATTGTTTCAGCAGATTCTTTTTTTTTTTTGTCCTCATCCAAAGCAATGCTACAACCAAAAGCATATATGTTTTTAGTATTTCCACTCAGGAAATATGCCATGCTCCTGAAAGCCTTTTGTAAAATAAACACATGCAAGGATGTGGCCTCTTGTGGCCAAGGAAGTGCGTCAGCGGTGGCCATAAGTGCTGTCTGAATTGCGCAGCCAGTAAAGGAGGTAGGAAAAGGAGCCTGTACGCCCAGGATAGAGTTCATCCTGTTGACCCCATGAAAGGTCAAGGAACAGGAGAGAGGAGTTATAATTAGACATTTTCAGATGGATGGTGAAGGCCTTACACCAGTCCACCGCAGCCCCTTCTCATTTAAACACCAGAACACAGAGTCCTGTTATTTCTATTCACCTTGTTCTGCAATTTAATTCTTACTAGTGTGCATGTACATTTAGATTAGTGGTGTGGAATTAGGTGTCCTTATGTAACCGTACAGGATTAACCGCTTTAACTGTTGACTTCACTTGGCCAAATTCCAAAAATAAATGATGCCACAAGTTTCACGTTTAGATTCAAACGTCCAGCGTGCCAAGCTGAACGAAGCATCTGCGTAGCGTCACATTAGATTATGTCATTTTACTGAGAACATTTTGAGTTACAGTTGCTTCGGTTCGGTAGCAGCGGTGCACTTGTGCCGTCTGCACAGCGTGAGTGCTTAAGCATTTTTCAACATGGCAAAGAAAAACAGACTTCAGAATAAAAGCTGCTATAAAACTAAAACAAATAAAAAATCAAGTCAATTCTACTAGGATGTCAGTTTGTCCACAGGAAAAGAATTGGAACTGTGATATTTGAAAAATAGGAATTGTTAGAAGAATCATTATTTGTAGTTTTTGTCTTTTACACAACTTTATTAATCTCTCCTACAATATTCATTATGCTTACATCCAGATGGATAATTATGTAAATTATAAAATTGCATAATTTAGATACTTCTTGGGATTATGAAGACAGCCAATAGTCCTGTTATGTAAATCGGAACGTAATAATAATAATAATAATAATAATAATAATAATCATAATAACAATAATGCTTTTGTTTATCTGTTGGGGGACTGCAATTCCAGAAACATGCAGACTTTCTTTATTCAAGATTAACACTAGTTTTAGCTTTTACCCATTTTGTTAAAAACATGCCACACTGAGATACTTTTACCAAGATAGAAACATTTTGAATACCTCATCATTCACACCACTAATTGACTTAAGTTCAGAATGAACTTAAATTATCTTAGCTGAGCAAATTAAGGAGAAGGTAGTACAAGCAACTGTGTTTAGCTTTAAATACCTGCATTGTTGAATAGACACGCAATGGAAGTGAACTTCCAAACCTGTCAGTAGAGCTACAGAGTAATTTGAGCTGTAGCGCCACCCAGCTGTCATTCAAATATCGTTCTTGTTAACATGGTAGCAGATCTGATCCGCTTTCTTCTACTTCTTTTCTTTATTTTTCTTTCTTTGCTCATCTTAATAACCCTGATTCTGTTTGAATGACCAAGAGTATAAATTACACCCTAGAGTTAAAAAAGCAATGTGAACCAAATGCTTCCCAGTCAGCACTAAAATCTAAGCTAAGTAAATAAGATCAGCTGCCACATTCTATCAAATACTACACATCCGATGGTCCATCTCTGGATTCTAGGGCACCTCTGCAGCTGATGTTGCGCAGAATTGGTTTAGATGACGAACACTTCTCCAAACACTGTCATGTTAGGTTTAAGGTGTCGGGCCCACATGCAGAATCACACTCGGTTACACAGGTATAAGTTAAGAATTTTATTCACTCGAGAGGTTCAGACAGCAGAACCAGTCTGCGGACGGGAGGATAACTCAGAGACAGTGGGACGGTCTGGGGAACGAGGTGACGGCTCGGGCAGGCTCGGGAACGGGGAACCGGATCGTTCTAGGAGTAAGGTAAGTGGTTAGTGCTAGCATAGGCTAACAGAGATAACTACAGAGCGTAAGCTTACCACAAGGTGCGAGAGTACGCGGCCGGGAGGGTTGTGTGTGTAAGGACTCAGCTTGATGTTGATGGCAGGTGTTCGGGTTGCCGTTGAGCGGGGCGAGGAGGTCCGAGCAGCACCGTGGCACCGGGATCCTGAACAGCGAGGGGAACCGGAGGTCGTAGGAGTGAGCCTTGGATCCGGGCTCGACTCGGGAGGAGGTCGAGGGAACAGATGAGTCACGAAGGGGATCTTGGAGCTCGAGAAGGTAACCTTTAGGGAAACACAGAGACAAAGCTTTAGCATCGAGGGAAGAACTGGCGAGAGGTCGTGGCTGCTGAAGCATACCGCAACGAAAACACTCTGGCGTCCTCTCGCTGTTCGAACGCTGTTCTTGTAGTCAGTCGAGTGCTGCTGGATGAGTCGCAGGTGTGCGTCTCCGCCCACCAGTCAACCACGAACACCTGTGAAGGGAAAATAGGAGGACTGGCCGGGAGCTGCACAGCCCTGCTGTCTGAGTCCTGACACCACCCCCCCCTCAAGGATCGCCACCTGGCGATTCCGAGGATGACGAGGAGGGACGGGAGGAACGGAAGGAGTCGATAAGAGACTGATCCGGGATGGAGGAGCCGGCAAGCCATGTCCGATCCTCGGGACCGCGGCCAACCCAGTCCACGAGGTATTGAAACCCCTTACCACGCCGACGGGAGGTCACGATCCGCTGGATGCGGCGCCCATGATGGTCCTGGGCGGGTGGAGGGGGTTCGGCCGGAGGGCACAAGGAGCTGGAGACGACGGGCTTGATTTGAGAGACGTGGAACGTTGGATGAACTCGGGAGTGAGATGGGAGACGGAGACGGACAGTTGTGGGGCTGACAATGGAGATGATCTCGTAAGGGCCGGTGAAACGTGGGGACAGCTTCTTGGAGGCTGCTCGGGAGGGGAGGTCTCGGGTGGAAAGCCAGACTCGCTGACCGGGATGGTAACTGGGGGCAGGGACGCGCCTCCGGTCAGCGAATCGGCGATTGGTCTCGGCAGTGTTCTTGAGGGCTTGGATGGTCTGGTTCCAATACTGCTTACAACGGGCGATATGGTCCTTTACTGAGGGGACTGTGATACGTGAGTTGTCTTCTGGGAGTAGAGGAGGCTGATAACCTAAAGACACTTCAAAGGGGGATAAACCAGTGGCTGAGGAAACATGGCTATTGTGCGCATATTCGACCCAAGGGAGGAACTTACTCCAGTCAGTTGGGTTCTGAGAAGTGAGACAACGGAGGGCGGTTTCCAGCTCCTGGTTCAGACGTTCTGTCTGACCGTTGGTCTGTGGGTGATAACCGGAGGTTAAAGTGTACCGGGCACCCAGGGCCACGGCAAACTCCCTCCACACACGAGAAACAAACTGTGGACCACGGTCAGACAGAACCTCCTGCGGAATTCCGTGGAGGCGGAGAACGTGTCTGACCAGGAGCTGGGCCGTTTGAAGTGCTGAGGGAAGCTTTCGGAGTGGGATTAGGTGACAGGCTTTAGAAAAACGGTCGATTATAGTGAGAATGGTTGTCATTCCTTGGGACGGGGGAAGACCGGTGACAAAGTCCAGGGCTATGTGGGACCAGGGGCGCTCAGGTATGGGTAAGGGCTGTAGGAGACCCGCAGGCGGTCGGTTAGATGGCTTGTTCTGTGCACATACGGGGCAAGAGAGGACAAAGGTCTTGACGTCACGGGATAAGGAGGGCCACCAAAAATGACGGGAGATGAACGTGTGGGTACGGTGGATGCCAGGGTGCGCGGAGAACTTCTCAGAATGGGCCCACTGTAGGACTCGGGGACGGACGGAAGTGGGAACAAACAATCGGCCAGGAGGTCCGGTTCCGGGGTCAGGTTCAGTCCGCAGAGCCTGAGTAATCAAATCCTGGATCTCCCACTGGAGGGCACCAAAAACACAGGATGGAGGGATGATAGTGGCTGGTTCCTCCTCCGAGTCGGGGGGAGAGTGAAGGCGAGACAGGGCGTCTGGTTTCAGGTTCTTGGAACCGGGGCGGTATGAGATGGACAAGTTAAACCGAGAAAAGAAGAGGGACCAGCGGGCCTGCCTGGGGTTTAGCCTCCTCGCTGTTTGAATGTAGGCCAGGTTCTTATGGTCGGTCCAGACGTGAACGGGCTGCTCGGACCCCTCAAGCCAGTGGCGCCACTCCTCCAGGGCGAGCTTGATGGCGAGCAGCTCTCTGTCCCCGACGTCGTAGTTTCGTTCTGCTGGGGTTAGGCGTCGGGAGAAAAAGGCACAGGGATGTAGCTTATGGTCTGGGTCTGAATTCTGGGAAAGCACTGCTCCGACTCCCGTATCGGAGGCGTCAATCTCAACGATGAACTGCTTCTTCGGATCGGGGTGAACAAGGACGGGGGCCTGAGAGAATCTCTTCTTGAGATCGGCGAACGCTGAGTCAGCTTGGGGATTCCATATGTAGGGTACTTTGACTGAGGTGAGGGAGTGAAGGGGAGCGGCGATCTGGCTATAACCCCGGATGAAGCGCCTGTAAAAGTTGGCGAACCCCAGGAAGCGTTGGAGCTGCTTCCTGGTTTCGGGGACTGGCCATTCGAGGACTGCCTTGATCTTTTCGGGGTCCGAACGAACTCGTCCTCCTTCTAGAATTAAACCAAGGAAGGTTACTGAGGACTTGTGAAATTCACACTTTTCAGCCTTAACAAATAACTTGTTCTCAAGCAGGCGTTGGAGGACTAGGCGCACATGTTGTTGATGCTCAGAGAGGTTACGAGAATAAATAAGGATGTCGTCTAGATAGACGAACACAAACACATTTAGGAAATCTCGGAGGACGTCATTCACTAGGGCTTGGAAGACGGCAGGGGCGTTGCATAGGCCGAAAGGCATGACTCGGTACTCAAAATGACCCAAAGGAGTCTTGAAGGCTGTCTTCCACTCGTCCCCCCGGCGGACCCGCACCAAGTGGTAAGCGTTACGTAGATCTAATTTGGAAAAGACTGTAGCTGACTGAACCGGTTCAAGGGCCGAGGAGAGAAGGGGAAGGGGATACCTATTCTTCACCGTAATAGCATTAAGACCTCGATAATCAATACAGGGACGTAGAGAACCGTCCTTCTTAGAAACAAAAAAGAATCCTGCCCCTAACGGCGAGGAAGAGGTCTGGATAAGCCCGGCAGCCAGGGACTCCTTAATATACTTTTCTAGAGCCTGACGCTCCGCCTGAGAAATATTATAGAGACGGCTGGCCGGCAGCGGGGCACCCGGCAGGAGATCTATAGCGCAATCGTAGGGCCTATGCGGGGGCAAGGAGCAGGCTTGTGATTTACTGAAAACCTGCCTGAGGTCGTGATAGCACTCAGGCACCGATCTTAGGGACTCAGGATCTGCCTGAAGGGGCGGCTGCGGCGGGGCCTGACAAGAAGGGACCGCAGACTGTAAACAGACTGCATGGCAGTTAGACGACCAGGACTCCACCCGGTGGTCCACCCAGTTAATGTGGGGATTGTGCTGTTGTAGCCAGGGGACGCCGAGAACCAACGGGGCGTGTTTTACGGGAAAAACAAAAAAGGAAAGCCGTTCTCTGTGATTACCAGAAATAACTAACTCAAACGGCTGGGTTCTGTAGGAAATACTCGGGAGATCTCCTCCATCTAAGGCCGAAACATGAAGTGGCGAATCGAGAGGAAAAATCTTCAGCCCCGCCCGTCGGGCGAAAGAGCTGTCAATCAAATTAAAATCACACCCTGAATCAACTAGGGCGGATAACGAAAGGGTAGCTCGAGGAGAAACAATGGTTGCTCTTAGGCAAAGCCGCGGAGGAGACGAACAAGTTAACTTAGGTTGGTCCGTCGGTACCTCCGTTATTACCGACGGACCTGATCTTTTGGCCGTTCAGGGCAGTTCCTAACATAATGAGCAGCGGAGGCACAATACAAGCACAGCCTTGAACTCATGCGCTGCTCTCTTTCCTCAGGGGTGAGCCGAACCCGGCCCAACTGCATGGGTTCGGGTGGCGGCAGCGGAGGATCAGCGGGTCTAGGGGGGTCTCGCTCGTGGTACTGTGGCCGAGGAGCGAGCGGTCCGAGAGGGCGATTCTTTGAGCGGGAACGGAGACGATTGTCTAGGCGGATAGCTAGTGAGATAAACTCATTGAGCGTAGCTGGTTCCTCTTGGCGGCTTAATTCGTCCTTAAGGGACTCGTCTAATGCCTGGAAGAACACAGTCTTCAACGCGCGCTGCTCCCAGCCAGCCGCGGCGGCCAGTGTGCGGAACTCGATGGCAAAGTCAGCCAAACGTCTACCCCGCTGTCGGAGAGCCAACAGTCGCCTGGAGTCCTGAACCTGGTCTGCCTCTGCGGCGAAGATCATCTTAAACTCAGCCAAAAACTCATCAAAAGTAACACCAAACTGTTGGCAGTCAGGGAAACGTGCCTCAGCCCATCTAAGAGCGCGACCCGTAAGTAACCGTAAAATAAAAGTGATCTTAGCCTCGTCTTGGGCAAATAAACGCGGGGATCGGTTAAAAACTAAAGTGCATTGAAACAAAAATCCTCCACAATCTCCGCTGTCTCCGGAGAATTTCTCCGGAGAAGGGGAGGAGGTTTCTGTACCGGGTGATGACGTTGCAGGAGGGACGACAGGCTCAGGGGCGGGGCCGGGCGAAGCCGGAACAGGAGGCTGCTGGTTAGCGCTTAGCATAGCGGTAAGCTGGCTAATCTGGCCGGCTAAACTCTGCAACTGGCCTTGCAGGCCCAGAACGGTGGATTCCAGCCCCCTAATTTGATCCTGCTGGGCCGCTACGGTCCCACCGAGTGTGTCTGCTGGGTCGAACTGGTGGCCAGAGTGTTCTTCTGTCATGTTAGGTTTAAGGTGTCGGGCCCACATGCAGAATCACACTCGGTTACACAGGTATAAGTTAAGAATTTTATTCACTCGAGAGGTTCAGACAGCAGAACCAGTCTGCGGACGGGAGGATAACTCAGAGACAGTGGGACGGTCTGGGGAACGAGGTGACGGCTCGGGCAGGCTCGGGAACGGGGAACCGGATCGTTCTAGGAGTAAGGTAAGTGGTTAGTGCTAGCATAGGCTAACAGAGATAACTACAGAGCGTAAGCTTACCACAAGGTGCGAGAGTACGCGGCCGGGAGGGTTGTGTGTGTAAGGACTCAGCTTGATGTTGATGGCAGGTGTTCGGGTTGCCGTTGAGCGGGGCGAGGAGGTCCGAGCAGCACCGTGGCACCGGGATCCTGAACAGCGAGGGGAACCGGAGGTCGTAGGAGTGAGCCTTGGATCCGGGCTCGACTCGGGAGGAGGTCGAGGGAACAGATGAGTCACGAAGGGGATCTTGGAGCTCGAGAAGGTAACCTTTAGGGAAACACAGAGACAAAGCTTTAGCATCGAGGGAAGAACTGGCGAGAGGTCGTGGCTGCTGAAGCATACCGCAACGAAAACACTCTGGCGTCCTCTCGCTGTTCGAACGCTGTTCTTGTAGTCAGTCGAGTGCTGCTGGATGAGTCGCAGGTGTGCGTCTCCGCCCACCAGTCAACCACGAACACCTGTGAAGGGAAAATAGCAGGACTGGCCGGGAGCTGCACAGCCCTGCTGTCTGAGTCCTGACAAACACTAAGGCCTTTAATATTATGGCCATGCACATTTTAGAAATCGCCTACTGGAGAATGCAGTTAAAAAGATAAAGTGCACTTAATGCATAACAGTTTCAGTTTTAAAAGTTGTGAATATTCAGACTGGGTTTGACCAGAGCTGACAGCTACTGCAGATACCGTAGAGCCTGTGTCCTATTCAGAAACTACCTTAATATTCTCTGTACGTTTCACTTTGCTCGCACAGCCTCTGCAGAGAAATGTAAATGTGCTAGATAAAATGGATTTTCAGTGTCATTTACTTTTCTAAAGAGCTTTGCGCGTGATTTTTGTTCTTCCAGTGACAACGGCAGAAGCCGCATCTTGTTGAGCCAGCCACTTAGGACAAATTGCAAACCCTGGGGCTATTATAGTCTCTATGTGCTTTTTAATAGAAGTCTGCACGAGCTGGTGCAGTGACTTTGTCCTGCAACTAAGTGAAACAAGATTAAAGTCAGAATTCGGCCATTTTTGGTTACTCAATTTAATCTGAGTTGACATTAGGGTTGGTTTATGTGCTCCAAACCAGTCCCCATGTATACACATCATTGCGATACAAAAGGCAAGGGTAAATCCTTATAAGAAGTAAAAAAAAAACAACAGTGTTGATTTCTAGTTTGTTAACTCCCACTTTTCTGTAAATAGAGATTTCCAGTGAGGAATACTGAGTGTTTTTTTTTTGTCAACTTTTAATTCAAAACATTCAAGGCTGAAATCTCCTCTGCACTCTTGTCATTGAAGGAGTTGGAACAGAACAAGGAATTATTTTCATTTTAGAGTGAATGAAAAGGATCTCGCAGTGAATGGGGAAGATAAGCACTCATTTCTGGACACTTCAAAAGATGCTGACACCCTAATTGTTCTTGGAAATTTAAATAGGTTTCATCTAGTGTTTGAGCAGCTGCTAGACGAGAAAGGCAGTTTTACATCTCTTTCCATATCCCACAGTATTTGAGTCATTTAATACAGGCTCAGTTAATGAGTCGATCAGTTTCAAAAACATTGAAATTGTGTAAGGGCAGAAGAGATTTCTGTAGAAATAGCTTCCATAAATATGTGTTTAAAATACAGTATGCTGGTAAATCAGCCTTAGATTTTGCCTTGCAAAAATTAGCCTATACCGTTTTGAACTTTTAACATTTTGTCACGTTACACTGCATTGAACCTCTTGTGCTTTAAAATTATTTTATAACCACAATGGCATGTAAAATTGTAATGTTAGGTAGAGAAATAAGAGGTGGGCATTTTTTCAGCCACCTTGAGTCGATACTCTATAAAAACACTTTTTGCTACACTAAAACAGCTTTGCACATCTGCAGATTCACATTTCTGCCTATTGTTTTTTTAACAAAAAATGTATAACTGAATCAAATTTAATGGATAGAAGCTATAATTATAAATTTTTAAGTTTTTCCCCAACTGTATTTAGGTCTGGGCCACTCATGAATATACTTTGATCCAAACAATTCCTTTAGAGCTCTGGCTGTATGTTTAGGGCTGTTGTCCTGACAAAAGGTGACCCCCCCCCACACACACACACACCCCAGTCTCAAATTATTTACAGAATCTTCTTCATTTGGCCCCATCCATCTTCCTATCTACTGAATGGGCCAGGGAAGCTTGCTGCTAAGACCACAATCTGATTATTGTTTGTGAAATTAATTGGAAATGCATGTATCATTTCCCTTTCACCTCAAAATTCTGTGCTACTTTACATTGGGTTATCTCATAAAATCCTCATAAAATTCAATATTGTGGTTTAATGTGACCAAATGTTGTGAAATAGTAATGACTTCTTTTTTTAAGTGCTGTATTAAAATGCCATCTTAACAAACAAACCAGTAATTGTTGGAAAGAATATAAGAACACTTATATTCTTTCTTTAATCTTCAATTTTGCTATGCATTTTCCAACCATGCTCCTCTTTTTACATTATACATTGTTATATATTTTAATGTCCATTCGATTATCTTTGCACCACCATTTGCATACAGTTTTAGTTCTCACATGTCATTTTTATTGGAAAAATAATTTTTTACTAAATGGTACTTTTCACGTAATTTTTGTAACGTGTGTGTCTTTGTTCTTAACATTCTTCTTCTAGGTGTGAAACTTTGCCATAAAGCAATGAAAACAGATTGTCTGTGTGTTCCTTGTGACGTCCAAGACGCAAAGCAATTAAGCATGTCCTCATCTGTGTTTCTCTGTCTTTACCAGATCGAAATGTTAGAACACAAATACGGCGGCCACCTCATCTCTCGGCGTGCTGCCTGCAAGATCCAGACCGCCTTCCGCCAGTACCAGCTCAGCAAAAACTTTGAGAAAATCCGCAACTCTCTGCTGGAGAGTCGCCTGCCCCGACGCATCTCCCTGCGCAAGGTGCGCGTGCAAAACACGGAGGGCTTCTCTGCTGAACGGGCCCTGGCAGAAGGCTGCAACTTGGCAGGCATCCCGTTGGTGCGCTCGCCGTCCCTCCCCGCCTCGGTCGGAAGCACCTTGACCGACCTGGAGGACTCGTTCACGGAGCAGGTCCAATCGCTTGCCAAGTCTATCGATGATGCGCTCAGCAACTGGAGCCTGAAGACCATGTGTTCTCTGCAAGAAGGCGGCGCCTATCAGTTCACCGCCGACTCCTTCAACGCAGCAGCAGCGGCCGCCGCTGCTTCGGGTGTGGTGGGAGGTGGCGAAGGGGGTGGTGTGGGGCAAGCAGCAGTTCATCAAGGTCCAATTGACCCAAGCGAGCTGTCGAGGAGCGCCAGCAAGCTGATGATGGCGTTTCGGGACGTAACAGTGCAGATCGACAGCCAAAACTTCAGAGTTTCGTCCTCAGTTATGGAATCCTCGACTTCAGTCACGCTGGGCAGCTGCATTCAACAGCAGGGGTCCTCCGCCACTGTAACAACCGCTTCCTCAACGACAAGCCCCACGGCAGCTCCTGTCACAGATCGACCGTCAGAGGAACCCCCACCTCCAGAGGCGCCCACAGAACCGATGGATGCCCCACCTCCACCTCAAGAGCCCCCGCCACCCCCTACGGAGACAGAAATCGAAGAAAGTGAGCAAGACGTTGAATTTCCTGCCCCTCCCCCCAGCGAAGAGGAGCTTAATGAGGAGATGCAACCTCCCCTTACCCCTCTAGACAAGATGTCTGCCATTCAAAGCATAGAGGAGGTGGCACCGCCGCCGCCGCCACCTCCACCCATAGAGCCCACTCACGTCCCTCCACCGCAGGAGCCTATGCTGCTGAGGAGCTCTCCTGTGGTGGAGCCTCTCGATGTCAAGAGATGTGGCTCAGAGACGGCGGACAACAGCTCGGAGCAGATGAGCAGCAGCAGCACGTCCACCGAGGTGCGCTCGACATCTGAGGCCTCCTCCAAAGAGGCGCTGCAGGCCATGATCCTCAGCCTTCCACGCTACCACTGTGAGAACCCCGCCAGCTGCAAATCCCCCACGCTGTCCACCGACGTCATGCGGAAACGCCTGTACCGGATCGGCCTCAACCTCTTCAATCTGTGAGTGATGAGTGTTGTTATTAATTATTCTCATAAGACTTTCAGGATGACTGTAAGCTGCAATAGAACGTACAATTACAGATAAAAATAGGAAAGATGTGTTAGAATAATAGAATATGGTAGATCATGGCTTACTTAAGGTTTACAGTGGTTATTAAAAATGCTTCTCTTTGATATTAAGGTGTAATGAGCAAATATGTAATGCATTACCTTGCACAATAGCCCTTGAACTTTCCAAGATGCAAACTTCATTGCATTTTAAAGGGAATTTGTATGCTAGACTAGTACAAAGTGTTGGATAACCGTGAAATGAGCGAAAAAGCAGAAATAACCCATCTCTGGAGAACCACATCTCACTGCAGTTCCAGTAGTTCTGTAACTGCGGCATTGTTTGAGAACACCCTTGCATGAATTCACTACTTTAGCTATTGTTCTATAATATCACACCTCACCAGTTAGGAATTAATAAATAGAGACTGTCAACCTTTCTGCTATTATTTCCTGAAAATCAGGTAGTGTCCTGAATTTGTAGCTTTGCTCTAAATGACTTTAATAATTGCCTTTGGAACTTATTAGTAGTTATTTCTAGCCAAACCAAACCTGTTGTTGCACAGCAAAACCACAAGGAATCTTGAAATGAATGATGGAGCTGATTGTGGAAACCTGTTCACAAATAAATCAAAACACAAAACCAGTCCCAATTTAATGTTGCAGTAATAATATTCTCCAGCAAACCTCGGAACACATTAATTTATACCGAGATTAAATGACAATCCGAAGGATACTAATTAAGTGACTTTTAACAAGAGTGCATGCAAGTTATATATTTAGGTCTATAAGACTAAAATGAGCCAAAAAACAAATGCATTGTTTACTTCTCATATTTTCATTTGAAAAGAATAAAACCATGTAGCATTTTCCTTTCTCTGTAGAATATATCCAATTTCATTCTGTTGACACACATAGACTCCAAATATAATACATTGAAGTTTGTGACCATATCATGACAAAGTGTAAAAAAAAACAGGGTGTGAATACCTTTGCCGCTTTTTACACGGGGATTTCATTTTATTTTCTTGAGCTATGTCTACTCTGTTAAGCTTTTCCACTTAATTCCTGTGAGCTGAACAGAAAGAGTTAAAGGAAAGATGACAGCAGATTTATTGATTCAACACTGTGTGAACAGAGAGATTTATGGAACAATCAGTTACTCCACTCCTCGTCTATGTGTACCTGAACTTTAATAAGGCCCCTCGGACAGAAAAAGAGCTTTTCCTCACTGATCCCTATTGTACAGAAAAAGCCAACAAACTCTACTAGATGTGAATGGGGGCAATTATTGAGACAGAGGAGTGTAGGGAGTTCGATATATAGGAAAAAAGGGAAAGAAGTTTGAGCACCAGGTTTTTGTAGGACAAGATGGGCATAATATTATTGTGGGGGGTTGGAGGCACTAGGTATACCAGTCTGATGTGCCATAGTCACTGCTGCTACTGATGTAAAAGTTAAATTCCTGAACACCACATACTGTTTAAAAATGACTGTACTGATAGTGCCAGAAAATAGATCCCAAGTTCAGACAAGAAGCCTCCTAAGATACAAGATAAGAAAAAATATATTACTAGTATTGTCAAGGTGATAAATGCAAGGCTTGGTATTTTTCAAACATTTGTTATACATTTTTTCCCAGGTCTCTTTTACTTGACAGCTCCACAAAAACCCTAATAAATGATAGCTTGAAC
The DNA here is from genome assembly GCF_011125445.2 of Fundulus heteroclitus. Classification (NCBI taxonomy): domain Eukaryota; kingdom Metazoa; phylum Chordata; class Actinopteri; order Cyprinodontiformes; family Fundulidae; genus Fundulus; species Fundulus heteroclitus. Next base: position 14,026,178 of record NC_046377.1, read on the forward strand.
CTGGAATGGGTGCCACTGGGCCACAAAGGTTGTAATCTAAATAAGATGCTAATTGTATTCTGCTGGACCTCAACTTTATCTGTTTTAGTGTTACACCTCCCTAAAGTGTGCTCTCGAACACCATAAAAGGCTAAATGTGGAAAAGAAATCCCAGGATTTTCAGTGGAAAAAAGGCTTCTGATATCTCTTTAGGAATTGCAGTAGAAGAAACAATTTTAAACTGTATTTGGATCTTTTAGAACTAGCTTGGTTAGCATACCCAAAATGAATATAATAACAGTCTGTGTGTTTTACCGAATGTATGGGGCTCAAGATTGTAAAGTTCAAAGAATCCATGGGCCACATTATTCTGCAGTCTCATTTTCTATAAAATCTTGATGAAAGCAAAAAAAAAAAAAAAAATAGGCACACGAAGGAAAAACAACGTGGTTTGTATCAACTACATTCTACTTCTAGAAGATTTTTAGTGATAATACATTTATTGAATTGAGGTTTAAAGCCCACACAAAATAATTTCTTGTGTAAAACTAAGTCATCAGGAGTCACTTTGGAAATCTGTACTGCAGGCATTGTAGATCCTTTCTAAGATTCTTACTTTCTCCAAATCCAATATTCTTCATAACTTCATAACAAAAAGATGTTATGAAGTTATGAAGCCTCAAAAAGATTAAACTGTTCATGTTTTGTGTTCTTTTCAGCCATAATGTTATATGGTTCATGTCTTGGTCTCTTACAACCTAAATGAATCAGAGCCTTGTCTTTGCATGTTGCAGAAAATAGTTTCCTTTTCAAAACATCTTACCTCTGTGTTCTTTCTCCAACTCAAATTTAAACTGATGCTAAAGATGGCTAACTTTAAGTTGTGTTTTCTCGCTAACAGCATCTCAGTAAAACTTGATGTTATAATGATCTGGTAGCGGTCAGGCATGGTACACTCATTGACTGGAAAAAGTTTGGAGTTTTTAGAGTGTGACTGGCTAGTTTACGGCAAAGCAAAGCACAAAGCCCGCAGTGTGCACGCTTTTCACACTGGGGACTTTCAAATTTAGCGCAGCATTAGATGGTTGCTTGTTTGTACTCCTCCTCCATGACAGCGTGTCTTCTTATAGAGAAGACAGATCAGGAAAACACGTATGGCTGAAAGGTTTGGCCCCTTTCGGCTACTGAAATCAGAAATTTGCGATGTAACATTGCACCTCCCAGTGGGTGCACCGACAGCTATGTATTTATAAACTACTAATTCTGACTTTGTCAGAATATGTATTTATAAAAGCAATATTTGATTTTTGCTAAATAAAAGCCAAATTAGCCGCACACTGTCCCTTCATTGCATCTGTATGAATTCTGTAATGTTAAAACCATCAAGACCATATTAGACAGAGTGGATGGACACATCTTTGCAAACTGCTTTTGGCAACAAATCTGGCCTGGTTGATGTCAAGCAGCTGTTTTGAGAGGACGTTTATAGGTAAAAATATTAGTAACAAATAAGAAGTTCCAATCCCCAACACAAACACAGGTATTTGTATCACAGAATATCAGCCCTAAAGCAGCTGGTCACAGTTTTTTGGATAATACAAATTGAAATGTTTTATACCATGTTTAATGCCTCAGCAGTGTAGATAAATAAATAAATAAATAAATAAATAAATAAATAAATAGTAAGATGGCATGTCCTTACTGAGAGCTGCCTCCAGCTTGATTCAAATCCCAAAGTCTGATTCATTACTTCAATGGATTTGCTGAAAACAAATGCAGATCAGACGTTTCGACATACATTCACCCATATCAGCGGCACATTAGTCCAAGAAATTTTTTGTTTGCACTTGTTTCATTTTTAACTGAAGGTTAAAAAAATATATAAACTGAGCTGTTTTACCTATTTTGTTTATTTTAATAGGTGCTCAATTCCAAAGGCTGCATAAAAAAGCCCTGTAAATGCAAATTCACTCTTAATTTTCTGTTTTTTAAAACTAGACAGCTGGCTAGAGTTGTGGTTACATTTTTACTCTTTATGATATGGGGGATAATTGTGGAGAAATAAAGTAATCCTTAAAAAAAACAATTATGTGGTTAATAGTTAAGTTGGGAAACATAAGCTGCTTTAGTTATAAGCAGGGGTTTGCTGTGGTAACCCGATGTGTGTGCACGTTCCGTCCTTGTTTCCTCTGTGGATGCACACTTCTAGTGTTTATGTATCCAGTTAGCTGTTCATTGTAGCTCCGCTGCTCTCACTGTATACTTTGAAAATGGCTGAAAGTCGCAAAAAGCTAATTCTCTTACAAGTGTATGAGGAGAAGAGGAAGGCCTCAGAAGAAAGAAATAAGACCAGATTGTATTTGCGAGATTCTTTCACTCGATCCCCCTGAAGAGCGGAAGAGCAGGTAAGATGGTCTGGCACATGCGCGCAGTTTTTCAAAGTGACTTGGCCAATATTCTACCTACATTTCCGGAATAATTGTCCACTACACCTTTAAGCTCAAATTAGTTACAGTAGTTGTTGGTAAAATGGAGTAAATAAAAAAAACATCAGAAAAACAATCTATATTGTTCTGTACATCATCGAGCTATATACATTTTGCAACTTGAATTAAGAGATTTAGTAGAGATAGTAGCAATCCCAATTTATAACTTTTTACATTTGAGACCTAATCGGACCATGAGACCACCGAGAGCTGGCTTTCCTATTTTTCTCTTTTTGTTTTGACCAATTTATTTTTACAAATGTTTTAAAATTTACCCCACTTTGTTGCTAATAAAAATGTGTGCTCTTACCATCCTCTTTTGTCACCACAGCAACATTTTTCTCCCTGTGTCAACACCTAGCACTTTACTCCGGCATATCCGGCAAGGTTCTTATCTTGTTTTGACTTTGTTACTCTTGACTAGATGCTGAGGGCAGCCAGTCTCAGTCAGGTCAAAATCCAAGAGTTGTAAAATAAACCTCTAAGCCTGCATTTGATTTTCTTCAGCAGTCTGAGCAATGGGCAGAAGTTCAGAACAAGCAAAGCAGTGACAAGAACCCAACAGTTATTTTTATCAGCCTCACATCAATTAACTGGGATCCTTATTACAATACATGCACACCAGGCACAAATGGCACATAAAGCTTTAGATAGTTTGAACTGAATTTCTTGTCAGTTAAATGTTTTTTGATAATTCAGCAATTTTTAATATCAAAGAAAAAAATCCCAGAGTAAATACTACACACTGTTTTCAAAGGATGATTTCTTTATTAAGAGAAAAAAGCTACCCAAGCCCCCCTGGCCTTATGTCAAGATATAATTGCCTTCCTTGATAAATCACAATATAATTGTAATAATCATTTTTTGTTGTTTCATGTAATCCTGTTTTGTTGTTTGTTGTTTCACTAGCCAAACCCTAATTACTGCCAGACTTGTTGAATCAAGCAATCACTGAAATAGAACCTGACTGCATGCAGTAGAATGATGTCATGGTGCAGCCTTGCCTGCTGCACCATGGACATTTCATGGCACTCTCCACCTTCCATACAGCTCCTGATTCCATGCTCAGTAATCATCTACACCTGTCAGTCACTAATCAGCTAGTACTCATCACACCTGTCAGCCTCCCTATTTAAGCTCCCTGCATTCAGTCCTCCCCTGTCGGTTCGTTCTGTTGGTTACTGTTACCTCTGCTCATGACTGCTCGCCTACCTTTTCTTGCCAGCCTGATTTCCCTTCGTCTCCAGTCCTGCAAGTATTCACTCAGATGTTCAGCTGTTAATCCAGTCCTGCAAGTATTCACTCAGATGTTCTGCTGTTAATCCAGTCCTGCCAGTATTCACTCAGATGGTCTGCTGTTAATCCTGTCCTGCAAGTATTCATCCTGACGTGCTGCTGTTGCTCGGACTGCAAGTATTCACCTGCCGAACTGCCAGTTCCTGCCATCACTATCCTCCTGCTCCAGCCCGGTACAGACTGTTGGTTTATCCATCCTCCACTATTCACCACCTTCAATAAACTTTCTAAACTAAGCTCTACTTGCGTGTGGCTGTGTTCGGGTTCACATAAATCATGACAGAACGAACCGACCACATGAACCCGACACTCACACAGAACCTCGATGCAGGGGCTGTCAGGAGGGATTTTGCTCTGCTTCCAGACAACTGCACAACAGAGCATGATCTCCGGATCAGCGCGGAGCAGCTCATGGCCCAGGTCCGGGAGTGCTTGGATGAAATTGCCGTGCTCAGTCCACCTTGGAGGCAAGTGGATGCGCTGGTTCGGGTACGGAATCTGCTGAGGAGCAAGGAGGAGCTCATGCCGTTTTTCGAGCTCTCTGGGCTGACGAAGGAGCTAGAATGGAGCGAGAAGGCTGCATTTGCCCAGCTCTACGGCAGGTCGCCCCCACCCAAACCTCCGGCCACCAGCCTGTCCATATTAGCTGCTGCTGCTGAGCCCGCTGTGGACCCAGCCACAGATCCAACCTCAGCTCCTCTCGCCGCTGCTGTCTTCGCCGATGCTGCGGTTCCAGTTGCTGCTGTTTCGGCCGCAACTTCCACTGTTTTAGCGTCAGGAGCAGTCTGCCTTTCGGTGTCCGGTTCCTCCCTGCGCAAAAGCCGGGATTGTCGCCGCAAGCACACTTCTGCAGCTCAGTCTGACAACAACGCAGCGTCTCCACCACCCAACGTCATCACGGTCACTTCAGTGTGCCAGGAAAAGCGCCCTTCGGTTCCCGGTCATCTCTGTCACCACCTCTGCGACACTCAGTTGGCTCCTCGAGTGAAGTCTTCAGCCGCTGATTCATCCTCGGTCCCTCTCACTGCTGCTTCACATGCCTCCTCCATATCAGCTGTCTCTGCTACACCTGCCGATCCTGCTGATGATGCTGCTAAGTCTGCCGCAGCTCCCGCTGCTTCATCGCCAGCTGCAGCCACTCCTTGGTTGTCCGGTTCCTCCCAGCGCAGACGCCGGGGGCGCCGGCACAAGACCTCCCTCTATGCCCAGCCAGACGCCGCTGCTGCACCTACTGGAGCTGACGTCACCTCCCTTCCCCTGGTGAGTCAGCCGGATACAGTTACTGCTGCTACTCGGGTGAGTCCGGCTAGAGCACCCCGGATCCATGAGACCCAGCTATGGGACTTCTTTTACGGGGATAGGGAGGAACTGTTTCCTTATCAACCCACCACAGCCAAAGTTTCAGTTCCTGCTCAGCCTGCAGCCAAAGGTTCAATTCCTGCTCAGACCAAGGCAAAGATGTCAGTTCATATTCAGCCCGCAGCCAAAGAGTCAGTTCTCGAGCTCGCCAGTCCGGCGCCCGACGCGGGTCTACAGCATGCCAGTCTGCCGTCCAACGTGGGGACCCAGGAGGGTCCGTTGCCTGTATGCGACACGGAGACCCAGGAGGGTCCGTCGCCTATCTGTGACGCGGAGACCCAGATGGGTCCGCCGCCTACATGTGACGCAGTAACCCAGGAGGGTCCGCCGCCTACACGTGACGCAGTAACCCAGGAGGGTTCGCCGCCTACACGTGACGCAGTAACCCAGAAGGGTCCGCCGCCTACACGTGACGCAGTAACCCAGGAGGGTTCACCGTCTGTCTGCGACACGGGGACCCAGGTGTTCCCACCGCCCGCCGTCGACGCAGAGACCCAGGAGGGTCTGCCGCCCGCCGTCGACGCAGAGACCCAGGAGGGTCTGCCGCCCGCCGTCGACGCAGAGACCCAGGAGGGTCTGCCGCCCGCCGTCGACGCAGAGACCCAGGAGGGTCTGCCGCCCGCCGTCGACGCAGAGACCCAGGAGGGTCTGCTGCCTACCATTGACTTGGAGACCCAGGAGGGTCTGCTGCCTACCATTGACTTGGAGACCCAGGAGGGTCCGCAGTTTCCTGAGGCCTGTAGCCAGGCGTTTCCTGAGGCCTGTAGCCAGGCGTTTCCTGAGGCCTGTAGCCAGGCGTTTCCCGAGGCCTGTAGCCAGGCGTTTCCCGAGGCCTGTAGCCAGGCGTTTCCCGAGGCCTGTAGCCAGGCGTTTCCCGAGGCCTGTAGCCAGGCGTTTCCCGAGGCCTGTAGCCAGGCGTTTCCCGAAGCCTGTAGCCAGGCGTTTCCCGAAGCCTGTAGCCAGGCGTTTCCCGAAGCCTGTAGCCAGGCGCCTCTTGTATTCTGTAGCCCGGCGCCTCTTGTGTCCTGTAGCCCGGCGCCTCTTGTGTCCTGTAGCCCGGCGCCTCTTGTATCCTGTAGCCCGGCGCCTCTTGTATCCTGTAGCCCGGCGCCTCTTGTATCCTGTAGCCCAGGGCCTCCGGTAGCCGGTAGCCAGGAATCTCCTGAACCGTGTAGCCCGGTGACCTCCGTAGCCTGTAGCCCGGTGACCTCCATAGCCTCTAGTCCTGCAACCTCCGTAGCATGTAGTCCTGTGACCTCCGAAGCCGGTAGTCATGTGTCCTGTGGCTTGACGCCACCCTTAGTCTGTAACCCAGTGTTTTCCAGGGTCCTCTTCTGCCGCCAGCCACAACAGACCATGTCACTACGTAGGGGTCGTCCTCCGCCACGCCTGCATTCAGCCCTGCCACGTCGGGGTCGTCCTCCGCGACACCCCTTTCGGGCCTGCCGGCTCCGCCGTCGGGGTCGCCCACCTCGACGCCCAAGTCTAGTTCTGCGTTGTCGGGGTTGCCCACCTCAACGCTCACGTCTGACTCTGCGTCGTCGGGATCGCCCACCGCGACACCCACGTCTGGCTCTGCCACGTCGGGGCCGCCCTCCTCGATGTTTCGATCGGGCGATGTTGCTCCGCCGCCTGCCACGTCCTGGCCGTCCTCCACGACTACTCTATGTGGCCTAGCTGCTGCCGGTCTCCTAGCAGCCGTCGCTGCGTGTGCCCATAAGGCCCCGGTGCTCTCTAGTTACATTTGTTCTAGTTCTGCCTTAGTTCTTGAGTTGTTTAGCACCCCTTAGTTTTTATTTAGCACGCCTTTATTTTGAGTTATTTTTCACTCCTTAGTTTTTGAGTTACATGGCATCCCTTAGTTTCAGAGTTATTCAGCGGTTCTTAGTTTTTTCCTAGCATTCTTTAATTTTTGAGTTCTTAGTGCTTGTTTATGTTGGGTGTTACCATAGTGCTTGCTAGTGCTCCTATGTTGTGTTAGATTACCTTTGTTTCCCTGGCATGTTTGGACGCCCTCTGTTCCCTGGTGTTTTGGATTTTCTGTTTCTTGGTATTTGATAAATCTGTTTGCCTGGTGTCATAGAGATTCCCGTTTCCTTACGTGCTGGCATTTTTCTTACACTCCAGCGTTTTCCCCTGGCGTTGTTGTACGCCTGTTTTCCCCATGGCGTTTTCCTTTGCCCTCTAGTTGCCCCCACCGTTTTCTTAGGTTTTTTACTGCCAGTGTAGTTTAGACGCTTTCTTGTTTGCCTACGTTTTCTTCTTTATTTTGGTTTGCCCTGGTTGGGAAGTTTTGGTTTAGACTCTAGCCCTCCATCCAGTACCTCCCTCCGCCCACCCTGGGTTGGTCGTTTTTTTTTTTTTTGGATTCTTTTTGGGCCGTCTGGAAGCCGGCCTTAAGGGGGGGGTGATGTCATGGTGCAGCCTTGCCTGCTGCACCATGGACATTTCATGGCACTCTCCACCTTCCATACAGCTCCTGATTCCATGCTCAGTAATCATCTACACCTGTCAGTCACTAATCAGCCAGTACTCATCACACCTGTCAGCCTCCCTATTTAAGCTCCCTGCATTCAGTCCTCCCCTGTCGGTTCGTTCTGTTGGTTACTGTTACCTCTGCTCATGACTGCTCGCCTACCTTTTCTTGCCAGCCTGATTTCCCTTCGTCTCCAGTCCTGCAAGTATTCACTCAGATGTTCAGCTGTTAATCCAGTCCTGCAAGTATTCACTCAGATGTTCTGCTGTTAATCCAGTCCTGCCAGTATTCACTCAGATGGTCTGCTGTTAATCCTGTCCTGCAAGTATTCATCCTGACGTGCTGCTGTTGCTCGGACTGCAAGTATTCACCTGCCGAACTGCCAGTTCCTGCCATCACTATCCTCCTGCTCCAGCCCGGTACAGACTGTTGGTTTATCCATCCTCCACTATTCACCACCTTCAATAAACTTTCTAAACTAAGCTCTACTTGCGTGTGGCTGTGTTCGGGTTCACATAAATCATGACAAATGAAGGATTGTAAAAGCAATGCATCATGTCTGGGTTTAAAGAAATCGAAGAACAGACAAGAAACAAGAAGCCATTGGCATCTATCAGTCTGGGAAGGATCACGATGCCATATATGGGTATGGGACACCAACAAACCACAGAGAGCCCAAATTCACAAATGCAGAAAACAGGGAAGTGAGGAAACTTCTCAGGATGCATCAACAACTCATCCAGGAGGTCACAAAATACCTCAAAACAACACCTAAAGCACCCACTTTCTCTAGTGGAGGTCAGTTTTCATGATTCAACAATGAGATTGGACAAAATTAGCATCCCATGAGAGACTTCCTGACCAAAAAGACCCCCAAAAACATCCAAATGATGCCCAAGACATTTGGGATAATTTTATGTATAACTAAGACAAAAGTGTGGATAAACAGAAAACTATACCTTCAGTGAAACCAGGTGGTGGTAATATTAATGGGACAATAAAAGGACACTAAACTCAAGCACACCTGGTTAATGGAAAAGGACAAAGGTGAAACATGCAAGTGTGACGCAAATTCTGTAAGTGGGCAACGACTTCACCACAGTGCTGGATATATGATATATGTTGCATATTGTGCACAAGCCTTTTGAACAATGTCCACATACAAGCAAGTGTCTTGTTGAGTTGCATGCTCTTTCTTATACCAAGAGTTGAGCAACCAAAAACACTTGTTGATTTAACCCAAACCACAAATTTTTCATATGCTTTATTAGCTTTTCATTGTGATCGTACCACTAAAAAGATGGTATATTTCCCACAGAGTCTAAAAATTAAACCAGTGCGCCCCCCCCCCCCCCCCACACACACACACACACTTCTGATTCATAGAAACATTTTTTTTTTTTTTTTTTTTTACAATATTCTGTTTTTTTTTCTTTGGAAGGGTTGATCGACCACATACAGGAAGCAAAAAATAGGTAATTCATCCAAAAATCCTAACTGCAGCTGTGATGGCTATGTATTAAGGTGGATGAAAAAAAAAAAAAAACAGTTCAGAGACATTGGTAGATCTGCTTTTTTTTAATTAGAAGTCAAAACATTATAAAACTCATACCTGATAGTCATTTGACACATATCTTACAAATGACAGACTTCAAGCAATAGTTTCACACATTTTACACTTTATTTTTATTTAGACTTTGAACTTTTAAATGTAATCATTACTTCCCTTATGGGGAACAAATGTAAAACTTTGGCAGTATTTTTAAAGCCTCCATTTATATTCACTTTTTTTGTCCCTAATGTCCTTGTCCTTCCTAAAAGAGAAGTGGTTTAAAAAAAAAAAGATAAAAATATGTTTTTCAGATCAAATACACGTCCTTTCTATACCCTTGCATTTGGTGTCTAAATCTGTCGCTGTCTCAGCAGAGCTTGAGCAATTTTAATTGGACGACTTTATAGTCACAGGATACATTCATACAATAATGACTTTCCTTCATGGACGTCTGCATGGAAAGTCAAAGTTATCCAACTGCAGAGATTTTAATGTTATTTTGCTTCTAACACAAAAGTAATATGTTAAGATACATTTTGTGAAAATGTCACAAGAGAAGGTGCTTTAGGTAGGAAAATAACTTGGAGAACCATGGATCTATGGAATGTAAAATAATATGTACTTCCAATGTTTTACATAGAAAATTTTATATGAATAAAAAGTAGATAAATCATGATGCAGAGCAAGACAACTCTGTGCTCCCTCCAGCTCAGGTTTTAATACCTTTTTGGCATTTTATTTTTTTTATTTATTTGCTTTTGGAGACATTTAACTATTGTTTTATTTGGTTAAGCATTGCCTGTCCCTCAGTTTGGTATGTCCAGTTCAAAAGTGTGAATATTTTGCTCAAAATTACATTGTATTGTGGAACATGAACAATCATTGTGAAAAGCTATTGCATATTGCAGATATTGCTGTTTCAAGAGCAACGTTTTTCTAACATGTCCTTCAGGTGTTAAACAATTTGTGCTTTTATAAGGCTTCCTTTTCATTTTAAACTCACAGATTGCCCATCTGGAAAAATATCCACATTCCTCTGGGACAGTTTAAAGTTCTTTTAAGAAGAAAAAAGAGAAATATTTTTATGCAAGCTGCTCTTATTTTTAAATCACATTTTATTAGCTTATCTAATTGAGTCGAATGCTTAAATTAGTTACACCGTCACTGTGCTTGGAAAATTGTGCTTTTTTTGTTGTTGTTTTGTGTTATCTAAACAGGTCTCTCTTGAAAATGGGATCTTTGATCTTAACGAGTATACCTGTATAAATAAAGCTTAAATTTAAATGAAAAATTAATTAAGATAAATCCAATTTTAGGCCACTTTCTTTCACTCCTAATTTCTCAGAGCAACATGCCATGACCTGCTGAAATGCTTTTTCCCCCCAATGTAGCATTAATCTAATTTCCAAAAAAAGTAAAAAAAACAAAGCAACTGCACTTTGTTGCTTTGTTTTTTACTTTTTGTTGTTTTTTTTTTTTTACTTTTTTTTGGAATGACCATCCCCTGGATGACTGAGAATCTTCACCAGCATTAATCTAATTTATGTTTTACACATTTCACATTAATGAATATTATTTATTTGACATTCAGTTTTTGTGCCTTTTTTTGTTTCCATTTGCCAATGTCATTCAAATCACCCGTATCAAATGCGTGGAGAGATAACCTCACTTGGAATAAACCGCCTAAGAGGGTAGAAAGAGATCAAAAAAGGAAGTAAGAAAAAAATGAAAAGCAAAGAGAAAGACAGATAGAAAGGCAATCGGGCTTAAGGCTTATTAGTTCCACCACTTTATATCCTCCTCCTCTTACCTGCGCTGCGATATCCTTTGCATCTTAAACAGCACTGTGTACTTTGGGCTAAAACTTTGGCATTGCTTGATCATGCAGACAAAAAAGCTCACGCAGGCACCAAAGTCAGGTACGCTAAATCTCAAATCCGTGGGCACAGTGTTTGCAAAGTAAACTAACCAACTTTTTAATAGAAAGTGCCTTAACGAGAGGGGGTTCTGGTGTTTTGATTGAACGTCTGTGCGCACATGTTTTTATGTCCAAGCCTGTCCAAGGATAAAAAGACGGACAAGCAAAAAAAAGTGCAGGAGGAGGAGAGAGGAGATGGGGGAGACAGCACTTGGAAAAGGTTGAGAGAAAGACGTAATGGGTGGAATAAAAATGACTGCCATGGCAAAAAGAAGCTGCAGTGTCTGACTTTCAACGCAGAATAGGCAAAAAAAAGAGGGGCGGATATGTGACATTTATGACAAATACCTTTTTTAATACATACATATAGGCGACTTTTCCATCTAACACCGATCACACGTCTCTAATCTCCCTTTCCCCTTCATGCTCGTGTAGCGAACACAATAATTAGCCATTAGAGCAGCTTGTGGCAGACCTAGATCTTGATGAAAATGAAGCACCATCGGAGCCGCATGAATTAAAGAAATGTCAATGTGAAGAGTGAGCGTGTGAAAGAGATATTAAATACATATGTCAAGCAGGGCTAATTAACACAGCAAAGCATGCCAGATTCCTCAAGAGAAATCTAGCACATCAGGAGGCAAGCGCGCCACAAAGAAAACCTCGCCGTATGTGTGTTCTTATTGAGAAGTAGTGGATGTTTGTTTAGGTACACGCAATCCTTTCCTGTGTTAACATTCTGCCCTGAGTGCTGAATAACCCGGCACATAATTACAAACTCTGAAATCCAGATGGCAAACAGGGAGCAGTTCTAATTCCTTATTCCCAGAACTCAGTGCCATTTTATCCTAGTTTACTTTGGGTATTTAAGAAAAAAAAAAGATCCTTTAAAACATGATTAATCTAAATTAAATTTGAGAGGAAGAGATTAGAAATAATAAAGGGGCCACAATGTGATTGAGCAACACAAAATAGAGCAGAAATGTGAATTGGACAAATACTGATACGGGATTTTCTAAAATGTCTTACAAATAAAAATCGAAAAATTGTGGTGCACTTGTGTACGAGCCTTAAAAAAAAAAAGTTTTTCAGCTAAACTTACAGGCCTGGCAAGGAGATCCAGAATCAGACAAGCAGCCAAGAGGGGTGTGGTAAGTGTGGATGAACTGCAGACATCTAGAGATCAGGTGGGAGAATCTATTCACCAGACAACTACTAGTCAATGCAATCCACTAATCTGGGAGCCCAAACATGAGGTTTTTGACCCACATGCATAACCCTTTGTGTAAAGGAAAACAAACACTGCACTTGTAGTTCCAAAAAAATATTGAATAAGAGCTAAATAACAAAAGTCACACTAAGGATCAGGATTTGCACATTTGTTTTTCCAGAAACCAGCAGCATGGGTCACAGTTAATGCTCAGGCAGTTACAGTCTCTCCCAGAGACAGCACAATGATCCAAGCTGTGGCAACTTAATCCAAACATTCTTTGTGTCTCCCTAATTACTGTCCTACCACATTTGCTATGAAAGTATAAGAGTAACTATATAAAAACCTAGCTGTTCACAAAGGTACCAGTAGGTGTATATGTTGGAAACTATTGCTAAAAAAATGTCAGAATATTAATTTAAATAAAAATAAACAGACACAAAAACACTCAGTAACTTACATTCCCCTTAACATGACAAAACAAAGTGATGGCAGCTTTTGCTATGGGGAAGTTCCCCCCCAGCAGGGGTGGGGGGAAACAGGGAAGCTGGTCAGATGAGAAGACAGGAGGAGCAGAAAATGTAGGTCAAACTAATTCCATGTGTTAGCATGGCTGAGGCATAATCTAGGCATAAATTCAAATGCACAGTTCAACCTGAATATTCTCTGTCTAATCTGATCTTTTTGCAACAAAGAACGTGCAGAAATGTTGCTCTTAGGATGTGCAAAACACGAGGCATCAAAATGCTTGCAGAGAAGGGTGGTTACACAAAGCACCAACTCAGGAGAGCTGGATGCAATGCACATCGCATTTTATATTTTTTATTATAAAAATATTTGAAAACCCCTCTGTAGTTGTCTCTCTACTTCACAAGTATACACTCCCTTGTGCTGGGGTTTTACATAAAGTCCTAAAAACTTAATTTTACGGTTGGAATATGACACAATTGGAAAAGTGCAAGAGGTGTGAATACTGTAATGATAAGGTAGGAGGACCCAAATGCAGGTGCAGATGAATGGTGAAAAATAAACCTAAAGCCAGACATAGCGCAGGAAGGTAGGGACACGGAGAACAAATCCACAATGAACACACAGTAACAACCAGGAGGGGAAATAACAGAAAAAGCAGCAAATGAAATGGGAAATACATGCAGCTTATAGGAGAGAGGAGAGAAGACATGAGGAGCAGGTGCAGGTAATCGGGAGATTATGGGTGACAGCTGAGAGCAATGATGGCAGAGAGCTGAGGGAGAATAGTAGAGCAGAAATTAAGGAAACAAAGGAAGAAATATAATAAGACAAAAGGAACTAAGTGAATAAAAAAATTATAAAAAAAGAAAATGAACCAAAACAAGCCATGATACAGGAACTAAAAAGAACCAGTCCAAAATCAAACACCTGGAGATGGAGACAGATACCGGCACTTATTCAATGCACTTTATGTACCACTCTAAGAAAGGGAACGTCAACCATTTCCATGAATTCTCCATTTGTCTTCCTCCTTCGAAAATAAAAAAAAAAGTGCGATTGATGGACAGGAGCAATTTTCTGCATTGCATTAGTGCAATAATTCTGGGCCCTGTCATGTTTTACAAGCACAACACGCAATCATGCTGCCGCTCAGAAAGCGCAAAACGTGGCTAACCAGCCATCAGTCTGTCTCTGGTCACCCACAGAACCCACAGAGCTTCTGGCGAAACAGACAACATGCAGAGCTGACGGCTGAGCTATAGGGCGAGCAATAAAAAAACAGATATGATGTGCTGCCGCAGTTCATCTCTTCATAAGCATAATGAAGAAGTCAATAAAACGGGATACGAACGTGGTCGGGGCCGGGTGGGATTACTTACTCCTGACAGCACACTAGGACCGAGCAAAAGAAAAAAAAGAAAGAAAGATCTTAATAGGCCATATTTCTTGTGTACATGAAACTGCTGTTGTGTCGCTGCTGACTCACCAGTTTTACCGGGTGCTCTCCATGTTGTACTCTTGTTTCCTTTGAGCACTTTACAGCACTGCGGCACTCAAGTGTAGCGCGTGACAACTTTCAAAGCAAGTAGAACAAAACCAAAAAGGTAGAAACAGTTTTAGAAAACGCAACGGGCAAAATAATGCAAAGTTGACGCTAAAAGCACAGCTGCAAGTGGGAGAACATGATGTCAGAAAACAGTGTCCTATAAAGTAGAGCGATATCAAACATTTACTCTTTTTTTTTCTCTTAAAATGTTGCCATGTTTTCTGTATCTTATCCCCAGTGTTTGTTTGTAATAACCAGTTTTTGCATTTCTTTGTAGTTTTTTTCACAGATGGTTTAAACAAGTAATTTTTAACGATTGATTTCTCAGCCTTGAGATCCCGAAATGTTTGGTACCAGTTGTACTTGCATATTTTGCTGGAGAAAATGACTTTAGCTAAACAGTGCCAGCCCACTTTTTTAGGGTGAAAAAATTATTAAAATACATTTATTTATTTTTTTGCTGTGGGACAAACTCACACAGGAAATTGTGGAAAAACCCAACCTTTAATTTGATGACGTATGCTTTGTTTAATGACCCGATGACAACTCATTTTCAATTTATTGGCAGAGGCCACCAAATTTTTAGGTCACAGTTAAGGGTGGAGAGGCTGTATTTTGGAGACACCAATTAACTTAACAGTCATGTTTTTGGACAGTTGGAGAAAGCCAGAGCAGAAAGGCCATGAAATATTGAAAAAAATAAATTTAGATTCCTATGACACTATAGATTCTAGGAAGATTTCCAAGGTCTTTGAAAGAGACACACATCCACAGCATCACTGACCCTACACCATATGTTACAATGATCCTGCTTTTCTATAAATTTGTCTTATGTTCCACAAAATACTCACGTGGGTTTTTTTGGTGGCTGATACATCAGTTTTATTCTCATCTGACTAAATCACATGATCCCAGTTACAATCTTGGTAAAGTTTAGCAAACGTTAGCATGTTCACATTGATGTTAGGACAGAAAAAAAAAAACTTTTACTGTTATAGGTACCAAACAGTTTATTGGTATCTTGGTTTTGGTGGAGATTTAGTGGCCCTAAGATGCCACTCTGTTAATTAACAGTGAGCTTTATTCACTTCTTTACACCGGTTTTATTCAAAATACGAGGCTGATTACAATATGTCTTGTGGGAAATAATCTAAAAGTTTAGAGCAACAATGATAATGCTTAATTATTGCCATTTAAAGAACAATTAATCCACAGAAAAATCCAGATTTCTCCTACCCAAACAGAAACTCACCTGTCGATTATCAAATAAAGCAGACACCTGGCCAGATTTGTCCGATAGGGCCAAATAATATGCTGTGTTCTCTTGAAAGTTATTACTTTTGCATTGCGGCAATCAATCCATGCTCGCAATCATCTGATGAAAACAGTAGCATTCATCTAAATCACTCCATCACGTCTCTCTTTCCAATTTTCCAATCTTCCCCTCTCTGCTCGTTCCTGATTGCGAACAATAATCACCATGTGGGATCCATCTGTTGTTGGGCAAACATCAAGTGAGTGATATCTGCCAAATTCGTTTGGCGAGACATCGTCACCTTCAGCTGACGGGGTGAGCTAACAGCTGAGGGTACGCTGATGAGGCTTTTGTAGCAAATGCTCTGCGACGGTCCAGCCTGCGTTCATCCCCCCCTTACGCTGCTGTTGCCGCACATCTGTTTTGTCTGGTCCCCTTCCAACCTCCTCCTCTTCCTCTGCTGCTTTTTTATCCTCCTTGCGCTCTACTAAACCCATTAGCTGCGGTGCACACACATGGTCATACACGGTTTTCTTTGTGAAACAGCTGTGGTTTAAGCCCTGCATGAAGACACGACTGGAAACGATGTGACAAAAATGCCCTAGCCTCCCTGGCGCTTATGTCTTCCACATTTAAAATGCTTATAAAAACATAGAGATCTCCATTCAGTTGAATATAGAAAAGTGGGACGGTCAGCTAAAAATGATCTAAATGTATTACAGACTGGGTAATATTTGATAAAGGCTACGATGCATGCATATCATCTGAATGCATGAATGTGGAAACATAACAACCAAACATGATTGTAAGGGGTTTTTCAATTATATTGAAACAAGAACTGCAAATTTGATAGAAATGTAACTGCACATTATGAACATATTTAAAAATACTATACAAGAATGTTTTCTTTGAAAAACAAATATATTAGTTTGACATTTATTAAAATGTCAGACAATGATGTACTACTGGTGGGAAAAAAGTGCTTTATATATATATATATATATCTATATCTATATCTATATATCTATATCTATCTATCTATCTATCTATCTATATCTATATCTCTATATATAGATATAGATATTTGTGTGTGTGTGTGTGTGTGTGTGTGTGTGTGTGTGTGTGTGTGTGTGTGTGTGTGTAAACTAGCTTTAGAAATTAGCAATTTTTACCCCTGATGGTCTTTAGTGAAGTTAAAGTTCAGGACTGGCTGTGCATACACCTGCAGTGGCATCTCTTATTGCAAAAGGATATGGTGGATAGGGGGGAGGTTGACCTGGAATGGATTAGAGCTAAACTACAAGAAACAACTGCACCCCTGCTTTCTCATGCTAATATCCCTGTATAATGGGATGGATAATGGGATGGCTGCGTGCTCTCGTTCACCTGGCTACTTTGTTGAGTCTCCACCGTAATTGATGCATTAGCGTGAGTAAACGGGCTATCCTCAATATTTATAACTTTCCGCCTCCATTTACACATTAGCAAGAAAACAGGAGCTAACTTCAATATTCATAACTCTTACCTCAGAAGACATTACGCCCCTAAACAAAAGGCCTGCGTAGTCGCAGCAGCAGATGCTTTTCTTCTTCTCCCATGTGCGTGCACAGCACTGGTGTCATTTGAACTTGTCGCCAGAGGGGGCAAACTTCTGCCAAAACCTCTGGAACTTGCGCTATGTTCCTTTAATGAAACCACAGTCCCTTCTGAGCAAGACAGATGTGGAAAAAGTCAACTAGACTTTTGTTGGGGTTTCAGCACAGAACACAAAAGTGGACATGTGCAAAATGTGTCTTATCACTGTAGTTCATAAAAGTTCTTGTATCTGTATTTCACTTGGATAAATTACTAAATAATTATTTATAGGAATCCTTAATAATGGTGATGATTGTGCATAACATTCTATATTTTTGTTAAAAATGTCTAAACAGCTTAAATTGTCTTCCTTGCAAGGAAATGTGTAGTAGCCTTCTTTAAGCCAGCTGAAAAGCAGTGTGTATGAACAAGGGGATCGCTGACACTGCATTTTTCCATTTTTTATAGCATTAAATAACTGACTCTTTCTGCCATTTGCTAGATAGGAACAGTACAATAGAAAATGTTTGAGGCTTTGAAAAGGTGCTTTTTAAAATCTTGACCTAAGGCCTGTACAAATGAAATGTAAAAGCCCATACATGCTGGGAAGTGGCTAGTTTATTGCACAAGTTTAAATGGAGCAAAAAAAAAAAAAAAAAAAAAATTAAGTTAGCACCACTTCTGACATTCTTTTTCTAACTTGCAATTGCACAAGTGGCACTTGACCACAAGCCTGAATCCCAAAGTCTTCATTTGTCTACTCCATATTTATCTAAGAGATTGACAATAATGTCAGATAATAGTCAAAATCCAAGGCTATTTTCACAGACATTGTAAAAGGGACTTGACAAGGTAAAATCCTTCTAATGTGTGAAGTTGGCTTGTAGAAGACGTTGTCTTCTACAAGCTTTGTAACATTTCTTTAGATGACATCTAACTCCTGTAATTCAGAGTCATTTCTGTGGACTCTGAGACTCGGTAGTGGTACAAAAAAATTAGTTTGAGAGGAGCCTGCATGAACAAACAGAAATTAAACTCTGTTTGGTTATCTGATTGTCGTGATTTCTGCAATATCTGGTAATCATATCCCACTTACTAGGTTTTCAGTAATTATAGGTGTTTTTTTTATTCAGATAAAAAGTCACGAGTCAAGATCTATTTTTGAATGTTCTCACTTTTTATCCATCAGGTCCACACTCACTTACAGTGAACTCTCAAATCTCAAATTTACTGAGCCTCATTACCATAATGCTACTTTTTTACATTTACTATATTTTTGTCTAGAAATATCCAAAAAGCAAAAACATAAAGGTTCCAGCTTCTCTTTACATTGTGTGGGATTAAATGTGTTTCTTATAATCTGTATAAACTGCTAATCTGAAGTAATTGACACATTATCGTCATTAGTTGATACTGATTATAGAAGAGGGTAATCGTGTCTTAGTAGTAATTAGGATTTGTATTGCAGCCACATATTTTCATCTGAGACCTCCTTCTAATCTTGTTTTTTTCTCTCTCTCTGTCTCGTCTGTCCCAGAAACCCCGATAAAGGCCTTCAGTTCCTGATTTCCCGTGGTTTCATCCCGGACACACCCATCGGCGTAGCCCACTTTCTGCTCCAGAGGAAGGGCCTTAGCCGACAAATGATTGGAGAATTCCTGGGAAACAGCAAGAAGCCGTTCAACCGAGATGTCCTAGAGTGAGTGGCAAATGAGAAACCCTCCATTATTTCAGGAAATCTGTAACAACGTCCATCTAATTTTGGCAGGAAATCAGGCACATGTAGTGCACAAGTCCCATCAACTTTTAAAGGCTTGAAATAATGTTGTCACAAATGCATTCATGGGTTTAGCTCACATTTATGGGAACTCTGAACTAAACGATACCGTTTTTAAAGTTTGGAATGACAAGTGAATGCAACTCATCTTGATGTAATTTAACATTATTTTGTTTGGGGATGAATGATTTGCACTGTGGTCTTAGGGGCAAACTTTGGATATTCCACAGACAAAAGGCCGCTGCATTTCTCCTCAGGGATCCTGGCGTGATAACAAACAACAATTTGGTTGGATATACATATGTTTATTAACGTGTTGGCAAATTTTAAAGAATACTTCAGATTTATTTTTTATTTTAAGCTATTTAAGCTAATTTAAGCTACCTGCAGACAAAGGTAGGGGCAGTGACATTGCCATAACATCTGCAACTTAACCTGAAAATGTTCATATCTGCAAAATATAATAGTGGATAGTGGATATTAAGCAGTGGAAGTTGGCAGCTGTTCTCTGGGTCAAGCACCTAAGCTACCTCATGAAAATTTTTCTTAAGTTAGCTGGCTGTATCAGTCTGTCTGATCAGTTTATCGCAGGTCCACTAGGGTAATTTAGGAAACAGATAAAAACAATCCATGTTGGTATGTGACCTTGAAAAGCACAGGACTGTAACATATTCCATGCCATTGCAGAATATCAAAAGGTACACTTCTATTGGGAGACTTGGAGTGGTCAGATGGATCTTAGCTGATGAGATGCATTGATGAGAGTGTAACTTTGTGTAGTAACATCATTCAGCTGAGAGAAGAGCAAAAAAAACTAACATCCAAATCTTGCAGAACTGCAGCTCTTTAATATCCACTAATATAGCATTGTATTCAGCAGATATTTCATTTTAAGTTGTTTTAAATCGGCAAAATATGTCTGACTAGCTGTTTACCTTCAATTATGCTCAGGATTCCTTCACTTTTCTACAAACTCACTGTCATATGATATCTTTCTACTACAAGAATGGGAGTTATTACTGACATCAAAGAACCTTATGTCCAAAAAAATCCAAATATCCCTTTAAGGCAGCTATAATGGATTTGTGCTGCGTATTTTAAAGAATAGACCCTTTTTTCGGTCAGCCCCGGCACATTTATGAAACATCTGTAATTATTGAGGGAAGTGTTGCAGATAATAATTTGGTTTCAAATGGAAGATTCAACAGCTTATGTGACTTGTAGTACTACCTATACACTCGTATCTCCAGTGTAGAAATATGTATAAAAAGATCAAGAAGTCTGTGTTTTGTAATATCATTTCTAAATTATTTTTAGCTAAAAAAAGATCCCCAAATACTAAAAATCTACAATGCAAATGCTTCTCTGTTTTTATAAGACTAACTTTGTTTTCTTTTGCCTTTACATGACATTAGTTTAAAAGCATGACATCTTACTCACTGCTGAACAGCTGCTGTGCATTAAGCGGCATATGTATGTAAGCAAGTCTAACCTTGGTCTGATTAGTTTCCAGTGTGGTCTCCATTCACATTCATGGATGACTACAGGCTATATTATAGATGTAGGTTACTAAATAGTAATGATTACTTTGTATCACTGTCCCTATAGTGTCCCAGGCGCTTTACCAGATGCTGTTGATCAAGAACAAAACACAAATCACTGCTGAAATAAAAACGCCTATTTAAAGTATTTTCCAAATTATGTAATTTCTTTGTAATAAATAAGAAATGTGTGTGTAGCTATGGTTGTTTTAATAAAGAGTCAATAATTAAGACTGACTTTTAGTGCAACTTCCTGCGCTGCACCTCAGCATTGTTGTTGACTAGAGAAGCTAGCCACCTGAAAGCTAGATCTGACACTTTAGACTTCTTGATGTTTCACATCATATCGATCAAAATCTGAGAATAGTCTTGCATATCTTCTGACTTAGCTGGAACAGTTTGCAGTTCACATTGATTTATGTCATTGCTCTCCATTGTAGCCAGCTTACCCTTAATGCTCCTTTCACACGGGGCTTAAGACTCAGCCAGAATGTGGATGGTCTCTGGAAAGGTCTTCTGGGGTGGATGACAATGCAGAATAAATAATGAAGTCCGTAAGGTCCCCATTTCATGTGAGATTGAGATTGTGGCATATTTGGAGCTGAGCACTGTGCCAAGGAGCATAGTAGCAGCAGTGACATGCAGTGCACTCACACCTGCATGGCTTGATCGCCAGAGATTCTGAAGGAGATCTACTGAGATTGACCCTCTGCCAAGGCTACAACATCTCCATACACTCCCATACACTCCCGATGTTAAGTGCACACACCTCCAACGTGTGCGTCTATACTGATTGCTGAGAACGAGGGTTTTCAGACAACAGTTCAATTGCTAAATGTTTATTACACTGTCAAAAAGACATTTAACATCATATTCAGCATGACATTTATGGGTTTTCTTGCAGCATATGCTGAGAAATGGATGCACTCTTAACTTAAACACTCCTCCTTGCATGATCTCATGAAGCTAGTAAGCTCATAATGTTCTGATGATGTTTAGCTCTCCACAGCAAGGCTTAAAAGTACATAGCCATGTTACATGTTATTAAAAAAAAGTTTGATCATGATAAAATAAAGTTATATACACCGAGCCTCCAGCCTGATAATGTTTTGATGGTCTTTATTGTGGTCAAAAACAGCCCCAGCACTGGGCACAATTAGCAGATATAAACAGATGTGGTGCCATCTAGCAGCAGTATCGCAGAACTATCATAATGCCGGTTTGCTTAATTAATAAAAAAATATTAAATAATGTCGGACCAAGCCTGACCCTCTTCAATGCCTCACAGTAAAGCAGCAGCTCGGCGTGATTGAAGACCAACCGCTATTAATTAAATAAAACCATCCACAGCAAATTTAAGAGCCTCATATCAGAAAATTTACTCACGTCAATCAACCCTGCGTTTTTTTTGTGCATTTTTTTCACTGAATCTTGGACCATTGTGCATTGTTTCACAGGGAGATGCTAATAGCCGTTAGCTGCTTTCTTGATTTACACCTGCTGCGCATACACAATGTTGTAATTCCTCTGTTATTAAACGTGAAAGGCTTTATTTATTAACTAACTGAGCAAAAATAAGCATACAACACCAACATAATAACTAATACACCAGCAGGATGTGATAATATTTCACAAAAACTTTGTATGCAACCAGAGTGAGCTACTGACGTATAAATAAAATAAAACAATTTAATAACGTGACTACGCACCTTAGTGGGTGTCCTGAATCCTCCGATATTTATTGATTTGGCAAACTGTTTGGAAATATCCTAGTGCAGATATGTTCAGAATCAGAATCAAGTTTATTGCCAAGTAGGTTTACACTTACAAGGAATTTGACTTGGTGTTGATGGTGCAGACAATATATATATATATATATATATATATATATATATATATATATATATATATTAGGGCTGGGCAACGATTAAAATATTTAATCGCGATTAATCGCCCTGATTAATCGCGATTAATCGCGATTAATCGCATTGTATTTACAAACTCCAAGAATGAATTCAAAAGTAGTGTAAAGAGCACTTTTATTTTAATGTTCTGCTGCCATATGAACAAAAGTGTTGTAACATTTGTACCACTTACTTTATACTGGATATTTTCAACCCATCTATTGAATTTAGTGCACTAGTTGATCTTTTCTTCATAAGAGAACAAGCACTGCAGCCAAAATATGGCCTTTTTTGACCTGCTGTATATTAGCCAGTCCCTAAGCTTGATGTATCATGAAACTGTTGACCTTTTGGGTTTTGTGGTTTTTATTTTATTATTACAATTTAATAATAATAATAATAATAATAATAATAATAATAATAATAATAATAATAATGTTATGTTCAGTGTTTTTTCGCTAATCCACCTCTTATATATTTCAATCCTTATGTAATTTTGTCTGTGTTGTGTGCACCTGCCTGTTGCTTTAATCCTATAAATTTCCCCGTCGTGGGATAAAAAAAGGATTAGCTAATGTTATCTTATCTTAAATAACACTTTTTAATATATGTACTAGGTTCTTTCAAGGTCTTAATTACATGTTATGTGTGGGCTCCAGTAACATCCATCCATCCATCCATCCACTGATCTACCTGGATGTTCCCTGGAGGACTGAAACGCCTCAGTCAGAGACGTCAGTCTGTGGGTCTGTCGGGGCAGTGAGAGAAGTTTCGTCTCCTCTCTCCGTTTCTGGGGCTCGACGTTTTCATGTTTTTTCACGTGCTTAGATAAATTTGTTGTGTTTCCACTTAAATGAACCGGCTTTTTACAAAACATACAGCTTGATTTCATTTACGGTATTAAAATAAAGCCGAACGGTGCTACTTCCTCTGTTCATGTTTTTTCGCTGCTGCGTTCTCTCTCAGCTGTTTGTGTATTAAGTTTGTGTGAGAGCTGAGTGCGCGGGCCAGGCTGAGCCTGCGTGCTGATTGGCTGGCGCCGCTGAGCCATGTACGAGAGGGGAGGGGGAGCGGTAGAGTGCTGCCGACAGCGCGCTGCAGTCAGCGCGCCTGCTGACTGACACTGACTGAAAGCATGTGAGCAACATGCGTTAATGCGCGATAAAATAA
Organism: Fundulus heteroclitus; assembly: GCF_011125445.2. Taxonomy (NCBI): domain Eukaryota; kingdom Metazoa; phylum Chordata; class Actinopteri; order Cyprinodontiformes; family Fundulidae; genus Fundulus; species Fundulus heteroclitus. The sequence goes on from NC_046377.1 coordinate 14,049,693, forward strand.
ATATCGCCGTTAATAGTCTAATGAATTAACGCGAAATTAACGCGTTAACTTGCCCAGCCCTAATATATATATATATATACAGAGCTATATACACAGTAGACTGTACGGTAATGTAACGCAGAAGGTCTGGAGATGCTACGTTGGTGTAGGTCCTGAACGAGGGAGGGAAAGAGGTAGTGTCAAGTGTCAGGGCCTTGTTGATAAGGCATGTAGCGGATGGGAAAAAACTGTTCGTGTGGCGTGAGGTTTTGGTTCTGATGGACCGCAGCCTTCTGCCAGAGGGAAGTGTCCGAAATAGTTTGTGATCCATGTGGTTGTAGCACTTGAAGAATACATCAGAAACACCAACATGTGGCAACAATTGAGGATGTGAGGTTTTCCATAATTCCTGCAATTCAGCAAATCTTGAGAAATGCTTTAGGTACTGGAGCTCATACCACACTCCCAATTAACTGCGAGGGGGCATAAGACACAACATAATTCATATTTCTTAATGTTCAAAAAGAGCATGTCATAACATATTGTTTCTTTAACCTTTTTCCATATGGATCTGCTTGATTTACATTACTGGGTCCAAAACAATTTAAAGCTGCTTAACAGTAGTAATTCTATTTTTGTTTGTCTCCTGGGCACACAGATAATCCAGAGACTTGACTCTTGAGTCAGCAAGAATGGTGCCTGCCATTAGTAGTATTATTAGTCATCAAAAAAATACGAGTTTTTGTAACACAATAAAACTCACATAACTCACATTACAGTATAAATAAAACTCCTCTATTTATTCTTGTTTGACTTTTTATATCAACTCACTGAGTTTTTATAAGCAGTTAACCCTTCATTTTGTTGCAGACTAACACTGATGTTTTTTTTTTCCCAAGGGAATCTCCACGAGGTTGCTAATGCCGACTAATCCCCTTCTAAAATTCATACTTTCCTGAAAAGACACTGTCATGGTTTTCATCGTGATTTCCCCCCAAAAGACTTCAAACAGCAATTTAGTTTGCAGATATTTTATCTTCACATATGTAATATAGGGGCTTTTTTTTTTTTAATTCAGCCTTGACAACTGACACATGAAGGGAGAGGTGATGTTGAAGAGGTACAGGATAGAAGAGTGGAAAGTGTGTCAGAGAGCACTTTCTGTAAAGTGTAGTCATGGGAGAGTGGTCGTGCGATTGCTGCCTAATGTGAAAATCACTCCTGGTGATTTACCGCATCTGAATACGCATGTTTGCAACACTGCTCCCGTTTATGTGTGTGCAAGGAATTTTAAAACGTGTCTACGCATATATTTTTCCCCCAGCATAAACAATAGCTCAACATCTTAAGGCAATTAATGTATACGTTAATGGTAAAAGATTTGAATTCCCCCCAGAGATCATTACGTGATAAGTGGTCTTTTTTCCTGAATAAGTTAGAAAATCTCCTCATTGATTGCTGAAAGTCAAAAAGGTTTCTACTTCTTTTTACCTTTGCGTTTACATTTGCACCTTATGTTCCCAGTCCTAGCTTGGGCAAAATGGACACAAGTCAATGTGTGTGCCAAGTGCTTTATATGAATGAAATGGATGGTGGCAACAATGAATTTATGTGCCCTTTTGCTCTTTAGTTTCTCTTTAATATAGTGTGCATGCGAAACAGGAAGAGAAGATGAGGGCCGATGTACTTAGGCTATATACAGCTTGTCATCTGACATTACATAAACAAGGAGTGACAGATGAGAGAGAAGGCAGAGAGGTGGTGGAGAGAGGAAGTGAGTCATGAAGAGGCTGACCAGAGAGACTCAACGGATCCAGAGGAGGATCACTTCCAGCTCAGTGCAAACTTAACCTTTGAATGCATTAAAATGCTCTTTTTAAAATTCAAAACGGTGCCAGGAGATTAAACAGGTTAACTCTCCAACCTTGGTATTAAAGGGAAGGTTAGTGGTTGCAAAAATGTTATACATAAGCAATGCAGAGCATATCAATCATATGAATATTAATCATATGAATAGATGTGTAGGTCCACCTCAAAACATCATCATTGCTTTAAACATTCCAAAAAAATCTGAATTGGAAAAAAATTAAACATTTTAGTATGGTTTAGATGAAGATGAGTGTGTCAGGATATCATTTCTAGGAGAATTAAGAATTAAGAAGCTTTATTTGTTTTACCACATTTAATTTTTTTTGGTAAGGCAGACACTGGCTCAGAATGCGCATAAATGCACATAACATGCAGACACAACAAGACTTCTTTTCTTTTTCTTTTTTTTAAGAAGTTGATTGCACTGGCCAGCATTAGTCCCTGAGGGGCTTACCCCTCATTCACATATACGCCTTCATCCGTGCGTTCTCCGTTACGTCAAAAATAAAAGCCATTCAAGTCAATGCCTTTCCCAGAGGCTCAGTGGTGCTACGGCATGACAGAGAACCCTCCTCTGGTGTCCGTCAGAAATACTGATCAAGTCTATTTGTGACGGATGACAGAGCGAAATGTGTCAATTTCTAAAATCCAGATGACAGACAGAAAGTCAGATGCAGGGAGTATAAGGCGGATCTAGTATTATGTCAAAATAAAGGAAGGAGTGGTGCTGGGCTGTCTGCATGTATAAACGGATCCACTTTGGATTGCTGCGCAGCACATTTTGCGTGTGAAGCCGGCTTTATGTGTCCATATAGTCTTTAGCAGTTAAAGGACTACCTTCCAAATCAAATAATCCTACAGCAGTTTATAATGTTGTGTAATAAATTTAGTTACAGAAACCTGTGGAACCAGTAGTGTGTTTTGTAACAGATTATGAACTGGACTGATAGTTTGTGGATTTTCAGCAGGGAGCAATAGTCCTTATAGCTTGGGAAAATAAGCTGTTTTTAAGTCTGTTGGATTTTGATTCAATGTTCCTGAATCATTTACCTGACGGAAGTGGCACAATCAGTACATTGTCCGGGTGAGTGGGGTCTGTGGCATTCCATCTCTCCCTTTTCTGGACTCGTGTAGCATAGAGAGAGTAAAGGTGCTGTAGACGGTATCCCACAATCCCCTGTGCTGTCCTCACCACCTGTGCTAAAGCCTTCCTCTCCTGCACTGTGCAGTCCCCGTACCACACTGTCACACTGAGACACAAACTGCTTTCTATGGTAGCTCTGTAGAAGTGTTTTAACAGCATAGTGGAAAGTCCTGCATTGGTCAAAAATATTCAGCCCATTCCCAAAAGCAATATGGTAGAGTGGTGAATAGAATACTCCAGGTTCTGTTGAGGAAATCTCCATTGTTTTTTAACAAATGTTTTGCCTTATTATAATGAGCAAAAAACAATCCCAGTGATGCTAAGAGAAAACATGCAAACACCCTGAAAAGCAAATCGTAAATGAGCAAACATACATTTTTCAGATCATCTTATAAATGTTAATGTCAGGTAAAGATAAGTCAATGCAAAATGCAGGTTTTAAATAATGATTTCCCCCCCTAAACTTACTAATTAGTTTAGCTTCCCTTAGTGTAAAATGGTAATGAGTCTGTTAGATCACCGTGGAAGAATTTTGGTCCATATTTCTCTGAAGAATTGACAGATATGCATGCCCTGTTTAGGGTCACGTCATTGAATCTTAATCCAATTTTAGTCTCTGTGGTCAACAGGGGGTTTCTCCATTTGTGGATAATGCCTCCAATGTGGTTCGCTGGAGTCCTATATCCTTGGAAAAGACTTTGAAATAATTTCCACGTGTATAGATGAAAAATACTTTATCTGTTTTTTGTTCTTTAGATTGTGGCACAGCATGGGGTTTTCCAAGATATTTTAGACTCATCTGTGCTGCTAGACAGGTTTTTATTTAGCCTTGTTATTATTATTATTATTATTTATATTATTATTATTTTACAGTTCTGGCAGCTAAGATGCCTGGGTGTCGAAGTTGGTATGTCTGAAAACTGTTTTTTTTTTTTTCTTCTTTTTGTTAAGTCAGCAAAATCTTGTCTTAATCTAAACCATAGATGTGTGACCTAAAACACAAAGCATACCATGGGTATCATATGGGATGCTGGGATATTTATTTTTAGTCTAAAATAATTCCCAGTTTGTGGGATTTTAGCACCATCACCATCAGTTTCAGTCTTACTAGGGACGAGTAAACACTGTTAGAATTCTGGTAATCTTGTCAGTAGCGTGAGAGGACGTAGGTGAAGGAGACTTTTGTGCAGTCCACTGTTCACCAATGAGAATGTGCTAATTTTAACCTGACACAGTGCTTTCTTTGCATGTCTCAGCAAGTCCTGTCAGGAGGGCAACATGCACACACAATCCGAAATCTGTATTTTTATTGTCACTGTTTTGAATACAAAGGAACTCCATTCTGCCATTCACCATTTTTACTTTACCGTATCATTTTATTCTTGAAGCTTGAATGTGACATTGTGGTGTTGTTATGTTTGCCGCTTAATGAAAGACCCCAGCTCAGCGAACCGATTGTGGCAATAAGCAGTTTTTATCAACAAGAAAACAAGGAGATTTACAGGGAAGATGAGAAGAAGAACAGGACATGGAGTATGGAAGAGTAGCGGAAGAATCCCGCAATGAACAGTGACAAAGAGAGAGCTTGTATTCAGAGTAGAGTTACGCTGTATGGAGGTGAGCTAAGCAGAAGGGTTAGGAACAGCTCTGGATGAGAGCCAGGGAACAGGGAAACCAAGAAAAGAAATTAACACAGGGGGGCCTAAACTAGACGCAAAGTGAACTACACACCACAAAGGAAAATAGACTAACACTGATCAAGAGGAGACACTAATATACAGAGAGAAAAGAACATAGAAAATAAGTAAAAAAAACTAAATTTAAAGGAAATAACCTATATTGCAACACCTTTCTGACAATCATTAACAGAAGAATGAACTGAATATGGCAATAACTATAAAACATAAAACAACAACAAATGAAAACTGAAATCCAAACACCTAAGGATCACAATAGACTATCAATATATACTGACTTTACTTAATAAAGCTCCTTCTTTTGAATCCCTTTTTATCAGTCAGAAGACAAAAAGATAGAGAGAGTCCTCCTTTAAGACTATATAAAGATTTGTCATTCTGGTTGTTATACTTAAGAGTAATTTGGGTAGGCTACTGGAGCCTAATGAAAACAAGCTATTGAGACAGCTGGAGACTTATGAAGACTTTATGAACTTCCATATTTGCAGTGAACATCGAAATGGCTGTGTTAAGATTTCACTTATTATTGACGTACTAGTCCCTTTGAATTTTCTTCAACATTATTCCAGGAAACAACTAATCCCATATTTTTATTTTTATTTTACACAGTCAGATTCCTTTGTTGACTTTGTTATATTTGGTTTGTATCATGGAGTTTTTTTTTTCTCCAGCAAAATAAATCAGCTGAATGAACACCTTCCAAGAATGATGATTCACAGTTCCTATGCTCTGTGTGTGTAGCAGCGCTGTAAAATCAGCTGTTTTACTTTTTTTTCTGCTGGAGCAGCATGTGTCACACTCAAGCACTCAGCTCATTAACTTTCTTTTTTCCTTGTGATCCATACTAATGCCGGGCGCGTGTGTTTGTGCATGCACTGCAGAGTTCTCTGCAGCAGAACAAACAGTAAGGATCAGAGAGACAAGACAAGGTCTTAGAACAGTTTCGCACCGTATGTGTTATGAGTCTGAGATCAGCGATGTCATGTATTCTGAACATGCCGTTCTGACGTTCAAAGCGACGGCAGTGATGGAGGAAATGAGGGCTTTTATGAAAAATGTGAGTAGGTTTAAAATAAAACCCATGAAGCCCAACCAAAGAATTAATTGGCCCACTTTATAACAGTATCGACCACAACACATAACCAGGGAAGACTAAAAAACTTGAAAAAGTATTGATATCTCTAGAACCCATTATGTCTTATTATGACTGTAAATGCAGTTTAATAGCTCTCTATTCGACAACTAAAACAAAGTAGTGCATAATTGTGACGTAGGAGGAAACCATATGGTAGTTTTCTTCATTGGAAACAGGGAAGCTGGTCAATGTTCATAGGAAGATGGAAAGAGCTAAACCCTAAAAGAAAGCTGTCAGAGACTGGCGACGATTTGTTAGGAGGGCCAGCTTCAACCAGGACGGCCACTCTTAAACTACAGCAAGGCTACAATACCAAGGTTTAGATCAAAGCATACTGAGGTAGTAAAATGGCAAGAATCAAAAGGGATGTCCGCTTACGCTCTCTACCCAATCTTACTGAGCTTGAGCTGCTTTTGCAGAGAAAATAAATTAGTATAGCTGTGCAAAGCTGGTTCCCTAAAGAACTGACTGAGAGAGGGCACATGCATGAGATATTTTGTGTATCACATAAGTCAGAGAAGGGAGACAAGGAGACACAGCAAGGCTGCTCTAGTAAACTTTATTTAAATTGGAATTTCACAGTTTTGCTTTCAGATGTCCTCCAATATTATATGTTACAATTTACAGAAAATCCCCAAACTGTGGCGCTATTATTTCTGAATTTGCTGATTTTTCATCTCTGCTGTTCACAAGTATTCAGTATTTTAGATGATATTAACTTACATATTAACAAACTTGTAATGATTTGTGATGTGAGAACCCAAAAGTAAGCCGGACACTGAGCTGGAACTTAAAAAAAGGGTTTTAATAACAAAATCCAGGTGGCAAAAGGCAGACTCAAAAAACAGGACAGGCACGGACTGACAGACAGGATGGTTACAAAAATAATCAGAGGCTGGAGAGGGCTTACCGCTGACTGGCGCGAGGGATACACACAAGACGTTCCAGCAACAAACAAACAACTAAGGCAGGCTTAAATAGGAGAATGGAACAGGTGAGAAGGGCGGGACCAATTAACCAAAACAGGTGAAAGCAATAGAGGGAACATACAGACTAATAAAGAAAGTAAGACCAAGACTAAAGAACACATCAAACACAGCACAACACAGAAATAAATCCTAAAACAGAAAAGTTGACTAACTGAAAATAACCTAAACCACAACAGAACGTTACAGAGCCCCCCCCTCAAGGGCGGATTCCAGACGCCCTCCGAAGTCTAAAGAAAAATAAATAAATAAAATCAGACCGGGCGGGTGGAGGGGGCTACAGGTCGGAGGGCCAGAGTCCGAAAAAGAACACACAACCAATAAAAAAAAAAACAACCCACAAAGGGCGAACCTCAAAAAATAAAGAGTCCAAAAAGTCTACGTGACCGTCCCAGAGGACGGTCCCGGCGAGACAAGATCTCCGGTGGTCGTCCCGGAAGACCACCTAGACGTGACAGGGTCTCCGGCGGTCGTCCCGGCGGATGGCCCAGACGTGACAGGTTCTCCGGCGGTCGTCCCGGCGGACGGCCCAGACGTAACAGGTTCTCCGGCGGTCGTCCCGGCGGACGGCCCAGACGTGACAGATTCTCCGGCGGGCGGCCCCGGCGGACGGCCCAGACGTGACAGATTCTCCGGCGGGCGGCCCCGGCGAGACAGGTTCTCCGGCGGACGGCCCAAGCGTGACAGGTTCTCCGGCGGACGGCCCAAGCGTGACAGGTTCTCCGGCGGACGGCCCAAGCGTGACAGGTTCTCCGGCGGACGGCCCAAGCGTGACAGGTTCTCCGGCGGACGGCCCAAGCGTGACAGGTTCTCCGGCGGACGGCCCAAGCGTGACAGGTTCTCCGGCGGACGGCCCAAGCGTGACAGGTTCTCCGGCGGACGGCCCAAGCGTGACAGGTTCTCCGGCGGACGGCCCAGGCGAGTCAGGACCTCAGGAGGCCGCCGGCGGAGCAGGGCAACAGAAGGCCGTCGGCGGAGCAGGAACCTCATAGACCGTCGGCGGAGCAGGAACCTCGGACCCCGACTCCTGAAGGGAGAGAAGACAGAACCGGGTTCCGGACTACAGGCTAGGGGAGGCGTCGGACTACAGACTACGGAGGACGCCGAATTACGGGCTAAGGCAGGCGCCGGACTACGGGGTACGGGCGGCGCCAGACTACAGGGTACGGGCGGCGCCAGACTACAGGGTACGGGCGGCGCCAGACTACAGGCTAAGGAGGGCGCCAGACTACAGGCCGAGGAGGGCGCCGGACTACAGGCCGAGGAGGGCGCCGGACTACAAGCTAAAGGGGGCGCCGGACTAATGGCTACAGGTGGCGGCGGCTGGTTAGTGGTTACAGGCGGCGGCGCCTGGTTAGTGGCTATAGGCGGCGCCGCCTGGTTAGTGGCTACAGGCGGCGCCTGGTTACAGGCGATTAACGAAGGAGCCTGACTACAGGCGACGGAGGAAAGAGCCTGGTTACAGGCGACCGACGAAGGAGCCTGGTTACAGGTGACTACCGAAGGAGCCTGACCACAGGCGACTGAGGGGGATGCCTGGCTATAGGCGACTGAAAAAGGAGCCTGGCTACAGGCGACTAATGAAGGAGCCTGAGTACAGGCGACGGAGGAAAGAGCCTGGCTACAGGCGACCGACGAAGGAGCCTGGCTACAGGCGACTACCGAAGGAGCCTGACTACAGGCGACGGAGGAAAGAGCCTGGTTACAGGCGACCGACGAAGGAGCCTGGCTACAGGCGACTACCGAAGGAGCCTGACTACAGGCGACTGAAGGGGAAGCCTGGCTACAGGCGACTGAAGGGGAAGCCTGGCTACAGGCGACTGAAGGGGAAGCCTGGCTACAGGCGACTGAAGAACAAACCTGGCTACAGGCGACGGACGAAGGAGCCTGACTACAGACAACCGAAGGGGAAGCCTGGCTACAGGCGACAGAAGGGGATGCCTGGCTACAGGCGGCTGAAGGGGAAGCCTGGCTACAGGCGGCTGAAGGGGAAGCCTGGCTACAGGCGACTGAAGGGGAAGCCTGGCTACAGGCGATTAAGGAAGGAGCCTGGCTACAGGCGACTGAAGAAGGAGCCTGGCTACAGGCGACTGAAGGGGGAGCCTGGCTACAGGCGATTGAAGGGGGAGCCTGGCTGCAGGCGACTGAAGGGGGAGCCTGGCTGCAGGCTGCTAAAGGGGAAGCCTGGCTACAGGCGTCTGAAGGGGGAGCCTGGCTGCAGGCTGCTAAAGGGGAAGCCTGGCTACAGGCGTCTGAAGGGGGAGTCTGGCTACAGGCTGCTAAAGGGGAAGCCTGGCTACAGGCGTCTGAAGGGGGAGCCTGGCTGCAGGCTGCTAAAGGGGAAGCCTGGCTACAGGCGTCTGAAGGGGGAGCCTGGCTACAGGCTGCTAAAGGGGAAGCCTGGCTACAGGCTGCTAAAGAGGGAGCCTGGCTACAGGCTGCTAAAGAGGGAGCCTGGCTACAGGCTGCTAAAGAGGGAGCCTGGCTACAGGCTGCAAAGGTGGGAGCCTGGCTGCAGGCTACTAAAGGGGAAGCCTGGCTACAGGCGTCTGAAGGGTGAGCCTGGCTACAGGCTGCTAAAGGGGAAGCCTGGCTACAGGCGTCTGAAGGGGGAGCCTGGCTACAGGCTGCTAAAGGGGGAGCCTGGCTACAGGCTGCAAAGGTGGGAGCCGGGCTACAGGCTTCAGGAGGCCCCGGGCTACAGGCTTCAGGAGGCCCCGGGCTACAGGCTTCAGGAGGCCCCGGGCTACAGGCTTCAGGAGGCCCCGGGCTACAGGCTTCAGGAGGCCCCGGGCTACAGGCTTCAGGAGGCCCCGGGCTACAGGCTTCAGGAGGCCCCGGGCTACAGGCTTCAGGAGGCCCCGGGCTACAGGCTTCAGGAGGCCCCGGGCTACAGGCTTCAGGAGGCCCCGGGCTACAGGCTTCAGGAGGCCCCGGGCTACAGGCTTCAGGAGGCCCCGGGCTACAGGCTTCAGGAGGCCCCGGGCTACAGGCTTCAGGAGGCCCCGGGCTACAGGCTTCAGGAGGCCCCGGGCTACAGGCTTCAGCCAGTCCTTTGAAAAAGAATAATCGCCCAATCAGTCTCTGGAGGGGCTCCGGGAGTGACAGCCAGTATAAAAACTCAGACAGCTGACTGTCACATAGGGTGAGTGGAGAGGCTGGTGGTGGATGCTTATGTGGAGATCCAGAGACTCTAAGGTCTTGAGGGCATCTTGACTTCTTAGCCCTCTTCCGAGACCCTAGGGGTCGACCAACCCTTCGAGGAGTTAGGCGATGTACGCGTCCTCTTCTGCTTCGGCGGGGAACGCGATTGCCCCGACGCCCCTGGACCCAACCAATGTGGGGAAGTGACTGACCCTCCTGGGTCGACACAACATGGGCCGGCAGCGGACCCTCCTGGGTCTCCACGTCGCCGGACGGTGACTGATCCACCTGGATCGCTGCGTCGCAGGACGGCGACTGACCCTCCTGGGTCTTGAGCGGAGGCGGGTCCTGCCGGACGCCCTCTAGGGACCTGGGCAGAGGCAAACCCTTCAGAACCCCCTCAGAGGGGCTGGACAGAGGTGGGATCTCCTGGACCCCCTTGAAATGCTTGGACGGGGACGGACCTTCCAGGGCTCCGTCTTGACTCTGAGGAGCAGGTTCAGGTGCCGAGGCGTCGGCCGGGCCTCCGGGGACAGGTTCAGGGGCCGAGGCGTCTTCCGGACCCTCGGGGGCTGACTCAGGGGCCGAGGCGTCTTCCGGACCCTCGGGGACAGACTCAGGGGCCGAGGCGTCGGCCAGGCCCTCGGGGACAGATTCAGGGGCCGAGGCGTCTTCCGGACCCTCGGGGACAGACTCAGGGGCCGAGGCGTCTTCCGGACCCTCGGGGACAGACCTTGGTCGGCTGTAAAATGACCGGAGGGCTGACCTGTAATGTTCCTCCACCTCCTTTAATTTCTTCTCCAGCTCTTCAGAATATTGGGCAAATAAAGCCTCCCTAAGACGCTTAATCACCGGGGCAAAGGATCTTATTTTGTCTTCCAATAAACTGTGATCATCAACTGTGGCACCACTAGGAGGAGCTGTGGGAGCAACAGCTCCGGAAGGTGGAGGACGCCGGCCCGCCGAGCAGGAAGAAGCCGCAGCCCATCGTCTCCTCCTCCGACGACATGGCTGAGAGACTTGCTGCGGAACTGGCGCTTCCAGCAGAGCCGGCTCCGGAAAAAGATCCGGGCGCAAATCCCGCACCACCTCCGCGTCGACCTCCATAAAAAACTCTGGGTCTGGAACGAACGGAGCAGGGGAGGACTGACAGCGGACGTCCGGTGAGAGGACATCTGGACGCTGAAGGGTTAGTGGAGTGCTAGCCTGAATGAGCATAGCTCTTCCTGAACGAAAATAACGTGTCGGCTTTGGGTTCATTCTTTGGCTGGAACGTAATGTAATGATTTGTGATGTGAGAACCCAAAAGTAAGCCGGACACTGAGCTGGAACTTAAAAAAAGGGTTTTAATAACAAAATCCAGGTGGCAAAAGGCAGACTCAAAAAACAGGACAGGCACGGACTGACAGACAGGATGGTTACAAAAATAATCAGAGGCTGGAGAGGGCTTACCGCTGACTGGCGCGAGGGATACACACAAGACGTTCCAGCAACAAACAAACAACTAAGGCAGGCTTAAATAGGAGAATGGAACAGGTGAGAAGGGCGGGACCAATTAACCAAAACAGGTGAAAGCAATAGAGGGAACATACAGACTAATAAAGAAAGTAAGACCAAGACTAAAGAACACATCAAACACAGCACAACACAGAAATAAATCCTAAAACAGAAAAGTTGACTAACTGAAAATAACCTAAACCACAACAGAACGTTACAAAACTGTCAACTTTAGTCAACAGATTTGTCAATGCCTCATCTTAGATCTAGTTCTAACTCATGGTTTATCTATTGCTATCCCTTTCACCTCAAATATTAGCATTTTCTTCACTTTTATTGTCGTTGACTTTAAGGTCCAGGAAATGACTGAAAGAACTAATGGGAAACAGAATCTTACCTCTGAAGTGGCTGGAAATGTTATTCCTGTTTCAAAGACATTCCTGCTGACATTTTTACAGTTGTCATGTGACTCTGTTGTAGATGAATATCAGCAAATTGACGTCTGCCGCTTACTCTGTGGTCCCAAGAAGACTGAAAACAAGAAATACAAAACCTAAACCAACCTGGTAAAACGAAAGGACCAAACAAGAAAATGGAGAAAACTGATTTTTAAAAGGCTTCCTACGTTTCCATAATAATCTGACTATAATCAAAGAGTCAAGCAAACGAGGCATTTATAGCACTGAAAATTGACATCTGATTATATAAAAAAAATAATCCAAGACACGTTTTTTTCAAAGTTTTTGGTTGTTTATAATATCAAAACCAGCTCCCCGAATATTGACCTGTATGTCCACCGTTTGCAAAAAAAAAGTACAGCCCACTTCAGAGGTAGAATAGAATATATTAGATCTCAGCTATTTATTCTCTCATAGATTTTTTGTTAGGTTTGATCAACTTTTATATTATTTATTTTGTATTATTCAATTGCTTTTTATTGTTATTTGTGTTTACTATGCATGGGTTAACTGTGTAGTTAAGATCACAAAATGGGGTCCGCTCATGCCTTTGATTGGGGAGACCCAGGTTTCAATAAGTATAAAAAGTTCTCACTGAATAAAGTTCGATTGATTGATTGATTGATTAAATCCCAATTAAATAAAATACATTTTGTGATTGTAGTTTGATAAATTGTGAAAAAGTACAAGAAGTATTTATACTTTTGCAATGCTTTAAATATCAATGACAACCAGCCATCAGCTGATTTGCACTCTGCTATAAACAGTTTATAGAGCCTTTCCTTTTTTTGGTGCTTTTACCTCATTTCTCACTCTCAATGCTCTACAGCTGTGTGGTGGATGAAATGGACTTCTCAGGCATGGAGCTGGATGAAGCACTAAGGAAGTTTCAGGCCCACATCCGGGTCCAGGGAGAAGCTCAAAAGGTGGAACGTCTCATTGAGGCCTTCAGGTAAGAGACTCTGCAGTTTTATGGAGTTTTTTTTTATTTTTTACATATCAGTAAAATGTTGCCACCTAATTCCACCTAAATCCTATGATGTCCCTGTTTTTAAGGACCTTGCACCATTTTTGCATGAAAGTTTAAATATTAAATTGAGTCTTAGCTGCCAAAAGCTTGGATCACAGGGAAAAATCCTTCCCAACGGCACGGCAGCACAATTTGTATTGACCCAGAAAAACAATAAATAGTGCATTCTGTTATGTCATATTGATATTTCTTAGAACAGTCTCTGCCCATCACAACATTTTAATCTTACTCACAGGATGTTTTTGAGCGGTGCGTGACATTTGCCTCTAGGTGTTATCTAGTTTTGTAAAAGCCCCACGTGTTTTTTCTAACAAGGCTTTAATTTTTTTTTTACTGTAGTCATTCAAACTGGAGGTGATTGTGTGTCTGCAAGAAATAGAATTGATTAAAAAAGCTTTTTCGTTTACAGCTTTCTATAGCTTGTCAAAACTCTCCTTAAAATGAAAATATCCCAATCATTGCCATCAGTGACTGCGCTGCCATTAAAGTGTTTGTCTTCCTAAATGTTTATTTTGTTTTTACTTTTTCCCCACAGGGTAATTTACGGAGCCCCTCTGGTGACATGGGCATCATTTTTTTTTGAAGATGTTAAGTCGTGGCCACAACTTACTAATGCGTGGCCACAACTTACTAATGCGTGGCCACAACTTACTAAAGCGTGGCCACGAGATACATAAGTTGTGGCCACGACTTACTAACTCGTGGCCACGCATTAGTAAGTCGTGGCCACGCATTAGTAAGTCGTGGCCACAACTTATGTATCTTGTGGCCACGCTTTAGTAAGTCGTGGCCACAACTTATGTATCTCGTGGCCACGCTTTAGTAAGTTGTGGCCACGCATTAGTAAGTTGTGGCCACGAGTTAGATAAGTTGTGGCCACAAGTTATTTGTGAGGGAGCTCCTTTATGGTGGTGTAGCATACATTCAAGGAATATAGACATAGACTTGATTTAATTTTATTTCAACCTTGGAATGAACTATATTGACATACTTTGCTTATTACACAGAGTGGTAATAAGCAAACCTCTCATCTTACAGGCATTGACTGTGTAACACGCATTTCACTGACTTCACCTGCTCACGCCTAACAGAGCTCTAAACTCCACCTTCTGCGGAGCTGTTTAACACAGCTTGTGGCCATCAATAATTATTCCTGCTGCAGTTCATGTTAACAGAGCAGCAGGAAGAGCGATCAGTTATAAATAATTTTGGTCTTAACCAGTGGAGACAGTAAGCCGGTACCGTCCGCTACCGAACACACAAGAGGGAAGTAGGGCGGCTGCCAGATAAATCCTTCATTCAGAACCAGTCATGGCTGCACGCTGGATCAGAAAACAGTTCTGCTAACCAGATAAAGTCTAAAAAGCCTCTTATTCTGTGTCAGGGTGCTGCAGGCGTACATGGGCTGGGCGCATGCCTTTTTTCCCCTCTCCCTTCTCCGCAGGTGGAGGCTGACAAGCAGGGAGGCGCCTCTCGCAGGTGATCTGCGTTCAGTCATCAGCAGGGACGGTTCTTAAACAGGCTGCTGTCAGCACCTCATAGCCAAAGTGTCAGCCTTAAGTGGTAGGACTCAGTAGCCCAGCGTCTTTCTACGCCTTGGAAAGCACCTAATTTCTGTCTCCCTGTTTCCCAGGTGGAACCTGCCTCGGATCCCGCTCATGAGAACCCTTTTCCTCGGCTGAGCCGGCCAGCTCTCGGCCAGCTCAGCTGCTTAGGAAGAAAACCTCAGAAAGTCCCGATCATCCTCGCAAGTCTCGGCGTCTACAGAGCGCCGATCAGCTGACAGCCTCCCTGCCGCCGCCCCCGCTGCACGAGTGACCGGACCCTGCCCCGCCCCCTCGGACGCTGCCATCTGTCAGCTACCGCACCCTCTATGATCACCAGAATCCACCTAGAACCGACGATCCGCTTGGCAGCCTCCGCCCCTGGTCCAGGCACCAGCAGCTTTTCAGTCTTTGGTGCCCCTGCAGCAGCCGATCACTCCCCCGGTGAATCAATTATAATACTGCGATTACCACCTCCCGCTGTTACCAGACGTCCGGAGGACTCACAACAGGTCTTGAGCTTTATATTTAATAAAACTCTTAAAAACTCGGATCTCTGCCTCCTCAGTGTGTTCTGCATGTGGGTCAAAAGACTCGGTTCTATGACATTCTGTTTATAGGAATCCTTCTAATAAACAGGCATTGGTGAGCCCTCAGTTGTTTTTGTTGGTCACGCTAAGGATTACGCCAGAGACGGCTGAGCTGCTTTTCAAAATAAAAGCAGCATGATTGCAGTGATTTTTTTTACAGCTGACAACTTTAACTTACAGATAACAGATGATCTCCAGAAGTTATTCATCAAAGTCCATATACATGATTTGTGATTTAAAAATAGAGACATTTAAAAATCTCTACATTGACTCTATTTGACCTGTTTTGTTGTAAATGTTGCTACAGAATTGGACGTTTTGGGCGAATACTATAACATCAGCATGACAATAGAAAACCTCCTGATGTCGCCCAACAACTTTCATCCAAATGTGATGTGGAATTTCAAAATAAGAGCCAAGTGAAATCTATATATATATATATATATATATATATATATATATATATATATATATATATATATGGTTTGCTTATTACCACTAAGTAATAACTTGTGGCCACAACTTATCTAACTCGTGGCCACGACTTACTAATGCGTGGCCACGCATTAGTAAGTCGTGGCCACGCATTAGTAAGTCGTGGCCACAACTTATGTATCTTGTGGCCACGCTTTAGTAAGTCGTGGCCACAACTTATGTATCTCGTGGCCACGCTTTAGTAAGTTGTGGCCACGCATTAGTAAGTCGTGGCCACGACTTAACATCTTCAAAAAAAAAATTCTGCCCATGTCACCAGAGGGGCTCCGTAGCATACGCTTTACGTCTCAATCCATATGCCTTCAGCACTCGAATTAAGTGTCTCTTACTAATTAACACTGTGTGTTTAATAGCAAGAGATCGCAGGATGTCATTATAGTTCATTCCAAGGTTGAAATAAAATGAAATCAAGTCTATGTTCTCCATATTCCTTGAATGTAAGCTACACCACCATAAATGAGCTCCCTCACAAATAACGCATGGCCACGCCTTAGTAAGTCGTGGCCACGACTTACTAAGGCGTGGCCACGACTTACCCATGTCGTGGCCACGACTTACTATCTCGTGGCCACAACTTAGTAAGTCGTGGCCACAACTTACTATCTCGTGGCCACGACTTACCCATCTCGTGGCCACGACTTACTATCTCGTGGCCACAACTTACTATCTCGTGGCCACAACTTACTATCTCGTGGCCACAACTTACTATCTCGTGGCCACGACTTACTATCTCGTGGCCACAACTTAGTAAGTCGTGGCCACAACTTACTATCTCGTGGCCACGACTTACTATCTCGTGGCCACAACTTACTATCTCGTGGCCACGACTTACTATCTCGTGGCCACAACTTAGTAAGTCGTGGCCACAACTTACTATCTCGTGGCCACGACTTACTATCTCGTGGCCACGACTTACCCATCTCGTGGCCACGACTTACTATCTCGTGGCCACAACTTACTATCTCGTGGCCACAACTTACTATCTCGTGGCCACGACTTACTATCTCGTGGCCACAACTTAGTAAGGCGTGGCCACACCTTAACATCTTCAAAAAAAAAATTTTTCCATGTCACCAGAGGGGCTCCGTACTTTTGTGACCTTGCAGGTAAGAGTTTGATAGGAGCTTGGCCACTCCTTGGAATATCCACACTGCTAAACGTCAATGACTTTACTTATTATCTGCTCTTGAATTCATTTCGATTGGGGCATATATTGATATGTTTTGAGATCTTTTGACCTTCTTCGTGTTGTTTCAGTAATTTTTTTACTCTTTAGGCCAGGCGATAGCGGAGGGATGATTATGACAGGGGGCCAAGTTGAAGTGAAAAGTGTTTTTCCCTTTTTAAACAAAACGGTCTTTGTTTTATAATGAAGGCATGACAAAAAAGCAAAAAGAATGCTAAAATTGAGGGGTTGGGTTAAATATGCTAAACTCTTGATAGAACATTAGTGCAAAGAGAAAATAAATATCATTGTGGTAAATAATCTTGTGCATTATGAAAAACCCCTTAAGACTAATACAATTTGTTTGGTAACCTGACAAGTTGGAACGATGGGATAAAATGTGAATGATGCCCTTGGGCCAAGGTTAACGGAAGTACTTCAAGGTTTATTTAAATATTACCAGCATCAATTTGCAAGCAGAAAAACACAAATCTGGTTTTGATTGGGTCTTTTATAGTGTGAAACACTCTCTGAGGGAATCTGCTAGTAAAATAATTTGGACATTATAAATATTCAGCACACTTCCGTTCCCGTTTTAAGCCAGGCCCCTTGAAATTTCTGCTCACAACTTGCAACGAGTAACATTCTGCAGTGCAGTCGTGGCATGGCGCGTCAGTGCTCTTTGTTGTAACGCCTCTGTAATAACAGCCACCTGCCACCGTTGTCAAGGTGCCCATTGTGGAGATAAATTGTCGTAGTGGGGTGAGAGGTTGGCAGCGGGAATGCTTGGACATCAGGTGGGCCTGCATGCCATGAGGAGCAAGGAGAGGGGAGGGGTGAGACACAAACTGGGAGGGGGAGGCAAAAAGGGGAGAAAAAAAAAAAAAGAAAGCGGGAGGATGGTTTATAAATAACCAGCGTTGCATAACCGCCACTGCCTCCCTGTGCCCGCCTCCCCTGCTCCTGGGCTTTGAAATGCCTCCACACACATACACGTGCAGAGACACAGAAATCTCTAAAGTAAGTGAAGGGGATTTGAAGAATGAAGGGGGTTGGGGGTACAAGAAAGGCAGCCAGCAGCCTCAGTATCTGCTGCGTCAGTGGACTAATGAATGAGCTAATATAAACCTGCTCCTAATGCTGCGGATTTATTCTGTTCCTATTTTCATTTCCAGCTTTACAGTTCGGAGAGTCTAGGATCAGTGATTCTCTGTGTTGGAGCATCATTATCATAGATAAAGATCATGCAGCGTGGATAATTTTGCCCTCAAATCCTCCCCAGGAAAGCATAATGACTTATACATCTTAGACAGGAATGTAACATTAGATTGGAAGGCAGCAACACAAGCTAACAAACCAATAGTTCTGACAAATCTATGTAGTGAAAAGCATTACGTGGGTAACTTTTGTCTCGCATTTGTTGCTGTTGTTACTGAGACACTAAAGCACGACAGTCTCACTGCAGCAAAAATCATTGTTTATAGATAATTATTGGTTTCTCTTAAGAGTTTTTAGACTCTGAAATGCTTAAAGGAACATAGGTTCCCTAGGAATATCACACTAAAACCCCTTTGTCCACCAAGTTTTAGTCAGACATAATTTATGGCTAAATGAAAGCAGAAATTTAAACTTTGGCTCCATTCAAAAGATGTTCTACGGTTGGATTTGTGCTTAAATACACGTAAGAATTTTTTATTTTTTTTAATAGAAATCGAAACACTATGCTTTGTTATGCATGTCTGGATCAGTTGCTCACTTGAATCTGATGCTGTTGAAAGATTAAAATCCAAATATTTGGCTCTGTAGTCCAATTAAAGCGTCTGCCTTGAATACAAACATTGTCCATACGTTGCCGATGCTCTGTCCTGTAATTTATTACGATGAATTAAACTGCCTTATCGGGAAGTATGCACAAACTAGCAAACAGGAATGCCAGCAGAGGAATCCAAGGAGTCTACCAAGTGCATCTTTAAGTCTTGGTGCAATTTCTTTAGGTCTTGGTCATTTTAACACATGAATAAGCTGTGATCTAAACCAGGCTTTGTATAGCAAGTGTTGCCTCACTAAATACTAAGGTTTCCAAGTGCTTCCAGTCTGAAAATGAATTTTAAAGCAGTGTTGTTTGAAGTTAGGCTTTACCAGTCATCGTGCTGCACATAAAAGCAAGAAAAACAGCAGTTATTCATTTGAATTAGAATACAAACCCTTGCTGTGTTTTTTTATATATATATCTGCGTAAAACATAGTATCTGATGCAGTAATAAACTTTATCCATACTTCTGGTAGTTTGACTCTCATTAAAGTTTTTGCACCAGCTAATGTGTGTTGACTAATGCCTTTAACACCCATCCTTTTTTTTAAATGAGTACGAGTACAAAATGAGTCAAACGAGATGATAATTACTAAAGGCCACGATAAAATGACAGAATCAAATGTTGAGATGTAGGCTCCATCCGGAGGCATAGAAGGCCAACAACTCATCCATACAAAATGTAATTTTGTCTGTGGGTGGTATACCTCTTCCAGTCTTGGCGTTGGGGTCCCTTTTATTAGTTAATACCCAGGAGTGTTCTGCTCTTTTTTTTTTCATACAGAACAACTCTCCTCTTTTGGCTGCACTTTTTGGAAGATAGTCCTTACTAAAGGAATTCCTACGCATCATAGAAACCAGTATTAATCCAGCAACCAAGCCTGTAAAAGCTGTCAGTGAATTGTTTTCAGGAGGGTGAAATGTTTTGCAATACTTGATAAGAAAAAAAAAAATAGCGTACATTTTTAATACTGAGCGTTTTTGCGCTCAGTTTTCTGTGTAATCCGGGGCTGATGTTAGCATTGGATCCAGCGGGGATAAGAGTGTTCATGCAGAGAAACAGTGTTTTGAGCAAAGCTGCATCAACCTCACCTACTGTGAAATTCATTGCTGCTAAGGGGCAGCTGACAGCTTAAGATGAACCCACGGGCAAAATTAAAGCCATAACTCTCATTTCAGCATGACACTCTAATGCTCAGCCCGTGTAATGATTTTTTTCTGAGAGTGTAGTGTACTCAGAAAGAAGGCTTTAGTTTTATGTTCCGCTATCATTTCAATCTTCCCTTCTTTTCCTGCCCCTCCTGTTTATTTATTTATCTTTGTGCACTTTTCCACCACTATACTGTAAAATAACTGTGCTCATCTGAGTGTCTGAGTATTACCTACCAACCACTTCCTCTTCTTTTCTGCCAATGGCATTCTTTCCTCTTCCCACAGCCAGCGGTACTGTATGTGCAACCCTGACGTGGTGCAGCAGTTTCACAACCCGGACACCATCTTCATCCTGGCCTTTGCCATCATCCTCCTCAACACTGACATGTACAGCCCCAACATCAAGCCAGACCGCAAGATGCTGTTAGAGGACTTCATACGAAATCTGCGAGGTAAGGGGCCTGGCATTACACATAAGCTGCTTGTAAAGAAGCCCACCGGGGGAGTTAAATGACAGTGATTAGTTTACATAATCGGTTAAAGTGGGTGGGTGATGTGTACGTGTTTCAGCTGAGAGGGAAAAGTGTTTTTAGGATGGATTTGTCGTGCTGTGGGAAGCTTCTGAAGCAAATCGTGAAACATGTCTTTTTTTTTTTGTTCTTGCACTTAGATTTTGCCGTCTAGGCCTGTTTAGACAAGTTAAGTCCCAGAACGGGGAGCTGTAAAGGTCAAGATAGAGATATTTTTAGAAAGACTGATCACATAAGTGATTTACATTTTCATCCAGAAAAAAAAAAAAAGATGGACAAAACTCTCTGTTGTGAGGTTTGCTTGCCCAGATGCACCGGCTGCCAAAACCTGATTCAATTAAGTAAAAGCACAATCTTTCTTCAAAAAACGGGCAAACCAGTAAATGGGTTCTATGGAGCACTAACTCTGACATATTTACAAATAAATACAGAAATACATAAAAATGCAATAAATAGATACAAATAAATGCACAAAATGCAGCAAACAATTGTAGGCCGTAATTAAATTATACAAGTGGACATACATTTATCATCTCTTTTATTTAGCTTTTTTATTTTTCACCTTTGTAATAATTACCATATTCATCTATTTTCTATAAATAAATGTATTTATTTACATGTAAGTTTTAATTTTTTGTCAGTTATATTCTTCCTTTGTATTTATTATTCTAGTTATTTCTTCAAAGCCATTTATTTTTGCATAATCTTTTTATTTTTCTACATGCATTTCTGCCTCATTAGGCAAATGAGGAGAGGGTGGGTCTAGGAGCTATTGCTTGGTTAGCATCAGACCTCCATAGGTGGAATCTACAGGCGGCTGCCATCAATAGCTACCAGGCTGTGTGAGCTGAGACATCCTCCAACTTTATTTGAAAACAATGCTGTAATTCCTGACTTTATTATCTGTCATGTGGATGCTCTGACTGAACTTGTGTTTCAGTAAGTGGCACACTGATGTAGGGAATTGGAAGGTGTCATGCCAGACTTGTTCTCCTTGACAGAAACTATAGCCTTGGAACACGTCTTGGGCAGGGACAGCAGATCCAGTCGGCTCCATCTCTGGCTTGCCAACAAAGCTGGACCCCCAATAGGCAGCAGTTGTCCCCTTAAAACCCACCCGCTCCTCATTTGCATATTGAAGCAGAAATGCATACAAAGAAGTAAAAATGACAGGTAGATATAAATAGTTTTCAAGATATAAATATGGTAAAATATAAAAAAGAAGAAAAAAACAGACAACAATGAAAACATACACATTTAGAAATAATTAATTAATAAATAAAGTTAAACATTATAACAGAAAATAAAGAATAAGGTAATTATTACAAAGGTGAAAAAATAGAGAAGCTAATTAGAAGAGATATACATTTATGTCCCATTGCATTTAATGACTGCATACATTTATTTATTTGCTGCATTTTTGTGCATTTATTTGTATGCTTATTTATTTATTGCTCATTTATTCATTTCTTGCACATTTATTCATTTCTGTATTTACTTTTAAATATGACAGAGTTGCTCCTCCGTAGTATGCTAGTCACTCCCCCTTTGAAATATTCCACTGTTGTAGTTTTTTTAAAATAGCAAAACCATTTGAGGTACAAAAATAAGTTTTCTGTACTAAGACTTTTCCAACTAACCATGTGTCAATTTGTAGATGTCTTGAGAAAGTTATTTTGTGAAACCCAAGAAATCACCTAACCAGCAGGAGGCCTTCCAGTCACTGCAAAAGAAAAACTCCAGGGGTATTAAGAGAAAGTTGAGGACCGGAGTCCTTTTTTCAGATGAAAGAGCATTTTGTATTCCATCTGGAAATAAAGATGTCAGATTATGGGGAAAGAGCAAAATGCAAAAACTCCAAGTTGATTGAGTGCCTATGTGAAACCTTCAGAGTCAGTGATGATTTAGGAGCCCAAATTAGGGAAGTGTTGGCCCGCTGTGTTTTCAAAGTAAGTAAAGTCTCACATCCTTGAGGAGCAAGTTCAACTCAAATCTTATATGTCTAATGTTCTCATTTAATACATACTCTGACAAAAGCATCGCATTACTGTAGGTTAGTAAGTCAATCCTGTCCTTAGGCCTGATTTAACACATTTAATCTTAGAACATTTAATGCCCGGAGCAGAAAACAGTTTTGGACAGTTGTATTATTATTTATTAATGATATAGTGTCATATTTACCACATCAGAAATCTAAATATGCATTTCTGTTCAAAGAGACATTTTTGAAAGAAATCAAAACATGTTGCTGTTGATAGCCTGAGTAAATCAAGTAAAGTACTCTTTATTTGGTCTTTGTAATAAGTTTATTTCAATGCCTTAGTACATGTTAGTACCATGTTATCCAGTCCATTATAAACTGTGCTGTTAAGGTTTGGAGGCTTTTCTCTTCTTCGTTCTGAGTCAGAGACTATTTAATATTATTGGTATACTGTGTCTAAATCTGCAATTAAAACATTTTCTATCAAGTCAAAACAACAAAGGTGTTCATTAATGATGTGAATGATGTACATTTCAATGAGCTTGACGTAGTGTAGGGAGTAAATGAAAGAGAATGTCAAAGAACATGAAGAGCTTTTATGTTTAGATTTTCACCATCCAGCTAATGACGTAGCAGCCTAATAATTTGATAATAGCGGAGGTAGCTTAGGTCTATTCCCTTCTGAAAAAAAAATCATCGTTTGATACAACTTCAGTTGGAAAGATGTCCATGTGGTCATAATTACAGAAGTTACAGCTAACATGAACAGATTGTTATGAGCCATCATCGGCCCACGGTCCGTAAACATCACTGGTTAATAATCAAGCGCTTGCTTTCACAATAAGATACGCAGAGCAGCTGCCATAGCTGCTGTCTGTGGCTCACATAGCAGCTTGCTTTCGCTGCTCATTACATGAGATAAAGCTTGTTTAAAAGACCAGTGTCTGAGCTCCCAAGTCTAAGCCAAGTCACAAGTCTTTGGGGCACAAGTCGACTCTAAAATCTTCTTCACGTGCCACTCGAGTCTCAAAATCGAGTCACCAGGTTTGTTACTGTAGGTTGCGTCAGAAATCAGCAGGAGAATGTTGTTGAAAAAGATTGCATTAGGTACTGAGCCACTGGAGTAGCACATGACTCTCTGTTGTTTTCACATCTTAGCCACTTCTATCAAAAGTGAGAAAAGATATTCGCTAACCTGCATGTGGGGAATTTCTCAGTGCTGCTGTCTATGTCAGTTTAATCTTTCTCTGCACGCACATCCGATCTAAATTAAATCCTGCAGCTGTCATTTTGTGTCCGTGTGTCCTTGTTATTTCTGTTTTATTTACAGTAGTAAAACAGATACAGAACAGAGCAAAATGTTTTACAGTTTTTATTAGTCTTAAAAACTTAAACTTAATTCAAAATTAATCCAAGAAAGCAGTGTAACTCTGCACCAATTCCTGTCGGTTCCATCATATCTCCTGCTGGGGATTCTTGTTCTGATGCAAGGCAGTAAATTTGCAAGTAAAACACCAGAAGCAAATGTTCATCAGTTTTTCGTTTGCTTTCAGTTAAACCTGCCTGCATAAATTTAAGAGATAAATATGGGGGTTGTGTTTCTCCTCCTACCTGAAGAGCTCTACAAATTAACTTACTGTGACACGGACCAAACAACACCTGTAAATCTTTGCTCCAGCATGCAGACAACTCCTCATTCACTGCGTGTCGAGGAAGAGGCACGAGCCTCGTACTTTAGTTCTCCATCCGTGCAATCAATCTGGGACTGCTGAGGTCGATGCAGAACAACTTCAGTACATTCATCCCGTCTGTTCCTCACAATTAAATTAGCTTGGAAAATCAATTCTACCATCTTATGCAAATTAAAATATGCCACTCTTCTTTGGCCTCTCTATTCGTCTTCTGCTTATATTTTCCTTCCCTCTCTTCATGCATCATCTTATCTAGCCTATCAATGTTATGCTGTTTACTCCAAGTCTCCCCTCGTTTGCATTCTGTTTCTCAACCTTTAGTCTACACTTGTCCTTCTTACACACTGAGAGAAGAACAATTCACTCAGCTTCCTGGGTGGAGTGAAATGCAATTAAGCCATAGAAATCAGCAGTCATGACAAACCATGGAACATTTATTATCTAATTTAAAAGAGACTGAAAATGTAAGTTCCTAAATTGTTAATCATAATCTTAACTAACTTCTGACATTAATCCAATATGCCTCAATAGTACCTTATGAATTTTTTAATTTAACAGTGGTGGTGGGGGGGGGGGGGGGAGACTTATTTGCTGACTAATGGCTGAGAAAATATTTTAATTTTATAAAAATGAAGAAGTCAAATAAAAAAAATAGTCAAAAGGTAAGGTCAAAAGGTAAAATGTGAAAAAAAGGCTAAAATGTGAAAAAAACTGACACAGATGAACAAAAGTTCATATAGTTTTACAAGACGCCTTATTTTTTATCTCATACAATTTTTCCATGGATAAACAGAGTTTTCAATCTGATACAGGCTTTTGTATCTGCAAACAGCCAGCTCCTGGTAATTTAGTGGACAACCCTTCTCTTGAATTTTAATGATTTCTTGCATCAGTAAACTAATAGTGTTACAATTCAGATTTTTTAATTGAGGCAGACGTAACAGACCTCCCCAGCATATGCTTGTCAAATGTGCCAAGTTTGCGGGGTTTTTTGCATTGTGTTTTTCCCACTTTAGACTTCCTTTCAATTGTTAGCTCAACTCTCCTCAGACTCAGTTGTTGCAAAGAAGGTATTTGATTACATGATCAAGTTATTATGTTATTCCTTATACCACAATCTCATTGTGGTATACCAACCTTTCATTTCAAAGGTGATGGAAGACATTCTGCCATAAGAATGTGTTTCTTTCAGAAGAAGTAGAAAAATAAGACCATGCTTTGATAAATTTTAAATTGAACAGAAAAGTTAGCATAAACCAACGCACTAGAAATGCTATTTCATATTAGATAAATGTAATTAAATTTTCATACATAAAATCACAAATAAAGGCTCAATCATAATGTTAATTTATTGAACAGAAAGATTCACATCAATCCTTCAACGAGCCAGCAAGGACAACTAGCATTAGATTGTTGCACACTATCTGGCAGAATATAAATGCAGCGTGTGCATTTCAAGTATTTTGATTGGATGATCCGAGCTTGAGGCCATAGGATTTGTGCCCACGGCTGTCTACTGAAAGCGTGTTGGGCATGCGCACTGCCATTTCAGATGTTCATCGTTTAAACATACATTGGTGGGCCAGGCCCAATATCAAGGCACCTCAAGAGGATTTAGCCTACTGAGTCTGTCAGCATTCTGCCCGGGGTAGATATATAGACACAAATGTTTCTAACAGAATTTATTGCTATTTTACGATATCACTCTATAAAGAACCATCCTGTCGCATTGATAATTGTAAACATAGAGCTCTACAGCGACATGTGGTGGGGCCAGCCCCCACAGGCCCCAATTAAAGAGATGCCACAGCCCCTGCTATATACCATATAAACCAGGTTGCCAAGGATGTAATAGACATGTCCAAAAAGCTGACACATTAGTACCCCAGCTCTCACAAGCAATACAAACCCAACATGTGGACCACTACAACGCCACTGCAACTCAAACGTTGCAGCATTAAACCAATAATAGCATCACTAAGTCTCACGCCACGCTATAAAGATGCTTTACCTACGTATGATGTTTCAAACTAAAGTTGAATCTTAAGCCACCACGTGCTCTGGTTAATTCAACTAATAATTATTTGACAACATGGGGCAACTATAAATCATTTAAACACCCCTATCAGAACACAGCAAAAGGTTTATTCATTCAACAATAGTGTTGGATCGGTATCGGGTATCTTCGGATATGCTAAAAAACTAGATTGGTTCATCTCTATCAATAATACAGCAACAACAATTACTATTTCAAATGTTAGTAAACATTTTCTTCTTCCGGCACTCGGTGAAGGCAGATGCTTTTTCTGCTCCTCTCCTCCATGAACCTCTCCTGCTTGTGCTTCTCTGTCTGTATGCTGCTTGGTGATTCTTTCAGAGCCTTTTTTTGCAAATAATCAGAATTGGATCTGATCAGCTGGTCGCTCAACGTAGTTGATAAAATTTTCTCAACGAGAACACCAGGTGCAGGGAAGCCCAGCTGTCTCAAGGGGATACATGCAGCTGGATACACTCCCGATTCCTGGGGGAAGTGGAAGATTGTTTCTGTCTATTTTGTCCATCAATGACGTGGAAGATGTGTACATAATTGGATTTATGATACTAGGATTTCTGCTTATTGGAGTTGGCAGTTTCTGGTATATCGGCAAATTCAGAAGATCTCAGCGGTTATTCTGGCCATGGAAAGGCTGCCAGGAATGTATAATGGATTAAACCAAGCTTTGCACACCCAGACTCAGATGCCGTGAGCAAAACACCAAGCTGGCTCTGGTTCTGGCGCAGCATCACTTTCCAGCTGTGAGCTGAACTTAATGATGAAATGGAATAGATGTCGTGGGAAGTCTGACCTCAATTTACGCAGAAAGACCAACAAATGTGTCTGTTTGGGACTTGCCAAGAAGACGGATCAGCAAAGTCTCGAAGGCTGATGGAAAGTCACAGTCAGGCTGAGACAAAACAATTTTCCTGTTATATGAATTTGGCTCCCGATGCTGGCCTTGGAGGCTGATTATCTCAAACTCTCCTAGATGTTATGCAAATAAGACACCTTACCTCCACTCGCCCCTTCCATGACACCTGTCACATGGAACAGTGCTCCACTGAACTGCTGATAAACATACCATCTAAGACTATGGCTGGAGGGGGGGACTACTAGATAGTCATAGGCCCATACTGACCCACACACACATGAACATGCCGATAGATATTCGCCCTCTGTCTCACCACCTCCGCTGTTTATTTTTACCCCTGGGACAGGACCCCTAGCTTGGATGTGCGAGGATGCGCTGCTCACTTGGGAAAACTAGACTGGGATTCCCCCCACCCATGAACCGATAACCTACGTGTTATACTTATGATGCTATTTTGTGCTGAGGGGTTTTCCCTGCATCCTCATACTGTCCCTTAAGATATAGTGAAATAAATGCACTTTTTCCCCTCAACCATCCCAATGTATTCTTTTCTATATTCTGCAAAAAGGCAGCACCTTGAAAAAGGCAACAAGGCCTCAGTGACCTGTCCACTCATGTTTGTCTTTCTCTTGATGGGTTGTTCTGAAAAGCAATTTCCCCCACTGGGAACAATAATGTAATTTAATTCAATTTAAAACATGTGTTGGTACTTTTATTTACTTATTTATCTATGAAAAAGGTATTTTGAAGACCTTCTCATATTAAGTTCTCGTTCTTAGAAAATTTGCTATATGTTTTATAGTTGGAGGCTATATGTTGCTTCTCTATCTAAGTCCCAATATTCATAGCTTCTCCAAAAACTCTAAAGAACTGTTGTTTGATGTAAGCATCAAGAGTTAGAAATCATGACAGTGTTTTTTTTATTTTGAAATACATTTCTGTTACTGTAAGTGGATGTAATTTAAAAACAGCCATGATGTTTGGTAAGTTGTTCAGATTCTGAGAGCGTCTCCAAGTATGCAGGATTCTGCACTACAGATTGCATCTATAAGAAATTAATTGAGAAATTAATCTTAATCATACAGTAATTAAACCCAGCTAAATAAGTGTTTATACTGAAATGTGAAGGAACTTAGGGTGACAGAAATGAATTAGAAGTTCTCAGAAAAGACTATGTAATTGTGAATTTGAAAATGTTTGGGAGCCTTGGTTTTCACAATTTCTGCCTGATTGGAGCTTGCAAAGTTTGGGAAAAGGAAATTGAGAGAGAGAGTGCCCAAGTTATAAAACTAGTTTTTAAGACTAACAGTTTTAATTGATGTATATCTTTTTTCATGTTTGTGGTAGTGAAGGACCCAAATGCAGAGTGGCTGTGGCAAAACAGAGTTTTTTTAATATTGAAAAAAAAAAGGCATAACAGGTCATGAAACTTAGGTGAAGAATCAGGCATGGTAACAGGGGCTGTATTGGAAAAATGTAGGGTTGACCAATGAGAAAACAGGAGCATAAATACTGGGTGCAGAGGTGGAAAATGGAAAAGTAACCAGATGAACTCATCAGAGTAAATGTGGAGCAGCTGTGGGAGAAGGAAAGCAGGGAAACTCAGGGAGAAAGACAAATTAACATAAATAGAGTCAAGCTGGGACACAAAGAAACAATTATTCAAAGGAAAATGATAAACAAAGACAAGAGAAATAACATCCAATACACAAAAGGACAGAATATAAGAATAAAATAAGAAACTCACAAAATCATGAACTACTAAGCAACAGACCTTAAATGAAAAAAAAAACATAAATGTACCAAGTATGACAGGACCTTTTCAGACATAAATAGACAACAACAAAAGGCTTAAAACATAAACACAAAATAAAACCAAAACCCAAACACCTGGAAAACATGGCATATTTGTTTCTAGATAAAAATTTGCCATTGTTTGTGGCCTGCTTGACATTTAAAAATAAGGTTGAAAACATTTTACTCTTACAGTAATTGATAATGGAGGTCTGTACCAGGTTTTAATAACAAGTTATTCCCTGTAAAGGTTGGGGTGTGTGCAATGTTATTGATTTTGTCATGTGTAGAGATTGGCTGTGGTGTCTTAAGGCACAGAAGAGGAAGAACTGGCGAAAAAGCCAAAAAAAAAAGATTATTTGGATAAGAAATGCTTCTCATTAATTTGACACTTGGCACACATTTCCCTGTGGCCATCTCCTTTTCACCCACGACCCCGCAATGTGAAGCGAAGTCTCAGCAGTGTCCCGGCATGACTCACTGACATTCCCATCAGTTGTGGCGCTTCATTTTCTTCAGAAAAATCCTGCCCCATTAAAAACCTAATGGGCCACACAGAGAAGTACAGCTGTGTTGATATAATGGGGAGCATTCTGAGGCCACACTTTAAGCCTAATGACATGCAGCTTTACCTCTGTCAAACTGCCCCGGCTTTGAGCTGCAATGCATTCTAGACATCAAATCTTCCAAGAATAACGTATCTGGATGTGTTATTTGCCAATTGCCATCTTCATAAATTACTCTTAACTATTATCTAACGTATGCAATGAGAGACAGAAAGTCAAGCAGTATAATGTTGGATTGAAAAAGGAGATCTTTGCACTGCTTCCAGATCATCCAATTTCTCATTAAGGCAGCTTGTATTTGATCTATTTTGTAAAAGATTGTGTTCTTATGCCTGTTCCCATCTTAGGTGTCGACGATGGAGCAGATATTCCCAGAGACATGGTGGTTGGCATATATGAAAGAATACAACTGAGGGAGCTCCGCTCAAATGAAGATCATGTCACCTATGTTTCCAAAGTTGAGCAGTCCATAGTAGGCATGAAAACGGTAAGAATGACAGAATCATGGGTTTTTTATGCCAATGAACCCAGTTGTGATTCAAGCCCTTATTATAATCACTTACCACATTCATTACTCATTAAATGTTTCATCTACAGCTCATCCCTTAAGAGAAGTAATTTCTTCATCTATATACATCATAAGCTATTGCTATCATTGGACTCCCTTGAACAGTTTAAAATAATACTAGGTTCCTGTTGCTGAGCAGTGGCAGCAGGGGGCGTACAACAGCACCCAAAAGGGGGTTGCAACATTAAAGGTTCTACGTTATGCTTATATTGTGGGTTTTTTCAAGCACCTATATGCATATGATATATTGCCTTTGGCACTACAGGGTATTATCGTTTGTGTTGTTATGAAATAGTAGTTATTTTCTGGCGCTAGTTTTCTACCTCGGAAGAAAGACGCTTGCCTTCACATGACATGTGGGGTCACCGGAGAGTCAATGCAGCATGGTATCAAAAAAGAGCAGATGCTGTCGCTGTGCAGATTAGGTGCTAAATAAGCCACCTTGTCTCAACTATGAGCAGAAAATATTCACTCTGCATGACATCACTGCTCGTTGGGTGTGTTGTTTACTGCCCAAGGGTGGCGCGGGCAAGTCAGGTACTTCCTGGAGGGGGCTGGGTAGTGACCGCTCTACGTAGACCTGTCATGGCCTCTCATTTTCCTAAGCCGGGATGGGCTGCTGCTCAGAGAGCAGCATTATGAGGATTACTCAGACATGTGTGAATCAAGCAAAAGATCACTTTGGGCACAATTTTGATGAAGGAATAGCAACCTAATGTAATTATAAGCTTGAAAAGTTGTTTTTGCATGATGTAGGCCTTTTTATTAAAAGTTCCTGAACTCCAATTTAAATTTTTATGATATAAACCCAGCTTTACAATAATCTTATTACAATACATAATTAGATTTACAAAAATAAAAAATCCTCTTGACTTTCCAGAACTTACAAGTTACTTTCTTGTAACCTTCATTGAACTTATTGCTCGTTTTCCTCGTTTTCCTTAAAAAAATGATAAATGTACAATGCCTGGTACCAAGTACCAGGGTATATTATGAACTCATCAAGTAAATAATGGTAGAGTACTTAGTAATATCTTGAACGTACCTAGCAAGTTCCCGAAGTAACCTTTCTATTATGTAGTGCTACCCATTTCTCCGCAGACATTGTGCAAACAAATCTGTTTTAATTTGGTGATATTAACAGATTGTTACATAACACTGTAGCATTTAGAAATAGTGTAGAAACTGTTTCAGAGATTGAAAAAGCAATTTTATGGACAGAAAACATAACGAGACACTGGCAAGAAGGCTTTCCTTTTTTTAATACTATACTATTTTCTCTTGGAATCTTAATTTCTGGGTGAACTGATTATGCCAAACTTCTTTAAAAAAAAAACATCAGATCTGTGGATTTTGTTTAAATCTTATGTTCACAGCAGATTCGCCTACATCCTCTTGCAAGAATTATACTGTAAATAAAAGTGTCAGTTTTTCATTCCTTCTGGCTATTTTTGTATAGTGCAAGGCAAGCTGCATCTAAAAATGAGAGCTTGCCATTAGAAAACAATTCTAGAAATGAAATTTCTCTGGGATGTTCATAGAGGTTTCATGGTCCCGTGGCTCTGAGGAATTTAGTAAGTCCATTACTGTGCCTCAGACATGTCACATTAGCTGCTGTCCAGAGAAAATGGATGGCAGAGCAGTTAAAAACTTGTGGAACTAATGGCATACCATCCGCTTCAACCACACTTTGTTTTAAGTTTCCTCCTACTTTTTCATCCATTCTGTCATGTGGTCAGTAATAGATGAATGAAGCCATGAATGCATGCTTTAATTAGTCTCAAAATTTAATCTCAGCCACTTCCTAACTTTCCAAATGACATTGAAACAATGACATTAAAGAATTGCATGTGTCTATCCCATACCCTCTTGACTTGTGTCTTTTTAGTCTCTCAGTGATAGATGAGTAGCTATGGGATTACAGAAGGAGCTCTGTCTCACCCAAACAATGATGGATTGTCGTGACAGGAAGTGGATGTTCTCACCAACGGGAGCAGCCTTCCATAAAAAGAGCGAGAGTCCTTCTTTAGCACAGTTGTAACATAATTTATTGTCAGATCTATTATAATAAGTGTCTTTCGTGAGTGTCTGATAAAATACTCATGATACATAACTGAATCTGAATAATAGTTTTACATCTAAAAGGGAAGAGAGAGAGAGAGAGAGAGAGAGAGAGAGAGAGAGAGGTGAGAGGTGAGATCTGAGCCTATCTAGCATGTGAATATTATTTGATCTAAAGCATTCTATATTAGCTCTGTCCATATGTTTAGGGTGATTGTCCAGTTGGAAAGTGAACCTTTGTCCCAGATTAGAGCATTTTCACCTTCTCAAAGGTTTTCTTCCAGGATTCAACTTTATTTATCTCAGTCTATCTCTCCATCAACTCAACTCCGATCAGCTTCCCTATCCCTGCTGAAGAAAAGCTTCCCCATAGCATAACACTGCCACCACTATGTGTCACTCTGGTGATGGTATGTTCAGGGGGTTGTGCAATGGTAGTTCTTTCTCCACTCATGGCATTTTGTATTGTCCGCATTTTCAATTTGAGCTCTCTTGGTCAGGCTAGCCTAGGCCAAAGATTTATTCCTGCTCTGACTGGTGTGAGATCAAGCCTACACCATAAAACCATTATTTTTATTTGTCAAATATTTTGAAAACAATGTAAAGCACCATACTGCCTAACAATAATACCTATCCGGGAGACCTTGCCAGGAATTTTCCTTTTAGACTGATAGCAAGAGGCCTTTCAGCCTAATGAGGTTATTACATGTTTTTGGCATTAGTGTAATGAAAGGCTGGGGCTTGAGCCTGTGTACCCTGCAGTTAGGAGATCTGAGGGAAGAGGCGATGAGAAGAGTGTGAAGAGGGTGAAAACATGATTAGATCATGCTCCAAAGGCATGAGGCATAATCGGGTTAAACTGGGAGAGGCACTTGAGGACCAGAAGGAACAGCAACTAGGGTAAAAAAAATATACACCAGATTAAATGCACTTACTGATCTCATTTGTTTTGTGAAAGAATCTCGGACTGTAAATAGACATTTAATTTAAAATACGTATTGGACTACATTTTGTCGGTTATTAACGTTGAGTCAGCAATCCCTGTCAGGCTAACAGGCTGTCAAGCATCTCCCTATCCATCTCCCAGAAGAAACCCTGGAAGCGGTCACTGCAGGTGCAGCTCCAGGATGAGCCTAAAATGTCCATACAGTTGCCTTGCCCCGAGGAGATTATCGGCCTACACCCTTTTAGCCGCTCCTCGTCAGTAAAAGTTATACTTCTTGACAGTTTGACAGGCACTTTCTGCACCCAAATCTGCAGCTGGACAAACTTTCTGGTTATTATCCAGTTGGCCAGCAAAAAGTGCCAAGTTTAGAGTGTGATTGTCCATCTCCCATGCTCTGTATCCTTCATTGCCATCATGTGTGAAAGCATTTTTTTTTTTTTAGTTTTATGCCGCAAATAATTTTTCACTTAAGAGCTCTTGAGAGTCTTGGAGCTGATGGATATGTGACCAGTCTGTTCCCACATGCCCGTGTGTCTCTGGGATTACATTTTGTGTCCATCACACTGGAGTTTAATTTAAACCAGATAAAATACGGTGCATAACACATCCGGTTAGAAGAAAGTCTGATTTAGAGCTGCTTAAGCTGCTTGTTCGAATCATTTGAAACCCTCTCAAGTCATTTAACGACACGTCTGTTTCACCTCCTCAGGTTCTCTCTGTCCCTCACCGGAGATTAGTCTGCTGTAGTCGACTTTTTGAGGTAACAGACGTCAACAAGGCACAGAAACAGGCAGCACACCAGAGAGAAGTCTTCCTCTTCAATGATCT
This sequence comes from Fundulus heteroclitus, assembly GCF_011125445.2. Taxonomy (NCBI): domain Eukaryota; kingdom Metazoa; phylum Chordata; class Actinopteri; order Cyprinodontiformes; family Fundulidae; genus Fundulus; species Fundulus heteroclitus. The sequence goes on from NC_046377.1 coordinate 14,083,262, forward strand.
CATTGTGGTAAGATTACTGTCCCACCAGAACCTTCTTACAGCCTTTCAGGTTAAACATATTCTGCTCCTCAGGTTCATTCTAAAGAGAAATAAAGTCATTGTTAAACATGATTTCATATTCTGAATTGACAAGCACAACAGAAAGACATCTTATTTCTAATTTCTTGAAGGAAGGACAACTAAAAACCTGACCCAGCACATTTGTTGTCTTCCCCGTTAAAGCTGTTAAAAAGGTTAATCATTTCTTGCTATTTTTTTTCTTGTAGTAGCATAATCCTATGCTAAAATTGTTAAAAACTGCCACCTTCAATTTAATTCTATATATTTAGTTGGGGAGGATATCTCACATTAAGAGTTGCTTTCTTCAAAGTTACTGGTGCCACAATTTCTGGCATCCCTGCTCTAAGAGCATTCTACCCTCTGTTTTGCAAAAACAACAGCATTTAGTCTTTTGTAATATTTCACAATATTGGGGCATAGAAAGAGTATGATGGCTGTACAGTTTCATACACTCTTCTCTAAATATCACCCTATTGAGATGGCAATGAAAGAAGGTTATCTGGTGAACTAACTCAGTTTTGATTAGGCCGTATATTTTAGATTATTATCCTTCAAGAACAGCCAGTGTTAACGTGTTTTCAGTTTTCTATCGGACAACACTTGATTTTATTTAATATGTCCCATTATTTAGAAGGGTTTAAGATGCCATGCACCCTGGCAAGGTTCCAGTATCGCAGATCATTCATCGTTCTTAACAGATCACAATATGGGCTTTTCATCCTCTCTGTAATACCAGACCCACCTGCAAATACTCACAGTGGATTGTAACAAATTACACAAATTGACATTTGTGATGGTCAGAGATATAATGCTTTTTCCTAGGTGCAGATGGCATCCGACAGATATTATTTCACTTTTTTAAGGGTATGATTTTGATTTAGCAAAATCAGATGAATTGCTTGTATTTGCTTTTATACATCTTCACCACGGGTGGCACTAATCATGGATAGCGAGGTCGATCAATAACATTAATACAGTCTCATCTCTGTCTGATCCCCGTTTCTGTAAAGCTAGCCATTTTATCTGAAAAAAAAAATCTTCCTGAAAATAAACACCCACACAAAAATCCAATGATGCGTTCATTATTCCCCTACTACATCTACAAGGATACAGCATTTTCTTGGCGTATATGTGGACGTAAACTTGATTGGATGGTTTCTACTTAAACTGATATTAGGACCATTTTCTAAATACACATTGTTTGGAACCAGTGCAACCTTTCTTTCATAAACTAAGAATGCTTTGGCCTTTCGTGGTCAGAGATGCTCAGTTGCCTTTTGACCAACTCATCGCTGCTTCCCATGTAAGTAGGGACAGCAGTCTTGCATAACTACTAAAAGGCCAGGGCGTCAAACTGCTTTACTGAAAATTCTCCTTTTGTGAGCTATCAGGGAAGTCAGGATAAAGCATGAAGGAGGAAGGCATGAAGGATGAATGTGTTATTAATGAGCAGTGAGGAAATCTGTAGGTTGGTTTTATGGAAAAAGGGGTAAGGAAGTAGTGATGGTAAGATGGATAGATGGTTTGGAGCTAGCCTGGCCAGACCTACACAGTAAGTCTGTCTGGGAAGGCGCAATATGCTCCGGCCTAAAACAGACCGGACCAATCACATGGCTGGAGGTGGGACTTTATGAAGCGCCACTCTCACCAGCAGAATTACCCATAATGCAGCAGCGCTTTCCTGTAACCATAACAGTCAAGATACATATGGATATTTATGTTGCTTGGTGCCTTGGAAAATTAACAAAGTACATGTGAGTACAACATTTAACTGACATTTATATTTTTTGACAAAAGCAGCAAAAGTCGCACATCGCTTGGTGTTTTTTATGTCACAGCCGTAGTAATACTATTGGTGCTAACCTGATGACGCTGACCCTCTTAGTCCTGTCTTTGAAGTTGAGCTCTATCAGCCCCTTAACAGACTGATAAGCAGTGTCTGCAGCGTAAGTCAGTCTGGTTGCCCAGGCTAGTTTGGAGCCATACGCGGCAATATGTGCATCTGTCACGGTGAGAAAATAGAAGCGCCGCAAAACAAACCTCGCAATTTACCAGTCTTGCTATGTTCTAACACTCGCACAGGGAGATGAGACATGGATCATGACAGAAAGAATGAGATCACAAATAAAAGCAGCGGAAATGAGCTTCTTCCCTAGGGCGGCTGCGCTCATGCCTTAGAGATGGGAGTGGAGTGCAGTCATCTTAAGGGTCCTTTTAATGGAGCCACTGCTCCATTATCGTCAGTCCAGGTGATTCTGGCATCTGATCAGGATTGCTCCTCAGTACCTTCCTCCAAAGTTTTTCCAGTCTGGGGGGAGATCCTGGGGCAGATCCAGATTACACTTCAAGGTGATATATATCACAAATTGCCTTGTAATGTCTTGGGATTCCCCTAGAATGAGCGAGAAACTGTCACCAAGGAGAAGATGGATGGATGGATGGATGGATGGATGGATGGATGGATGGATGGATGGATGGATGGGTGAATGAGGTAAGGAGGAAGGCATTATAGATGACAGAGGAACCCACCTCCTTTATCCCTCATGAAGGAGGTGGGTTGAAAGACACAAAGGTTAGGGAGGTGAGGATGAGGAACGAAGGGGTAAGGACAAGGGAGGTAGAGATGGGGGAGTTAGGGATAAGGGATGAGGGGATGAACACTTTGAGGTGCGAAAGGATATTTTTGCTGTGTAATTATTGAGATGTGGTTTAGTTGTGTTCCTGCTCCTGAGAGTTAACACATTATCTGCATTAGCTGCAGAAACAATTCCTAACTTGAGCCTGGGCAAAGGCATATAAACTTTAATAAAATAAAAAAAAACTTGAATAAAGATTTAAAATGACTGCTTTGTTTTCTTATGTTTTCCCTTTTCTGCCCTCAAAAGCTCAACCCCACAGTTGAAGGCATTAAAGCTGCTTCCTTCGCTGTGACAGCTGCAATGCACCACCTCCTCTGAAAGCTTCTCATCTGTTATTTTGTTTTATAGCGCAGAACTCTTGAGCTATTCCTTCTAATAATAGGCAGTGGCAAATGTGGTGCAGCCTCTGAAGAAAAGGTCGGTCCTCTACAGAGCTGTTTCAGAAGCCGGTGATAGAGTTTCAAGCGATTTAAAGTTTTGTAGAGCATTGAGCGATCATATTTTTAATGTTGGGTATAATTAATGTTCTCATTAGGAGACACATGAGGATCATTTATCCAAAGCATTTAACCACACTAATAATTATGTCAAGCACTGATATCAGTTTAGTGAGACACACTGCAGCAGCGCAGCCCTTTTTCTCCAGTTTTTACCACTGAAGCATTAAAAATAACTTGAAACTGCAGGAATGGAGGTCGAATAGACAATTTAAAGAAAGTGCTGAAACAAGTTGGCCTCCAACGTCAAAGCTGAATTTTGTGCAGCTGAAACTAACAGAAAACAGGGAAAGAACTACCTTGAAAAACCTTACCAAAGAAATCAAAAGACAGACTGAGGCTTTATATTTAATTTGTCTCTTGTTCCAGGAGCTTTAACATGTCAAGGGGTGTTAAAGTGCTATTGTGATACATCTGTTTGATGCCACTTGCCTGGAAAAATTATCCCAAACTGTATCATTGTAAAACCAATTTTCCTCAATTTTCTCTATTTGGAAGGTCATTCAGTGAAAAAGCTCCACATCATCTCTAATACATCCTGATGCAGGTTTGCCGCTGAGTTATTTTTCTTTCAAATGAAAGCAGTGGTGCTCGGTCTGACACTTTGAAGGTTAGAGTGAACATTAATACTGTCTTGTCCTCCCTTTGAATGCGTTTTAAAAGACTGAATAGTTTGTGTTTCTAGGGCGTTTTTTTTTTCTTATTTCTTGCAGATTCTGAAGCTTTGTCCAAAGAAGAAGAGTTCTGCCGCCTACACTTTCTGCAAAGCTTTGGGCCTACTTGGCATGCAGTTCCATCTTTTTGAAAACGAATGTAAGTGACCATTATGTACTTGCCACTTAGAAATAATTGGTAGAAATTTCAGTAGAAAATGTAATTCTACAAATATGTTCGTTTCCCAACTGATCAAATAGTGGCATTTAAAATTGAGGCCATGACATGCAACCCCCTGTAACATTAAAGCAAGAGAGTAGAGGCTCTGAGATCGGCCTGGAGTGCTTCCCCTTGAATAATTACTTCATGACACTTAAGATTCACTCAGCCTAGACACATGATAGCGTCAGACATACGGAAGGACACATTTTACAGTGAAACTTTAGATTAAACTTTGTTTAAAGGTTTCACATAAATACAAACAAAAAAACGCTGCTATATATCCGTACATCAATAGCTGTGCCTTCCGACAGACAAAAGCTCTGCCAACAAATTCTGCTCAAGTGGTTTGAGCAGTGTGTTTACTTTCTGAAAAGGCTCCAAGTATTCAGTTTGATCCCTACAGACTGCCCCCATGGGTCCCTGAGCAAGACCCTTGTACCCAGATTGCTCCCCCGGTGTCACTCAGTGTAGGCAGCTCACTGCTCCCTCAAGGATGGGTTCAACAAATAGACAAAATTTCCCCTCTGTGGGACTATAAAGGGAAATCTTCTTCTTCTTCTTATGAACACTAAAATCGTTTGACTCACTGATAGGGAAAAGTTTATTAATGTGTATTTTTGCCAAAACACACACTTGGTCAAATATTTGCTCCTCTGAGGTAAATAAAAAAATAAAACAGTGTACTAAAAAAAAAAAGTCCTAATCATGTTATAAACTGTTTTCTATCCACCTTCCTATGTAAACTACCGGTGCTGCAATGCCAACCCCACCTTGTACATAAACAGGTATTACAGATATAATACCCCCCCCCCGATACAAAATTACTAGCAAATTTCTTAATTTTGCTTGACCTGAAAAACATGTTTGCCACTATGAGTGTGTAGTTCAATCATGTGTGATTCCAAGGAAGAAAAAAAAGCTAATAGTATGAGCGAACCCTTGCATAAAATGGCAGCGTTCGGTGTTGCATTCATACTAAGGCAAATATTGGCTTTGTGGTAGCTATTAGTAGCGTCCTCGGACTCTTCCTTCCTAACGAGCTCGCTCTGCACTGTGTGTCCCATGCCAGCCAACATAAAGATCACTTTGACCATCTGTAGATGTTTGTGTCTGATCCCCTGCCATGAGTCGAATGTACTTGCTTGGTGTTTTTTGTGCGTGTGTGTTTATGTAGCAGTGTCACAGTGCCACCAAGGGGCCCGGCTTACCTACTACAGGGTTTTTAGTGGTGCTGTGTTATTTTGTGTGGACGAGGTCTAAAGGCTGGTTCACGCAGCCTGCATCCTTGTCTATCCTCGGGAAACACCCCACACGATGGGATATCGGGGCATATGATGAATAACCGCGATTTGAGGTCGAAGCGGTCCCAACGTTCTACCGAGCGGATCAGATCACTCTTAGCACACGGCAGGGAATATCTCTTAAAATCATCTTATGCGCCGCGCTGATAGTCGGAGTCTGTCGCAAGGGGAAGATTGGGGCAAAATCCTGCTGTGTGAACCAGCCTTAAACCTAATTTACTTTCTTTCATTTCCTTTACGCAATTTATTTATTTATTTTGTCAACTATTGGGTTTGTTTTGCAAGATTTTGTGATGAACTATTAAATCGTTTAGAAGCCTTAGCTTTATGTACTGATTTTGTCTTCTAAATAGTCCTGATATGAGCAGTAGAACAAAGAATGCATGAATTTTCCGTTATTACAAATCTCCGCTTATATCTTTGGCTCAATGATTTGTACAAAAAATATGTTAAGGTAAAATTAACATAGCATGTGAAACTTTTTGAACTGAAGAGTTTAGAAACATTTATAAATTTCAGCTTTGTCTAAAGGCCCCCTCATACTTGCATATAGAGTCCGCCTGAGCAGACTCTGAGCAGACAGGTGCGCGCAGAGCTCAGTTTGTACGTACGGGTACACGGTGTCACACTATAAACTGCTCGGCGGCAAGAAGTCTTCAAATCGAATTGTTTTATATGTGACACAGCTTAATATGCTGTGCTGTTTCAAGCAGGCAGTCGGAAGGACATCCAGCATCACAGTCCCCATCTGTGCACACTGACAGTTGTGCGGTCGGTGCCTGCTGGAAAAGAAACGGCTTTAGGTGCTCAACTCGCTAATCAGACATGTTGCCATCCCTTCTTTTGCTTTGTCACACTGGCATAAAGTGTGGGAACTGTAGGAATTTGTCACAAGAAATGTGAGCAGTAGATACGCTCAACCATAAAGGGTAAAACGTCCGCGGAGAGTCAGGGCGGAGTCCATGCGGCTCACAGTATGTGCACAGTACGCTCAAGTATGTGGGAGCCCTACGATTCAAAAGTTATTTTTTACATTTGCAGCAACACAATAATTGTTTTCTCTCTTTTGAGACCAATCCAAACTCTTTTGAACTCCACAGACTACCCTCATGGAATCACAATCCTCTCCCCGTACGGTTCAGAAAAGAAGCAGGTGCTCCACTTTTGTGCCCAAAGTGCTGAGGAGCTGCTCAAGTTTGTCGAAGACCTGAAGGAATCGATTGCAGAGGTGTCAGAGATGGAGCAGATTCGCATCGAGTGTGAGTGTGTTTGGTTTATCACAGAGACAGTTGTTCACCATTAAAACGACAATAAAAATCTCATGGTCTTTTTTTTTAAGTTGCTGCTACTGATGTATGTATTTGTAATTAATTTGCTGTTACTTGTTCCAAGGAATAATCCTCATTATTTTAATAGTAATGTGCCCTGCAACTTTTTCCCACATTATTACCAAAGCAGTCCTTTTTTGTGTGTGACACTCTTCAAATTTTGTTGCAAACAACAAGCAAATCAGAGAAGAGGCATGCATTAAGAAATCGTTTGATTTTTATTCATGAGGACATTAGTTTACAACTCAAACAGACTGTCATATAGCTGTTAACTGGGGTTTGCGGTGTGATGTGCTTCTGAAAGTCTCCAGACAATAGCACAGTTAACCTTGCCTGCACTTTGACATGTATGAAAAGCTTCACATCAAGAAACTCTGTCCTGGCAGAGAGCTTCAATGAGAGCATCCCTACTGGGATTTGAAGCAAGTCCCTTACCTTTCACAGCGAGGGAGGGCCTGCAGCTCAGGGAGTAAAGAGGGAAAAAGATGTGAAGACAGACAGAAGTTAAATAAGAAAATGCTATGTTGGTTTGGTTTGAGATCAATGTGCAGGCAACAAAGACACCAAAGAGAAGATTTATTAAAACAAGTAAATTATTGAATGGTTCTCTGGATTCAGAGGAAAAATCCAGGACGGAACCGAGGAGGAGAGTTAAGCTGGATATAGGATATATACTTAATACTCAACATGTTTCGCTTCTACTTTCCTCAAATTCATGGTCATCATTAGAAGCACCTAACTCAAAGGTAGTTTTAATCTTTTTTAAACAGAATTTGAATGTTGCACGCTATCGGAACAAAAATATTTACTCGCTATGATTGGAAACAACAAGCAGTCATCATCGAGTGTGAAGTTTAATTAAAAAGATGAAGAGTTGGGTTTTGAATTTAGATACGAGTGTGGGAGGGAAAGGCAATGAGAGAGTAATGGTGTTTGTGTACAAACACCTTTAAATGTGTTGCCTTTTGAAAGACACGGGTAAACTAGTAAATATTTTTGCTCTTTACATCACCATTCATCAGTCTACTTCCCTATGGATCAGTCTCAAGGTGTTGATGAGGGGGATTGTTTTTGTTTTTCTTCTTTACAGGGGAGCTGGAAAAGCAGCAAGGAGCCAAGACCCTCTCAGTCAAAAGCAACGGGACAAAGCTAGAGCTCCGCAGCAAACAGGGCTCCTTATCAGGTGTGTGTGTGCCAGAGAGAGCTGAATGCTTTTGAAAAGAACTGATCACCTGAAGGCATACAGTGTCAATATCTAAATAGGCTATTTGTCATTAGATATGCAGACATATCTATTTTCTGTTTAGAACTTCAGAATTTACTGTACCTCCAAATATACCGTATCTTTTCAGACCATAAGGCGCACAGTGAATTAAGGTGTGTTTGTGCGTCTTTGTCCACATATAAGGCGCACTGGATTATAAGACAGACAAAATATTCTTCCCGAGTGTGTAATGTCGCTCTGCCCCTTCACGTACACAGCTCTCTCCTGAGAGACAAAGCTATCCGTCACTGTCATGAGAAAACAGTGGTCGGTTGGAGCAGCTCAGTGTATCAAGCTCGGTGTCACATATAAAAGAGTTTGACGTGAAGACTTCTTGCAGCCGAGAAGTTTATAGTCTGACAAGTACCTGTATGCGTGGACTCCGTGCAGAGTCCGCTTCGAGTGCGCGCGGACCTCCGTGAAGTGATCTACGCCCGAGTATGTGGGGGCCTTTACATGACTGCACGTCTAGTTTTGACATTACAGTCAGGCAGTCTTGTAGACAACTCAGGGGTCTGATTAGGTAGTGACACAGTGTACCGTAATGCTCCAAATATCCACTGAGCAGAGCTTCATTGCTTACCAAAGTCGTACCTACACATTTTAACAGATTTTTAAGCGCATTTTACCAAATAAAATTAGTCAGTAAGCACAACTTTATCATATATAAGCTGCATCGGATCATAAGGCGCACCATCAGTTTATGAGAGAATTTAATTTATTTTAAGTGTGCCTTATAGTCCGAAAAATACGGTAATTTTCATGTAAAACAAAATCTTAAATTTTTCTTTTGTGTGCCTATGGAGGGACTTGTCTTTAGAAATGGTGTCATTACCTTTTTCCTCTAGATCAGTATCAACTTTTGTTTTAGTGATATCCTCAGAAATTTTTCTCTTACATACTTAACAAATATAGAGTAATTGAATTTATTCTTAATAACGATGTAAAAATATGATGTTATCAATCTATAAAGCATAGATGTGTATTTGAAAATTAAATATAAACTAGTAACTGTGTTTGGCAATAGTGCCTGTTGTACTTTTCATGTCTTGTCACAACCATAAACGTCACTGCATATTTAGAGAATGGCTTTAAATGACAAATTAACACACTGAGCATATACACATGAAAGGAAAAAGCTGTGCTGGTCAGATGAGAAAAAATCTTAACATTTTGTCCTACCGCCTGAACGCTACATGGAGCATAAAACTGACACTGAACACACCATCCTCAAAATATAACACATTCAACAACCAATGGGAATCAGCTTCAGCTGTTTTGAAAAAAAAAATATTGCAGTAGAGAGTTAAAACAGATTCAAATTCAACCACTACTATGGACTATACCTGCAGAGACACAGGAAACATTAATACGCATAACTTCAGGCAAAAATAAATTAACCAAAAAAAAAAAAATCACTTTCGTACTTAAAAATCTTTGTTCTTCCTAAATTGGCAAGGTCTGCCATAGGGTGCTTCTTCTTCACTTGCACTGAACAAAGCATGTAGAGGGAATTTTGGATTTTTAACTTCTTCCTAATTGGATGGGTAACAAGTGAGCCATTTCACAGCCACCCCCAGTCTCTTGTACTTGTAAAATGTATAGTCTCTCAGCTTTGCTATACATGTATCACCATGTATGGTGATACATACGCCCCCTCAGCCTCATTGCATTCGCTGTGGCTGATGTATTTTACCCCCCTGGGACAGGAACCTAGGGGTATGCGTGTGTAAGCACTGCTCCCTTGGGGTACTGGACTTGGATGCCCCCCACACCCGAACACCCTCCTACCTGAAATATCTCTGCTTATGATGTTGTCTCTATGTTTGCTTCTTTTTTTGTGCTGAGTTTTTTTTCTTGCATTGATCGAATTGTCAGAGAAACAGTGCGACTAGTGCACTCTTTTTATTCCCTCAACCATCCTAATGTATTCCTTTCTCCACTCTGCAAGAAGGCGGCGCCTGGCAAGTCTCCCATCTACCCATGTATGTCTTTCTCTTGATGGGCTGTACTCAAACAAAATTTCCCCCATAGGGGACAAATAAAGAAATTCAAATCAACGAAATGTGCACTTTAGTTCTGTTTCAAAAGCACATGGTGCAAGGTTTGAAGTTATATATTATTTATTTTCTTTCTCATACATCCTCTTACAATTGCCCGACGTGTAAAATTAGTTATTCTCTATTTCCAGCAGCTGCCTCTGTAGTCTAGATTAATTAGTTTATGAGAGAGTGATTTGGGACGAATCCTCTGGCCGTGCACATCTTTCTGCAACTTTGTTGATTATTTGCCGTAATCGATGCATTAGCAAGAGAACGTTGGCTAACTTCAATATTCATAGCTTTCTTACCTCAGAAGACATTACGCCTCTGAACAAAAGACCTGTGCAGTCTCAGCGGCAGTTGCTTTTCCTCTTCTCCCACGCACGTACACTGGTGTCATTTCAGCTTGCCGCCAGAGGGGGCAGACGTCTGCAAAAATCCTGAAACTCACACTATGCTCCTTTAAAAAATATATATTTTTTACTCTGAACTCTTAAACTCAGAGCCTGGTCCGCATTGCCGGCAGTAAGTCGGACTCGTTTCTAGTGAGAGTTGGACTCCGCCAAGGTTGCCCTTTGTCACTGATTCTGTTCATAACTTTTATGGATAGAATTTCTAGGCGCAGCCAAGGTGTTGAGGGGATCCGTTTTGGTGGCCTTAGGATTGCGTCTCTGCTATTCGCGGATGACGTGGTCCTGGTGGCTTCATCAGGACGTGATCTACAGCTCACACTGGAGCGGTTCGCAGCCTAGTGTGAAGCGGCCGGGATGAGGATCACCGCCTCCAAATCCGAGACCATAATCTTGAGCCGCAAAAGGGTAGAGTACCTCCTCCGGGTTGGGTAGGATGTGCTGCCCCTAGTGGAGGAGTTCAAGTATCTTGGGGTCTTGTTCATGAATGAGGGGAAGATGGAGCGGGAGATTGACAGGCGGATTGGTGCGGCGTCTACTGTGTGCGCTGTACCGGTCCGTTGTGGTGAAGAGAGAGCTGAGCCAAAAGGCAAAGCTCTCGATTTACCGGTCGATCTACGTTCCTACCCTCATCTATGGTCACGAGCTTTGGGTCATGACCGAAAGAACAAGGTCCCGGATACAAGCGGCCAAAATGAGTTTTCTCCGTAGTGTATCTGGGCTCTCCCTTGCCACTGCTCCTTCACGTCGAGAGGAGCCAGTTGAGGTGGCTCGGGCATCTGGTTAGGATGCCTCCTGGACCCCTCCCTGGTGAGGTGTTCTGGGCATGTCCTACCGGGAGGAGACCCAGAGGGAGACCCAGGACACGCTAGAGAGACTATATTTCTTGGCTGGGATGGATGAACTCTTAACAGGAAAATAGCTTGAATACTTACCACCAGCATGCTGCTGACTCTCCTGTTTCTCCCTCTTTTCTAGGAAACACAGAGATAGATGAAAGAACCGGACACAATGCAGTTGAGGTAAGTGCTTTGAGATAGGTTTAAGTTCCCAGCAGCAGGTAAGTCATTGGATTCAGCATCAGGGCAGGATGAGATAGGATGAAAAACCAGGACTAGTCGTGTGCTTAGGACTTCAGGCGTCAAGCAGGCGTGGGTGAGGAGTGTGAATGTGTGAGTGAGTGTTACTGGGTAAAGTGCAGCGGGCGAGTAAGGTCACCCAACATTATTAAATAAAAAGGCCTGAACTTCATCTGCGATGGTGGTTTGGGTGGGTTAATACAATCTTAGCAAATATACCCTATGTCTTTTCATTCTCCAAAAGTTTTAATTAGTTTGACATGCTCTGAAGATTATGACATTTGCACTGACAACTTAATTAACATGGGAAAATACAGGTGGAGAAATGTGACAATTACTTGACCTAGAGTCTCTACCGCCCCACCCTTTTGTTAGGGCTCCAAGGGGAACATGTCAGGCGGACATTTTGTTCAAGTAAAAGAGCAAGCCAACTACTGTACCACCCTGTATCTCAAGGGTCCAGATAACCTTTCTGAGTCCTTTATGTGGCCGTGGAGAGGAAGGTGGACATAAAAAGCCAAATGCAAGACTCATCTTGACATTTTGTGGCTGTTTATTTCCACACAGTTCTTTGGTGACTTGTAAGGCTATGGATCTTACGTTCTGTGCCTACAAATGTCCCATTTAATGTTTTATATTTCATCATATTGCAACCATAAACATCAGTACATCTTAATGAGATTTTATGTGATAGACAAACACAAAGTGGCACAGAATTATAAGCGAAGGGGAAAGCATACAAGGCTGTCCTTTTTAAAAATAAAATAAAAATAGCACTAGTAATTGGGGTGTTGGTTGTATTCAACCACCTGAGTCAATATTTTGTAGAACCACCAAGTTTTTATGTTATGTCTCAAACATCTGTGCAAAATAGCTGAAGGAGTTAATATGGATGAAAAGCATTTTTGAATATCAATTTTGAAGTCTTGCTACAGATTTTCTAACACATGCAAATGCTTTGATCCAGGCTATTCATGTATAGCAGTAGGTGAATATTTTGGGTCATTGGCCATCTAGAAGGAAACTAGTCACATGTTTTCTGCAGTTTATAACAGATTTTTTTTTTTAGGGTTGCCCTGAATTCAGCTTGTCTATGTTCTTATGAACTCTGATCAGCTTATCTGTCCCTCTTTATGAAAATAATCCCCACAGCACGATGTTGCCACCACTGTGCTTCACAGTGGGCATTGTGAGCTCACGGTCAAGTGCAGTGTTAGTTGTTCACCCCAATGCATTTTGCATGTAGGTAAGTTCAAGTTTGATCTCATCAAATGGGAGAACCCTTTTTTCCACATGTTATCTGTGTCACCCACATTCCAAATAAGACCAGATATAGCTCCTTGTCAACAGTGACGTTCTTCTGGCCACAATTCCACAAAAGCCAGATTTATAAAGTTATAGTTTTTGTATTGACAGATTCTCCTACAATTTAACCTTGTGCTTCCTCACAGCCCCTTTAATTAATACTCTCCTTGCATCAACCGGTCAGTGTAGGTGGATGGCCATGTTTTAGTTAGAAAGTCAATTGGACAATATTGTAGAGTAAGAAGAGTGAATACAAATGCAATGTATTCATATAAAATACTGAAACCGTTAGGAACTCAGGAACCGGACCCGATCTTTTAGACAACACCAAAGCAAGTTTGACGATTTCATTTAAATAATAGCTGTAGCCAGTGAACGAAAGTACGGGAACTGGTTCTGACAGCTCTTAACAGGATTCGTCACAGAAGGAGTCGCAGACACAGGAGTTCAGCCCAGAAGCGGTTAGTCGGTGGAGTGGCAATCCTGAGACAGTCCAAGGTCATACACAGGCTGACAGAGAAAAGCAGAGGCACCAGTGGGGCAATCCAACTGGCTTAGTCCAGAATCCAGTCTAAGGTCAGGAATCCAAAACAATCCAACAGGCAGGAGTACAGAAGGGCTAGGCAGAGTCAGGGGACAGGCAAAGGTCTTGTCCAGATACCGAGAACCAACCGGAGAGTCCGACAAGGGCGAATCATACAGGCGGAAATCCAAAAACATGATCAGAGTCACTCATAGGTAGGAAAGCAAGGAACGCTGGATGGTCTACTCACACAAAGGTTTTCATGAATCTGGCACCAGAGCTCAGAAAGAGCAAGGCTTAAATAGCGTCACGCTCAGGTGAAACAGAAACAGTAATCAGACACAAACAGGTGCATGCAATCAGGAGAACTACCAGAGTGCATAGGATGATGTCAGCAGCCAACAGCAGGAGCAGAATCATAGCAATAGCTTTGAACATGACAGAAAATTGTCATGTTCTAAAATGATTTAGAACTGTGCCATAAACTGCATTGTTCTACTAAATACAAACTCAAAAAGATAAACTGAAGTTTATGGATGTTGCATATGACATTCTACATCTCGAAACTTGACAGGGTTTAGGTTAGCCAAGGAACTAGGATGATATCTAAAAGTGCAATGCCTCAATGCTGTTCAAAAGGAGCAGTAGAAGAAATTTAAACATGTCCATATTCAGAGTTGATTCCAATGCTTTCTGTTGTCTTATATTTCACCCCAGGTCAATCTTCATGGTTGTCTGAGCTACCTTCTTCCTAATCTGCAATACACCCAACAGTAAATGTCAGGGGCTGGTGGGGAGCGACTGGCTGTCGAGGCACATTTATCGTAGAAACTAGGAAGGTTTGCTCACAAAAAAAAAAGAAGAAGAAAAGACAAAAAGAAAGAAAATCTCTCATCCGGTTGTGGCTAGCATCTTGTGACAAGCTTATCATTTCAGTAAACAGAGAGAAATGTGACATTAAAAATTAGTGTTTCCTGTAGACATCTGTGCTTGTGGGCCTGCTCACCTCCTGTCCTCATCTTCCACTTCTCCTTCTTCTTCGTACAACCTCCGTGTATGTTCCGGTTTCCTCGACCTTGAAGTTCCCCCTTGTCCACTGTCACCATGGTGCCACACAGTGGTTTGGAAGGGAGACACAAGAGGCCCCTCAGTGTCCTCCTTTGGAACCACAGGGCCCCTCCTGTAGAAGTGCTCTTTCCTTCACTGCTCTTCTCCTTACCCCAGTCACACACTGGTCTTCCCAGCATCCAATCCACTGTTCCCAGCACCTGTGGGGGTGGAGCGAGGGAAGTCACAATGATTTTATACCTTCACTGATCCCTAACACCTATGCCCCTACGCATGCCCCGTGTGATTGTGTGTGTGTGTGTGAATGTGCTGCCACCCCCACAAAAAAAAAAAAAAAAAAAAAAACGCTTGACGGATTGTAGAGGAGGAACCAGTTTTATAACATTTGATGCTGTTCTCTTGGCTGTTTTCTAAACTAGGTGTCAATTCACAACAGGCTTCAGACGTACCAGCTCAGCAGCAGCAGCAGCAGTGCGGCTCGGAGCCCCGAGAGCGCGGCCCTTCTTAACAGCCGTGGAGAGCTGCTTTTCCAGCAGGGGTTAACACATGGGCCGCTGCCTCCACCTCAGCACCCGCAGCTGCATTCCGCGGCGAGCACCCCAGCCCACCATCTCCCCTTTCAGCTGCAGCACCAACCTGCCGTGAGCGTGGCCGACCTGCGGCCCGAGGCACTCATCCAGTGCCAGCAGATCGTCAAAGTCATCATGCTTGACAGCAGCGGCCACGGACGCGTGGAGGCCTTCCTCAGCCAGACACCCACCCACCACCACTGCCAGCATCACCACCACAGCCACCACCAACTTAGCCAGTCCGCGATGTCCACCCCTGTCCGCTCGCCAGATGGCTCCTACGGCAATGACGGGCACCAGCCCCCGCTGCCTCCCCCACCTCCCCCTTACAACCACCCACACCAGTATATACCCCCGGACCCCCGCCTCAGTCTACATCGGACCCCTAGTGGCTCTCGAAGCATGGTGTAAATAAGTAGACAAAAAATTCCACATAAACCTTCCTTCTGCCTATTTAACATACATCTGTACATAATGTACAGATACTGTATAAATACAGATGAAAGAGCTATAATGAGAAAATAGAACTCCACATATATGCATACATTTAAGGAAAAAATATTCAAATAATAAAGGTTTTAAATCAGACTAGGAGAAATAAAAGTGCATATACATAAAGTTTTACTCGATTGCTCATGTATTTTGAAATATTATGTAGTTTTAACAAATTTCTATAACTTTTACGTCTGTTTTAACTCCTGCAAGAGGATTAAAAGAAACTACAGATACTGCGTTTCCTTTGAGGATGGATTCCTTGTCCGCTTCTTGCCACAAACGAATCCCTGAAACTTTTTCTGAAATTTTCCAGGAATGGACGCTCAACTCTCCGAGGATCTCCTCCCTCTTTTTCTTTTCTTTTTTCGTCGCAGACCCCATACCTACTTACTGTGCTGTATGTGCACATGCGTGTTTAGCTAATGCTTAATGGAAAACGTGCCAAAAATACATATGCCTCCACCAAACAATGACTTCTTTGCACTTGACTGAATGCTAGGGCTTAAAGAGATAAAAAAAGAAGAAAAAAATCTTGAAGATAGTAGTTCTTTCAGGCCTCGTCTAGCCATTTGCGCTTTTGCTGACTTATTTATGTGATGGAGGGCCTTTTTCTCCTCCTAGCAACTCCTCTAGATTAAAAAAAAAGGAAATGGCTTTCTGCGAAAAGCTGTGTTTGTTATTCACTCTTCCTCTGTATTGTGTCTGTATCACCAAAGAACACTCAGTGGTTGGCTAACATAGATCGGTGGTTCTCAAATCTTTTAGAGCAAGTATCACCACAGTTAATAGTTACGTTTTTCACTGACATAAAAACAAAAGCATACTTGAAGTTTTTTGTTTTATTTTTTTGATTATATCGCATATAGATATAAAATACAAATGATTGTCAACTGGCACAGTAGGTATACTGGTTGTTTGCAGTATGCAATTTAAAGATATGTCCCATATTTATTTTTGATTTTCTAACCTGTAATAGAAAGTAACAAGAAAGTCAGGTATAGTTCAAATTTAATTTGGGATTTTTTTTTGGTTTCTGACTAACTGAGGTTCAAATTGAAACATGCCCCTTTACATATATCATTTTCATGATTTTTGTGTCATTAAATCTTTCATGTGCAGTACTACACAATCTATTTTACACATCATTAGGTTGTACAGTGGGGACAATAAGTGTCAAAAATGTCAAAGTTATAGTGAGTAACAACCCAAGTAATTCAAGCATACAAACAAGTGAGCGCGCGTATGTCTATCAAGTAGATTATTTGTAACAAAGTGGAACTACAGATGCCATAGCTACTGAACAAACTGAAATGTATTCAATACTAAGTAGGGAAATTTTTGTTGGTAATAATAGCTTCTTTGTATTGTCCTGTATGGCAGAGTTAGTCACATGCATTAATCTGTTGTGGTTTTGACCCATTCTGGCGTTCCTAACCCCCAGCTACATTGTGGGTATGGTACTTTTAGGGTGTGTGTGAAACTGTTCCCGGCTCCATCCATGGTGTTTGCAATGACATCAAAGTATCAAGAGACTTCTATTTTAGTTTAATCTCATGATACTATACTCTTCCAACATTTCACACATTTGACCAAATGTTCTGCAACCTTAAACAAGTTTCAAAACTGTTTTTCTTCATTGGTGGAGTCTTGTGCAGTGAGGGTTCTTAGAAGACATGTCGATTGAAAACATTATTAGTAATAAGTGTAATAGTGATAAAGGCTTAGCCTTTGGACAAATACGTTTGTTCTTTGTTCTTTTCATTACGCTTCCAGATTTTGGCCCAAATGGAGCTCTCTGGAGATTTCAGCCATCGAGAGATATGTCTGTTACCAATACCGTCAGTATCATTTGCAACAATAAAGTTGTAAAGGTCCTACCAATTATTAGATGTTTCTTTTGGAATATCTTGGCGATGAGAACCCTTTTTATAGGCCATTAGTTGGTTCTAAACCAGCTAGTATTAATTTGCACAGACAGAGGCAGGATTGATTTCTAAATACTGACTGATTTTAGCTTTTTCTGGGGTTTCTGTTCTTTTCCCCTTTACATTTTTAACATGCGTGCAGTGCATATTCCCTTTGTCGTTCCACTTTATTACAACATGTCGTATAGAGTACTTTCTTTTGATTTATTAATATTCTAAGTTACCAGTAGACCGGTCACCTAGAATATTAGTTAATATTACCACTGGTTTTTAAACATGGACTAGACTGAGTTAACAGGTTAACAGGATCACTCATAAGTAACTACCCATAGTAGCTATTGTTTTATTTCTCAAAAGATTCTCTGCTGACAAGTTTGATGAAAGTGCTTAACATGTTCACCTTGGTTACTTTTGGTCTTTTAAGGTTCTTGCAAAACATTTTGCCAAATCTTCTTTGGCAAAAAAGCCACTGGTGGTACTTGTACAAAAGTTTGAGAACCATGGCCATAGATCATTTAACATGTAAAATGTATAGGAATCAAAGGCAACCATGAAAATGGGCTACTGGCTAACAAAATAAAATTAATCCAAGGTCGATTGTCAGAGCATTAAGGAAGTCATCTGCTCTTGGAAGGGTATTGTTTCATACTTGAACGTTTTTTAATGGTATACGTATGTAAAACTTCACATGTAACATACTGTGTGTACAATACACTGTGTGATCAGTTGCAGTTTTGTCAAATGTACCCTTTTCAGGAAATCCCAAATGAATTCAGGTGAAGAAGCTTCTGACACAACCTTCAAATGTTAAAATCTGTCTTTACATTAATTTGTCTTCGTGCCGCCTCTGTCTTTGTTGTCTTTGGTGGTCTACTGCCTGTTCATCTGCAAAACTCTCTACGCTGTAAGTTCCCACATACCCAAGGTTTCATCTCAGATCCCTGTGATTTTTTTTTTCCTCTTCCATCATGACCTTTCAGACGTGACATTTTCAAGGAAAGAAAAAGCAAAAGCTACGTGCATCTAATATCGCAAGTTATGACATTAATCCCCCTCCTTGTGCTGCTGGAAATACTGCTTATTTTAAGAATGGGACAAAACGAATGCACCATCTGAACTCTTTCTTTTTCACCTCAGATTAGATTGTAAATACCACATACGAGGGGAGTCGGGCAGGGCATGCAAGCTAACTTCAGCCTCCCTCAAATTCCCATCACCCTGTTGTGCGTCCTTCCTACTGAAATAGGTCAGCAGCTGCCCTAGCCCGAGCGTGTCCGTCTGCTAAAATGTATGCCTCACCAGGTACTGTGGAATGGATGTTCTGTTAACTCTGCTCCAATCTGACCTCCATCTGTCTGATTTGTTGATTATAATCACACACCCAGTGCAGGAAGGTCTCTATCTCATCTTTCTGTCCTTTTCCCCGCTTTCACCTTGTGAAAAGACAGCGGAGGCGGAGGGGTGGGAGCAAAAAGTGGGCTCGTGTTCCAGTAGGCAGAGCTGATGAGTGTTCATTCTAAAACAAATCCACCCGCCCCCTTGTTTCCATCCCACTGATTGCTTTTATTGTTGTTTCATAATGCAATGAGAGGAATTAGCACTTTCAAAATGAATGAACAGCTCTGATGATTAGTTTAATACTTTTACTGGCTTGGAAGACGTTTTCAAAGGTTATGTAATGAATTTATGCGGATTAGATTGAACTCTACAGTTCTGGATTATACACTGATTTATGATGATTGTACTCATGTGTTTGTTTGAATCTATATAATAGGATGGATTTTGTAGTTTTTTATTAGTTTTTTTTTTTTCTTATTTATTTTTTCCCCCCCTGCATGACATTAGTTTAAAAATGTATTGAATCCTGATTCCCAGAATGCTTGAACTTATCGGGCATGAGTGATATGTTTCAGAAAAAAATTCTGTTTTTGGTTTTTGATTGCCAACAACCCCCGAGTGACTCAAAGCTAACAGTAAGTTTCAGTGCCTCGTGACAAAGCAGTCGCCTGTTACATGAACCTGTTTCGTTTTCGTTTAACCAAACCGTCGTTGTTCCTCAGTTTGAACAACGCGTTTTAGGCGCTTCAGAGCACAGACGTTCATAAGCATGAACACGCGGCAGACCGAGGTTGGATTTGAGTGAAGAACTCAATGTAGCATTGTGGAAGTGTAGCAAATGGAACACGTATGGAAGAAACTTTCAAAAGGGCTTCGTCATACCAGTGCACACTTTCATGAGCTAACGATAAATGGATCTTTATGGCCTATTTAACACTGTGTTTGCTCCAGATCACATAGGAAGCTATAGAAATAGAGGATACATTTGAGGCTACACAGGTGAAACCATCTTCTCCCTAAGTTGATTCATTCCTCTACTTGTCTTTGCAGTATATCAACTTGAAATTAAAGATTATTTAAGTGAATTCACCAACATGGTTTTGGCTCAATTATTGGCTTCAACTGCAACAACTACAACAGCAAGTTAATCAGACACTTATTCTGGTATTTTAATGTATTTGTCATGGTGAACATGAATTCAGACACCAAGATATTCTGTATATTAAGGTGGTGCAAAGGCACTGGCTTTTGACTCATCTCTCTATGACTCCCACGTTCTCCCACAGTCGGGTCCTTTTTAGGTCCAGAATCATAGTTGCACGAAGAAGCAGTTTAAATTGACCCAGCTGTAAAAAGAAATCACTTGGGGGCAGATTTAATATAACATTAACTGTTGTGAAGCAAGCAACAGTCGACAGCATTGCGAAGGTATGAAGTAGCAATATTATCACCAGATAACAGATGTGTAAAAGGAGTTTTAATTCATTTATGAAAATCAGAGCTCAAAAGAAAGGGAATGTCAGATTCACCTTGAGCTAATTATGGAATGCTGAAATGTTAGTGGACAAAAATCAATCAAACTTTATTTAGAGAGCAACAAACACAACAAAGAGGTTAAAGTGTTGTACAGGTCCATAAAACAAAATAGCTAAAAACACAAGAGAGTCATTAAAAATCCAAGGAATACAGGTTCAACTTCCAACAGGTGGTGGTTGCAGCATCCGGCTGTGGGAATGATTTTATTTATTTTTTTCAGAACAAGGAAGTTGGTGAAAGTTGAAGGAAAAATGGATGGCAACACATACTGAGCAATGCTGGGAACAAACCCGTGTTAGATGCTGCAAAATACTTGAGACAACAGTACAACAACCCTAAGCGTTGAGTCAGAGCTGCAATGAAATCATCAAGATCAAAGTGTTAAAATCCAGTCTGACTTGTTTTTATTTGTAAAAAAAAATGTTTTAGACCTTCAATTGATTTCCTTCCCCTTCGCAATAACCACCAATTTTATGGAGGTATATCATATACAAATCCAGTATAAAACATTAAGGTTCATGGTTTAAATGTGGAAAAAAAAGTTAAAGCAGCATAGATTCAGGCATATAATTGTGGAAACTGAAAAACAGGATGTAATATTTATCCATAGTTTTTGAACATCTACAAAAATATATTAAATTGCATAATATCTTTGCAATAAATATATGGACTACTTTCAGTTTGTAGTTTTTAACTGAGCAGCATCTTTCTTTTCTGAATTAAAATCCTATGAAGTAAAAAGCAGAGAAAGATGAACCCTCAAAATACAAATCTATAAACTAAAGAGTGAAGTTTGATGAACTACGACCTCCATTCAACTCGTTCGCACTTTCTGGAGCGTGTATGACAGCTGAGAAAATGATCGGGATTCATCAAAAAAAAAAAAAAAAAAAAAATCTGAATGGACTTTACAACCATAAGGGTATAGCTCTTTAGAAAACATATTATGAAAGAGAATTTAAATGCTTAAATGAAGTTCCATGACACAATCCATCTAAATAGAAAAGCAATGCTGAAGAATGTCACATTTATGTGTAGATTACTTTAATTCATTTTTAGTTACATGAAAAGCTGAAGTAAAGTCATACATATATACAACAAAAATACTCAGTTTCAAAGCATGCATCTCCAAATTTGTACATTCAATAAAAATGTAGAAATGTTGTAACATTTAGAGACAACAAATGTCAAGCAGACAGAAGCCGTTCACATCAAAACCTGTGCAGATAAAAAAGAAAAAAAGAATTATCGGAAGTCCAATTAAAAGTACTGCTAATCTGCTTAAAATTTTGTCTCTCTTAGTATGGAAGGATCATAAACCTTATTTTCATTGATGCTCTTGCTGGAGAAATTGCCGTTCATATAACTATTTATACTTTAACAACAATAAGATTCAGTTTAGTTTTTAGCCATCCACACTAGAAGGGTTAATTCATGGTTTTCTTATTGTTTTGAGACATTTCCTGTTTGGTTTATTTGTCTTTTTTTAATCTTTCTGTATATTCCAGCTCCTCTCTAACCTGCTTTCAATCAGTCACTTGATCTCACCTGGTTCCAATCCCAGTAATCACTTCTCCTTTTCCTCTTATCTCTGGTTTTCTGAGGTGCTGGTCAGATCCTCCTGTTAACATCCATGAAATCTGCTTTTTGTACTTTTGGTTTGACCTTTGTCTCTGTGCTACCTGTAAATGCAATAGGTATCACCAGTCCTGGCACACGGAACAGATAAATAAACCAAGGTGTTTGCCCTGCTGCCTCTGTTTCATTAGGTTAAACTTAAAACACATTTTCATGTGAACATTGGCGTTACGTGTAGAAGGACTAATTACATGTGAAGTCTTAACATTGTACTTTGGAAATGCACGGTTTTACACTGAAAAGCATCTTTTGTTAAATACAAATATATTTACAGTTTATATATATATATATATATTGGAAGTAAATTGAAAACAACATTCTTAAATACATATAAGTTACAACCTAGAAATATTTTTCTTCAGATTAGAAACATCATATGGTAAATGACATTGTGGAACTTTTTTTTCTTAAGGATTTATGCTTTATTAGCAAAGACGCTTTATTGTACAACTTATCCTAAATATGGACGACAATATGTACCAATGACCTTGAATGCATTATAGCGAAATCTTGTTTTAACATGCTGTCTTTACAGCAACTTTCACTGCACGTGTTAAATCTTATTCAGTCCCTTGGAAAACTATTCCTATGACTTTTTTTTTAAAGATTTTGTCATGCTACCTTCATAATATTTGAACATTTTTGACAAATAAAAAAAAAAATGTGTGAGTGCATTTGTATTAACCCCCCTGTGAGTCAGCACTGAACCACCTTTTTGCCAAGATTACAACATCATCTCTCCCTCCACAACTTTATCCCTGAGCTGACTGGTGTTGTCCTTTGTCTTTATGATACTCTTTGTTTATATGGTAAGTGTTATTTAACAGACCTCTGATGCCATTACAGAACAGCTGGATTCAAGCTGAGATCCTCTTAAGGCAGTTGGTTTAATAGAATTCTATTTTGAGGTATCAGATTAAAGGAGGCTTAATCCAAATGCACACCACTCTTTCCTGTTTTTAATTTGTAAAAGATTTTAATCCATGGATCCTATTTTCCTTAAACTTGAAGATTCGATAGTTTGTGTTGGTGTATGACATACAATCTCGACGGAATACACTGAGGTTTGCGGTTGTAATACGACATATCTGAAAAGTTCATTAGGTATAATAACTTTTTTCAAATCACAGTAACCAGTAACAGTTCACATGCTGGTTATGTACACAGTTTCATTTAGAATTAAATACTCAATTTGGGTTCAGAACCTTCACTTCTGCAGCAAACCTCCGTTACATGTATAAAAAAGGTTTCCAGCACCATGTGGGTTGGAATCAAGCGAGTGACGGGCTTTTTCCAGAGACTTTTTTACCCCCTTTTTTTTTTTTTTTTTTACATTTCAGTAGACCTCATTAAGTCTTGGTAGTCAGAACCGTTTAACCTGAGCCATCCTGGCTACACAGGAGCTTCACCCATGCCTCCTGTGTGTGTGAATTCTTCCAGCCCCGGTGACTTCTCATCCTCCTGGGTAGTTGTCATCTTCCGCCAGCGCTGGCCATGTACAAGAGAGTTAAATCAACCTCTGGTGAGACCATGAACAGTGTATTTTTTTTTTAAAGTCACATCAGATAAGATCAATGTAGATGGATTTTTTTTTTTTAACAATGCTGGAAATACAGCCATCCATCTAGTGAAACCAGAAACTACAGTATCTCACAAAAGTGAGGACACCCCTCATATTCTCTGAAAAAAATTGTATTCTATATTTTCATGGGATATTTTCCCCTAGGGCTGTACTCACTGTTGTCACCAGGGGTTTAACGGATGTGTGTTGGGTTATTTTAAGGGGACAGCAGGTTTATGCTGTTATGCACACTCTACAATGACTATATTGTATCCAAATGTCATTGTGTATACGTAGTGTTGTCCAACGAGAAGAGATTGTAAAATATTTACAAAAACCTGCGGGGTGTACTCAGTTTTGGTAGTTACCGTGTCCGCTAGAAGTTATACAGTCAGCAAAAAAACATAGGTTGACAATATTAACAAAATGAATCAGAAACTTGCATGCATGTGGATGTACCTGCTTGATGCTGCCTTTGGTAGTGCAGAACATGTAGATCACATAGCCTGGGATGAGGATCATTGAAGACAAAGCCATGAACCATCCAATCACTTGGCCCCACAGTGGATACACATACTTCCCCAGCATCAGGGGTGTCATTTCAATTGCGCTGAAGGTGAAAACCCCCTATAAATGACAGATTGAATTAATTTACTATAATCAGTTGCTGGAAATTTGCTTTTTTGGTAATCACTTTTCCATCACACTGTCAACCTATGGCGTTAAGTTGCTTATCTATTATTTATTCACTGTCTCTTTTATACATGCATTTCAAGATTTTATATTCAGTCCATTTATTTTATATTAATAAAACAGCATGTTTGGTCAGCCCCATTAAACACTGGGTTTCTCCTTTCTTCAACAAGTTCCCAATATTTCCAGTCATCAATCTTTTTAATAATTGGTGTTTTTTGTTCTGTTTCTACAAAGCCCATTTCTGATTTAATTTATTTTTTATCCGCGAAAGGTGCAATATGAACAAAACTGACTTGGTATAACCCTGACCTCCAGATAGCAGGAAAGTGTCATTAGTGCTGGATTAGGTGAAGCACCAAAGTGCGTATAATCATTTATTAAACAAGGACAGAGAACGTACAGGAGGCACAAAGAACACAGGGTGAGGAACTCAGAAGGGTCCCAGGCATGTGAAATGCAGGCATGTTAAAGGGAGAATCCAGTGGAGAGCAATGGGAGCTTATATACTGAGGTATAAGTGGATAATGTCATTGAACGTACGTGAGCTAATCAGGAGATAGGGTGAATTAGAAAATAAATAAACTGAAATAAAAAAACTGAAATAAAAAAATAAAAATAAAAAAAATAAACTGAACAGACTACTATCAAACTGCGGGTACAATCTAACAGAGATCTTACAAAAAATAAACTATTTTTTAGAAATAAGAAAGCAAAAATGGAAACAACCACCAATTTCTTCCCGCATTGTTTTGAGATGACTTACAAATTACACCAAAAAAAAAAAAAAAAAAAAAGAACATTGTAGCAATAATTTCATTCCTCTATCGATTTTGATAGAAAGAAAAATTATTTTTTAAAGAAAAAGTAACACGTTTATTGAGCAGAAAAAAACGTTACGTCAAATAATAATAGCTGTTTCTCTACCAGGCAGATCAGAGGCGTGAAGAAGCGCCAACAAAGCTTCCACCAGATGCATGGCCGATAACCAATCATGTCTTCAATGTTCTTGTAAAATCGTTCAGCTCCTGTCACATAAAAAAACAGTGCAAAAAGGAAAAGAGGTTGGTTAATATGGCAAGGATGAGAAAGCCCACCAGATGAAATCTTGCAATGTCGCCATGTTGGAGAACTGAAACGCGATAGCAACACAGTTTGATCCATTAAAACGATTAAAGCCATATATTTTCTTTAACTCCAATTGGGATTTTTTTTTTTCTTTTTTTTTTTTAAATGCTCATTAGCAATAAACATGTAAACAAAATGTATCCCTACCATAAAACCAGGATATGGAAACGGTTTCAAAGAAGACAAGGAAGAGAAGACACATTCCACTTGCAGAGTAGTAATCAAACATCTTGAAGACATACAGACCACCCTGGGACATTTAAAGAAAACACAGATACAAGGAGAAAAGGCTGAATGCAAAGTATTTGGACTCAAGCTTTAGCAATATAATACAATTGCACTTCTGTAGCATAGCTGTACATTTACAGTAGCCTTCAATATCGCTCACAGCCCTAGTAAACGTGCACAAAAGTCTCAGAATAAGTTGTGACAGGGCAGTGCTTCTCAAAGAATGGGGTGCCCTGTTCTAAACCATTCTAAATGTGACAACAGCACCCCCTGCTGTTTGGTCTATACTTGCAGTATGTTGAATACTATTAACATAAAAAAATGCAGGATTTAATGTAACTGAAGTTAGTCTTTAATATTAATAGCTCAATATTATCTTTGCCATATGAGATTCATAGCTAGTTAAAAGTAACATATTTCCAGAGAGAGAACGTGCTGTGTCCGCAAGCAGTGAACAGTTTTGTTTCATCCTTTGTTTTGACTGCAGGCACAAATCAGGCTAAAAGCCATTTAGTTACCATTTTGTTAATATTATGTAGTTGAAAAAGTGTGACAATGCTGAAGCATTCTAGCTGTTGGAAACCATTGTTACATGTTGTTAATGAACTATATATATATATATATATATATATATATATATATATATATATATATATATATTAAAAGGGACTCTGTGTAATCTTCAAAACAACATATTTAATGCATTTAAACAGAAAATAATAAAAATTATATTTTTGTGGAGGGGGCTTGAAAATTTCTCGGTGACGCAACAGATGACGTGAGAACCACCGTGACGGGGTTTTGCCGACTACAAGATGCCACTATTTGCTGCAGTTGAGCTTTCAAGAAATTAAACCAGTTTCTTTTACTGTAGCTCTAGGCAAGTTTAGCTGAAAAGCCAAATTTTGACAGCCTTACATATAAAGGTTAATACAAATCGTGTCGCTGTCCTGGTTCTCACTACACATCTACACAGACCTTAGTTAAATGCCAAATTGTCCTGCGTTTCCCATTTTGAAGAGAGGTAAATAGTAATTGTTTTTTTTGTTTTTTTGCAAGGTCATATCTGTACCCCAGGGGAAAAAAATAATTCATGGATTACTAATGAAAAAAGGCCTTGACACTTTAACCAACCTAAAAAAAAACATGAAAAGTTACCAAAAATGTATTCAGATACATTTATTTTGTTAAATAAATGTACCCCAATCAAACATTTATTTCTATATTTCTGCAAGAGGCTAAGCTCCTGCAATAATAATTTATTTGAAGACTTCGTTATTTGCATCTTTACTGGGGGTCCCTATAATTTTTAAAGGCACTGCATGTTGTGTAAGGCCTTTTCTACTATAACATTATTTGAACACACACCTGAGTGATATTGGAGAATCCAATGATGAAGGAGACGAAACAAACAATAAGGATGAAGAGCTTCTTCCTCTTCCTCAGCACCAGGGGATACTCATCCATGAGAGCCGTGATGAATCCTTCGACTGTGCAGAACTGACAAATTAAGTTGTGAAAATAAAGGAGTCAGCATGCTTCCTGTATGTGAGAGGAAATTTGACCTAACCTTATGAAAACTTAGTCATCACATTTTGATTTTGTTAAAGAAGTGTTCTATATCCAACATATAGTCTTCGTATTGTGTTTCTTCACAGTGAACTGCCCCCTTCTCTGTAAGTCTTCTACACAATATATATATATATATATATATATATATATATATATATATATATATATATATATACATACAATAGTCCCTTTGTTTTTTTTAAAGAAACCAATAGTTTGTTTTTTTTTGTTTTTTTGCTTTTGATAAATCATTTCAATACATTTTACCCAAAGCAAGACCCACTCTTAAGTGACCTGTTTTGTGTCGCTTTCCAGTTTAGCGTCTTACTAACTTAAATGTATGTTTTCTGCATCTTCATGCACAGATCGGCATCTATTAGTTATTAGTTTACTTACAAAGCCACCTTGGTAATAATTTAAATAGTTCTCACACCATGCACATATATAGTTTGATTACAATATCAATTTAGATTCTGTTTAAAATCAAGGGACATAGCACTGCAGCTGTAAAAAAGCAAAAACGTACACTTTTTTTCTGTTTTTGCTTTTCTGTCATATTTACATCTAATAATTATGAAACAAACAAAATTAAGTATCAGCAAGTACAGAAGACAGTCATTAAATTATGGTTTAACTTATTAGGAGCAGAAAAGCTACCCAGGTAATTTTGGCCCGGTGTGGAAAAAAATTATTGCTGCCCAACCTCATGTTAAATCACCACTTAACTGTGACCAATGTAGCTGCATCTTTTAAACGCCTGAGTTTTGTTTGGCCACACCCGGACTTGATGAAAGATATCTGAAGAATCCAGAAATCACCAAACTGTAACTTCAGTTTCTTGCCATCCCTGGAAGTGGAACCCTGTGACTAATTACCTGCCTGCTCATTGTTCAGCAAACCCCCTCTCCAGTTTCAATGCCTCTGCGTTAATAAGCTATTGGCTAGATCTATCTGAGTGTCCTCATTCTTTGTGGTACTTGTTACTCTCAAGGTGGTTATATCTTCGTGTCTTAAGCCCTGTAAATGTCTCCATGTACTTGTTTAACTTATTTTAAGACTGCCGTAATCATGTCTGCGTGATACCTCCAATGACTCTCCATTATCCAACAGTCTAAGGCACCGCAGGCCTCACTTGCCTGAGTTAAGGTCATTATGTTTCAACACTGGGAGGCAGAAATAGTGCCGAACACAAAGATTTTTCTCCCCTTCAATTAATTTATATATATTTTTGTTAGCTTGCTTTTTAGTTTATTCAGTTTATCATTTGCTGACATTAAATGTTGTTTTATCTGAAATGTCAAATGTGACAAAGAACACAGGAAATCCCTGCGTGAGAAAATTCCCTTTTCAAAGCAATAAACCTTTTGTCGTGATCTAGTCTGCCTGCATGACTTCACTCTCTTGCACCAGACAGATTATCTTCATGCAGATCACCTGCGAGCCACCTGCTGTGGCAATCAAGCTCATCACCTTCATCTGGTTATTCGCCTTCAAATCCCTGCCGCAACAGACAGTGGCAGATTATTGAAAGCCTTAGCGAGTACATGGACAGTGTTCGTCATGCCGTCAACCTTTTTTTTTTTTGTTGGTATTCTTGTCTCGCTTAGCCTTTGCTGAACATTTACCTAAGCTTCAGAGTTCTGCACCACCACCCTCGCCAAGCACCTGGATTTGTCTGTCCTGTTTCTGACCTACTGTGCATGATCCCAGCCTGTTCTGGACTCTGACTTCGCCTTAGCCATCGTCAGTTCCTGTCACTTTCTACTGTGTCCAGCCAACCCTCAGAATCCCCAGAAGTTTCCTGTATGTACCAGGTTAACATTATGAATAAATCTTTAAAACGCAACGCCATGTCTGGCTCAAATACTGGATTCCATGTCTCTCTGCTTCTTGACAAAATGATCAGACCTATAAAGAATGTCACAAATTTGGCCTTTGAAAATCTTCAGGGATGCCCGGTTATTGTTTTCTTCTATCATTATTTGTTTGTAATTCATCATAAATTTACAATGCATCATCTGCTGTCTATGGATTTTTACAGACCAAAATACCTGAGTTCCTTTCTTGTTTTTTTTTTCTTCAAAATTTATATTAGTATTACCCTCATGGCCAATCTTTTCACCTCATTAAGTGACATACAAATAAATGCAGAAACTGTAAACTGGCCCCCAAAAAGACAAGACGATCCTGTTTTACTACCTGGCTGTCCAAGCCGAGCATCATGAGCATCGAGAAGAAGAGGATGGCCCAGAGGGAAGACATGGGAAGCTGGGTGACTGCCTGAGGATAGGCTAGAAAGGCCAAACCTGGACCTGTGTTGTAATTAAAATCATAAATGGTTTACGCCATGGCAATTTCTACATTCAAGACTGCCATTTAAGTTTTCAGAAGTCCCCCCGTAAAGTTAAAGGTACCTGATGCCGCCAGTTCCTGCACTGGTTTCTTTGTGATGTAGGACATGAATCCTACAATAGAGAAGATGACAAACCCGGCAAACATGCTCGTACATGAGTTGATGCAGCACACTATGATAGAGTCCCTGAGGAGATGAGATGAGAAAAGACACAATGAATTAGAAAGAAAGAGAGAAAAAAAAGAACTTGATTATCAAAGATGTTTAAAGCTTAGATCTTCTGTCCTCACTTGTACACGTCGTTGTGGTAAGTGTTGTAGCTTCCGAGTGCAATGAGCGAGCCCAAGCCCAGTCCGTAGGAAAAGAAGATCTGTGTCGCTGCGTCCAGCCACACCTATGAAGGAGGACACCCACATGTTCTTGTGCAGTGTGTTCTCGTATTTTGAGAGGAAAGAGGGATAAGACTTTGGTTTGTGAGCACTGTGTACCTCAGATCGAATGAGCTTATTGAAGTCTGGGGTGATGTAGAACAGGATGCCATCTATGGCTCCGGGAAGGGTGACACCTCGGAAGAATAGGATGAACAGCATGAAGTAGGGATAGGTGGCGGAAAAATAAACCACCTAAGAGAGAGAAATAAAGGGAGTCTTGGAATCTGGGAAAAATAGTTCCAACTTTCAGGTCTGCAGTTTTCCTCAATGGCAAACAGGCCACGTTTCTTGAATATGAGATGCATAAGAGACGGAGATAATTTCTAAAACGTTTCCAAATGTGACTTGCAGTTCTGCAGCATAATCATTAAGTCTAATTGGTAATGTCCCATCAACACCAGGGCCTTGGGGGGAATCAATTTCTCTCACTTCTGTCAGACACCTCACATTAAAATCCAATTATTCCTAGCAGCGAATGTGTAAATGTGTTTCTGCCCAGATACTTTGCTTCAACTTGCTGTAATTTTAATTTGCAGGGAGCAGGAAGGAATGTTTTTTCCCTTATCTTAAAATAAATGTTTTCAAATCATTAAGCTATACGAACTACAGATCCCCTGAAACAGTTATTTCAGTTTCAGTGTAATGTCTGAGACATCATTGGGGGGGTCATAAATCATATCATCTTAAAACAAAATCTGCAGTCAAATTATTTTTTGTTCCTTACCTTAATACAGAAAAAGTTTCTAAATTTAAAATAAGTACCACCATCAGATCTACAGATGATTAAAAAGTCATATTTGTATTAGGGCTGGGTATCATCTAGGATGAGCCAATTCGATTATCGATACATAGCTCACGATACTATACGATTTTCGATATAGCTCAGCTTGATTTCATTTGACTCCAATATCGATATTTATTGTTTTCAGATGAATGCTCAAAGTAATTTAATCAAAAAAGTAAAAACCAAGCCAAATATTATATTTATGTTTAGTTTATCGAACACTGATATATTAACAGGAGAAAAAAAGTGCATTTGGTTCAATGCATTTAACGTATCACAGAAGCTAGCTGATTTTAGGGACGAAGGCGATTCTAAAATCCTGTTGGCCATTCCGCAAATTCGTCTCACTTGTACTTCCTTGCTGTGAAGAGTAATGGCATGTGTAATAACGCCCCCTAGGGGTTGGGAGGTTTATCGATATTGAAAGCCAGAATATCCATATTAAATAGTTTTTAAAAACATTGATATTAATCTTTTTATCGATTTTTATGCACAGCCCTAATTTGTATATTGTCTAAGTTCTGAAAATGGATAAATAAAAATCCTAAAAGTAACACACCCACTCCCTCCCAAAAAAAATGTAATCCTCCCAAACGTAGCTTTTATACCCATATGACCAAATACAGTATGTTGTTTAGTTGCTTTAGCTATAAAATGTTATAAGATGGGTAAAGGAAAATATTTTGGACTATTTACTGGACATGTAAGTGTTCCTGAAGAAGGCCACAAGCCGAAACGTGTTGAAAGGTCCAAGCTTTTAAGGTGTTTGGGGCGTGCCGTTCTGCACATCTGCACATGTAAATGCTTGGAACTTTTTTCCCTACTAGCTTTGAAACGAGAAGCTCTTCAGACGAAGAGCAAAATGTTTTCAGCTTCAAGACTAAACTTTAGTTTAGTTTTTTAATCTTTTTTGAATTTGTCATGTCCTGGATGACCAAGAATCTTCACCACCATCTTTTAGTCAAGTTTATCTTGTCAGAAAGGTTGTATATAATTGGGTTCTTTTAATCAATGGTCTTGCAATGATCATGCCTAGTGGGTCTAATAAAATTCAACAAAAATGGGTTATTCACAGTTATTTCATAATTTAACATGTAGGGCAGTTACTTGTTGAAATTGCTGACTTTTGTAGTTTTTACACTTAATACAGCAACTCTACAATTGGAAACTGCACTTTATACTTACCCAGGATATCCTGTCTTATGTGTTATGTATTAAAACATTACGGATGATTAAAAAGGCAAAAATCTGAAGAAATCTTTAAGGGGTCAAATACATTTTCACAGCAGTGAATCACTCTGAGAATAATGAATCTACATCTAGTTTCACTTTTTGAACTCGCTCATGAAGCTTTTGTACGCGCTTATTTGTTTCACTGTGTAAGAAAGAAAAGTGGGTCATGGCTTTAAAGATGCTTTTTTCATGAACAAAATGTTTTGCTTATGCTTATTCATGAACCCAGCTTTAATATGAATAATGCGTGGAAACAAGATAAAAGCAGAATATTCAGGGTGAAAGCCAACACGACTTTGGTGTCGAAAAAAGTTCATGACAGTCTCACCTTTCCCGTCCACTCTACTCCTTTCCAGATTGAAAAGTAGACAAGAATCCAAGCCAGCGCCAGGGTGCCCACCAAAGGCCACCGCAGCTCTCCTGGCTCCTCCAGACCACCAGTCAGCTGGTGCATGTTGCGTCTGCAGATACAGTTACATTCTGAATATTGCCACTCTCAAAATGCATTTCTGTTGGGTGGCCACGCACGTCTGCGTCCTACGGACTTACTCCCAGAACTCGGTGACAGCGCTGGTCAGGTTGGTGGTGTCCGTCAGGCTGTAATTGGAGAAGCAGTTTTCTGTGTTCCAGGGATTATCGCAGCTCTGCCAAGGCAGCTCCTGTATGAGAAAGTCCAGTCAGGCTCCAGTGGAACAAAGCATGATGGATTGTTGCAGGAAATGGGGGTCAGGTTAAACAAAGTGGAAACAATTTTCTTAAACAAAGAACTAGTCAGGTTAATCCAAGTGTCCTGCCTAATGGTGGGTTCCTTTTGCCTTGGGGGTCGGAACTAACGAGTCGCAGATTACGTCATCTCCGCCTTTTTGCGATTCTTTCTTGTCAGACAGTAGGAAAAAACATGGATGCTCGCACTGTTGTTAAAACAATAATTATGACAAGAATGCTGTTCTAGCCGGTATTTTGTGCAAATAAACAGAGCTGAAACATCCCATCTGATGGTAAAAGGTAGTGCCTGTATGTCTGACTAAATGTTGCATAGATAATAGAGAGCTGCTACAAACACTCAAAGTATGAGGTTTTATTCAATGTTGCTGCAAATAAAGAAGTCGGGTACCATTCTGTTGCATCCAGTTTACGACTCGTAATACCGACTTTTGGGGCCGTTCCAGTTAAATTTTCCGACCCGGAAGTTTAGAATTTCTGACTATCAAGGACAAATGGAACACACTATTATACAGTACTAAAAAAAACTTCCCTTGACTCTTCAGTCTTTAACACCATACATGACATATGTTTTTTGTTCTTGCTCAAAATTGTTGTTTTTGACATCCAGCCTGTTTGCAGCACAGTGCTGTGCATTTGAGAAAACACACAAGAGACGTATACGTTATAGCATCTCTGCTGAGATTGGTGGTGAACAACGTACCGAACTGAAGGAGTTGAATAAGTAGTAGAGAGCCCAGGCAATTATGATTATGTAGTAGATGTTTAGCCAGAATGACAAGACAACAGCAGCCAAACCGACACCTAAGAAAAATAAAAGAATATAAAAGACAATTTTACCATCATGCAAAATTACTTGAAAGTCAGTGACTTTTCCACAAGCAGGAAACAAAACCACAACCCAGCAGGCGAAAAACTAAATACTACCAAAAGCATACATAAACAGTGGTGTGAAAAAAGTATTTATTCCATTCCTGATTTATGTTTTTGCATTACATATCAGTCAAAGACAACACAAGTAAACACAAATATAAAGTTTTTAAATGAAGGTTTTTATTTATAAAAAATCCAGACCTACATGGCCCTTTGTGACATAACCTATCTGTGTTTTATCACACCTGAGTTCACCTTCTCTGGGCACACCCAGGCCTGACTACTGCCACACCGGTTCTTAGTATGTGCATGACTTAAATAGGACCTGCCTGACAAAGTGAAGTACATGGAAACATCCCTAAAGCTAGACATCACGCTGAGATACAAGAAGTAACTGAGATTGATCAGTCTAGAAAGCAGCGAACCACAGTGACAGTCATTATCCATAAATGGTTAAAATAATGAAAAGTGGTTAACCTACCCAGGAGCTGCCAGACGACTGGAATTAACCCAAAGAGCGCAGTGCGAACTACTACAAGACCCCACAACAACATCCCGTCTCACTTGCCATGCCTCGACTATAAGAAAGAGGCTGGGCAAAAATGGCTTCCATGGTAGCGTTCCAAGACGAAAACCACCGCAGAGCAAAAAGAACATTGAGGATCGTCTGAGTTTTTTTTTTTTTTCGTCATATTTTCATGATTCCCAAGAATTTTGGGAAAATATTCTGTGAACTGACGACACAAAAGTTGACTTCACTTTTTAGAAGGTGTGCTTCCCTTTACATCTGGCATAAACGTAACATTGCCTTTCAGAAAAAGAACATTCAACCAACAGTAAAACACGGTAGTGGGTAGTGTGGTGGTCTGGGGCTGTTTGGATGACGCAGGACGTAGAAGACTTGCTGTGGTGAATGGACCCATGAACTCTGCTGTCAGCCAGAAACTCCTGAAGGAGAAGGTCCAGCCATCTGTTCATGACCTTAAGCTGAAACGAACTTGGGTTCTACAGCAGGACAATGATCCAAAACACACCAGAAAGTCCACCTCTAAGAGGCTGACGAAAAACAAAATGAAGCCTTTAGAATGGCCTAGTCAAAGTCCTGACCTGAATCCTACTGACATGCTGTGATATGACCGTTCAAAACCCTCCAATGTGGCTGAATTACAATAGTTCTGCAAAGATGAGTGGGCTAACGTTTCTCTACAGCGCTGGAAAAGACTAATTGAAAGTTATCCTAAATGCTTGATTGCAGTTTTTGCTACTAAGGGCGCCTCACCCAGTTATTAGGTTAAGACGGAAATCACTTTATCACACAGGGCCACATACATTTGGATTTTTTTCTCTCCCTTAATAATAAAAATAAAACATTTAAAAACTGCATTTTGTGTTTACTTGAGTTGTCTTTGACTAATATTTATAGAATATAAAAAAGAAAAATAAGAAATCAGGACTGGGGCAAACACTTTTTCACACCTCTGTACTGTGCCGGTAAAAAAGTATTTAGCCCCGTAAAGTTTCTTTTTTCCATTCTAATTGTTTTTGACCTGCCCAAATGGTTAAGATCATTAAAGAAATATTACTGTTCTTATAAATATAAATATGTATAAGAATAAATATGTATGAGAACAGTAATAACGCTCTAAACCCAATAGCTAGTTGTGCCAACTAAAGAGACGGCAGCTTCCATCAAGCATTTACAATAAATGGCGATGAGTCATTTACATCACTGTTTAGGAATCTTCACCCACTCTTCTACTTGCCATTGCACTATAAAGGAGTGCAGTCATGTCACTGAATGTTTTTTTTTTTTTTTTTTTTTTTTTTTTTTTTGCCTTCACATGGGACTCAGGTGATAATCAGGTCTCGATAAAGCTACTAAAACTGAACCAAAACAATGGAGCTAATCACAGTTAATTCACGATTTAAGAATGGGGCAATTACATTTGGACAATGAGCCAGGCTGGTTTCGAAAGCTTATGTCCCTTGCTAAATTGATCCTATCATTTATAAACTACTGTTTGTATGAGTTGTTTTCCTCTGATTATTAAGTTGGCTTCAATGGTACACAAGCATATGCTGCTTAATAAATAAAGCTCTAGCATATTTTTTTTCAGGCAACAGATTCTGTAGTGTATGAAATTAGATCTCCAGCTTAACCAAAGTGCTTCAAACCTGTTTCAAAAAAGTTATGGGGCTCAAGTGCTGCAAATTGTAGATAATATATAATATGCAAAACAGAGGTGAAAGACATACTTCATAGATGCAACAGAACTTGGTGTTTCTGAAAATGTGAGTCCTCTTTTCACTTTCAGACCAACATACAACAAATTATTAGATACACAGAAATCTGTGTGACTGCAGTTTGAGATACAATGTTATCCATGATTTGTTGTTATTTTTTTTTTATTTTATTTTTTAAAGTACATTCTCATATCCTTTTAAAATGTAAGCTTCACCTTTCATCATGGGAATGAGTTTCCACACTCCTAATCCCCCCACTGAGGTGAACTGTCCAAGAGACGTCTCCAGTAAGAAGAGAGGTATCCCGGCAAACACCAGGGTCAAAAAGTATGGGATCAGGAAGGCACCTGAAGAAAAAAAAGACAACAGATGAGAATATACATTGTGGTAATAATAATAATCTGTGGCGTCTCTGCATTTGGGGCCAGTGGGGCCAGACCCCACAACATGTCATTGTGGAGCCCTATGTTTGCAATAATCAGCGAAACATGATCGTTCTTTATTGAGTAATATTGTAAAAACGACTGATTCCCTTACCAATAAAATTCTGTTAGGAACATTTGTGTCTATATATCTAAGTCTGCCAGAAAACTGACAAGCTCAGTAGGCTAAATCCTCGTGAGGCTTTTATATTGGGGCCAGCCCACCAACGTTTGTTTAAATAATGAACATCGGAAATCGCAGTGTGCATGCCCAACACGCTCTCAGTAGACAGCCGTGGGGCACAAATACTATGGCCCCAAGCTCGGATCGTCCAATCAAAATACTGGAAAAGCACATTAGGTTTACGTTCTACTGGAAAGTTTGCGGCCATCTAGTGTTGCTTGTCCTTGGTGGCTCATTGAAGGATTGATGTGAATGTATTATGTTCAATAAATGAATTATATTAGTGAGCCTTTATTTGTAATTCCATGTATAAAAATGTAATTACATTTAGCTTATATAAAATTATATCTAGTGTGTTGGATTAATTTATCTGTTTAATTTAAACTTGATCAAAAGTAGGTTGCATGCATCACAAAAAAAATCTGTTGCTATGTATGTATGTATGTATGTATGTATGTATGTCTTCCCCACTTAACCATACCAGAGATGCCACTAATAATAACAATAATAATAATAATAATAATAATAATAATAATAATAATAATAATAATAATAATAATAATAATAATAATGGTAAAAACAGGCTAATGTTCTTTTGCTGAAATGTACTTAGCTTTCCTTCATTTGAAGCAAAAAAGAAAAAAAAAAAGAAAATTTGCTTGGTACCCGTACTGATACTAGAGTATGTCTGAGGTTTGTTAAACCTTCTTATTCTTCTTTTATTTCTACACCAGTAAGGTTTGATTCGGTTAATGGATTCAAATTCAGCAGATGCATTTTCAACTTGCCACAGGGAAGGAAGTAAAAAGAAAGTGCATTTCTAAGCACCTTAGTTCAATGAAATGTAATATAACAGAGCAATTGCAAACAAATTATCTTTTAAATCCAATTTCAGTAGAAATGAGTAGTTGTAGCCTGAAGGGAAGATGGGTTTTTACTGTGGTGGTTGGGGATGAAATTATCCAGATTTATAAATTCATAAATTTAAGTCTTCTGCCTCTGTTTCAAAGAATATGGAAAAGTTGAACCTATGATTAGCCAAATTTATTTTAAATAAAACTTTGGGTGTTGTAGTGTCATTGTTGAAGTTTGCACTTACCTCCACCATTTTTGCCGCACAAATAAGGAAACCTCCAGACATTTCCTAAACCGATGGCATATCCTACGCATGACAGCAGGAAGTCGAACTTCCCCTTCCAGCTTCCTCTGTCAGGTGGAACCTCCTTTTCCTTCTTCTGATCGGCAGGGGGCGCTGTGGAGTCCAGGTCCTCAGAAGGGACGGCTTGTTTGACCTCTGATGGGGAGTTTAAGTCCACCGTGCTCTGCCCGGTCTTCCCCATCGTGTGGACCACTCTGGTCCAAATACGTCCCAAAGTCTGCTGTCCTCACAACCAGGGATGAAGCTGTGTGTTGACGTTGGTCTGATGCTGGACGGATGTTCTTACACTGGGTCTGGATCTGGACTGGGCCACCTCAAAGCGATGCACTGACTTGAAATGTGCTGCAAACACAGATTTATCCAGATGTAGATTGTATTTATTCCTGTAGAATTTGAAAATAGAAGCATAGGCGCAAAAATTAGAAAGGAGTTCCTGGATGTTAACCAACTGCGCCGAGCAAAATTAGTGTTTTCACATAATGGGTAACAGTCACAGACTTCCTTGCAATCCTTTGGATTTTTATGTGATGAATCAACATAAAGTAGTGCATCACTGTAAGCTGGAAGTATAATGAGAGGTACAAGTTCTTCGCACCAGTTTTTCACATCCAGAGACTAGATTCTGACTATTCTTCTTTGCAGAATAACTCAAGCTGTTGGACTGGAGAGAAATAATATGTCAGCCTCAATTTTCAAGTCTAACCACATGTCAGTTTCTGAGTTGTTCTTCTGGAAAGTGAATCTCCTCTTATGTCTCAGATGTTCAGCCTCTAACAGATTTTCTTTTCCTAAATTGGCCCGTATTTAAGTCCATCAACCTTTCTATCAGCTCTGAACAGCTTTTCTATCTCTGCTGGTGAACAGCACCACCGCAGCACAGTGCCAATGTTTCACTGTGAGAATGGTTCAGTCAGGATGGTGTGCCAAGTTAGACGTCTGCACATACGTCAAATAGTTAGATCTGTCTCATTTCACCAAGGGTCTATTTCATGTTTCCTGTATATAGCTTGTCGAAAGCTTATAGCACTCCATATGTTTTCCCAAGGCCACACTTTTGAAATGCATTGTTCTGCACACAGATTTTCCCCCCTGAGCTATGGATCTGCAGCTCCCCCATATTTACTCTGGCCCTCTTGGCTGCTTCTCTGATTATATACCTGTCTGAAGAGCTCCTTGTTCTTTAGGATGCAAAGTGTTTACTAATGTTCTCTTTCAAACATCCAAGGCCTTAAGGAAAAATACACACAGGGGGAATAACTTTATGTAGTAGATGACATCTGAAGGTAATCGATTGCCCTGGGTTTGATTTGGGGATATCAGGGTAAAAGGGGCTCAATGCACAAATTTTTTTTATTTGTAATAAATAAAAAACAAGATTTATGACTTTGTAAAGAAAAGAAAAGGACTTATTGCAAAGAAACTGAGAGTGTGATTGCAAGGATAACTGAAAACAATTCTGAACTTTTTCTACATTGATGATGTATAGATTTGGAAAGCCTTAAAAAAAGATTCAGACTAGAAACCAAAATTGAGAATGGCATGACCTTACTTACTCATTGTGTAAATTTCCCTGCTGTTCAACTTATCTAAGATGGCATCTAGGTAGGGAGAAGTATGCCCACTGATAGAAAAAACAAAATTAATAAAAAAGGAGAGAATAAAGGCAAGCTCCCATACACAAACCTGAATTGCCCTTAGTGGTGTATTTATTAAACTGAGACATACAAGGAAGTTGCATTGTTTGCATTCCTGCAACAGAAGCCTTTTAAATCCTCATGTTGTGCATTTGACTTGAAATCTCAGCAATAGTTTCTGTACTTGGATCTACACTTACCATACATTGTTTATCCTACTTCTTTATTTTTGGTCTACTGCAGCTAATGTCAATGATTGGTCTAGAACAGAGGTCTGCAACCTGTGGCTCCGGAGCTAAAAGGCTCTCTGGACCTTTCATTGTGGCTCAAAATGGCTAAACACTTTGGCTAGATACTTTGTCTAAAGATGATGAAGAACCAGTTAATATTTTAACATATTGATATAATAAGAAATGCAGGTTTTATCTTTTTTTTTTTATTGGAATAATTGTATTAAATTTGCACGAAAGCATGACACTAAACCAGTAATATATTTTTTGTCATTAAAGTGATAATTTTGTGTTATTTTTACATAATTTCTCACATATAACCCATTGAAGAAATTGTATCTATTTTCTTTTTGTAAAAGTTAATATATTTTTTCCTTTATTTTAAAACAGAAACAGAAGTAGAATGGTTCTTTAAGAAGGATAAAATTTGCCTTTTTCCAAATAAATGTAACATCTGCAGCTCTAACCGACTTACATTCAGCTGGTCTGAGGGTAAAAACGGCTCTTTGAATTGTAAAAGTTGCAGACCCCCGGTCTGGAAAAAGAGAAACACTGTAGAAATGTATTTTATTTAGAAAATCAGGACTCATAATCTCAGTCACCTGCTTACTGCAGTTTTTATTTAAAATAATCTCCCACAAGGAGAAATCCTTATTTCTTTTTTTGGAATATAATTTACTGTCACAAATTATTTCTTCCTTCATTTGCTGTGATATAACCCCGCTTTTTACCCTCAGCAGTCTGATCTTTGGGAGGACTGTTTATGTTTGCAAATATTGACTGTCCTAAAAATTGTTCAGATAGCTTCGTCCAATTAAGGTTAATTATGGATCACTTGCTGAACTACATATCTACAGAATGATTTTTTTTTTTTAGGCCTACTGAACCATAATTGATCTCCAGCAAAGAGTTCAAAACCAGACATTTACCTTCTTTGTTTATATTTTCATTACCTTGGGATCACTTATTTACATTTACTAAATTACAGAATTATCCACCAGCAGGCATTCGGCAAGAGGTGGGGTACACCCAGATCAGTTTGCCAGTCCATCCCAGGGCAACAAAAAGACACAATATCGGCAACCATGCAAAAAAGACGCTCATACTTAAGGCAACGTACAATCCCAATTAATTTAATAATCCTGTTTTTGGAAGGTAGAGGAAGCTTGAGGAGCTGGAACCTGCACACATACAGGGAAACCAAACTAACTCCATGCAGCGAGAGCTAGGGCTGGGTCCAGAATAATAGGATATTTTTTATTTGTTTTCTTCTATGTTGAAGTTTACATAAAAGATTAGTTTAAATCAAACTGATATGAGATAATCACTTTTGGTAAGCAGGGATGGTGGTTTGGAAGTTCCTGGTTTGAGTTAAATGAAGGCACACCTTTGAATGTATTTAAGGCACATTTCAAACGGCTTCCTAATGTGACATCGTGAAAATATCTAAAGACCTCAGCCAAGACGTTGCGAGGAAAATCCTTTAGGATGAAGATATTTGCCAGAGATGAACTTGTCTCTGTATGAAACATTAGTATTGGCCTGGTAACTGAAGCAAAAGTCCTTCTGAAGATGCTGGCCAAAGTGGGTTAAAGAATGACATCATGGTGAAAAGCGGCCTGCATGTAGATGAACTAAAAGGCAATTGAGGAAGGAAGAAGCCATTGCTTCAAAAACAGCATACAGCAGAAGGACAGATTATGGTTTATAAGTGCACTCAGGGTAAAAAACCTTAATTTTTAGAGAAAGCTACCATTGAAGTGTTTGGCCATAATGAGCATCCTTAAATTTGGAGGGTAAAGTGCAAGTATACCCCCCCAGCTGTAGCTCGGGGGTGTTGGCATCATGGTGTGCGGGTGTTATGCTGCAGGAGGGAAACTTTACAAAATAGATGGCATCATGATTAAATAACATTATAGGAAATATTTAAGCAGCATCTCAAGACATCAGGGAGGAAGTTACAACCTCGGTGCAAATGGTTCTTTGAAATTAAGAATAGTGACGTTGGATTATTTACAAAGTGATTTAAGGACCAAAAAGTCAAAGTATTGGACAGGCCCTGATCTTAATCTCATAGAAAACTTGTGGGCAGAGCTCAAAAGGTGTGAGTGAGCCAAGAAACAGAACTTAGTTACACTGTCAGGGGCAATGGGCCATGATTCCCGCACACCATTGAAAGAAACTTCTTGGAAACAGCCAAAATGCTTCATGCAAGTTTTACAGTTTAAAAGGCACTTCTAGTGAACACTAAAGAAATGCATGTAAGCTTCTGAGTTTATGTCCGGTTTTAATGTCAGAAATGTTTGGTTTATTTTCATAGTGCTTGTAAATATGTGTAGTTTAAATATTTTTTTTACCACCTGACCATAGTGCTGAAACTCTATTATTATTATTTTAAACTTTAAAGACTGCCACAGATGCCTTCAGTGTTAAAACTGGTTATTGGTAAAAACGTATAGTATATGTAAATTTACACTTCGAGCCTTTCATTTTCTTGTGTGGCCAAAGTATTGTATTGCCTCGTGTAAAAGGTAATCAGCTCCAGCTGGGCACAATGCTATGAAATATCATATAAAATAAGTCAAAAAGTGTTTTAAAACTAATTCATTTTGAGATCATCATCTGTTCAGATTTGAAGTCAGAGTTTTGTCAGGCCTTTATTGGCAGAAATGTTTCCCCCAGCAGTTAAGGAGGGCAACCTGGACACAGTGTTTCCTTACCTCGGTGGCAAACCTTGTAAACCTGAGCATACAGGAGGCAGCACAGGGGTGGATCCTACCTGTTAGTTTCCGGCTCCTTCGTCAAGTCATCCGCTAGTTTTCCCCGCACCGGCTGCTCCTCTATCACAAATCATCATTGCAAAAAAAAAAAAAGAAATCCAAAGCAAAGCACGAAAAGCTTCACATCAGTCCAAAAGGCCTTGGTGATTTAACGACATGTCTGGACCCCTGCTTTGGATTTGGAAGCTCTCTCTCGCGTGTGCTGTCATTGAGAGGTGGCGGATCCTGCAGCTAGTATCGAACGTTTGGTAATAAAGTTCGACCCGTCCACTTTGATTACAGCTCCGGTTTGACTGGTGGAGCCCTGCGGCCTGAGGGAAGTGGGGGGATAAACACAGTACATCAATGGCCAGCTCTGGTGGGGGACTCTTGCAGCCGTGGCGCTGTGGGAGTTCGTGCATCGCTCATTGGTGTTTGCTGCAGCCGACTCTTGCCAGCAGTGTTACCATGGTGTTGTTGTTTTTTTTTTTTTTTCTTTGCACAGAAGGATCCGATGAGTGAAAGAGCTCATGGAGTTCGGAAAAATGAAACTCGTCGCGGGAGCTGGAACAGACGGTGGATATGTATGAGCTCAAATTAGGTCATGGCAGTATCAGACCCCGGTAAATATGACTCGAATGGCCAGAGATAGGATAAGTGCATGTTTGAGTATTTCAAAATAATTTGAATTTTTTTTTAGATCAATTATTAGTTTGCATTATGGAAAACATCATAGTAATTAGCCTACACTTCACTCTAGCCTCCAATATCTTGGCAACTTGACCCACAGGTCAACAGAAAAGCTTCGTTCTTTCCAGCACCTATTGCACACAAACCCAAATTCAAAACCACAGGCTAAATAAATAACTTACAAATAAGGTTCCTCGCAAAAGTGCACATTGAACTGTATTACATTTTTTCACGCCACAACCACAAACATCAATGTATTTGATCGGGATTTTGTGTGACAGATGAACTTGAATCGGCACATTGTAATGTGGAAGAAAAATGTGTCATGCATCTGAAAGTGGTTTTTAGGCAGGAATCTGAAAGGTGCGGCATTGATTTGTTTTCAGATCCTCTTAGTCAATATCCTGTAGATGTTTGCGGCTGCAGATGCATTCCAGTTATGTCTCAACAAATGAATTTGTGCAAAAAAAAAAAAAAAGTTCACGTTCACACTGCGAATATCAGTTTTCATGTTTTGCCACAATTCTCAGTTCCTCTGGCAGTAGTATGACGGGTGTATTAGGGTCCTTGTTCTGTTGGAAGGTGAACCCCTGTCCTTTTTTCCCCCCAGAATTGGCCAATATAGCGTCAATTTCAATCAACACCAATCCCCCATCCCCACCCCCACCCAACCACACACACACAGACACACACACCACCACAACCACCAAACACTTTGTAGACCAAAGAGTGAAACTGTGGACTCATTTTCATCAGAGCACCTTCCTCGCCAGGCCAAGTTCCCTAAACAGGATATGGCAAACTGCTGCTTGTGGAATGCCAACGCTTGTTGAAATATTCTCCCACCTGAGATCTGGACCTCTGCAGCTCCTACAGAGTAACTATAGACAAGGCAATACAAGTTTAATTATAAAGTACCATTTATACACAACTGGGATAGACTGTAGACTCACCCACGGCTCTAAAGGATTTATCCCCTCTGGTCTCAATATGAGCACCTAGAATCGCTAACAGCCTTTGACTGGAAGATCTCAAAGTGCAAGAAGGGGGAGTACAGCTCTAGAAGGTCAGCGATATAGGCAGGAGCTTGACAACACAGGGCTCTAACGGTGGAGACTACAATTTAAATTTAAATGAATTCTAAAAGGTGCCGGTAGCCATTGTAAAGAGATTAATTAAAAGTGGACAAGATGGGCTGTCTTATTCGTGTGTTGGTTGAAAGCCTTGCAGCAGCTTTTGGAACGGGCTAACTTTTGTTGCAAAAGAGAAAAAGGTTTTGAGGGGAAAGATACTTTAATTATGATTGACTCTAATAGAACCCATAATTCTAGACCATAGGCCAGAAAGGCTTTTCTCTCGTTTTAATTATTTGACCTACCGCTCAGCAATATCTATGATAAAATTAGTAGAGTTGGATAGACTGTTATTTCTTCTGGCAGGTAACCTCTTGGCTTTATTATTATCACTTTTAAATATTCTATTACCAGCCAATTAGGGAAAAGCTAATGAACATCACCATATACCATTGTTATTCTAGAGAAAGGGGACCATTGGTCGGGTTTCAAAAGCCAAAGATTAAAATCGTATTAGAGCCCTAATTATGTCCGTGTGAAAATGTAGCTGTCAAAAAAAAAAAAAACATTTTTCTATAATCTCCGGCAATCTTCATGGTCCATGAGGAACCCAAGTGATGATAACTGGGCAGGACTGGGGTTGTCAAAGCTGATTTTCTTCAACTTGTTTACAGCATCCCACAATCAATGCAGCCTAATTATGATTTCAGAGTGCCCACTGCCTATAATAATAATAAGGAGCAATTATGGAGGCACAGAGGATCCATG
This sequence comes from Fundulus heteroclitus, assembly GCF_011125445.2. Classification (NCBI taxonomy): domain Eukaryota; kingdom Metazoa; phylum Chordata; class Actinopteri; order Cyprinodontiformes; family Fundulidae; genus Fundulus; species Fundulus heteroclitus. The sequence continues at coordinate 14,127,897 of NC_046377.1, forward strand.
TTGGCTAGCATTGCATGAATGAAAGATCAGGTGCGAGTTACAAAGATAACAGAGTTTGTACAAATTTGACCACGGTTTAAGTCAGTTATGTTATATAGAAACAAAACATGATCTTTACATCCCCCGTCCCATCGCCTTCAGTAAATAAATCAGAACAAAATTTGATTGTTTTCGGCCAGTTCCGATTATTCGAATTATTTCGATTTACTAAATGCAAGAATGACAGAAATGCCTTATTTTTTTAATTTCCTTCATAATTTCATTCATATTCACCTAATAATCATTATAACCTCCCTGTGGAACCAAACGTTGTGGGTGTCCTCCCACGTTTTTCCGTGCTTTGTTCTGTTCCTCCTGACAGAGCAGGTGTAACTGAGTCAGGCCTGTACGCGCCTTCCCTCTCACACACCCTTTTGAGCTCTGCCCAGATATTTTCAATGGCACTGCGGTAACGGCCACTCCAAAAGATGTACGTTGTCCTTATGCCACTTTGTAGCTAATTTAGCTGCATGCTAAGACCATTTTCTGCGCTGCCTTTAATTTATTGGCTGTTCCCATTAGCCGCTACCTAAATGTTTCCACATAATGTTACTTTCACATGGTGCCATATATTTCATAACTGCTTTTGTCAACCCCCCCCACACACACACGCACACACACGCACACACACACACAACACGATGCTGATGCCCCTGCGCTTCACAGTTGTTTTCAGGCTTGCTAGTTTCCCACTTCTTCCTCTAAATGTACCAGTGGTCAATAAGACCAAAGGCCTACATGTTAGTTTCATCAGACTGCTGGACACATTCCTGAACCTAAAGGTGTTTGTTGCAACTTGCTGTAATGTTGAGATCTGTGTTGCTTTTAGGGTAAAAGAGTTCTTCACCGTTGATTTGTCTTCCAGACAATGTATATTCATCATTTCACGCCTTCTTTTCTGGTACACAGAACCCGACTGCTGTGATGGTGGGAAACGCTGATGCTGTTTATGCTTAAGCTGCTTGAACAGGGGAACTTGGTGCCTCAATGCATCTGGAAACTACCTAAGGATGAAATAGACTTATGGAGGTGCACAGTTCTCTTCTTGATGCTTTCAGATCTGATTTAATTTGTTTCCCGCCATGATGTTACACAAGGAAGCAGATTGTGCGTATGGTGTTGCCCAAAAACGCATCCATACGAGAATCCACCTTATCAGAAATTCATAAACGCATAACATCATCACGTAGGCGTTTGTCATTTTTAGAGGCATGGAATTATTTGTTGCTTAACATCTCACAGTAAAAACAATAATTGAAAAAAATCTAAAGTTTTCTTTCTCTCATCGGTCTGCCATTTGTTAAAGGAAAAGAATTTTAGTAATCCATATTAACATGAAACAGAAACAAAAAAGTTTGATTAAATATCAAACAAGGGCAGTCTATTTAGTGCTTGTAAACGCCTGCTACCAGCAATGTTCTCGGGTGCATGTTTTAATTTGGTTCAGTAATGTTAAAATGTAACCCAAGTTTCATAAAATAAAAAAAGGGGGGGGGGGGGCTGCTGTCTGAGGCCTCCTTGCAAGCTGCCCTTAATTCACAGCACATGCTGTGGTCTCCGAATGGATGCAGTGGCCATTTTAAAGCAAAGAACACCCAGAGGCAATTGGTATGCATAGAAAGGAGGCTAATATTCCTAATGTTTTCATCCCGTATTGCCCTAGGATGATACGTGGCGCATGCTTTTTCCACAGGTTAAGGATGAACGAGGGGAAGAGCACACTGCGGAGAGACAGAATTATTGTGGTAATGAGAGGGAAAGCGTGAACAATGAGCAATCTCTGCAAAGGCGAGGAAGGGAAGATATAGATACTGGTTACAGAGGCAAAAATGAAAAGAGATAAAAAAATTGGGAAAGTTGATACATAGCTGCGGTGCCAGTGTAGGTAAGAGGGAGTAAAACAGATAAAACGATACGGAGAAATGGGGAAATGCCCGCAGGACACAGAAAAACACAAAAGCAAAACTAGAAGACAGAGTAGATGCGATAAAATGAGTGACAGTCCGCACAGAATACTCTGCACTTACAGAATGTGTGATATCTGAATCCAATGAAGTTCCACTAACTTCTTTAAAGATTGTGATATAGGAAATCTGGAGATCTTTTACCAGCCTGCTCCCATGATTCACCCTGATCTGCCTTCCTTACGCCTCAAAGATGTTTTATCATCACAGATGTCTCAAACCCTTTTACCTTGGATTACAAAATGTTATACGGACCTTTGTTTCGGAAATGCCCTTCACTGATAGTTGATGTGTTGTTCATGAGGACACATTCCAAGAAAGAAAAAAGGAAATACCTTTAACATAATATTTAATGGTGAAAATTAATATGCAAGCCAGGCTTCTCCATAATAACTCGGAGATGTCCTGTCCTTGTCCACCATGGCAGCGATCTCTCATTAGGTTGTAATAATCTCATAAAATGGATTTACAATCTCTGTTTTAAGATGCTTTTTGGAAAGAGGCCCAGAAAGTGCCATAACTCAGAGGTTGTTTGGATTGGTTTATTACATCAACGCTGAATTTAACAGGAAAGACATGCTACCTGTAGGACAATTCTGACAAGACCAGCTGTTTTAAAATTTGCGGGACACTTAGAGTCACTTTATTTTATTCTGCATCTCCTTTAGTGGATAGTGAAAACCTACAGAACCGTGTAAAGGTGTTTCGAAGTTTCAATGGGGGGGTGGGGGGGGGGGGGGGCACATATTACTATATAGTTGTGAAGGAAAATTATCGATTTTACAGATGATTAATGATAATCCAAAAAGTTGAGCACCCCTTTGGATCAGCCCCCTTGACTCTGATACTCCTATTGTTGAATGTATCCCTGCCAGTTACTTTCACGAATCACGAGTTTGGGAAACCATCCCGAAGATGAAAGATGTTGGTGGCGCCACGATGCAGTGATGATGCTTTTCTTAAGCACTGAATGGGAAGCAGATAAAGGGCAAACCAGGACGAACACTGATGAGAGGCTAAAAACAAAAGATTTGAGCTAGACAACAACTCTAAACATATGTGGAATGGTTTAAGACCAAAGAATATTCATATGTTAGAATGTCCCAGTCAAAGTCCAGAGCTAAATGTGATTGAGAATCCCAGTGGATGGAAACACATCAAAAAGTGATTCTACAAATCACTGACTCAGGTTGACTCAGATTTTTGTCAAATGTTTTGAAAAACACGTACACCTTTCCTTCTGCTTTATAATGACACACTTCGTTGTGTTCGTTTGCCACATAAAAACGTAACAAAATCCACTGAAGTTTGTCATTAAAACATGACATGATATTAAGAAATTCAAGGGGTGTGAATACTTTTGCGGGGCATTTTACATGGTTTCTGCTATCGCTTTTAGCATTTTCGCATTACGCAACAGCATGCCAAAAAGAAAGTTGCCGGCATTACAGAGTCAACATTGCTCGCGTCCTTAGCTAAATAATCAAGTCTGTTTAATACCAACTAATGCCTGGGATAGGAGCAAAAATCTCAAAGATGGCAAAAAAGGAGACGCCACAAATGAGGATTTACTGCTGAGACAGGCTCCAGCTGCTCCATGACCAGGAACAGACAAAGCCGATGTAGAAAAGCAGAGTGGCGGGTACCCATGCCAAAGTTTGAGCTTTCCCAATGCAGTGTGTCAAGCTCTTTACCCCAGATGGTGCCTGGTTATGTAAAGGATTATTGCCAGAGATGCTAATTATAAATACGGGGTTAGTTTCACCCCTTGCTAAACCGTCGTTGGTGCCGCCGTGCTGGCATGAACTTATGTCTTTATTTTTACGAACTCTGTGATATGGGTGGTTTTTAATGGCAGAGATCACCAGCAACTTGTTGTTGCTTTCCATCCTCTCATTAACGTAAGCTACCCAGCTGATTGGTAGAGTCATCTGAGGTCCATCGCTGAGATCAAAGGTGACGAGAGAGAGGGAAGACAGCCGAGCGGAATTATCTGTTAATTGAACGCCGGTTTGGATCACACAGATGGCCGCGTTTGGCATTACCTTGGGACAAGTTCATCTTCTAAAGTCCGAGCATTTGCGGTTTTGCAGAAAACATTGAAATAACGTCTGGGATTCTTATTTAAACTTAAGTGAAACTACAGAAAAGAAGTGCATTTCACGACAGGGGCAGACTTACTGAACCGAACAAAGAAGATAAGACGGTTCTATTTATTTATCCTCTGTGGTCAGGAATCAATTAGTGCCGAAGCAGAGACATGCAGCAACAGGATATTGGACATATTGATTCTTTTAATAGAGCATATAAAGCTAATTACATTTGTCTGCATTAAGTACAGCATAAACATGAACAGCAAAATAGAGAAGCTCTGAATAATCTACACACCAGTGAAAAATTGCTCTGTTCTATGAGGTAATATTTCAACATTTTACTGCACAGTTCAGCTGAATAAATGACACATCAGTTTGGTGGGAAATCGAAAAAAAATAAAAAACAAATGGGTGCATTACCCTGGTTGCATAAATGCGTTTAACCTGACACTTTTACTGTGCCGAGGAACCTTTTAATTTCAGCTTGCAGCCTATTTGAATTCACACCTGTCTTCAATTATTGTGAATCTGATTAACCTGAAGTAAAGTTCAGCGCTGCTCGCTCTAAAAGCGTTTCCACATTTGCATCTCTCATCTGAAACCATAGTTTGGAGAAATGTTACAAGGGATTAGCAAGACCTCGCTGTGCAAAAGTGTCAGTCAAGGCAAGGGTACAAACGAGTCCACAGCTACACACACACACACACACACACACTTTATATGCACACACACCATATATAGTGATGGTCCCGTATAATTTGAATGTCTAAAATCATCAGATTTTAGAGCCTTTTAACAGACGGACTCACATCGTTGGAGTGCCCAGAAAGGCAGCATCTTTGTAATAATATTCTGACTGCTATTGGCCACTGTGAAGTCAAACCATCATAAGTAGAACCACAAGGTGACTTGATGGAGGAAGAGTTGACGTGCACAATGTACTGCATGCAGTGGCAGCACTTGCATAAATGCTGCCATCTCATCGGGTCTTTGGTACCTTACGACCACTACTGAGCGTTTTTCTTTTTGGATAAACATATATTACATATAGAGGCACGCTCTCACAAACACCCACATGTGCTTGGATCCAGGTCCTCTTTGATACAGATAAACTTGTTCAGTGATGTTATCAAAGGTGTTGTCGTTTTTGATTGGTTCTGTTGTTCTTTCTATACCAATTAACGAAGCAGACTCCGAGGATATTAACTTGAACTCCCTTTTTCCTTTGCTCTACTTTTGTCACATTATCTCCCTTTTAACTGTTTGCTTCATCTTCTACTCTTCCTGTCTTTCTCTTTTACCTTTCTGTTTCTATGCCCATAGAATTTGAAATAATCCCAAAATAATATCCAGTTATCCATTTCTTTGCAGCTATATCAGGCGGACCACTATAAAAAAAAAAGCAGTAATGCTCCACTTGTGAAAGTAAATCTGTTTCTCTCTTTTGGCATTAAGAAAGCAACAGGGTCTACAACTGGCATGTGTTTGCCTGTTTTTCATTCTCACGCTTGTATTTGTTGATTTTGGACGCGGAAATGAATATAACTGGCGTAAGCTACCAGACAGAATACAGTTAAACAGGAAACAATTTTAAAAATGAGTACAAGAGCACTTCAATTGTAAATATTTGTGATAAAAAAAAAAACACCCACCCACACATCCAAAAAAAAGATGCCCATGTTTTAGTAAATGTATGTAGGAATATTGGAGAAAAAGCTATTGGTATACAAAAACAGTGAGGTAAATGTGTCCTCTCAAGGCAGAAAACTCTCCCTAAAACGTGTACATACCAACAAAAACATTGACCACATTTTGTTCTGAAATACAGACTCGTCGTCATCAGCTAACATCAAACGCTGCTCGGTTCCTCCATCATCTTCATGCTGGTTTCATCCGTATTTATGTTGGGCTGCTTCTGTGCTTTAAAGATGACGAAGTTGCACATCGTCAGAACCGGCTTATCAGGGGAAACCTGTCGTAGGTCTTTAGATGGTGTGGTCATGTTGTTTGGATCCTTATTGTTGGAAGAGAAATGTGTTGTATAAAATGTTGACTTTATTCCAAGAGATTTCATGACGGGCTTCTTTTTTTTTAAAAAAATATTTTTTAGGCTCCATCAATACAATGTGATTGCATATTTTAAAAAGGGTTGCCGTTTACTCACCCTGCACAGAGCGATGAAAAGAAATGCTGGGATGCATATCAGTGGAGCAGCAATGAGTAGACCGGCTATTGCAGAGGCTGATGATCCAGGTGCGTAACCATACACGTTGAATATGTTTTGTTTTCCCAAGTTATACAGCATTGTAAGCTAGGATTTGGGAAAAATAACAAAAGTTAGGGTTAGGATCTGGATCGGAGAAATCCCTGCAGCACAGCCAGATGCAACAGGAACCTAGAAAAGAAACCGATAAACATTCATCTAAATTACATTAAATTACAAATGGTAACGATTGAATATTGAGCCTTTCATTTTAAAACCATCCCAATAGGATCAAATAAACCTATTCCTATCAGTTGAGTTCCAGCAGTACTGTATATCCTAATTCTGCAATAAATTACTTTGTTAGATATGAAGTTTCTTTTTTTTTTTTTTTTTGCAGAGTATGTTTAAGTCTTATTTTAAAGGCCCAGCATAGTTCTCATTTCAAGGTTTAGTGTAGTTCCATTACGAATATATAACCTACTTTTTCAGTAATGAACTACGTACATATTTTCGGCTTTTATTTATGAGAATTTATAAACTTAATTTTGACAGTCCTAATGACTGAAACCATGAAGCTCTGTTTAAACCCAACCCAACATCGTACCTTATTTGTTATCAGGCGAGTATATGAACAATGGTTCAGATTTTAAGCAACACCTAGTAGACTTACATTGAAAGCATGACTCAAAAATCCTGTTTTCCACTGCCTGTTCGAGTTGGGAATTCAGGATCAATAAGAATCCTCCTATTTATATAGTGCCTTGAGATGACATGAAACATGTCATCTCAAGGCACTTTACAAAGTCAAATTCAATCAGAATATACAGATTGGGTCAGACTATACAGATTGGTCAAAAATTTCCTATATAAGGGAAACCAGTTGATTGCATCGAAGTCCGGACAGGCAGCATTCACTCCTGGAGAAGACTTTAGGAGTTTGTAATTCTGTCGAGTGTCTGTAAATTGCGTCTTAAAGGGCCAAGCTTTTGCCTTCTTTCTGCAGATGAAGTGTTTTGTTTCTGTGGTATTTTATTCTTTCTCTGCACGCGCACATGTGTGTCTGGGCATGTCGATGAGTAAAAAGCACAGCTACACTTGACGGTCTCCCCCTGAATCTTTATACCTATCCGTCCTTTGGAAGGTCCGGACGGTCCACTGGAATAAGAACCGTGCGTGAAATCTGAAAAGAATTGTTGAACTATTGGCAGCATCTATCCCTCAGCTCAAAGATTTTTTTTGAAAAACGCTTGTGTTATTAAGATCGACAGAAAACCGCAAAACCGAGAGCAATTGCAAAGACATTGTGTGTACAAAATGACCTCAAATGGTGACGGCAGAGCGAAATCTGTGGCCATCAGGGCAAGTGGGGAAAAAAAAGCAGTTTCCATAAAAAAAAGGAACACCTTCCTCCACTCACTGTCCTCTACATAGTTGTTGTTGTTTTGTTTTTTTTTTCTGCAGAGATTGTGGCAACTAGATGCTAAATTTGGAAAAATCCAGAACACAGATTTTTCTACACAGAAAAAGTTAAACTGTGTATGTTGGTAAAAGTATAAGAATTCTTATGATTGCCTCACTGACTTAATTCATTCCTACGGGATGGTTGGACGTGCCTTTTGGATTATCGTGTTGCCATCGTAACTCAAAACGCCAACAAAGGTAATAGCGAAGCAATGGACTTCACAGCCTTCCTTCATTGCTCCGGTGGGCCCCATTTATCATTAAAAGATACTCAATACAGTTCAACTTTTACATGACTATTTTGGAGCTTCTAAGCACAGTCCTCAAAATGTGGCGTCATCCATTCAGATATAATCTAAACCGGAAAATAAATACGAGTTGGTGTAGAAGTAGAAATAGACAAACAAAATAGAGACGGTGCGGTAAAAGTGAAAACTCACCACACAAATGAGTGGGGTCACAAACATCCAGCAGTACTTTAGAACACGAGATGGTCTGTACCCAATCATGTCCTCAATGTTGTCATAGAAACGATCCGCACCTACAGAGTCATAAGTGGAGGATGGAATCTGATCAATATCTTTGCACCTCCAAAACTCAAGCAAAACCATCTGTTTTAAATGCACCACTCAATATACCATATTAACAGCACAGACCAAAGTGTAATCCTGGGCTGGATAGTTAAAGACAGAAAAAAAATGCATATCAACATTTCGCCGCTCTAGAGCAAACTTCTATCCAAAATAAGGAGAAAGCGACCTTGAGAAACATAAATCATGTGCAAATGATGAGGGAATGGGGATGAGGAAGATGGGCTTTGGAGGTGAGAGCTGTTCACCTCAAGGAGTAAACCGATATTAGAGATTCGGAATGCAGCAACATCCCCAAACTGTTTTCTGCAAACGGCAGAAAAAGGTTGCAGCCCCATAAATGTTACAGTAATCAAACCCGAAACATCATTGCATCTCTATGGTGGAAGAGACCAAGGTGTCTCATTTAGATTTAGAGGACAGAACGTCTATGTATGCAAAAAAAAAAAAAAAAAAAAAAAATAGAAGGAAATGGCTCAGTAACTCAAACTGGGAGGAGAAACGTGCTGCAGAGTCGGATCAATCCCTAACTCTGCATCACTTTGCAGTTTCCACAGAGGAGGTTATTTTGAAAATAAAATGGCACTTTCAAGGTTTGCAGAATGAGGTTTATAGGAAAGGAATATATCAGCTGATGCAAAGCTCCAGAAGCTTACAGAAGGGAAATTAAATAAATAAATAGTCTGAGAACTAAAAGGGGAGGAAACTAGGACCAATATAATTTCACTGAGTCAGGGAAACTGACTGGGTGGATGAAGGGATTAATGAATGAATGAATGAATGAATGAATGAATGAATGAATGAATGAATGAATGAATGAAGGAAGGGCTGGGCCTTTATTGTAGCATTTGGATTTGACAAAGACAAATCCCAACTAGCATTGTCCGAAAACCCCCAAAGTTGCCGATATTGTCAGGATTGTTACTTTTGCTATTTTTTCCACTGTTGGTTTATTGGGATCATTAATAAATATCAATAAATTCAAAAATGTAATTAAATGTGGTTACTGTGTACAGTTTGGTAATTAAAAAAAATTACACTTCTTTAGGTAACTAGAGTCCTGATGAAACATGTTTTGAATTTTGTTTGAATATATGTTACATTTTTTATGTTTTTTTTTTAAGGACAGTGTTTGTGCTTGTCGGGATATAATTGACATGCAGTCACAGCCCCACAGTTACATGAAAAAGAAGCTATAAATAGTCTTTTATCATCACTTTTATCATTATCAGAACATTATATTATGGTAAACCTAAAAGAAAAAAAAGAAAAGATAAAAAATAAAAACAATTGCTCTGATTTATTGTTATGCTTTCGGGCCTGATTGCACACAAGAAGCTGCAGCTGAGCCTCAACAAACAAGGACTATAATATAATAAAACAAGTCATGACAGTAAAACTGTCTGTATTCTTCAAGAACAGAAAGGGAACCGAAGGTAAACTTGCGTGGACCCAAGAATCTACAAGATGACAGAAAACTGGTCAAAATGAGAAGATAACGTGTTTAATAGAAGATTTGTAAAATAAAATACACTAACTCACTATTATGTGAAAAATCTCATTGCTTTCTTTTTTCTGGCCCTCGTCCACACACCTTGCATAATAGAGCACACTTTACCATGGGAGCTTGCACTAATATGGAACAAGCCTTCCAGTGCCGCAAGAATACCAAATTCTCCTTGGCAGAAGTCAGCTGCAGATTACATAGGTTGCAGTTTCTCCTTGAGGAACAATCTGTTTAGGGATGCACAAATTTAAGACCCAGCACTAAGCTATTTAGGCTTTGTCAAGTGGTAAATGACGAGGGAAGTCAGTGGATTTGGTTAAATAGGGAGGAGAAATTAGGGGCACTCATTTGATATTAAAGGCCTATGAGGGTCAAAAAAGCAAATCGAGCATGATGCAGTCACTAGCCAGGTAATTACCATATATCCAGGAAACAACAATGGTCTCTGTGCAAGCGATGATGAGGAGGCTTGTTCCGCTAGGACCGAAGGTGTCAACAAGTCGAAATAAATTCATTCCACCCTGAAAAACAGAGTCCAGGCATTAAAAACAGAAGAGAAGTTACAAACTAATGCTTCCGTAATCATCCATTAGAATTGATAGTTCAACTCCTTCCCTCTCAGCTAGGAAAAGAAGAAAAAAAAACACCTTATTAGACAAATAATACTGATACTTAGCATTCAGCTCACTTCTGTCACAAATGGCAGCCCCAACAGGAAGCAAATAACTGCGATGGCCAGGACCAGGAGCTCCCTGGCACCCTTTCTCCTCAGACGACTTGGAAACAGGTCTGTGATGGATGTGGCCAAGCTCTCCACGCACACAAACTGTGAGGACACAGTTGAACACGACATCTGCATACTTAACAATGCTGGTGTAGGCTGTATGCAGCACATCGCTCCAACGAACGCATTACCTGACTGTCCAGGCCCAGGAAGAGAATCATGAGGAAGAAGAGCACGGCCCAGAAGGATGAACCGGGAAGCAACGACAGGGCTTTGGGATAGGCGATGAAGGCCAGGCCAGGACCTGCAGGGAACATGGCACAAGTTTCACTGTCTCAAAAGAAGTGTTTGAGCCACATGTAAGCATACGGTGCCATCTTGTGGGGATTAATACTTACTGCCAGCAATAAGGAATTCAACCATTGCCTATTTGATACACACACAGCCAGTAAAATGTGAGGAAGAAATGTAACAGATGGTGTGGAGGAGGTGCAATCGGCTCACCGCTGGCAGTTACTTCGCTTATGGGAATGTTGAGGTCGTGAGCCATGAATCCAATTACTGAGAAGACGGCAAAGCCAGCAAAAATACTAGTTGCGCTATTCAGACAACACAGAGCCAAACAATCCCTGAAACAGAGCCAGAGGTTAGGCGTGTAAAGTTGGAGTATACGAGTGTTCAGCGATGTTTACGAGTAACAATACTGACTTGTAACAGTTGTTGTTGTACTTGTTGTAGCTTCCGAGGGAGGTCAGGACTCCTTGACACACGGCGTAGGAGAAGAAGACCTGAGTCCCTGCATCGACCCACACCTGGAGGGGAGGATATTAGGACAGTTTAAACATTTTAGGGGCCAATCTAACATTCATTCAGTTTCGCAATTTGTAGGAAGGAAAACGGCTTTTCAAATATTTTTGCAAATAAAAATCCACAATGTGCCTCAAATCTTAGTCTTCCCCTCGGCCAAACTGGCCTATGATGCATGAAAAAAAGCCATTATTGAAAATCAGCCATTCCACAAATCATGTGGAGGACAGTGATCTGCTTAGCTAAGAACAAATATAATTTTTTTGGCCCACATTCAAAGAGCTGTATGTGGCCCTAAACATACACAACATTGAGAATGCCAGAGCTACGGTGAAGCACAGCTGTAGCAGCATCATGCTGTGGGCCTTTCTTTATCATGGGCTGACAAAGCTAGTCTGAAGGTGTGCATCAAACGCGATCCAGACAAATTTCTCGCCCGGATCGCCTGCTTCGGCTCCTCCAGAGACGCACCCAGTTCGGTGACTACCACCACCTGTAACTGTGTCTTGATTAGGCTGGCTTCCAGCGGTACTTCCTCTTTTCCAGGGGCCAGTGTGAGGACATGCTGACACACGGTTGGACAAATCTATGCCAGGACACGAACTACAGGTGTCTTTGGTTAGTAAATTGTGCGGTCTAAATGTGAAAACATATAAACAAATATTTTTGTGCTTAAATCAATAGAAAAGGAGCACATTTAATGCGCCGCAAATTGACAGAAAAGTTCACATTTTTTAACTCGAGCAAAATTTCGCTTTGTAGAATGCTGGGGGACGGTGTGATTAATTGTGTGGGTTGATGTACCCAACAACCAAACATCTTCAGTTATTCACGTATAGCTTTGCCATCCTTGAGGTAGGATTACATAATTACGGTGAAAAATAACTAAAAATGGTGGATTTGTGAAATATGTAAGCCAGAAGTCCATGTCCTTGTTTAGCAGTTCGGCAGCAAATACTGTGAAGTAATTGTTTGAAAAAAAAAGATAATAGAGAAAACTGATCAGCTTGACAAATATGACCCAAAAAGAATATACAGATGTCTACACAGCACTTGGAGAGACTGCATTAAAATTTTCTACACTCCTAGATACTCCAAGTATTTAAGGAAAACTGGATTTTGCTTATGTCCCCTTTAAAGCGTTGGCAAAGGTTCCCCTTCATCAGGATAGTAACTCATAATACAAACAGAGCTACAATGGAAAAGTTTACTTCGAAATTTTTAGAAGGAACAACTTAGAACATAACTTCATAAACTGCCTTAATTCCTAATTAAGGGTTATAGATATTCTCTTTCAATCTTATAGACCTTAAAGGAACAATAAGTAACAATGACACCTAGTGGTTAAAATTGGAACAACACATATGCAATGCCTTTAAAGGTATACTATGCAACCGGGGTTGATTTTCCAGCGAGGCTCCCCCCAGAGGGCGAAAGTAAAAGTGCACTGTCGTAACGATGCTCAGCTGTTCTGGTTCTCCGTCAAGCCAGCCGCGGTTGTTTTGAGCTTAGCAGACAGGCGAACGCAACGAAAAGTGGAAAAAACGGCAGTACAAACAATGACTAACACAGTGAAGGTATGAACATCAAGCTTCTTGCGACCGCCGCCGCCGCCTCGCCAGTTTTATTATTATTATTATTATTTTTTTTTATGTTGGCGAGACGCTACCGCCACCGCCTCGCCGCCGCCGCCGCGGTAGCGTCTCGCCAACATAAAAAAAAAAAAAAAAAAAAAGATTATTATTATTATAATAATAATAATAATAATAAAACTCGATATGCTTGCATGTTTATTTGACGTTAAACTTTGCACCGCTGACCGGCGGAGCGGAGCGGGGGGAGACAAACTTTGCACCGCTGACCGGCGGAGCGGAGCGGCGCGCATATCGAGTTAGTTTTATTTTTTTATTATTATTTTTTTGGAATGTCGGCGAGGCGGTAGCGTGAGGGAAACCCTACAATGTTACTTATAATCGCATCAGCAGAAACGCGAGGTCCGCGTCAGCCTTGCAGCCTTCGATGTTCACCCGTGTACGACTCCTCTCTGTCCAGAGCCCTTTTCCTCTTTCTTGCCTGCTCCAACATGGGCTTTCGCTGTTTTCTCGCTGGTTCCGCCATGATAACTGCACAAATATCGCCACTGCGCTACCAACGAGCACACCTTTCACTGCGGGCGTGTAGCAGTTCTCGCCGTAAAGCAAGACCGACTCTCGCAATGCACACGAGACTTCTGAGCCTGTGAATGCGGGCCGACTGCTCCTGCAATTGCAAGTGCGGTATTTCCCCCACAGACCACCAGGGCGGCCGAGAAAACCTTAGTTCAACCTGAAATGACTCATTTAATCATCCAAAACGTTATGGAACATATTAATTAACTGAAAAATGTTGCATAGTATGCCTTTAATGCAGACCCGCCGTTTACTCAACAGTCCAGAGGCTGTTAAACTCTACTAAATGTTTACTTCCACAGGATATGTCTATGATGTTCTATTTCTGATCCGCTTCTCCTATTGGCTTCCATATTAGCAGGCTGCTGCACTCTTGACAGGATAAAATACCAAATGCTGCACTCTGTTTTGGTAACCCTGGGAACCTATATATAATTGGCTCAGGAACCAGGAAGTAAACACGGGCTCTGAACTGAAGTGGTTCCGGACCCTACCTCTTGGTTTGAAAGGAGAAAAACTTGACAAAGACATTGTTGATTGAGAGGACCGATCGTTTATAGGGAATGCTACTTCCCTCCATGGTGACAAATGAGAATGATTTAGGGTGATTCTACAGTAAATATCTTTACGCTTTTTTGCAAAGAAGAAAAAGTCAAAAGTTCCCATCCTTTAATCTTCAAAACTGGAAGAATAATACACCAAAAGACCTCCAGCTGCAGTTACATTGAATGGTGGCTCAACAAAGCATTCACTCGAGGGGGTTGAATCTAAATCGCTGCCACACCTTCCTGATTATATTTCACAAAAATGTTTTAAGTGATGTTTGATTTCCTTCCACTTCTCAATGCCGCACTTTGTGATGGTCTATTACATGAAAGTCCAATGAAAACATGTTAAAGTTTGTCGCTGTGACAAAAGGTGAAGAAAGTTAAAGGGGGTCATGCCTCTGTACGCATGAAAGAGCATTCTATTCTTAATGTTGTGGCCAGATTTGTTTATGTGGTCCGGTCCTAACACCACCTGGTTGTCATTGACTTCTTCAAAGCTCTTCCACAATAAACTCCAGAATTGGAAAATTTCCAAAGCAATACACAGACCCTTTCTTGGGCCTCCGTGATGGGCTTTGACGGTTTCCTCGCCTCAAGTCAAAATGGGAGTCTAAATCTGTGTGAAAAATATCCTCGCATTTGCTGCTGCACAAGGCATCGGCTGTGTTTCTTTCAAACGCAAGGCCAGAATAAAACGTTGTCTGCTTCCGCTCTTTACATATTCAGACAGGCGCAGTGACAGGACATGCATTCCTACTATAAGCACATGCCAGATGCAGACCAGACCTCAATCACAATGTCCTCGGCAGTCCAAGCAAAAACAGATGCTTGCATGATAAAGTAAGGCTCAGAAGGCCAATCTGGTTTTGAGAGCATCTGGCGTTGCGTAAATGGGCTCATTTATACGGAACTTTTGCCTACTTGCTTAATGCTCTTGCACTTTTTTTTCCCCCCCGACAGTAGCCCGATTTTGACAACGGATCAGAGCTGTGCAAGTGTCAGTTTTCAATAGTTTGTTGGAGTGTTGCTTATTTTTTTCCCTGTTTTATTTTTAATCTCAGAAGCTTAATTGTGAAAGGAAATGTTGCAAATCTAGCCCAATTTGGAGTCCAACAAGGCAGGGGAAAAACGGGATAAAAAAACAAGAGGAGTAAAGACACTTACAAACATGCACTTAAAAAACATGAACGCAAATATTTATCATTTTGATAGTATAGGTTTAGAATTATGTGTATAACTACATTTACTTACATGATCCAGTTGCCATGCAGGCATTCTTCTCTCTATGATAACATGCAGCAAAAAAGGATCCTAACAATGATGTTACTGCCACTGTGCTTTGTATATCCGTAGAAAGTTGTTTTTTTTTTGCTTGTCTTTTCGAAAGCATTACCTATATTTAGACGAGTCTGCATTATCTTAGCAAAGGGCCAAATGTTTTTTGGTAACCAGGGACTTTCTTTTTTAGTCAATGATTTCTGTTGAGTGTTTCCCATCAACATGCATATTTATCAATATGAGAGACCACTACATGACGAGTTATTGTGGCTGTGCAACCTTTTTTTATCTTTACCTTTGCTTTCATCTGTGTTGGCCTAGCATAAAATAACTCCTGAATTTCCTTTATTGGTGCATTCTTTAAATATGGTTTTATTTTTCCCCCAGCTTGATGACCATTTAAAAAAAAAAATTCTAAGCTTCTAAAGAACATTAGGATGGTTTGGTTGCCGCTTCTTCCACAGCTCTGTCTGTAGCGCTAGCAGCAGCAGTATTAGGTCACTTTAGAGCTCCTGTGTGCACAATGTTTTTTCTCAATCATAAAACTATGAAACTGGGGACAACTTTTACCAGGGACAGGTTGTCCAAAACGGTAGTGGTACGGGGGGAAAAAACAGAGATGGAAATGCTTGCAAAGCTGGATGAGTAGAGTGGAACCACCTTAGAACCTGTGGAAAAGGGGCTTTAGAAAAAGAGGCGTATGGGGTGGGTCTGACCCTCAAACCATGTGTTGGAACTCTAAACAGCCTATTCACTCCTGTGTTAGAGCTGCTACATAGGCCTGCAAACTTAGTGAAGTGGATGTTGGTTTGGTTCTCTTCTTCTGAGCATATCTCAGAAAAGGAAACAAGAGTCAGCAAAAAAAGAAAAAAGAAGTGGACATACAGGATAACAAGATGTTGAGTTATCCTGTGAAATTACAACAAAGAGACGTGTGTTCAGAACAGAACAGGGCCGCGCTTCTGTGCCGAGCGTGGGATCACTGTGCATTGTGCAATTCCTGTTTGGAATTTTGCTTGAGAGACAACCAAACAGTATTAGAAAAGCATCCATGTAGAGGGGACTTTCCTTACCTCTGGATGAGCGAGCTTGCTGAAGTCAGGTCTGAGGTAATACTTCAGGCCCTCTGCAGCTCCAGGGAGTGTAACTCCGCGGATAAACAGGATGAACAGCATTAGGTAGGGGAATGTAGCAGTGAAGTACACGACCTGCAAAAAAAAAAAAAAAAAAAAAAACAACAAAGAACACAAAGTCATTAGCAGGTTTTTGGGCTTGTAGAAAATGGGCATATATACATTTGTACACTTGATTTTGAAGGTGTATTTGTTGATTTTCTCAGAAGGAAAAAAAAAGTAGATACACCTGCTGCTACTAGTGCATTTAGTTGCCTCTTTAGCCAAAGTTGCAGAAATGTAATAATAATGTTTAACTGTTAATAATGTAAATGTTTTCCAAGCATCACTTCCTGATGATAAGTTATGAACTTCAAGCTGATGAAAGCCTCATTGTGAACACGTGTTCTTCTGTCTTCTGTACTGCCCTCAAGATGTACTGCACAGTGGAATAATATTAAAGCCTTTTATGGGATGTTGCTGGTTACAGTGTCCTGTAGACCAAACCCTCCAAGAGATGCAAAAGTCTTACTTGTAATTCACATTTTACTGAAATAGCATAATCTCCCAGTAAATAGTTTACCTTCAGTTTGACTGCCTGTCTTCAGGGGTGAAACATACAGAACTATTTGTTAATAACTAATCGGCAGTGCTAGACTTAATGACACTCTTGACTACCAAACAATAAATGTAAGTTTACTTTTTCAGGATATTCATACTGTTGTGGGAATTTCATCTGGTAATGCATGACTTTCTATTCACTGGAGTGCAAATATGAGACAAATGCTTATTTCTGATCCTGCAAATGCAAAATACAAGAGAACATGATTTTCAAGTGAGGCAGAAAAAAAATCTGAAATCAGAAAAAGGCAAAAAGAAAACAGCTACTCGACCTTATTTGTCTGTATCTACAGTCAGGGCGACGAAAAGTTTTTAAAGCACTTGAAATGTGGTAAACAAGACCGGTCTTGCCATCACACACACTAAGCAGTAAACGCACCCTTCTGCCAACCCTTCTTGGTTCCACCGACCCTACTCGGTTTGGCCGGCCCAGCTCGGTTCCTCCCCATTTGGTATAACTTTGTTTGTGTTTCAACTGGCCTAGAAATGCCTGGAAAAGGGAAACACCTAATGGGGGTGGCCCTGCCAGCACTCCAAATAAATAATGCATGTTGAAAAGCGCGTCATACCCACAGTACAGTATGGTGGAAGATCTGGGATCTGTGAGAAAATCGTCGCTGTTAATTAAATAACAATTATACTATTTAGAATTCCTAGTTAATGATGACCAAACTTATCCATTATCATTATCAGTTTTGTTAAATGCCACATTAATTATTTGTTGCTTTTTAAAGTCATAATTTCCTTTTGTGTACCTGTAGTGCATGCAACAATTTTTTTTTGTAAAATTACAAAACTAGTAGTGTTTATATTTTTTTTGTGCAAAACTGAACTCAGATGTTAGAATATGGATTAGCAGGGATCTTTTAACTGATTTCTAATTTAAATCGAATTGAGGCGTTAGATCTGAGAATAAAATAGCGGCTATGTAAATTATGAGGAGTTTAAGGCTATGCCAATAAGATAAAGAAGGTAAAAATAAATCCGAAAGGGGATGGGTTTGAGAAAAAATTAGGTGTACTATGACATCCTGATATAACGTCCTGAAGAAAATCCAAGTGAAGTTGCTTGCCTTTCCAGTGGTTTTGATTCCCTTCCAGATGCAGAAGTAGCATATCACCCAGGCAAGCAGAAGACACAGAGCCAGGTCCCAGTGCACTTTACCCAAGGACCCAAGCTCTTGTGATGTTCTCAATACCCGATGACTGTGTGGGAAAGATATAAACAATCACTTATTTAAACCATGAAAAAGGCAAAAAAATAAAAAATAACCACAAATAAAAGCAAAGCACAAGCAGATGTCAGTAAATATGTCCAGATACATGAGACAAGCGCAAAAAGGCCTTTTGTTCTTTTGATGTTGTTCCTAATTATTCGCGACCGAAAATAAATCTCCAATGGTTGCATTACTAGTCTATAAACCATGTCTAGTTTGTTGTGGAATACTTCATGTTGTGCAGTAAATGGGGTTGAAAAAAAAAAAAAACTGCATATTGCTTCCCATGACAGCCAACGGATTTCCCAATACAAGCCCTCTCAGCAAAATCAGGAGACGATCATGTGAAGAGCAGCATCTGGATTTCGGAGGATTTTTAAAATAACAATAAAATGAAAAGCAAACAGCGGCTCATCTAAGTTAAGAGCTGGAAATGTGAGTCTCTCTCAGTTACTGAGGAATGCAAGCGCCTCTTTTCCCATGTTGTCTTTGGATGAGTTTGTTTCGCCATCCCGATGCCTTATCGTCCCAATGCTGCACGTTGTTTGTCCAAGCTGACGTCTTAATTTGTGGGAAGCGTTGGGAGCTTTGGCTGAGAAACGTCTGATCCAAACACCGCTTCAACACATGAATTATGAGGAAGCTGGGGTTTTCCCCTATTGTTTAAATGTGTGAATTAGTCGGGGATAGTTGAAAAGGTTACAAGGTTCTGCAATGAATAACACTGGATTATTGTAAATGGTTAGTTGGCCGATGTAAAGCTCTATACAACACAATGGAACTATTCATTTGGTAACTTCACTGGACAACATTTCAGTGCAAAACTATAATTTTTGTTCTTGACCTTCCTTTCAGCTTTACTTTGTAAGTCTACTTACTTTGAAAACTCCCATTGCATAAGTGTGAAGCTTTAAAGATAATGCGCTTTATGTCATTAATTCTTTAATTTCATAATATATGCTCTAATTTGTGTTGGCCTATGTATATATTCTCACATGATAACTATACAATGATATGTTTCCATTGCCATTTCAATACTGAGAGGCAGCTTGTTTTTTGTTTAAATATGTCACTGTCCCGATGTCGTGCACATTTTACTGTGTGATGATTCTCCATCTACGAAACAAAACACGTTCATCACAAAAAAGAAGAATCCCACACAAAAAACATGTTTTTAAAGCCTTTTGACGTGATAGTGAATAGATAGGGAGTCATAAACCAAATTTCCTAAATGACAAACGAGGTCATGCACATGAGAACTTCTCCTACGACGCAGACCGCTTTTATTTCCCGCCAACACTGCACGCTTTTGTTAGAGAGTAGAAAAACAAGATCATTTCGAGCACATTAGCACTAGCTGCCACTGTTGATGCCTGAAGCCTTTTCAGTCCCGATGTCTCCTATTTGAAAGAATAGAGCAATCTGTCATGACTGTTCAGAGGGGCGATAGTCAGAGTCTTGTGACAGTGATTGAACGTTTTTGATTTATCAGTACAACTCGCAATCATCCTTGAATGAATACAAAGTAACGGGCAAACGTTCACGAAGTCGGAGGGTAAGTGTGTTACTTACGTCCAGAACTCATTCTCTGGTGAGATGAATGTCAGGAAAGTATCATTCCTGGAAAATCAAAAACACGAATAATAAGAAAGGTAAACCAAATTGAAGTATCATCATGAACATGGGTTACCCATTACTGTGGTTTAATATACAGGACTGTCTCAGAAAATTAGAATATTGTGATAAAGTTCTTTATTTTCTGTAATGCAATTAAAAAACATGAAATGTCATACATTCTGGATTCATTACAAATCAACTGAAATACCGCAAGCCTTTTATTGTTTTAATATCGCTGATTATGGCGTACAGCTGAAGAAAACTCAAAAATCCTATCTCAAAATATTAGAATATTTCCTCAGACCAAGTAAAAAAAAAAAATATAACAGCAAAACAAAATCAAACATTTGAAAATGTCCATTAATGCACTCAGTACTTGGTTGGGAATCCTTTTGCACAGACACTGCATCAATGCGGCGTGGCATGGAGGCAATCAGCCTGTGGCATTGCTGAGGTGTTATGGATTTCTTAAGCTGTAAGTCATAATCAGCGATATTAAAACAATAAAAGGCTTGCAATATTTCAGTTGATTTGTAATGAATCCAGAATGTATGACATTTCATGTTTTTTAATTGCATTACAGAAAATAAAGAACTTTATCACAATTTTCTAATTTTCTGAGACAGTCCTGTAGACTGCAAACATGTTTTTTTCAGTGTAGCAGTGTCTTTGAAGTCAAGGCTGCTTTTACAACAGATCACTGCCCTACAGTCTCCAGGATCCCCATGTTTGTCCAAGGGTGCCTGGATCCTGACAAACTTCAATGTGAAGGCAATCGTATTTTTTTACCTGCACTCCCTAACAGTGCTACTGCCATAGTTACTGCACAACCAGGCTGTTTAAATATCATCTACACATGGATGGATTCTGCACGTCCATCGTCAGTTTAAAACAAGCTCCAGAAAGAACGTTACTGCTTTCTTTAGTTTATCCACCGCATTAGCGTTGTTTTGTGGAAAACGCTGTCCACTACTGCTCTCCTGCATTCCGTTTTTAATCTGGCAGAAGGATCTCAAAAGTAAGTGTGCACACAAAATCCCAAATTTGTGCGTTTTTTTCACTGATCAGCAAGAATTTATCACTCTGAGGCTCTGAAGTTTGACGTCCCCACCCTAACACTAAAAACAATGTCAAGGCTTTTCTTATGAGGAATACATATCACATTTGAAGTTTAGCCAGAAAAGCTCGAAGGTTCTCATCATCGTTGCGCTAAAGTGTGTTACTCCCGCTCTAGGCGTCAAGCATTTTCACTATGAACTGTAAAAGGTGCCTGATTCACCATAAATATGCAACTTACAAGCCTACGTTGCTGTTATTGAAGCCCTCTGAGGAGATGTTGTGCAGAAATGACCAGTTGGACTCGTCATGAAAAAGCTCAGGATTGGCAAAAAAGCCAGCTCGACTAAAACATAAATCTGTTGAGGAAATGTTGGAGGGGGGAAAAAAAGAAGGAAAGGTTACTTCCTGTGTGCGTGTGTGTCTGTGTGTGTGTAGGGAAAAAGGAGAGGGAGGGGGGGAATTGGGGATGTGGGAGGACATGCTCTCCCCCGCTAACTGAATCCGCATGTGCTTAAAGGGATACTGTTAATTATTTCCTCACCGGTATTCCACCAGTTGTCACATGTAGACCAGGGCAGTGGGCTCTTGAAGGAGTGTATAAGGTAGAAGATACCCCAAGCCAAAACCACGATGTAATAGATGTTCAAGTAGATCACGATAACCTGGGATGCAAACCCCACCCCTGCGGGAGAAGTGAGTTTTTTCACACAGTAAGTTGACGTTTTTTTATTGCAGCTGTCTTCAATTACAGTTGGATCGTGAGAATGCCGGTCTGGTTCACACGGGTTGTTTTGCAATTTAACATGATTACGTGTTGGCGTTCTTTATGCATAATAAACTATCAGAACAAATCACCTAATGTTAATAAAAGACATGCTTGTTGCAACTTGTCAAGTTCAAAAGATGGACTTAAATGTAATGCATTGAGACTTTATTTGATAGACCAACAAAAAGAGGGCCATATTGGTAATATTTACGTCTTAAAAAAAAGGCTGAGTGCATTTCTATGCTGCCCTTGTTCGCTTTAATCCCCCCTTCAGAGGTGGCCAAATTAGTAAACTAGAAGGAAATGAGCAGCTGCATTTATACTGATGTTAAACTACCCGCAGGCAAAGTTTCAGAGATTTGTTGGAGAATAGCATTAATCAGCAACACAATACTCTGAATACATCACACCCACCCACCAGCTTGTGGAAACATGTTGGTGGCAGTATTGTGCTGCTAAGAACCTTTTTTATGTAGCAGGTAAAATGCAGGCCAAACTTTTCATGTTTTTATTAGAAAAATATACTTTGCTTTGTCCAAGTCTCAGGCTTTTTGTTGCCACTAACTACCAAATGTTTTTTTTTTCAAGGCTCATCTGTCTCGGCTCCAACCGGCTGAAGAAAATTTTCCAAACAGCGTGATCTTGCCACCACCATGTTTCATATATATAGGCTATGTGCACTCTCAGAGTTTTCCATACAATTTAAACTTAAAATGTGTTCTATTCTCACGATATCACCTTATTCCAAATCTTCACTTTGTCTTATTTTCTTTCCACTTCAAATCGATGTGCTACATCGAGCTGGTATTTCACATGCCAATAAATGACACTGAAGTTTGTGGTTGCGGTGGGACAAAATGTGCAAAAAAGTTGATATAAATCTTGTTTGCAAGGCTCTGTTTCTCATTCAATGAACCATAAGGCATTGAGAGCCACTGTCAAATGTTGATCGCTCCTACTGTATGTGTGAGCCTTGTTTTTACCCTCGAACATGGGACATATTTTCCTCCAGGCGGTCACCCCGCCCTCACTGGTGTACTGGCCCAATGCAGTCTCCAGGAAGAACACAGGGATGCCACAGCAGAAGAGGAACACACAGTAGGGGATGAGAAAGACGCCTGCAACCACAGACGCTCATGAGGAAATCTGATTACTTTTAGGAAATTGTTTAATCGTTACTGATTATAAGATACGTTTCACATGCACACGCTCTTACCTCCTCCATTCTTATAACACAGATAAGGGAAACGCCAAACATTCCCAAGGCCAATTATTTCTCCTGCCATGGAGAGAATAAACTCCATGTTGTTGGCCCATTTTTCCCTGGGCTGAGTTCCCTCCTCAGAGTCTGGGTTATTTTGCCCGTGCTCTTCCACAGGGCCCCTCTTCACTGTTTCTTCTGTCATTATCCCCCTATAGGAAAATAAAGGGGGGAGGGATAAATGAAACATCTGTTGACAGAATTCCAGTTTTTAAACATGCATATATGAAATAATTGCCTTTAGATGTAAAGAAACTGCCTTTTAATTAATATTTCTGAAACTATAAACAGATTTGTCTAATTTAAAACAAAGTGCAATGAAAAAGGTATCAGACAATAATAATTCTCCAGCAAGCAAGCTTTCCAAAGAGTCACTACTTACCAGAGTGCTTTTTTGTGGACATCAAAGATGAACAGTAAGGAGTAACTGCAGAGCTGTGGGGGCGTTCCGACAGTGGGGGCGTTCCGACAGTGGGGGCGTTCTTACGCTCTGCAGTTATACCCTTCTCGAGAAAGATGAAAACCCCTCGTTTGTCCGCACTGCAGAGCTGTGGGGGCGTTCCGACTGTGGGGGCGTTCCGACTGGGGGCGTTCCGACTGGGCGGTCCTTCTGCGCACAGACATGTATACGTAGACGCCGCGTTGTCGGGTGGGAGGCGTGCCGACAGAGCGGCCATCTTAGGTCAGACCAAGGTGCAGTCAGACACAATACAAGTCAATTCAGGAAAATGTACTTTATGTTTTTAGACACTGAATCCGGTGAATTCTCACCCGTTTTCCAGATAAATCAACTGACTGAAAACGTCACCCCTTTAGGGGCTACATAGGACCAATTGATTGAATTATTATTATTGTCTAACTTAATAAATTATTTCGAATTTGTATTGAAAGTAAGCAAACTTCCAGAGCTCCGTCCGAGGATGCCCGATTTTTGCTCCGCTTATGGGTGCGCAAATAAAAGGACACTAGGACACTTGTGTTTTATTAAACAAACCATACATTGAAAAATATTGCAGAGTTACACAAAAGCATCCGAACCTTTCGTCCGTTGAAAGGCAGGTGACAGTCCGGATTTTGAATGCCCCACATGCATATTTGTCCTTCTTTTTCAGGCTTTATGCTAGGAAGCGGATTTTTTTTCCCCAACTTTGCCTGGCTCCATGCAGCAAAATGTCCAATCGCCTACTCGCTCGGATCTGGTTTTTACCTGGGATTACATGTAATTAACACGCTGCGCTGCAGCTGTGTGACAGAAGCAGCGCTGTCAACTCTGCTTCTGTATGCTTTCTTTTTTTTTTCTACAGTCGCTGGTAAATTTCGTGAGTTTTTTTTTTTTTTTAGCTTTATTTTTGAACGTGCAGTCGCATATTTGGGGTGTTTCTCCAGTAGAAGCCCTTATCCTGACAGGACAGAATTCTATCGTAGGCTACTACATATAATAGTCATAATAGTCCTCGCGCTGTTGCTTTCTCCTGACACCGCGAGCCGGTTAATCTGTCTGCATACAACGCCGTTATTATTACAAATCACATGTGGTCCCTAGGTAAAACTAATACCCTGCGATAGGGATTTTTTTCGTCGGGACGGATTTTTTCAGCGGGACGGACATTTTTCGTCCGTCCCGCTGAATGAAGGAGATGGAGGGAAAAAATATATGTATTGAAGTGGGCAAATCAACGAACCAATCAGCGTTTGCGTTGGCGTGTGGGCGTTCCGACAGTGGGGGCGTTCCGACAGTGGGGGCGTTCCGACAGTGGGGGCGTTCTTACGCTCTGCAGTTATACCCTTCTCTTTGTCCGAGCAAAGTTTGAAGAGGAGTATTATTATACAAAGGGCGTGTCCTACGGGACACGGCGAGGCTTTCCCACCGAAGATGGATCAAGTTACATCATGTCCAGACAGTTTTAATTTCTTGATCGCTTACAACATAGTGAACAACAGAACGTGAAAACCTTTCTAAATGATAAACTGTTATTGCAAAGGAAACGGCCTCAAATTGATAACAAAAAATAGCTTTAAAAATAGACGTTTGAAACTTTATTCTATGTTTTATAAAACGTCTTTAGTTAAGAACATGCATTTATTTTTTTTAGTAATATTTAAATATATCTATTATATTATTTCATTGCATTTTTTTTATTCATGAAGGAACGCTTGTCTGTGCAGCAAATTAAATGTTCCCCAATGATTTTTATTTATTTTTTCCCCCTCTGAGGGTGAGCCTGTGAGGACGAGCTGCGGGTTTAGGTTCCCCCCCACAAACACGCCCTCCCGCTCCTTCCTTGACGCACGCGCTGACGCCCGCGCTTACGTTCCAGGAAGTAAAAGTAAACAACGGACTCCAGGAGGAAAATGCAATTTACCCGTCCAAGTTGGCGCCGTCGCTGTGATTTCTCGCCCCTCGTATTCATGATCCATGAAGGTATTACATTTCGAGAAGACAGGCCCAGTTAAACGCAGACCGAGAGCCGGTCAAACTCCCCGCAGAGCTGAGAGGAAGCGCATGCGGCAGCCGCTAAATGGGAGCTAGCCCGACATGGCAATTTTCTGTCTGAGTTTGTTTACGAGATGAGATCCCCTCAACACAATGACTTAAGCACGGCTCGTCGACGTTAGGTTCGTCTGACAAATCACACGAGACCGCAATCCCCCCCTCTTCCCTTTTCCCCTCCCGTGTAACGCGATCTTTCCCTTTTTTAATTGTGCCGTTTGCTTGTGTTAATTTCAGATTTAGCAATGTTAGCCATCAGATCTTCAGACGAGGAGTCCACAGAGATTGAGGAGATGGACACCTCAGAGCCGAACTGGTGCTGGTTCTACTTGGCCGAGTGTGGCGTCTGGCACATGTTTGAGGTAGTTGAGTCAGATTCTGCAGGATTCCACGCATGCAAGACATCTAACGGGACAAACTTTTAACGTGTCTTTCGTTTAAAGTTTATAAGTAAACAGATTTGCTGTGTGTGGTGGTTGGCAGGCGTTGGCCACAGATTTGCGTGCAAGTTGGCCATAAACGCACTAACTGCCGCTAAACATTTCTTTTTTTCCCACTTTGATCCTAATAGAAAATAAAATAAACATCTACATTGTCTTTAAAAGGTATTTTTCATCTCTTGATTGTTTAACTTGATAGTGACTAATTAACATAATAATGATTTTAGTACAGATAAAGGCAGTTTTGAAAAATTCACTTTAGGCACTTTTGCAGAGACTGTTCCTTGCAAAACTACTACTTTTATGTTTTTTGTTTTTTTTTGACATTATAGCCCCCGACCTCATGTTTATGGAATAGACCAACAAAAAGCTATGCATGATTGTGTAGTGGAAGGGAAATGGTACATAGATTTGTTATTTATTTGGCTTTTGTTCTTGTTGTTTTTTCACCAAAAACCTGAAAAGTGTGGTGTGCTTTTTGTATGTGGTCCTCCTAAGTCAATAATTCCTTCATCTAGAAACGGAACATTTTGCCAGTATTTGTTTGCTAAAAAGCTCAAACTTTAATCAGACTCAATCAGACTAACAACAATTTCAGATATTGCTGCAGATACTCAGTTGGATTTATGTATGGACTCTGACTGTATTGATCTAAAACCATTTGATTGTAGCTTCCATTGTTTAGGGTTGTCCTCCTGGTTAACCTCCTCTTCCTGCCATATGGGGGTTTTACTCAATGGCTGACTCACAGTTTGTCACGTTACAACTACAAAATTTGTTATATCATATTAGAACTGTATGTGATGGACCAACACAAAGTAGTGCAAGGTTGTCACATCAGACATGTAGAAGAAGGTGTTCTGATTAGGTGAGACCAAAATGACACTTTTTGGCATACATGACAAATGTTTGGTGATCAGAGGTGGGTAGAGCAGCCAATAATTATACAAAAGTAGAGGTTGCAGAACATTTTGTTACTCAAGTAAAAGTAAAAAGTTGTCAGTTAAGAAATTACTCAAATACGAGTAATAAAGTATTCAGTAAGAAGGCGACTCAAGTACTGGGTAACTATCCTGACAGCTGATGATTTAATATTTAAAAAATATGTAATAGGACAGACAAGCATGTAACGTTATGTGCAAATTCTGGTATTTTAAAGACAAAAGATATACTAAAGACAAAAGAAACACTTTTCCAAGTCAGTTTTTTCCCCAACATTAAACTGGAAAGCAATACTTACAGCAGGTAATGTATATACAGTATTATATACAGTATGTTAGAGAAGTGCAATGTACTTCCATTGACAATATCTACTGTTTACTGTACGTTCGTTAGATCCCCAAATGGCTCAATGAGCTCAGCAGAGAGAAAATAACATTAAAATAACAAAGGTTGTGTACAAATAAGAGGTCTCACTTTAACATAAACTCTGCATTTTTGTCTCTGGTCCATTTTTGGTTAAAACAAGTCTGTTTTAATCACGAAGTTACTCACAGTAGGCAGAGCGGCTAAAAACTTTACTCAAGTAAGAGTAGCGACACTTGAGTAATAATATGACTCGGGTAAAAGTAAAAAGTATAGTGCAGAAAACGACTCCTAAAAGTACAGTTTGTTTAAGAAGTTACTCAAGTAAATAGAACTGAGTAAATGTAACTAGTTACTAGCCACCTCTGGTGGTGATGAATGAAAACTGGAGGCACCATCCATACATCCATCCCTACATGCAAACATAGTGGTGTTAAATCTGGCCATCAGGAGATTTTTATTAGCAGGGACAAGGAAGCTGGTTTGAGATAATAGAAAGATAAATGGAGTTACTGTAAATACTGGACAATACTGAAAAAAACCCATCTTAATGGCTGCAGAAAATGAAGTTAACAATAAGATACTTTTTTGTCCCTCAATGGCGAAATTCTGCAAGGATGTGTGGCGTTTTTTTTTTTTCTTTAATTTCCTTCCAGTTGATCATCGGATTGGTTCAGGTGTACACTTTTCTTTCTCGATGTCTCTGTCAGATTGATCCCAGCGCGGCCTGCTCGGTGACCAGCGCTCAGATTGAACAGTGCTACAGCAGGAACCAACGTGGGGTCATGGAATTCTACACAGCCAAATACACGTACAGACTGGACTTCTCCGGTAAACCGAGATATTTTTAAATGCTACCGAGAAAGTCAAATCATCTAAAGAAAAAAAAAGGGAGGGGGGGGGGAATTGGTCTTCCTAAAACAGTTTTTTAAAAATTGCACCTTCTGCATTACTTAAACCTACTTTTCCTCTCCAGTGATGCGGCAGATAAACGTAACGACGGGAAAACAGAGGCCGATCAAACGCTCCCTGCACTCTGCCACTGGCTTCAGGTAAGCTTTAGTCCTCCCAATCTTTTTTTCTCCTCTTCTAGCAGCAAAGTCAGCACTGCCTCCTGGCATTTGGAATCCGTAAGTTAAACTGCAGAGCTTTTCATCTTACAGACCCCTTGATTGTGGTCCTATTTTAAAAAAAAAAGTCTCAATCTGAGAGAAGAACGAAAAAATAGCTGAATTATGCTTTTCTGCAAGCAGCTAAAACTCTCTTTCCTTGATTTGTTCTTTCAGGTTCATTTGTGATAATCTGGCTTTGCCTGTGCCCTGTCATTGGGAGAGGATCAATACGGATGAGCCCTATCAGGTAGGTAAAATAAAAAAAATAAGAAAAGCAGGCAAGAGGATGGAGGATAAAGAGCAGTAATTTTGTGTTTTGTATATTTGAGACAAACTTCTAAATCACAACCACTTTTTTGAGCTCTGCAAGTGTAACCAATTGGCGGTTTTGTTTCCGCAGCTGATCCAGCTCGGCAGAGACACGTACGAGTTTAAGGAAGTGGCCAGACTGTACGAGAGGACGATGGACCATCCAATCAAATCCATTCAGAGGATTCAGAACTTGGACCTATGGGAGTTCTTCTGCAGGTAGTGTGTTGCTTTCGGGTGCAGTTCTGAACTGACTCCTCTCCTCGTCTCCTTTTTTTTTAATGAGTAGTTCTGCTGTGACTGTAACTGTATTATTGTCTAATATGCTGGTTTAAGTAAACGTAAAGACAGCAGCCTGCCAGACAACGTAGGGACAAACAAGAACAGTACATTGTGTTAGAGTCAACAACAGGGTTGGGTTCATGCAGCAAAATAAAAGAAACTAAATCCTAAAGTCGGACTGAGTTCAGTTAGGTCTTATGCATCTGTAAACACATTATTTTGCTCTGTGTTGTGTTTCTCCCCTAAGGAAGAAAACACAGTTGCGAAAAGTCAAGCGCACTCTGGATATTGAAGAGCGAATGCTGTTTCATGGTACAGGACACAGCAACATACAAGCTATTTGTACGTTTAACTTTGACTGGCGTCTGACAGGGAGTCATGGTGATGTTTATGGCAAAGGTACAATCCCTTTGTACTGACGCTTAAACACACACTGATCTGTCTGTTTGATCCTTAACGCCTCGTCTCGTGTCCCTTCCCGCAGGGAGCTACTTCGCCCGGGACGCCAAATACTCCAGTAAATTCTGCCACACCACCGGGAAACACAACACCACCCTGCAGAGGCACGGACTCGCTCTGCCCATATTTGCCAACGAGCCGCCCTATAAGACCATGTTCCTGGCCAGAGTGCTTGTCGGAGAGTACACGGTCGGCCACCCCATGTACTGCAGGCCGCCCTCCAAGGACGCCAGCTTCACCAACTTTTATGACAGCTGTGTGGACGATATGGCCAACCCAAAGATCTACGTCATTTTCGACAGCAATCAGATCTACCCGGAGTATCTGATCGAGTTCTACTGATGTTTAACTCGGGAAGAGTTGACACACATGGTGGAATGAAATGGGAGAAAGGGGGAGGACTATAGCGGTCACGTCCAGTGAGTAACTGGAGCATCGGAGTCTTCAAAGTGCCTTTGCAAATTTGAAAAGCCGGGGAAAGGACGGAGGCATTCTGCACCTTCTGCTCCAAGGTCAACGTACTGACCCGCGTGCAGTTTTGTAGTATATTCCACGACGCTTGTTGCACAGTCTGTTCGGTGTGTCTTGGGAGTTTTGGAGATTTAAGGCAATGTCCATACTCTGGCCCCACTTCTTCTTTTTGATCCACAGTGCCATACATATGCCTATTTCTAATACCAAAAATATGTTCTGGTCTCATTCTTACCCACGTGTCAGTTTTGTTCCTCCAAAAGACTGCGAGTACCCGCGTTTGTGACCGCCGGTTTACATACCGTCACGTTGGCATTCATTTCATAATAATCGGTGGCTTTTATGGTGATTTATTTGAAACTCTTCTTCTTCCGAGGTAGGGTTGTTGTACAACATACCGACACAAAGATGCAATGGGCATAAGCTGCGTGCACAAATTTGGATTTATTTGGGATTTTCTCTAATCAATGGTCAAAACTATACATATAGGCATAAATGTATCAATCCATCCCCATTCATTTCCAGAATACTACCCCTTAGTAAAGTACATAACACTGATTTTGTCGTGAACAACAAGGTCCGGGCATTATTTTGACAAGATCATGGCCCTTACTTCTTTCCAGAAATGGCAAAGCATATTTAAATTGGCTGGTTTGCTTTCACGTACCCATCTTTTAGCCGTAGCTATAGTTTGGGCCGTTCCAATAACTTCACGTTAGGTCGCTTTACCTTTACAGCACACCCAACTGTGTCCATGACTCAACCATCTGACCTGAACCTCAGGTGAAAGAACATTGGTTAGGATTTCTAAGAACAACCTAGGAACCACCAAGGCTTAAGCACAGTGGTGGCAGCGTCATGCTGGTGGTCTGTGGCGTTGCCAGCGGTACAGGTTGATCGCAAAAAGGTGGGGAGAGTCAAGACGGAGGAAGATGCATCCTTATTCTTCAACTTTACAACAAATCAACAGCTAAATGTCTGAAACTTGGACACATTTGGATGTTTTTACATTCAATGAGCTCCACCCCGTCGATCATTTATAGGCAATGCTTAAAAGGTGTATCTTTGCTTGAAAAGGAACCAATTTAAGTGAACCCTACTGTATCTCATTAAAAACAGCACTTTAATCATTATCCAGAACTGTACCAGAACCTTGTTCATGGTTGCAAAAAAGCATGGTGGTTTCTCTGGAACTTCCCAAAGGGCATTAAGGCAACATTTATCGAGGGTGGACTTATATGTTTGAGGGTGCATGTAAAATGTTGAGCCATTGACAAAAGAAATCCACTTTAAATTCAGATTTGTGCCCCAGATTGGTGTTGTTGAAATGAATTGAAGTTTGTCGTATAATCCTTCCAGCGTGGAAAAAAGAAGGGTTCCAAATGCATCATCTGGTTTGACACTCATGCAGGTAATGAGTGTGTGTAGACGTCTGACTGGTGCTGTAGCGCCGTGTACTTCAACATAGCAATGAAATAGGCTTTATTATACCGCCATGATGCCAGTATGATAGCCACAGCAACAGCTACCAGACCCTCTTACTGTCACCCATCAGTATTTATTATTTATTCGTGACCTTTTGACTGAGTTTTCTCATAATAAGCTTCTACCTCTGTGTTGTTTAAAACCATACATCGGTCTACTTTTTACCCTTTCTATGAAAGGTTTTACTTCTGTGTCACTTTGACACAAAGTTGTAATGTTATGTTCGTCCGGAGCTCCTAAGTGTATCTTTTGAGGTTTTGACGACTAAGCCTAATTTGTATTTTATTTTATTTTGTTGCTAAGCTTTTTGCAGCTTAGTTCATTTCAGTAAAAAAAAATAACAGACAAAGAAACAAGATAAGCATCACATTGGAAACAAGAGTCCTATAAGTGTGAGATCATCACCAACTGTCCCTGAGGAAAACAAGTTACCTTTTGCACCTGGAGTAAATTTAACCTGTTAAGTGTTGCCAGCACATACAGTGCTTTGTAAAAGTATTTATGAATGGGACTTACCCCATTTTGTCTCCTTACACTGAAAAATTGAATGTATTTTATTGGGATTTTATGTGATGGAAAGCCAAGAGTTGCAGGATCCATCCATTTGTTGTCTATACCAGCCTACCCTTGCAAGCGTGGCAAATGCGTGCCACGCTTCTCAGAAAATTAAAATGTATAATTTTCTTGCCACTTCTCAATTATGCACTACTTTTTGTTGCTCTACCAAATAAAATTCCTATGAAATACATGAAAATTTGCAGTTGCAGCAAAGTGTAAAAATGCTCCAGGACAATAAATACTTTTGGAAGCCACTCTATGTACTGTAATAACAAGTAATGTTGCTTAAAATTGTAATATTGCTTTTGCTGTGTGCATTTTAAGGGATTATTTGGATGACTGTTTCAGAGCTTTTTGGCGTAGATGACATCAGCAGGTATGAGAGTGGACCATTTTAGCTTTTCTCATGTGCAGAAGCCAGAGACAAAATGTTACTGTAGTTCTTAACGGATAGCTTTGAGAGCGTGAGTCGGATTCGTGGAAAAAGCTGTGTGTTTTCTGTGTGTACGTTGCACAGTGTAATAAATTTTTCAGCACAGATCCATGGGCAAATGTTTTATAATCTACAGCGGGGGTCACCAACACGGTACTCGCTGGCATCAAGTAGCCCCCCGAAGGACCACGAGTGGCGCCCACAAGCCTGTTCTAAGAAGAGCTACATCTAAAGCTTTATTTTATTCTGTTACTCTTCCTGTTTATTCACACTTGTGTTTATATAGATTTAAAAATGTCAATTTCTATAACAAAGCATGAACATTTTTTATTTTACATATAGTTAAGGTGAACTCTTGGCTCTTGTAGTTCAAAGCTCAGTACTGGTAGCCCTTTGTATGACAACGCCAATGAAGTAGCTCTGTTTCACAAAGGTTGGTACAGCTTATGAGACAGGGCCTCTGTCATCAGGATCCCTGCATATTCTTTATTTAAACATGTTAGACTTTAACAGACTAACCTTCTCAGTCTTTTATGTTCATCTTCAAAAATTAAATACTGAAGTTCACTATGAATTAATGGTGGGGAAGCTTCACAGTGAGTATGCTTTATACATTGAATCTGGAAAAAACTAGAAAAATGGATGGGAGTTAGGACAAGAAAAAACAACTAATGACACAATAAGGGGGAGAAAAATAAGGAAACAAAATGGAAGGAGAACAGTAGGTACACAAGGAATGAAAGGATGGAAAGACTTGGAAGAAAGAATAAAAATGGAGCTGTGGTACAAGAAGAGAAAAACACAAAGAAAGAAGGAGGAAAAGAGCTAATGCCCTAATGAGGAGGGCAAAATATAGAGCGGGGGGGTTGAGGCCATAATAGATATTTATCAAGGACCCTTCATACACAGGAAATCAAAGTAACAAACAACCAAGGCATTAATCATGAAACACATTAAAACTGAAGTATCACAAAACCATGAGACACAAAAAATGAAGGACTTATATGAAGGAATATAAGTGGAACTAGAAATACTGCTTGATGGATGGTGGCATAAGACAGTAATTAAGCATGTTCTCCACTTTCTTATTTATCTTGACATGGAAAAACTTTAAATTTAATTCCAGACATTTCTAAACTGGTTAGGAACCCTGTTAGACACAGTTTTTTTTTGTTTGTTTGTTTTTGGTGTCCTCAGAGTGATAAGCACGCCTATGGGGAGTGGTTTACTTCAGGATGGTGAAACACAAATGTGAACTTCAACAGTGATCTGAGTGACACAGAGACAGGTACAGCAGGTTCACATATTTACTTAGCCTAAGTGTATTATTACAATGACAGCTCTTAAAGAAGAAGTAGAAGAATGTATGGACACCTCAGACACGCCGTGGTATTGGTATTATCTAGCAGATTGTGGAAGGTGGCACAGGTTTGAGGTAACCCTTATCATATTCTTTAGATCTCTATAATTTTTCAGCTGTCTGGTATCCTCAGCGCTTTCATCCTTTGTTGCCGCACTGCAGGATGACCCCAGTTTTCCTATTAGGAGTGAGAACATAGATACATGTTATTTGAGAGACTCAAAATCCAGCTTGAATGTAAGTACATTGAGTTTCAACAGCAGGATTGATTTTTCAGGTATGTAACAGCACCCATCCTCAGAGTTTTGGTTTTTGTTCCAGTCAAAATCAGCTGACATTTGTGCTTTGACCTGCGCAGGAATGTTGCAGACGGACCTCGCCACAGGAAGGAAAAGAAGAATCCAACGCAGCTTTAATCTCGAGAAAAGGTGAAGTGCTGCCTGCGGATGCCGTCTAACCCAGCACTGAGTTCAGTATAGTTTCTTACAAAATGAAAGTGAAACTTTGCTCCTGTCCTCTTGCAGTTGTTCCTGTTTCTCTGCACCGCCCGTTTTCTGGGAAGACTTGGATCCTACAGCTCCTTTCCAGGTGAGGAGAAAATAAATACAGTGGCTTGCAAAAGTATTCATACCCCATATATTATTGGAATCTTGTGTGAAACACCAACACAAAGTGGTATACAATTGTGAACTAGAAAGAATGTTATAAATTATTAAAACAATGTTTAATATTCAGCCACATTTTCTCTCAGTACAACTAAGATCCTTTAGGGAGTGATACAGAGAGTTATTGAGGAGTATACAGAAGCAGCTCAAAGTCAAGATCAGAGACAGCAAGGAGGGGTATAGGAAGAAGCTGGAGAGTAAACTGCAGAGGAACACTATCAGAGATGTGTGGTCAGGGATGAAGAAGATCACAGGCTTCAAGCAGAAAGAGGATCTGATAGATGGAAGTCTGGACAGAGCCAATGAGCTGAATACATTCTTCCAGGTTCAGTTTAGGAACAGGCTCACCATCCTCCCCTCCTGCCCCCAGCCAAACAGACATCCCACCCTCCTTTGACGTTTTATCCTCTACCTCAGTCATGGACTCTTCTGCTTCCACTAGTTTGTCTACCAGGACTCCCTGCAGATCCTTCAAGATTTGCTGCAAGATGCTGCATATCTTCTATAAATCTGTTGATGAGAGCGTCTGCTCCTTTGCCATCAACTGTTCAGAGCCAGGGACCTAAAAAGGCTCAACAACCTCATAAAGAAGGCTGGCTCTGTTCTGTGGACGTCTGTGGGACGTATGGAGACGATGATGCAAAGAAGGATTTTGCATAAAATTAAGGAAATTATGGCCAATCCTGAACATACTCTTCGTGACATTTGCATTGAAAAACAGAGTCTCTTCAGTCAAAGGCTTCGTCAGATTGGTTGTAAAACGGGACCGCTACAGGAGATCTTTCCAGCCATCACCATCTATAATAACTCTTTGCCCAAATGAGTTACATCAACATTTAATTTCCCTTTGGGATAAATAAAGTATTTTTGAATTTGAATTGCCTTCAGAAGTTTCCTTATGACTACTAATGACTGAATAGAGTCCACCTGTATGTAATCTAATCTCAGAACAAATACAGCTGCTCTGTGACAGCCTCAGAGGATGGTTAAGAGAAAATTAGGGCGCAAACAGCATCAGGAAGTCCAAGGAACAGACCAGACTTTTCCCTTTTTTAAATTTTTATTTTGTAAAAAAAAAAAAAAAAGAATCATGTAAAATTTTCTTTCTACCTTACCTTACCTTCTTCTGTAAGGTAAGGTAAGTTTATTTATATAGCACTTTTCAGTACTTTCAGCACTTTTTGTATACCACTTTGTGTTGTTCTTTCACATAAAATTCCAATAAAATATATTTATGTTTGTGGTTGTAATGTGACAGTATATGGAAAAGTGCAAGGGGTGTGAATACTTTTGCAAGCCACTGCCAAAAAATGTAAATACGATGATTGGACAAGAGGACACATAGGAAACACCAGTGCTGCAATGTGTAAATGAAACATTATGAAATAATTGTCTACTTCAATACACAAGCTATAAATATTCAAAGCGACAATGAAACTGTGAAATAACTGAATGCTTAAAAAAATTATCATCACATTATTATTACATACTTTTTCTACTTTAAAAATGTGTAGAATAAAAAAAGAAATTTCACATTAATATTTTTCACTGTAATATAAAATTACTGTTGATGTATTTCTATTTAATTCCATCAGTTTTTATTTCAAAATGTAATTTTTTAAGAAGTAATTTTATTTTGCCAAAATTTGCAAAGATAGTTATGTTTACAGACAATCAATTTGGGTTCAAGTCCAAACATGGCACTGATATGTGTTTATGTGGCCTAAAAGAATTACTGAATAATTATAACAGCAAAAACACTAAGGCTTCTGATTGTGTAAATCATGGAAAACTATTTTTAAAATTATGCCAAGCTGGTGTGCCCAAATATATAGTAAGATGTCTGTCCTATTGGTACGCTAATCAAACTATGCAGGTCAAATGGGACAACTGTGTGTCTGCATTTTATCTCCTATGTTGTTTAATTTTTATATGAATGACCTCTCTAAGCAGCTAAACTTGTGTAGAACTGGCTACATGGTTGGTGATACTATTAATAATCATTTTTGACCTAGTGGTTTTTAGTCCAAGTTCAGCTGGTCTTCTGAAGCTGCTTAATGTCTGTTCAGCATATGATGAACTACTTGATGTCAAATTTAACCCATCAAAAAGTATCATCTTGATTTATTGCACTAAGGTGGACAAAAATAGAGTATTTCCAAATTTTAAACTGTCTGGGACGTTATTGAAATGAAGTAAAATATTTTGGCCATGTGCTGACAGACCGTCTGTCTGATGATGAAGACATTTACCGTGAGGTTCGAATGTTACATGCTCGGGCAAATGTCCTTGTCCGTAAGTTTGGATTCTGTTCTGATGAAGTGAAACTGAACTTGTTTAGTTCATATTGTACATCTCTGTATACTGCACATTTGTGGGGCAACTTTAAAAAAGCCAGTCTTCAAAGATTGAAGGTGGCCTATAATGACGCATTAACCCAGATGGACCAGTGCTAGTGAACTGTTTGTATCTGCTCGCGTCAGCACTTTAATGGCTGTTTTGAGAAAGCTTATGTATAAATTTATTTGTCGTTTGAACAAGTCCAATAATAGAATTATCCAACTGTTCACTAATGTTAAATATAGTGCAGTAAAATACTCATCTGTACTCTGGAGACATTGGTGTTTTGAACGGCTAGGAGTCTTTTTTATTGTACTTTTTATTCTTTTATTCGTTTTTGGCTGCTTCTTTACCCAGACGAAATCAATCCAACACACAGTTTCAGGCCTCAAGGTCCCAATTCAGGGCTGCACCCTTTGAAGGACCTGGCCTGCATGGGCCGTGTCCAGACCACGAAAAATAGAAGATAGGAAGAAAATTAAATAATGGAATTAACTGTAGTGTCCCTGCATTTGGGACCAGTGGGGCCTGGCCCCACCAGATGTCGCTGTGGAGCTCTATGTTTGCAACAATCAGTGGGACAGGATAGTTCTTTATAGAGTAATATTGTAAAAAGACCAATTCCCTTACCAATAAAATGCTGTTATAAACATGTGTGTATATATATTTATATATATAAGTCTGCCAGAATACTGACAAGTTCAGTAGGCTAAATGCTCTTGAGGTGCCCTGAAATTGGGGCTGACCGAACAACATTTGTTTAAATAATGAACCTAGGAAATCACAGTGCACATGCCCAACACGCTCTCAGTAGACGGCCATGGGGCACAAATCCTCTGAGATAATTTTATATGCATTCAATTATTTCACAATTTCATTGTCACTTTGCATATTTAACTCTTATTTGTTCAAGGTAATAATTATTTCATAATGTTTTATTTATTTATTTCGTTTTGAGCAACAACTTTTTTCTTTGCCACTATCTTCAATAAAGCACAGCTACTAGTTGTCAATAGATTCTCCCACCTAAATTGTGGATCTCTGCGACTCCTCTAGGGATGCCAAAAGCTTTCTCGGTTAATCCCCTGATTATTGCTTACACGTTTTGTCCTTTATCTTGTGTTGATATGTTAAAATAAATCCCAATGAAATAAGAGGACATTTTCAGAAGTAATGTGACAAAATATGAAACCATTTAAAGGGTAAGAATAACTTCTCTAAGTCTCTGTATGTTTGTCATATGTTTTTTAAGCTGATCGAGCTGAATAACTCCAGCCCAGAGTATCAGACTGTGGCAGATTATGTGACGCACGATGGTCTCTTGAACAAATCCATTGTATCAATAAGCAGGATACAGAATTTGGACCTCTGGGAAATGTATTGCAGGTAAGCAAAAGCTTCTATCTTGATGCTCTGCATTTTATAATAAACAGACTGAATTTATTTAGCCATTTTCTAGCCATAATGACCTCTCGAAGCACTTTACAGCAAAGCCACATTCACTCAATCGCACTCAAACGTCCACACATTGATACATAAGCAGATCAACATGCAATTTTAGGTTAAGTGCCTTGCCCAGGAGTACAATGACATGTGTCAGGAGAAAGCTGAATTCAAACTAACAACTTGGAATCATTTCTCAGTTTTTTTTTAAACACATTGTTTCTCTCTGTATTCTCCAGGAAAAAGCAACAGCTAATGAGGATTAAGGGCGTCAAAGAAATTCCAGAGAGGCGCCTTTTCCATGGGACTGACAGTAAAAACGTAGACAGCATTTGCAAGTATAACTTTGATTTGCGGATACCTAAAAAGACTGGAAGAATATACGGTAACGGTAAGACAGCCAACGCACTGATCATGTGTTTACGACTGCAATACAGAACCAATTCTCTAAGCTAGTCTGAATTTCTTTATTGTTCTTTTGTTCTTTCCATAGGTGTTTATTTTGCTGTCCATGCCTCATATGCAGACAATTACAGTACCAACAGGGCTGGAACCCCTAAAAAGATATTTCTTGCTCGGGTCATGGTTGGGAAATTTAAGCGTGGACAATCAGATTTGCTTAAGCCTGATCATGAAAACGTTTACGATAGTTGCGTCGATGATGCTGATCATCCCAAAGTTTTTGTTATATTTGATCCAAATCAAATATATCCGGAATATCTAATTGAGTACCAATGAGCTCAGCTTTGGGCTGTTGAAGAAAGGTTTTTCAAGAAAATTATTTATTTCCTTTGAAGCTCTCATTTGTAAATGTATGCAGTATATATATTTACCATATAGTCTTAAGTTATTATATAGTTAACATTGAATATTTGTTATGTATGTTAATACTAGGGCTGGGCAATATGGACCAAAAATAGTATCTCGATATTTTTAGGCTTAAAGCGGATACACAATATTTATCTCTATATGTTTTCTTTTCATAAAGTAATTATAAATAGAGGTGTGGCCTGACATGGTGGCTGAATAGTCACACATTTCCTGTGCTCCGCATGGCACACGAACCACTGAGCTATATAATACACTGGAGTGCTGATTTTGCCGAAAAACTGAAGTCACTGGCCGCCATCTTTCTCCTCAGCACATGACTTTCTCAGTACTTGATATTTTTAGAACATAACATAAAAGTATATGGCATTTTGACATTTTAAAAGTCTTAAGCCCCCCCTGAACATGAGAAAATCCTCGTTATTCGATGCTGTAGCGCACATATTCCCTAGTTACTGGGGGGAAATAGGGAGTACCAATATGGCGGCTGGTGGCTTCAAAGCGACTCGTTCAAACAGACGGTGATTAGCACTCCAGTGTATTATATAGCTCAGTGACGCGAACGTCTGACAATTAAGAACCGCTCACCATAGTGCTCATGGAGCTCTTATATTCTTGCTCTCTTGCAGTCGTAATTTGCGCCACGCTCGACTACGCAACCGAGAAAATGTCTAGCAGGGCTACTAAGGTCGGAAAAGCTGCTTCTCAAGCTGGGCTGGCTAATGCTGCTAGCCATAGCCAAACTAAAAAGATGACGCGGGGATCTACCAACGATGATGAGGATGAGTTGCCGCTATTGTGGCAGAAGATGTCTCACAAATTACTACAGTCCATCAACGATCGATTTTTACAGATTCGAACAGAGTTTCCGTGGCTTGCTCACAGCACAACAGGCCCTTACAGTGAGACTGGTTACAACCAAACAACAGGCTGCTAACCGTGAGAATCGCATCGGCTCAGTGGAAAGCTTGGTGGCCGAACTACAATGGGAGAATAAAGTGTTACGATCCAAACTGCTAGATCTGGAAGGTCGTTCTCGACGCGATAACATCAAGATCATCAGCATTCCAGAGGGAGAGGAAAATGGCCGACAGACGGAGTTCGTGTGCACCGTCATTCCCAAACTGCTGGATGCCAACAACTTTGAGAAGCCGGTTACCTTCAACAGGGCGCACCGCACGCTACGTCCGAAGCCACCTGAAGGAGCCCGCCCTCGCCCGCTCATCACACAGGTTCACCTCGCACAGAAGAAGGAGAAAGTGATTCGGCTTGGCGGGCAGCGCCCACTGGAACACGGCGGTCAGAGGATCTTCATCCATCCGGGTTACACTACTGAGGTGATGGAGCAGCGAAGGAGCTTCCGTGAAGTCCTTCAGATTTTAAGAAAAGAAGGAAATCCGTCTCTCTCTCCTTTATCACGGCGAAGTTACAGCTTCACTATCAGGGGCAAGTCAAAATATTCACCAATCCAGTTGACGCGAAATGCTTCGTAGAGCAAAAACTTTGAACGGTATCCTGAAAATAACGTAGTAATTATAGGTTAATGCGTGCATGCTGTTACTGTAGGAGCGCTATACTGCGGTCTAATATTTTAGATGTTTGATCAATAATACTTGCGTGTCGTACACTGCAGAGGGCACTTAGTTATCTTTTCCCCCCTCTCTCTTTTATCAACCACAGTGAACCCAGTTAATAATGAGGGTTACAGTGCTTCAGTTGGGGAAGCACACAGTGGGAGTGGGGGGTTGGTTTCCGCATGTTCAGCAGCATTTCCTGTATTTGTTGTTGGCTGCCAGATATGTTTTGTTGATGTTTGAACACAATACAGATGCTTTAAGTATGATTTATTTAATGGTTGTTAGGATATTTTATTATTTGGTCTACAGTAGATGAGTAATTCTGTGGATTCTTCATCTTTGATTTCCTGGAACGTTCGGGGCCTGGGCAACCCTTTTAAACGTGGCAAGGTATTTTCTCATCTAAAATCCTTAAAGATATCATGTTCTTACAGGAAACAGATATGAAACCCACACAGCAGTGAAAGCTTAGGGGCTAACTGGATCTCACAACTATATCAAGCTTCTTTCACGTGTCATAACAGGGGGGTAGCCATCCTTTTCTGTAAATCAATAGCATTTCAGTTTCAGTCGTCTTGTGTCAATCCCAATGGTAGGTATATCATATTATATGGGCAAATTAATTCTTTCCATATTACATTAGTTAACTTGTACGGGCCGAACACAGACGACCCCACCTTTTTTTGAAAAAACTTTGACTTAACTTGAATCTCCAACAGGAATTATGTAATCATTGGGGGGATTTTAATTGTTACTTGGATCCTTATTTGGACAAGCTCTCTTCTGCCGCTGCACCTAATATCCTTGGTGTCCGTACTCTTAACAATCTAACCCAA
This sequence comes from Fundulus heteroclitus, assembly GCF_011125445.2. Classification (NCBI taxonomy): domain Eukaryota; kingdom Metazoa; phylum Chordata; class Actinopteri; order Cyprinodontiformes; family Fundulidae; genus Fundulus; species Fundulus heteroclitus. Next base: position 14,169,328 of record NC_046377.1, read on the forward strand.
TCTAAAGGGCTTGTGGATATTTGGAGACTACAACACCCAACTGATCGGGATTACTCATTTTATTCTGATGTGCACAAATCATACACAAGGGTGGATTATTTTCTAGTTGACTCCCAACTGATACCCAGCATTAGTAACTCCAGATACCACAGCATATTAATTTCGGATCATAGCCTTGTATCATGTTCCATTAATATTTGCCTTCCCAAACAGGTTTACTGTTGGTGCTTTAAGCCTCTATTACTATCAGATCAAAGCTTCAGAAACCATATTACATCACACATCTCTGTATCTCAGGGGGCAAATAATCTCTTACGAAGCTTTGTTAAACAAAAACAGGCACGGAAGAATGAAAGAAATAGAGAATGATTTGATAGCTGCGGAAAAGATTTACAGAAGCTCTCTTATCCAATCAGACTACAGCAATATTCTTAAGCTGAAATCTGAATACAATTCCATTTCGGGTAAACAGAATAATATGTAGGTTACTAAAGTTAAAGCAAAAACATTTTGAACTGGGGTATCAGCCTTAAAAACTACTATCGAGGCAATTAAAGAGAGCGCAAGCTAAACGGGCTATTCACAAGATAAAATCACAACCAGACATTTTGCTTTCAGATCTTGAGGATATCAATAGGCACTTTCGGGAATTCCATTTAATTTGCACTGCTAAGTCACTTGCACAACAAGCAGATTTTGATGATTTTTTTTTAATCATCTGTCTTTTCCACAAATAAATGCAGACTTTAAGGAAAAACTGGATTCTGATTGTCACTAGTTGAAATACAAGAGGCAATTAAAGCATTTCCTGCAGGCAGGGCTCCTGGCCCAGATGGATTTGGTCTGGAGTTTTATAAGGCCTTCCAGGCTACTCTCGCTCCCCTACTCCTTAGAATGTATTCTGATACAATCAAAAATAAACGTGTCCCTCCTTCTTTAAACGTTGCAAATGTCTGTGTCTGTATCTATTAAAAAAAGGCAAAGCTGAAACTGATACGGAAAGCTATCGACCAATTGCTCTGCTAAATTATGACTTCAAAGTTATAAGAAAAGTATTAGCAACAAGATTAGCAAAGGGTATACCTCAAGAAATTCACCCAGACCAAACAGGTTTTATTTCTGGTAAATATTTGTTCTGTAAGGTGCGGAAAATCCTTAATGTTCTATACATAGACCACACTGTGAGTGCAGATGCGTCAATACTTTCCTTGAATACCCACAAAGCATTTGATATGATGGAATGACCGTATTTGTTTGCCACGCTCCAAAAATGTGGGGATGCTAACACCTTTATAGAATGAGTTAAAATGCTGTACACACACCCACAACCCTCCATAATCACAAACGGAACTAAATCTAAACCTATTTCTCTGAAACGCGGACTTTGTCAAGAGGACCCTTTGTCTCAGCTTCTTTTCAATTTAGCACTAGAGCCCTTAGCCAATGGTATCAGAGAGCATCCGGAGATTAAAGTAATTCATGTTGGTGGGCATGGAATCCTTGTGACTCTTTATGCAGACGATTTATTAATTTGCCTAGATGAGCCTCAGGTTTCTATTCCCGCTTTCTTAGACTATGCAAATGTGTTTAGTATCCATATCTGGTTACAGAATAAACTGGGGAAAATGTGAATTCATGTGACTAGTTGCCACCTTAAGATGGGTATTTCTAAAGATGTTGCCGTTTACTGTTACTAATTATCATTTCACTTACTTGGGCCTCAAATTGCCCAGGAAGTCTAAGCTTCTTCACAAGTTCGACTTTTTAGGAGCTGTAGAGAAGGTTAAGGCCTGTATTGAAAGTTGGAGAGCCCTGCCACTCTCAATGATGGGGCGAATTAATGTTGTCAAGATGGTATGCTTACCAAGGTTGCTAAATATTTTTCAGAATTTACCAGTATTTTTACAGTGATTTTTCTTTCAAAGGTTAGACTCCATCATAATGCCGTCTGTATGGGAATACAAATCGCACAGAATTTCTAAGAGTCATCTTCACAAACCTGTTAAGAAGGGTGGCCTTGGTTTCCCTGTTCTGAAACATTACTATTGGGCAGCAAATTTGAGAACTCTGACTTACTGGAACCAGATTGATTAGTTTTATCCAGCTTTAGGGGATCCTCCGGTATGGCCACAGATAGAAGCTTCTTTTAGAAAGGATTTATCCCTTTCTGGGGAGTTTGCTGTCTGGAAGGAGAAAGGTCTTGTCACCTTCTCAGATATCTACTCCCAAGGTAGGTTTTCGCAGTTCTCTCAGCTTCGTAGCAACTTTCGACTCTCCAAAATTCAAATTTTTTCCCCATTATCTTCAAATCAGGCATTATATTAAGGAACATTTCTCACAATTTGAATCTAAACCCTATTGTCACCCCATTTATGAAAACCTAAGATCCTCTCCAGATTCCAGACACTTTTGTTACCTGCGTTGGCACCGACATTTCCTCATCCTCAATAAGGGAAGCTTGGGCGGGAGACCTGGGTTCAGTAATAACAGAAGAGCTTTGGGAAGAAGCAATGTCGCGAGCCCATTCTTGATCTGTTAATACTCGATACAGATTGATATAATTTAAAGTTATGCACAGACTCCATTATTCTAAAGTTAAGCTACATGGAGTGTTGCCCACAATTTCCTCTATTTGTGACAGGTGCCATTCGGCTGAGGGGCCTCTCGCCCATTTATTTTGCTTCTGCCCTACTCTGACTGTATTTTGGTCAACAATCTTTTAGTGGTTTTCCAGATCATATTCTTTGACATTGTACGAGACAAAAACTTGGCAATATTTGGATGTTGCTCAGAGGCACGTCAACTGCCGTTCCATGTTCAGATGGTTGCGCACCTTGGGATGGCGGTGGCAGAGAAACTCATCCTATTGACTTGGATGTCAGCCTCCCAACCGAGGTTTGAATACTGGCTGAACGAGATGCTCTCTGTCCTACAAGCGGAAAAGCTTCGACTGAATAGGCTTGGCACTCATGATAAATTTGGGAGGATGTGGGGGGCCTTTTTTTCTGGCCAGTGCAATATCGATCTGCACTCTTGAGAGCACATGTAATTTTACTCAATATTAGCATTACTCTGTAAAGCAGCTTGCCAAACCGTGCAATATAACCAAAGACTCCTACATTCATTGTGAAGTATATTTGTGTTTTTACCCTTTTTTTCTATTATTTTTTATGACCTTGCAGCCAACATGTTCAATCTCTGAAATGTTTGTGTATCTGTTTCATACCAAAATTCCATCCGTCCATCCATTTTCTAACACGTCTATCTCCTGTGGGTTCGCGAGGGGTCATACCAAGATTACAAAATTAAATATATATTTTTAAAAAGTAATATAAAAGGCAGATCTGAATCAAAGCTTTATTGCAAATGTTACACAGGCACATTTTTTAACAAACAGCTGTAGATAAATATGAGAAACATTAAAAATAGCCTACTGGAATACATTAAAGTAGAATTATAATGCAATGTTTCATATCCTTTTTTTAACAAAATGTCGATATTTTTAAAATCTTTCTATATTGCCCAGCCCTAGTTTATTCTGGTTTTAGACGGCTTTCCCAGTTAGTTTCGGTACAATATGATCACGAGCTATATGTTCAAATTTGAAGCAATTCGCAAATAAACTTCACGACAAAGAACCAAACCAATTTTTGTGTGTCTTTGTGTTTCAGTCTCTTTTTATCTATCTTGATGTTTACATTTTGGCCCATTGAGTCTTTTTGCATTTTTTATTTGGCAGCTAGAGTGCATTCCTGCAGAGAAGTGGCATACAGATGTGCATTCATGTTGCAAGGGTTAGGGTTATAACCCTATATTTGTTTATTTTTATATAACCCTATATTTATTTCTTTTTGCTTGAAGTCACTGACTTTGTAACACCGATTTTGCAAGCACTTACAATGATTCATCATTGAGCTTCTTGTGACATCTTTCTAAAAGAAATACATGAAATATTGAGGATCAACCAGCAGAAGCAGTGTCTCTCATGCAGAATTTTAGGTGCATAGATGTTTTTTTTAAGCTTGAAAACATCTGTCTACTCCTCACCGTGGGCAGTCTGTCAGTGACGAGGAAAGCACAGGTGAAATCAATGATGGCTCAGCTGGAAGGCATGATAGTCAAACAGCAGAGAGCATTAAATCGTAAACACTCCACTATGAAACATAGAAGCCCTTACTTAAAATCGTCAAGTGAAAAGGTGCTGTAAAGAGGATCCTGGCGCAATTTTTTAGTTGAAAAGTGAAACTAAATCAACAATCCAGACAGATTTGAATGAACTAAAACATGCAACCTGAAACTTAAGACCGTGGGAGTTGTCAAATCACCTAACTCTTATAAACATTTGATAAAAAAAAGAGTTTAATGTAATAATCTCTATCTTATTGAAAGTTGTCATCGTTATGACAAATATAGAGAAGGCCGTACTCGTTTATTTATTTGAATGAAAGGAAAACTGAAATTAGCCGAATTACATCAAACCTGTCAGCAGAGAGCACTGTTGCGCAACGCATGAGCCTCAAAGAGCAGGGCAGAAACAAATCCAGACAAATCAGTTCAAATCAAGCAATTCAAGAGTAAGCCAAGGGGGGGACAAATCTTAATCTGCTTTTTAAGACTGCATTTACAAATACTAAGGGTGGGAACAAAGAGCTGAGGTGAATTCTCCAGTAGCGCCTGAAATGCTATAAAACATTAGCAGACCAACTTGTTTGATTCAAGAGGATGGTGCTTGTGCCCAAAAAGGCTCTGCGCTGAGCCACTTCTAATCTGAAGGAGAAATCACCTTACACAGATGCAGGAACTGGTTCAGGTTTCATTTTATTATGAAATTAATATTTCAGAGTTTCTGTGATTGCAACATGTAATTTTAACTGGTCTACATTGTCCAGTGCACCTTTGAAAATGAAATACTTTTAGATGTTTTTTTTAATTATCATTTCTAATTCAAGGTTAATAGTGTGTTTTGTTTTTTTGTTTAGAAAAAGGGAAGTCAGACTATTACACTATCGCTTTGATATCCTTCAGCCTCTATTGAGGACCTTGTAAAACGTTTTTGTTCTGATATCATGAATATTATGGAATAAAATACCTCAAAAAGGACCAAACTTGTTTCTGGAAAGGGGAAAAAAGCATTTATGGAGGAATACTGCAGCAGTTAGAACTAAACAAAATGATGTAGACAAGCTGGATGCATGTAAAGAAAGATAACTCCAGGTTCAGGCTGACATTTCTCTTAATGCCTGTAATCCGGTGTTAGAAACAGTGATCTGGTTATACTTCTCGGACATTATCATTGAAAACACTAACATATCCAGGACCCTGCATTTACCAAGGATGATAGGCTGAAAGACCCCACATCACCTGAATCTCCTAATCTCTTATCCTCCAGCGATGAATTTGCAGATTTTTTTGGGTGATACGATTCAGAGAAGAAGTCAAGCAAAATGTGATTCCACCTCTGGTAGCTTGGTTAGACCTATCGAGGCTCCAGAACTGGTGGTGCACCAAGATTATTTCAAACTATCCATCCATCCATTCTCTAACACGTCTATCCCTGTTGGGGTCACGAGGGGTGCTGGTGCCTATCTCAAGGGGGCAATGGGCGGGAGGCAGGACGCCAGTCTATCGCAGGGCAAATTATTTCAAACCATTAAACTATATATATTTGTTAGAAACTGTTCATGACCTAAAATCCATTATTTGTTGCCTGGATATGGTTTTTACAAATTTCCTAAAAAAATTGGCTGATTTGTATCTGCAACATCGCAGATCATCTATCTATCTATCTATATATATATATATATATACATAGATGCTCCTCTTCACTCATGTGATTTTCCAGATGCAGTTCACACAGCTGATCATAACATTTTGATTTATAGGCTGGAAAAGGACTGAATGGGATAGGCAGGTACTGTACTAAGGTGATTTTGAACTCTTTTGGGAAACTGGGACTTCTCTGTGTGATCTGGTAATCATACATCTGAACAAACACAATTGTGTTTCTAAAGGCTCCATCCTCATTACCTTTTTATTTGTCATCTATACGGACCTCCCAACCAAGATTAAGGAGCAATTATACATTTCCCACAATATTTAATGTGATGACATACAACTTAACACAAACGTGTGAGGTGTCAGCATCTGTTCAGTAATTTTCTTACATTTTTATATACTTTTTTGTATTTTTGTATTTTGTTTTCAACAACTGTCTTAAATGAGCATTTACATGTTTTTTTTCTTTTATTGTGATGCTTAAATTTTACCATTGTTCTCTCAATGTATTTATTGTATCAAATATAATCTCTCTCTCTTTATATATTTATTTTTCTGCAAATGACTTTGAAAGTAAACCTGCCTTGCCTTCTGTTGTGTGCAAGAAATAAACTACTACTTTAAGACATAGGTGAGAGCTGAGTGCTGGGTTTGTGGAAAGCTGAATGCGTCTGCGGGTACATTGTACAGTGTTAGCAACAAACCTTTCAGTTCAGAAGATTCCTTAAGTTATTTTGCAGTCAAGAGCTTGTCAGATAGGAAGCCTGTAAAACACCCGACTTTGTGTATTCATTAGGAGAAAGCCAAAGGGAGTGGTTTTCATTCAGGAGGCAAAAATACAAAGGACTGCTTCATCTGGGTGACACAGTCACTGTGGATTCATTTATTAATTCAGCTTTGCTTTGTAAGTGCAACGTGTGCTTAAACCTTTCCCCAAAGACACTCATGGCATAGCCCTTAAACAGGGGTCACCGACCTTTCTGAAACTGAGGGCCACTTCACTGGTGTTGTCATACGGAGGGCTACCAGTACTGACCTTTGAACTAGAGGAGTCAGAGTTCACCCTAAGTTTATGTAAAATAAATACATTTGTCATGTTTTGTTATAGATATTGTCATTTTTAAATCAATATAAACGCAAGTGTGAATAAACAGGAAGTGTAACAGAATAAAATAAAAATAAAAAATAAAATTTTAGATGCAACTCATTGCTGGATTGGGCTTTTTTTTTTTTTTTTTTCAGAACAGGCTAATCTGGACCCCGTGTGGCCCTTGGGGGCTCAACTAAAACAATGCCACCATTAGTGATGAACCATGTTACTCATGTCAAAAACAAGCATTTTGTCACAAAATGGGGGGGGGGGGGGCAGCATTGATTGATTCCCTGAATGGTTTTCCATGTGCAAATAACAGAGCACTTCCAATATTCACAGCTCTTGATCTATTCTCATTTCCCTAAATCCTATAATGTAGGTCTTTGAAAACATTCATAGTTGATATCGATAATTGCACTATTGAAGTCATATATGATCCAAATCAGATATATCTGGAATGTCTTATTGAGTATCAGCCTCTGCCTCTTAGAAAAGCTTTTACTGGAAACCCTTAAAATTGGTGTTTATGTTTCTTCTGAAGCCCAAATTTAATTTGAGTAGATTGTTTGATCTATAATATGTTTTTTTATTTGCTTTAATAATTACTTTTAAAAATCATATGGTTACAATATGTATATTTATATATGCAGAAACTCCAAAGTAGTGACAGAACCAAACTAATGTTCCTTATATTCCTCTTTCAACTCATTTCGGTCCATTGAATTTTCTTGCTTCTTGGCTCATGATTGTATTCCTGCAGGAAGGGAGTGACCTATGGATGCATATTCATGTTGTGAGTCATTAACAGGGATAACACCAAGAATTATGGCTATTATCAATCTTTTCCTTAAGCTTTCTAAAGTATCAGGCAGACCCTTGGCCTCTTACTTAAGTATAAAATAAAAATGTTTTTTTGCGGTACTTCCTGCAGATTTCTGTTGCAGAAAGTTCTACAAAACTAAATCTTAAGCATTGAAATTCTGTGCAGCCTTTTTTTTTTTTTTTTTGGTGCAAAGTTGCCCTGATTTCCAGCTAACTGAAAACATCTGTCTGCTGGCCTTTTCTTTTCTATTGCAGACAGGTGAAAACAATGACAGCTCAGCTGGAAGGCATGAGAGGCTCACAGCAGAAAGCACTAAAACTTCAACATTCTCCCCTTGGAATGTAGCAAATGTTACTCTGAAGAGTGAAAAGATGTGTTGTAAAAAGGATATTTAAAAAAAAAAAAAGTCCTTTACTGCAAAGGTGCATATCTTAACTAAGTCTATGATCCAAACAGATCAGATTGTAAACTCTTTATAGGTAGTTGTGGGAACCCTGGATAAAAAGAAAATGCAATTTGGGAGGGGAAAACACAATCTCTGCCAGCTGTATTGAATAAACATTTCATGAACAGCGTTAGATGTAAACCCATATCTGATTGAAGGGTCGTAGTTTTATCTGAGTGTATCGGTGTATATGCAAAGGAGCTGGTAGTTGGATGAACTTCACTAGAACTGTCAGCAGGGCGTGCAGTTGCGTCGAGCAAGACATGCGAGCCAGCTCAATGAATACATGCTCCTTCATGAACTATGCATACACAGATGTCAGAAAATCAATGACTTTGTGCAATTTTAGAAGCAAATATCATAGAAACTGCACTATTAAACACTGTAATTGGATTATGCATTTGTTATTTCCCCGTATATTAAATTAACACAAAATTACAATCCGCTTTTTGTTTTTTTATTGATTTGGAGACATTTTTCAAATTTGCAGCCCTTTTTATTAGTGGCAGCAATCCTGCTACAGTTTTGAACCACTTGTAAATCAGTTCCTCAGCACTGTGAAGTGTTGTAAATCGATTAATTTTAATGTCATGGACATCTAAAGACACCACAGGAGAACTTCCATAAAATTTCTCCCATCTTTAGTTATGCTATCTTTAGCATGCTATAGCAATGAAAGTTAAGGCTTACAGATAACTGCAAAACCTTCCTGAATAGGCCTTGTGAACACTAATGCCAGAAATCATTATTTAAAAGCAGAATTTTGTATTTTTGTATGTGTATTCATGCTCTCTTTGTCTTATATCAACATTTGATTGATGATCCGAAACATTTAGAGCAACAAAAAATTTAAAAACAGAATGTATCAGGTACTGTAGATACTTTTCACAACACTGTATTGTGCCTGTAATGTTTTTAGAGCTACAACTCCATCTTCTCTTGAATTATTTATAGATTAAATTTATGCTACCACTAATGGATTTGGTTTTGCAGTTGGCATATGAGCTTTTTTTCTGCACATGAAAATCTCCTGCTCCTTCCTGGGTTTGTTGTTTTGATTAAATATCAAAACTTTCTAAGCAAAGTTTTATGTGTTTTTTTCCGGAGGAGTAACATAACACCTACAGCATCAACTCAACTTCTCACTTATGAGAGGCCCACACAACAGATTTTTTTTGCTATTTATATTAATTCACAATTTTTGTGAGCCATTGTTTGTATATTCCATCCAGAGGGGATAAAAAAAATTAGGTGAAGAACAGACTTAGCTTATTCTACCGCTGTTTCTTCTCCACATGTAATGCCAATCGGCTAAATAGAGACCGGACCCCAGGTGACGGCTGTGTTTCTGTATTCACATATAAATCAAGTCTGAAGTTTTAATGCAGGATTTTTTAACATTAAACATGAATGTTTATTTTGATGTCATCATAGATGTTTCTGTAATGGTGATACTGCAAAAATCCAGTGGATTGATAGATGGACTGACACCTTTACAGAAATGGATATAGAATAGACATTTGTGAATATAACATTTTTCTAACAATTGTCAGTTTCTCCTACTTATTCAGACCGGAGAAGCTTGCAAATCAATTTCAATCCTTTTCCGGGTTTTGAAGGAGCCCCGTTTACCCATTTTTTGTTGTTTTTTTTTAACCCTGTGCATGTTTTATTTCTAGACTGTTCAGTTGCTTCCTGGAAAGAGACGCTCGCTTGAAAAAACTTTTATTGTGGAAAGGTCTTCATTGTTCATTTTACAAAACACCAGACAGTTTCAGCTAGACCGATTCTATAATTTAATCAAACATCACAACCTTCAAAGAACATCTAACACATGTGAAGAAGCTCTCTCTCTCTCTCTCTCTCTCGCTCTGTCACAGATCATCAGTTCTCACAACCCGAGTAGAGAGGGAGGCAAAAACCAAGACAAATATAACTCTCATGTTGCCTATTAGAGTCTGTTTGGAGGAAAGAACAAGGGTGAGATGATATGGCACAAAGTTGGCATTTATGATACATATTAATAAATTAAATTTCATTTGATCACATAGTATGAAACATTGTCTGACATGACAAAAAAAAAATATGCGAGCGCTTACAGATCTTGCTTGGCACAGGAGGTGTGGGAACTCATTACAAGCTTTGGCACCACTGAGATGTTTTTTTCTTCTGTTTCAAATGTTCAAAATGTACCAATATTTAACTGGACTGGCTTGTATAAGAGGGTGGTACCAAAGGAAAAAAAAAATCCCTTTGCTTTCTTTCAATACCTGGTTCTCTTCCAGTACTATTTATTGAGGACCACTCACTTACCAAGGGATTTTTCTTCCGTTTGGAAAAAAAAAAGACAGAGAATAGCACCCATCATGCAATTTAACCAACAAGAAACTGGCTAGCTTTGTGCCAAAAGCAACCACGCCTTAAGCGATATGCTACATTCATGCTATAATTCCTTTAGACATCAATTGTTTATTTTATTTTTTTTGCTGTCAATTATGTATTATTTTGTTTAAACCTGCTCAGATGTGTAAATCTTTGCGTGTAAACTTTTTTTATTTGTCCCTTGTCAAAGAAGAATAGTGATACGAAACACAGTTTGTTGGTGGTGAATTTCAAAATTGCTACAGCTGAAAAAAATTCAGCAAGTTCCTCATTTAATTTACTGTTATACACCTTTTTTTTTTTTTTACAGTGAACTCAATATTTATGGAAACTCTTTTTTCTTTTCTTCTTTTTTATTTTTCTTCCTTTTTTTGAGATGCACCAATCTGAGTGTTACGGTTGATTTCAGATGTTATTTTTGTAAAGCTTCAACTTTCTGACAGAAATCTTTGCTGATTCCAAAGTTTCCGCAAACATTTTATTCTAGCCTTGCTTCTCTAAGTGGTAAATCTTTATTTATCTATATGTAAATTATTATTATTGTACGATCACGGAGTTGATGTTTAGATGTCCTTAGTGTTGTATATTAGTGATCACCACAACTAGTGTAGTTAACATTACTAACTGTAAAGAGCGGTCTCCATGTGTATTATTAACAGTGGTTCTCAAACTTCTCAGACCGAAAAAATTTGTGGACTCCACCAGAACAACACTGGATAAAAAGGGATTTTTTTTAATTGAATACATTTCTTTTGATAAGCCTTTTTGTTGTGTCCAAAATGTGTAGTTTCTGCTGTTTTATTAAAAAATTGGAAGAAAAAAAATTGTAAGCCTTTGAAGAAACAATAAATTAATATGTGCAATGTAGCCTAAAAAAAACTCCATTATACATTGAAACAAAATTTCATAAGATATATTTTAAAAAAAAACACTTCAATGGGACAGAAAAAGCATGGTTCTTTGGCAGATACAAATTTCTTTCATTAGTCAGATGCTGATGTTGGTATAGTTTACAACAATTTAATTTCTTAGTGCTTTACTCGCTGCGTAGGGTATTTAAAAACTACTTTTCCCTCTGATTCTGTCCATTAGTTTTCGTTTAAACTGTGTGGTTAATGGCAGATCCAAGTCAGTACATGGATCTGAGAAGGATGTCAGATCTAGGTGCTGTGTCCAGAGACAAGTTAACTAACATTAGCAGTATAAACGAATTACTATGTAAGTCTTTGTGTTTCATTAAGTCCAACACTAAAGTAAGACATTCACTAACAGGGACTGGACGGTACAAAATAAGGGACATTTCTAATGATACTGTGAGATACTGTCAAAAGTGCAAATAAACAGTTTATTTCCACAAATCTTACAATGTGGTAAACACGTGGCAGCCCTGTTAGGTATTCTGGTCAGTGTTGGTAAGAAACCTGCACCCATCAGGCAAACGATCAGTGCTTACGTTCCTATCTTCAGAAAACGAAACACAACTAAGAAAGTCCAAGTCTTGTTGTGTTACTGTTTTAAACTGTCTCTCATCCTGGTGGTACTTAGCAAATTAGAATTTGCTATAATGAGGTTGAGAACCACTGCTCTAGAGAGAATGTAAATCTTTACCTTAGCTCTGAGAAGACCGAGGCTGTCAACGTTTTATATTGATGTACCCTCTTTACTTTGTTCAGCCTTCCTGTCATCTGCTGAAGTTTATGGCTCTTTTCTTTCAAACAGTCTCCTACAGCTTTTGTGCTTCCTCTGATTGCTCCACCTTCCCTCAGTAACACCTTCCACACCCAGCAGTGTTGTTGTCAGTGCTTACTTATGCCTTATTCGTTGGTTGGAAGAAAGATAGTATTTTTTTTTTTGAGTTTTTGACATCGCTGCTCTGAGCTGGTCAGCCAATTTATTGGTGCATCTCTCCTTTTACGAGACCTGTATGACATTCATGGTAAAAGTAGCCATTAGATTGGTGTTTAGTAGTCTGAGCCACCAAATGGACACTGTGGTGCAACGGAGAAGTCTGCCATCAAACCCCAAACGCACCCAGCCCCAAAATTCCCTTTCACAGCCATCCCAGAACTTGACTGAGAGTTTTGTGTCTATCCTGCTCCGTTCGTTGAGTCCTGCAAAGGAAGAAGGCGACAGTCTGCTCAATTTAGGGGTCTCCCTTCTGCTTTGTCCTGAGCCCCTGGCGCTCCATGATATTCCACAGCTTGCGCAGGTTGGACTGGGTAATGGCGTCGTCCGGTTTGAGCTGAAGAGCACGCAGGTAGTTGGCCTCCGCCTCGGGAAGCTTGCCGTTCAGGTGCAGGATGGCGCCGAGGTTCATCAGAGCAGCTGGGTACTGGAGGAGGGAGGGGGGGGGGGGGCATGATGCATCACAGGAGACAAAGCAGTGCCTTAGAAATGATGAGTGACATGTGAGGTGTTGCGTTTCACGATTGCAAAACTCGGAACCCTTATTAGGGCAAACTATTTTAAACCTGACCTTCTTAGCTCTACGCTTGACACAGACATTTATCAGAGATGCAGGTTTTAGGAACCTGGCCAGACTTTTTGTGGAAGACAAATTCATGGCCTGTTGCAGCATTTTTAGGTCACATCAACAACTTTAGGAGACTTGACTACAGCAAATCCGGTTTTAGGGCGTTTTTTTTTTTCTTTTTTAAAGGAAAAAAAAAGCTTTTGTCTGTAATGGGCTGAAAAAAAAAGTAGTGGTGAAATTTATAATTCAAGATTTATAGTCTTGGCCATAATGAAATATCACAGTAAGAGAAATGGATGAACATGAAAGCAGTACACCAACAAAAAGGTGGTTAAAGACTCTGTATGAGCTGGAGCTTAGTATTTATACCAGTATTTATATATAAGCTACCATTAATCAAAGAACCGTATTTCTTAGAATGCAGAATAAATCCATTTGGTTTTAAACAGTGGTTGATCACCGAGAGTCTGCAAAGTCCTTAACAAATGTAGCTGACAAATACACCCAAATCTCCTAGTTGTCTACACGTCATCCGCACAGATCTGGCCTTGCTCCCAGGCCCCCGCACACTCACAGCATGATGTACGGGTAGAAATTTGGCAACTACTTCACATATCTTCCTTCTCAAACACAACAGTTGGTCTCTTCTCAAAGAGTACATTTCACCAGTTTGCATACCGTTTTCCCCCCCCCCCCCCCCCGACTGATCTCAAAACCTTGTCTTTCACACCCGACGTAACAAACGAGGTGGTAGGGAAAGTTTCATGCAGGAACTGTTGGTTTTTCTCAACTCACACGAGTCGAGCGAAATGCGAAAGCTCTTGGAAACTTTGCTCTGTTTAATGTTCCTTACAGGACCCATGTACACAGGGGAGACAAACTACACCTATTCAGACAAATGTGGATTCCTCCGCCTCTGTAAACAGTGGAAGACTGATCTGTGGAACACTGGAATGGAGAAATATTTCTATTGAAATATTATATATACAGAACCCACACGTTTCTGCCACAATTTTTTTTTAAATATTACTTTGTAGTAGCCAGGTTATCTTAGAACTTTTCAATGACGTTTTGAGAAGTTGCAGAATGTATCACAATCTTTAAATGTTTTTCCTCTGGACATCTGTTGATTTTCTACAGCTTTCTATGCACAATTGGTTGTGAAGTGTTTTTGGCATCATTGTGCTGTAGTTTAGTCAGTTACCTTACTAACCACCATTGCTTTATCAATTGCAGTTTATTGTGGACATTACTGATCAGAAAATTAAATAAACCAGGCCTACAAAAATAATACAGTTAACCAACTAACCAAACAGTGTGAAGCTCTGTGTGGTTTCTTGGCACAGGCCCATCATGTATGCACAATCCACAAATTCTCAACAAGGGGAGGATTAAGGCTATAGGAAAATCTTCGGATTAGTCAATTTTGTCAGTTCCAAAAGCGATTCTGATGTGTTTTTGGGATTTTTGTCCTGTTGGAACACCGAACTGCTACCAATTTTTGATCATCTGGCCAGAACTGACAACTTAAGACAGGGCTGTCCAAACTTTTAGGTATATGGGCCAAAATTGTCAGGTCCAAGGAACTTGAGGGCCGATAAATTAATTTTTTTTTTTTTTTTTGTAAAACCAAAAAAAATTATGTAATTTTTTTAGCTGCTCTACAAAATATGATCATTTTAAATAAACAAATTAGTCAATTTTTTTCTAGGAAATGAATGTGTCAATTATTGTAGGTCCAAAATGAAAAAAAAGTGTTTTGCTAATTTGTTGTATTCAAACATGGTCGTCCAGTTTGCAAATTATTTTTAATCATTTAATTTGACTCTTTAACAATAATAAACTTTACTCTTTTTGGTAAAATGGCCCCCCAGGCCGCACTTTAGACATGCCTGCCCTAAGATGAAATGAAATCACAATTTAGAAACAACCCAATAACCACAAATAAAGTGAAGTATAAACTAAAAGATGCTGGACCACCAGTGTCACAAGCGTCCATAGTGAAGCTAGCTTTGCATTGCCATGGATTCACACTGTGCGAACCAAAAATGGAAACGCCTGATCCAAAGTCAACACCTTCAAGTCTGACTGAAATCTGTAGATGTCCACTCGGACAAGTCAAATGTCTTCCTGTTTAAGGTTTTATAGTCAAATCAAACGAAGACTGATCTATTTGTTCATGTTGGGATTTAAAACAGACTAATAAAGGAGAAGTATTATGCCTAAATCATTCAACTTCCCCTAAAAAGAAACAGTTGTATGACTGAAACTCAGACACACTGTGACGATTCTCCGGCATGGTGGAGGTAGCATCATGCTGAGGGTCTCTTTTGCTGCCCTGGTACTTTTAAGCTGCAAACTGGAGGGGTGTACGTACGTACGTGTATGCTTGAGCCTATATTTATTTTATATTTATTTATTTGAGAAAATCCACCAGAATTAAAACTTTTGCAAACAATTCTTGTTTAAAAACAAAACACAATTGAAGTTGAAAGCAGTCATTTAATCTCAAACTGTCTTTCAGTGATTGCAGCTGGTCGAGGGTGATGGTAGACTTCACTGAGGATGCTTTCACAGCAGCAGATAAAAGATTCACCTTCGATTTTAAATTGTTTTTAATGCAGCTGCGGATCAGATTATGATTGAATTTCTTGAAAATTATCCTTGTTTTGCACTACTTTATGTGCCTAATAGAGACAGAAACAATCTGACTGACTCAATGCTCTCATGGCAAGGTGGCAAAGGTTCATGCATGGCCATATCATATCACCAACCAACCAAAATACATTCAATAAATATACAGTACTCACAAAAAAGTCAAAACATGAGGTAAGTATCCAGAACTTGCCTGATATTTTGTGGCATTTTTGGATAAAGCTCTCCAGTCAGAGAGAGAGAAAAAAAACACATATTCATTACCTTTCCTCTGCACGTACAGTACAGCGAGTGCTGAATCTTTCATGACCTGAAACCTTTTGGATTAAACTGATATTTGAGAGTCTGTCGCTCACTAAGCAGCATGTGTGCAGGGAAAAATGTCAGAGACAAAGCCCCCCTCTCATCCTGACAAATGACGAGAGAAGCCCTCTGCGTGTTCCACAGTGCACAGGAAGGATTCTAGGCTACAATCCAATAAGTTTAAGCCAACTTGTTTTTCGACACAGATAAAGAAACAATACTGGATTCGGTTTTCCGCGGGAAAAAGCAGGTGAGAATTGATTCATATATTTAGAATACCCCCCCCAAAAAAATCTATACAGTTAAGGTTTGAGCAGACTGAAATGATGGAGGACATCATTTAAGGGACGTCTGACGTAGATGAAGGTGCAGTTGAGCTAATCCAACAGGAATGGGTGGGGAGGGGAGATTTGACGGTCCTGCTTTGAGGCGCTTAGCAATATAAGACTGGTTAATGCAGTGGAGACATGAAGGTCAGACCCTTTTTTTTTTTCTTTTTTTTTTGCTGTAACGGTGCATAAGTCACAGAGCCCAGAATTGCAAACCAGACCACCATAACAAATCACTGCAGGAAGCTCCCCCCCCCCCCCCCCCCCCAGGCCTTGTTCCTGAGATTTTAAACGGGTTCTCCTACTGCGCACCTCCGCACACCCTTCGTCTTTGAAGTGACTGATGCACACAGGACAGAAACAGGATGTAATATCTCCAAACTTCCTTAGCCGCGTGTGCTGACATAAAGAGATGTGATATCCCCCAAGGCTCCGTCTGTTTAACTACACTAAGATGATCGAGTGTTTGCTCGGAAGCCGCGACTTCAGCGTCGGACGGCAATAACCACTAAGCTCATTTCTCTCTCTCTTTTTTTTTTTTTTTTTTTGCTGTTGTGATTGCTGAGGCGCACGGAGGTGGCATCTCGCAGAAATAAGCAGCTTCTATTGTCTGCTCAACATTATTGGAAGAACAGAGCTATACCACAATGTCAGAAAGACTGGGGAGGGGAGCATAGGGTTGTAAAATGTAATTCACAGAGCAGACATGTGTGCGCAGCGGTTCCATAATAAGTGCAAACAGGCCCAGGTACTTACGTCTGGTCTGAGGCCGGCTGCACGTTCATACTGCCGCTCTGCTGCCTCGTTCAGATTGGCCTGTCTGCGAAAGAAGAAGAACACGGATTGAGAAAAAAAATGACCCTACCCCTAATCTGTTTTCTAGGATCCTGAAATGATGAAACACACTATAATATTATTTAGTAGCACCGTACTGGAGTACAGTAACCCTATAATTATGGCTATCCAATTTCATAATTTTAAATATTAAATTTGTATTAATTACGCAATACTTGAGTAGCCTTCTTACTGAATGCTTTTTCTTGGCTGACAATTTCTTGGCTGACAACTTTTTACTTTTACTTGAGTAAAAATGTGTTGAACTATTGCTGCTCTTACTTGAGTACAATTTTTTGGCTGCTCTACCCACCACTGGTGAGAGTGCAGGTGCCTCTCATCCAGTTTCAATAGTTCTCTCAGGGTGACCCTGAAAGGGATTAAGCAGCTATAGAAAAAGAATAGGAATGCAAGGATGGATGGACTGAGCACCTTGTGTAATTCTCTGAGCATGAACCTGATTATGGCAGCTATATTTTCACTGTTTCAGCACTCTTGAATACGTTTCTGTAAAACAGATGAAATAGCTTTAACATAATGAAATTGATCAGAAAAATCACATTTTAGGACTAATGGTTACTCCTTTCACCTGGCTTGTAATAAGATATGGTATATTTAGCATTTTGTGTTGCTACAGGAGTTAATCATGTCAGCGTTGGTCAGCATCCGCTCTAACCGCACGGATGTAAAGATTCTGCTGGAGCCAAAAACCCTTCAAACATCAACGAGTCCTCCCTCACATGTTACAGCTGGATGCATGTCAGCAAAAGTTCAAAAGTACGTAGAAAAACATTTAAAGAATACATGAAGCGGACTTTGCTTTGCCAAAGCTAATAATGTAAAAAAAAAAAAAAGCCCTTCCTGACATGGTAATTCATATTTATAAGGCTGCGACAAAAGTAAAACATGGCTTGAACTTTTGTTCAGGCTCTCTTAACGTTTTTGCTTCTTTCCTCTTGTTTGTTTGAGGAAATGCTAGAAAATGGAAAATTGAGGATAAAGATTGAAGAAAGCTAAATTAAAAGCAGCCATGGTAGCTATAAGACACAACATTAAATATAATTTTTTTCACTAATAAATGTTCCATTAGAAAAAAACGTATTTATTTATATATGAACAAAAATGTTTACCATATCAAACTTGTTAGGATATTCTTATTCTTTCTTTGTTGTTTTTTGGCTGAGGAAAATGTGGAAAACCCTAACAGCTAGTGTCACGTCATTTAGCTGAAATATTTATATATTATCATTAAATAAGTGGCCGTCTACCAGTCTCTGACATTTCTTCTGAGGAGAATTTGCCCCAATCCTTCCTTTTAGTCGTAAGATGTTTGATGGGTGTTTTGCATGTGCAACATGTTTCAAGTTACCCCACTTGCGCATGCATTTCATATCGACAGTAGCAAGATCCTGCTGTTGTTCCCATTGACGATATTTTAAGGTTTTTGGAGACTTTTAGCAACTTGTTTCAGGGTGAACTTTTAGCAGCTTTTCTAAATGTCCTCCACTTGTGTAAAATGCTCCTTACAGTGGAATGGACGATTCCAGCTTCTTTTCAAACCTCTATAAACCCCTCACGACACTCATAAGCTGCTGCAATTGTCTTTTTAAAGACCTTGGATGACTCCTTTGATCTTAAAATACTGTTCACTCTCATGTTAACTATCAGCAGCACACGGAAATAAAAGTCTGGGTTTCAAATGCCTTTTTAAAATGCTGAGGAATAATGTTCTAATCATGAGATTTTGAGGCGATACGACCGTGCCGACATTTAGCTGTTTTAAGTAGGAATAAATGTGGGCTGTGCTTTTTTTTAGCCCTTTACCAAAATTATAATTTTCATTACATTTTACAGAGCATCTTAAACTCATTTGCAGTTTTTATTATTTATTTATATTGCTTGAATTCCTCAGTATTGTACAGATATGTAATCAAAGCATACGGGCTTGCATTGCATGAACTCATTTTCTTTTTTTTTATGACTTTAGAGCACATCCACAAAGGCCAGGGCTTGTTTCTCATCTTCACGATTCGTTTCGGTGTTAACAGGTGTTTGTCACATCATTTAAACCCTAATCGCTCTGAAATGAAGTCGTCTCGGCTGAGAACTACCAGTCAGTCGGAACTCGGTGGGCTGATCTGTCATTTGGATTTATTTCTGCACTTTCAGCAGCAAGCCAGAGCCAAGCCTTGAGAGTTTCAACTTGTTGCAAACCCTCGGCGCGGGTGCTCCGACAGGGATGCAGGCGGGCAGTAATGACTTCAGCAGATATGTGGAGCAAAAAAAAAGAAAAAAAAAAAAAGAAGGAAGGTTCTCCATTCCAATATTCCATTCAGTTGCGGAGATCCTGGGACAGGGAGGTTGTGTGAAGCCTTCTCTTTGACACTTTTCAGGAATTATAAGCTGCTTGTGGACGTGCTTGCCAGACTTATGAGGGAAAATTCTCCAGCCGCTCTCTTTATAAGCCCCTGGGTAAAAAACTCATAATGATGGACTGAAGCTGCATAGATCTTTATACGTATATCGTATAATAATTTAATAACTAAATGACGTTATTAAAACACAGTAGTGGAAATAAACCATAAATGCTAAAGGAGTTGGCGACAAACTCTGCAAATGTGGGATTCCAAAACATTTTGGGAAACATGTTGTCATCCGGCGTAGGTGGGGGGGGGGGGGGTGAGGGTGGGGGGGTAGGATGCTGTGTTTCTGTCTACAAGCAGTAGCCAACCTTAACATGTGTGCAGCATTGAAGACCACGTCAAATTCATCGACGTCCAGCTCCGCAGCTCTCTCAGCCATCTCCGCAGCTTCTTTAGGCCGGGACTGCTCCAACAGGAACTGACCTGGAGATCAACAAATTACTTTATTTCTACTAATCCTTAAGCAGCATGGCATCAACAGAACAGAAGGTAAACTCAAAATTGAACTCGTGAAATTATCTTTTTTTTTTTTTTTTTTTTTACTACTCCAGCAGGAGCTTTGTTATATCATTACTTTTGAATGGAGGAGAGATCTAATTTAGTTGACACATTTAGAATATCTGTTAGCCTCAAAATTAGGAGCACGGCTCCTTGTTGATGGCTTACTTGAAAAAGCAAGTTTCCAAAATGCTTAACGACCCTAAAACCTTGATCTCCTTTGATCCGTTTGATGGTTGCGTTTTAGCTCCAGAGCTGTTTAGCTCAATTTCTTCCAATAACACTTCTCCTCAATAGACTACTTTTTGCATCCGTGGCGCTGCTTCAAAAAAAAGCAAAAAAAAAAAAAAAGCAATACAACTAAGAGAGCTTCATTAACGGCTCCAAGTCTTCTAGAACTTGTTAATTGATTGATCAATTTGTAACTTGGTTTGAGAAATAAAGCTCTGTAACTGGACGCGAGTATTAATCTCAGATTATTTTGCAGCAGTTAGAGTTTAAATCTTGATTAAAATACAGTTTCATTGAATTGTCTCACTCCAAATTATGGATAATTTGTCTTCATTTGTACCTCAAAGCATACCCATCGTCCAAGCATAGTCAAAGATATGATAATTAATTATGATTTATTACTCATAAATTCATTGGGGGTCATAAACCTATCAGGGTCTTATATCTCTTTTTGACAGATGCTATCATCTCTCATAATGCTGAGAAAATTCCCCAGTAGAAATACTTGGCAGCTTCCTTGCACAAAGCTCCACTCCCAAGGTTCAGAGTTATACAGAAAGTACCGCCTCCTTCTGGTGGCACATTTCTGGGGGACATTTCGACCCTGGTGTTCTTTTAAGTCCAGGAAATGAAGTGGAAATGTAGGTAGGGTTGATTAATAGCCACAGAACACTTCCTGGGTTCGTAATAAAGGTTACATTACTGCAACATGCCTTCAAAGAACCTTTCTCTGTTGTTGTTTTTTTTTAATCCACATTAAGTTCACATCAAGGATTTTCAAATGACACATTCAGATAGCTAGAGAAGTTCCTAAGTACCCTGTTTTATTATCCACATCTACTGAATGGGTGCTTCTAGAGACCATGTTCACATTTGAGTACACTTTTTGTCATCTTGTTGACAGACAAAAATAGTAAGAAATGGGTAAGAAGAATTCCTCAGGACCATAAAAAAAAAAAAATCAAGAAAAACTAAAGAAGAACCCTAGCTTTAAGCTACTAAGAGCTGTTATTCAGTATGAGAACACATGATTTTTTTTCAAGTGAGCTTTTATTTTATTTCATTTCTTTTTTTTTTTTTTGCGCTTTTAATTGTTATTTCATATCTTGCTGTGCTTGTATGGTGGGCAGGGGGGTAGTTATTAAAGTGAACCAAAGGAGAGGAAAAAGCTTTTGGAGAAATAACCCCACATGATTGGCAACTCTGAAGGCCACGGAGAATGAGGGAAACAACCGAAAATGTGACGCTATAATTGCTTTGTTCGCCGGCGTTTCAGAACAAAGATGAGACGGAGGTAATTCATGTGCACTCCGAAGGGAGCCTGGCCACCTGGCGAGGCTCTCACAAAGTGCCCATAAAATATCGGCGGAGCCTGACGACAGATGTTGCCAAATGCAAGAGGACCAGGAATGCGTGGAGGCTCGGATGAGGCTCCTTTGCTTTGACTTTCTGATCGGGTCTGAATGAAAGCAGCACACGCTGGGTCATATCGGGGGCTGTTTACATTAAAATGTGTTGCAGAGCACAATGACCTGAAAGAGGACCTCGTCTGTGGGGCTCGGCCTTAATGTCCTCCTCTCCGAGTGCACTCCCACGTGCGAGTCTCTGCGTATTTATCTCTTCTGTTACACGGTGGACAGATATCATCACTCCTTACACACTCATACTTGAGGCTCATCCAGCAAATCCATGATACTACAGCAGACAGATTGAAGATAAAGGAATGAAACAGCTAGAAAAACATCACCTTTAGCAAGAGGCTACAAGATAATAGTGGGGGGGTAAAAAAAAAGCATAGTCCAAAGGAGAGTGAGGACTTGAGAAAAGGAAGTAACTTGATCCAAAGACAACAACAGACCTCCTGCTACTGACCAAGCTAGACTAAAAGATATCAGACAGGAGAAAGAAACAGGATGGATGGAGAGATAAGGAAGTAGAGAAGGAGAGCTTTGCACAAAAAGGGGTCTTCAGCAGAGGAGGACGGTTTTCATTTCCTCTGAATATCCTGGAGAAATCAAAAAAACGCTCCATGGATCATGTTTATTCAGACTGATAGGAAATAACGCACCAACAGAAGCACAGCAACATCGTGTCGTGTTTTCTATCTGTGATGTAATGTAATGTATCGTCTGCAAAACTTCAAACAACTCTAACTTCAATAGCAGCAAGTATCAAAAGTAACTTGGCGAGTTAATCTGCAAGAGAGAGAATGTCACTCTTTTATTTGTTTTTATAATCTTGAATGTTATCAAAAAAAAAAAAAAGAGCACAACAATTTGCACCAGAATGAGTTTACAACTAAACTGATCTCAGGGTATTTTTACAGAAAGGAAAATAAATCCTAACGAACCTAATCCTCCCCTGTTCACTGCTTGGCAACTCTTACTCACAGGAAAAGCCTGAAACAAATCAAAACTTCTAGGCTACCATTTTCAGTCGAGGGGTCGCAGGCAGAATTAAATCATCCGTGTTCAGATAAGGCCAGGAGCTCTGAGAGAATCCTGAAATGTTCTAACTGCTGTAGTCGGATGTCTTTGAGGTTAACCTTAAAATTCAAGCTTATTGTTGCTGTAAGTCCAAAGCAACAAATTCAGATTTGTCAAGCTTCAGTAATTCACTGATATGCGTCCCAGAAACAATTACCCAACCAGGTTTAAGGTAGTGTCTGCTGACAAATGACTGACCAAAGGTACGGTATGTCACACAAGGCAACACTGGTGCGTGATTATTGAGGTCTACTCAGTCAACAAACTTTGCATCAACTTCCATCCATTTTAGTAAGTGCATTTAGGCCTAACTCTAACCATATATTGCTGAGCCTAGCTTTGATCTTAACTTAACTCACACCATACATCTACATCTCACACTCAAACCCTAGACAGTTGGTCTACTGCATTAGGTTTTTGTGTAAACTAGTCACCCCCCCCCCAACACCACACGCCCATCCTTATTAAATGGACATAGTGAGGACCATAGATCTATTCATCTTCAAGCCTTTCCATGCCCTAACCTTTACCGATTTATACCATAACCCTAACCCTAAACCCTAAAGCTAAAAGACTCCTTACTCCAGAACCTAACCTCTAGCCCAGCAAATAAATGGTGCCTTTTTCAGTCCTCACTTTACATCAAAGTCCTCACTTTACCAGTAAAATTAGCAACACACATCCTTGTTTATAATACAAAGTGAGGACCGTGCCTTGACTTACATTGACATCCATTCATTTTCAGCCTTTTTTATGGCCTAACCCTAAACCTGAACTTAACCTTTATCAGTTTAAACCTAACCATAACCCTAACCTAAACCTAATTGACACCTCATTTGTGAACCTCACCCCGAGCCCAGAAAATAAAGTGGATGACCCAAGAAAAGATCCCCACTTCATGTTAAAGTCCTCACTTTACTAGTAAAATTAGCAAAAACTGTTCTCACTCAGCTGCAATTACAAGTACACACACAATCACGTGCTTGCCATTTTTTTAACACCACTGAAACCTTTATATTCATCAGTGTTGTTTCATGGCACTTAGGTCAGATACTGCCATTTTAATGGGCTTTAGAAATAAAATTGACCTGATTGTTTTGATGTAACCACTTGGCATTGCTTGGCTTAAAAGGAACCCTTAGCTGAGGTTATACCAAAAAAATAAATAAATCATAGGACCAACAAAGGAACAAAAAAATGCTGAGAAATGTAAGGACCTACTCATTCATTTCAATAATCTGTGCAGACCATTTTACCACAGCGCCGCCTTTGAAATGTTGAATACTCAAGACTTTATGTTTGATGGAGATCAGTTCACCATGTTGCTGGAAACTGCTTAATTCTGATTTTGACAACCAGCGCTTTGGATTAAAAGCAATCACGCACGCTCCAACTGGTAGAAAAGAACTGCTGTCAAATCCTGAGACAACTATGAAGCTATTTTTAGAAATGTTCTAAAGTGTTAGATCTTGAACACCTTTGTGAAAAGCCGTTCGCTGTGCCTATAAATAATAATGTTTTATGCTTCTTACCATAGTGCATGTAGCAGTTCCCTTTAGATGGATCTAGCTGGATTGCTCTCTGGTAATATTTCTCTGCTTCAGTCGTCTCCCCCTGAAAGAGAAATGCAGATAAGTCACCCCTCGCATTCAAGCTTAGATCTTTCAGTCGTATAATCAGGAGCAGGAAGCTGTAAAAATATATATTGCACTGCATGTTTGTGCATATGTTATATCATCAGGTTGACTTCTTGGTGGAAAAAAAAGAGCATAAATTATCATGACTTGCAATCACAAGATACAAACAAAGCCGTTTATTGTGTAACGTAATTCTAATTGTGCGCATAGTTGGTGACTGCTCAAGAAAAATTTCAGTGTGTTTATTAGTGTAGAGCAACAATAAAAAAAAAAAGAAATGCAGCTTCTGAGTGCACGCTGCTCCGTATCTACACGACTTCTGTTTCATGCTTCAGCACTGATTGCTTCCATGTTGCTAGAGGTTGCCGTTCAATAAGAAATGAGAGGGCGGTCCAAATTAACGTTGCCTCATTAGCATCTTAGCATGTCTGCACTTGTCCTAAATGAGTGAAGGGCAATATTAAGCCTGGATGTCATTGGCTTTTTCCTCTTTGCGTTTGCCTAAATTTCTTCTCCAAGCATCCATCAGCACTGCGAGTCATCTTTCAGCATACTTATTAGAGGCTTCAGGCTGGTGTTAAAAGAGAAGGCACATTTTAAAATAACAATCCAAGACAGTCTGGAGATTTATTCACTGGGTTAAGGGTTACTATAAACCCTTGTATGCATCTCTTCATTTGCATTACAGCAAAGTTTTTACTTTGGTTGCATTTTTTTGTTGTTAAACTGAATTACACTAAAATATGCCAACATATTATGAAATTTGACTTCACACACACACAAATGATACCCTTTTTTCATACACAGGCTTTATTGTGGAGTTATACATTATTTTCATCTGTAACAGCTTTAGCTTTTTTATTGTATTTCACATTTTAAGGAGCATGGTTTTGTATTTGAACATTGTTCCCACAGAGCAAAAGTGACATCAGAAACTGATAAAGAAGATAGCAATTTATTCATTGAAAAGGTTTCTCCACGTAAAACTCTTCTTTGTTTAGTTACAAAATGTTGTAAATGAAAGGGGAGCATCACAAAAGTGTTACCACCAAGGTGGGAGCATAAAATTGTCAAAACATGTCTTGACATGTTGACACATTATGAGTTAATTTCATTGAAACTAATAACCCAAGCCCAACCAATGAAAAACAGCTCACACTATAACAAGTGCTGTTCTCCTGGGTCATTTATTGCTAGAGAAATCTACCTTACTCCCAACATTAGTTTCTCACTGTTAACCTAACGTCTATAAAAATATGTGTTCGGTTTATCCAGAATAAAAACCATTCCTTGCTTGATTCAGCCACAAAATCCATATTAACCAATTGTTAACCTATTCCTGATAGTTTTCTTGAAACAGAAATGCTTTTAAAGCCTTTTTGCATAATGAATACTATATCTCACTACTATTCTAAAAAATTAATTGGAGTAAACTTTTAATGTTTATTGAATGTTGGCATGAATAAACAGTAAATTGTAATTTATTAAATTAGGTCTAATGGTCATAATTTGACTTCATAATCTACAGCAGTTCTGGGTTTTGGGAAGACTAACATACATATACATATTATGTATATATTAACTTGTCCGATGATCCCAAAGCGCTTTACTCTACAATCAGTCATTCTCACAATGCGGTGGTGAGCTATGCTGATGCAGTCAGAGAGGGGGCGTCAAACCAGCAACCCGCCAATTGCAGGACGAAAATCCCTAACTCTGGGGGTGTCAATCAATTAATCAATCAATCAAAGTTTATTATTACTTTCCAACAATCCATATGGTGCACAAAGTTCTTTACAAGCTAAAATGCAAACAAAAAGTTGCTGAGGAAAAAATAGATCAAGTATAAAATTGTATAGGAAAATGACAGGATAAAAAGAGATAAAAATTAAAAAAGTGCATAACAGCACAATCCAAAACAATTTTACGACCTATACAGAAAATAAAACCACCATATAAACAAAAGTTATCCACAGTTGAACAGCTAGGAGTGAAAGGCCTGTCTGAACAGATGTGTTTTTAGCTGTGATTTAAAGACTCCCGGCTCAGTGATGGATCGTAGCTGTGGCGGTAAAGCGTTCCACAACTTAGGAGCAAAAACTGCAAAAGAGCGATCACCCCATCCTTTGCACCCAGTCCTGGGAACATGCAGGGTTACAAGCTCTGATGAGCGCAGGGTCCTGACGTTGTGGTGAACACTGATTTTGTACCTATATATAAAATGTATATCTTAAATGAGCTTAATGCTATCTGACCACAGTCTCTTTTCAAACTTGCGACCCTGCTCGGACTCCAAAATAACGTAAAACATTAGATATTCCAACCGTTGCAAGTCTCTGTTGGTGCTCACTGGACATGAAAATGAGAGTAAGGGTCACGTTAAAAGAAAAGTTCAACTCAAGGCAATTCCGTCCAGGTGTCCCAGCACATGTTGGGATAAAGCAAAGAACAAAAGTTCAGGGGGACCTTTCCCTATGCTCTCTGTGTCATTAATTGGCTGAGGGTGCAAAGTCAAAACCAAAATGATTTAATAAGGAAGTGGATTCATTCCATTATAAGCACATCTTCTGGTCTTTTGTTCAGGATTCATCCAATCTCCTGTTTCTCACTCCGCGTAGTGGAGGAGGTGGATGTGTCTGAGGATCTTGCTTGATTCTGCCGCCCTGAGCCTTGGAACACCAAGCAGCTGTCCAGCCAGTGCAGGTGACCCGTGTTTAAGTACAAATTTCATTATCCTCAGATTTCACCAAAACGCGGCGCTATGGGACGAAGGTCTGAAACATAACAGCTGCAAGTACGCAACAGTCTGCGCACAGTCTCAGAGGTTCGTCTCGTCTTCACTCGGCACCTAGGGCTGAGGAAGGAAAGGGGTCAAACGTTTTAAGGAGGGTCACAAAGGGCGCATGGTTCAATTTCCCAATCTTACAGCAAACTCAGCTGTGAACGCATCTGTCGTCACATTTGCTTTTGCTGCGGCGGAACGTCTAAGAGGTTTGACCCGGAGGAAACAAGTTCTTTATCTGCACAAAAGAACATTTCCACTGCCGGTTTGGTTATCTTGTGTGGCTCGGGTTATCTCTCAACACACATGGTTGTAAAATAACACCTGAAACAGATTCAGCCAAACATAAATAGTTCTTATCTAGACTCGCGCAAACTGCCGAAGAAATTCAAACATGTAATTATAGTGTTCTTACACATCGGTTTGTTAAAACACTAGATCCCTTTTCAGTGTCTAAAATCGACCAAAGTCTAGTTAACCACTGAAACAATCCCGGTGTTTAGTTCGCCTGCATGGAAGGTGCATGTTTGTGTCGGCAAAGGGACATACCGTGATTGACAGGAGTTTGCCGTAGGTGAGGTGGGCGGGGATATGGTCCGGCTTGGCTTTGAGGGACTCTCTGTACCAGTAACCAGCCTCTTCCAGCCTGTTCAGCCTCATGTAGGCCTCTCCTGAAACAAAACACACACCAGGGCCTGTGAACGGCTTTTTAAAGATAATATTGACATCAATACCAGTTACAGAGAATTGAGTGAAAATTGAAAAAAATCAACCCTGAAAAAAAAAAATCTAAAGTTATTTTGAAAAGATGGTGGGGACACTTTTTCAACCCTATATGTAACTGCTGAGTACCAAAAAGGTATACTATTTGTTGCCTGTTTAAGATGAGGGATTTTGGAGGCTGGATAATATGTTGCTTAGAAAAGAAAGAGACCTTTGGGGCCAAGAGTGGTTTAAAAGCTAAAGAATGTCAGGTTACTTAAAAGCAAAGTGAGAAGTTTGCTTAGGGTTAAACAGATCACATCAAATACAAGTTATTTACTATAGTACAAAAATAAATGTAGTAGTACCATAATAAATTAAATAGAACATTCTTAAACTAGTATAGTATGGATGTCCTAGTCTGATCCCAGGTACCGCCTCGAGTTCCTGATGAAGTATGTTTAAATGATCAGTATCCTTGGCCCTGACAAAACTCTGCATTTTTTTCATGAATCTAACTACAGCAACAACAAGAGATGAGTTTATTTTTTACAAACAAATGATCCAGCCTAGTGAGCTGTAGGTTAGGGTTGTATTGTAGCTTCTTTATTTAAGTTAAACGTGCAGCATATTTATGCCGACTGGCGTCAAGACGCAATTATACTGTCAAGAAAAATGCTGAATAGAGACTTAAGTGACTGGAGCTTTGCTAATAAATGAGATAAAGCTTCACAAAGACAGCACTAATTTAGACCAAACAGCCTAATATGGACAGAACCTGTTATATTATTACTATGTACGGAACTGGTTGTTTGTGCCGGAGCAAGAAATCCAGATTGACAACACTTATAGTTAGATATTCATTGGCTAAAGATGTACTGAGCTTCTTTTTCTTTCTAAATATTGTTACCATAAAGCTACACTATTTAAAAACTATGGTTCTTGAATTTATACCATTAGCATTTTGGTAAAGGAATCCAAAGAATCAGTTGTAGGCGAGCCAGTTAAACGACATCAGTTTTGAAAAAAAGTCCCCGTTAGCCATCATCGTACCAATACAAACAGTGTAGCTCCCCAAACCCTTCGAACCACCTGACAAAACAGACGTCTTAATTGTAATCTACTCCGTCCCAGGAATTCATGCTGACATTCCCTTGAAATCCCAGCTATGTCATCAGGAGGAGGTTTGAGTAATGCGATTATTGTCAGAATAACAAAGCAGGGGAAGTGAGGTTCGACACAGATCATCTTGAATCCTGTTCTGAAGGACACAAAGTGTGTTTGCACACGCTGGCGGAGTAATCCAACAGGCGGCTCAGGTTCTTTAATTGGCAGTAACTCAAGTCCATTTGTTTTACTTAATTAAAACCACAGATGAACAAGAGGACTTCCGTCTTAAATGGAAACAAAGATGTGAAACTCATCGAAGCGCTGGCAGCACTACTCTCAGGGTTACACTGCATCACCCGAATCAGAGTGACTTATCATTAAAAAGCAGAAATCTCCATCGTAGTTCATTTGCAATTTCACCTCTTAATCTACTGGACTTCAAACAGAGACTCAGCTTTTAAAAATGATCCAACTGTAACTCACCCATCATGTTGAAAAGGCTGTGTGGCGCAAACTGTTTTGGCATTTTCTGCACTGCTTCTTTATAAACAGACAGAGCCTCCTGCAGCACAAGAAAAAAAAAAGGGTCATTTAAAAAACAGGGGTTAAAATTTGCACAATACAGACCATGATATTGAAAAATTGACCGTAGTTGCAGCTAAACTTCTAGTCTTACATTTAATCACAAATACGGTGTTTCGAGAAAGAATCCATATTTTTTTTAACTTTGCACATTGTGTCAAATCAAAACCATGAACTACAATGTACATATTTTATTGGGATTTTATGTTTTGATAACGTCAACACAAGACAAAATAAGACACAAAAAGCATCAAACATAATCAACAGGTGTGGCGTGAATTTTTATTGCACCCCTATAAATTTGTACTTTTTAAAGCAACCATTCGCAGCAATTCCAGCTGCAAGTATTTTGGGTACTTCTCCGCCAGTTTTACACATCTAGAGACTGAAATGTTCACATCTTTTTATTGTTTATTTTTTTTGGAAAATAGGACAGGGAGCATTTGCAAACCATTTTTTAAGTCTTGCCACAGGTTCTCAATTGGATTTAGGTCTGGACTATGACTGGGCCATTCGAACACATGAATATGCCTGGATTTAAACCATCCCTTTGTTCTCTTTGTTTGCTCGTTACAATGTCCAACAATTTGACAGACTTAACCTCCTGCTGGCCGTGCTCATGAAGCAGCTTCCCCAGGTTGTACAGGCAGCTGGTGACGGAGCTCTTATGGGCATGAGGGTCCTTCAGCTTTTCATCCGGAATGTCGGCACAAGTGAGGAAGGTGCGTTTGGCCTCCTCCAAGTTGCCCTTGTTCATGAGGATTATTCCTGTGTTCAAGTAAGCCGCTGTGAGTAAATGTCAAGAAAAAAGACGGGTCAGGTTAATAGAACAGCCACAAAATGTAAACGGGAAATGAATTCCTAAACTTTCAGGACAAGGAACTTATGAGTTACTAAGTTTTGGTGAAAACTTTCACCTAAAGAAAAACTCAAACTACATTGCAGCATTCCTAAGGAGAAAACACAATTGGACTGAAATAAAAGGATCTAAAAGTATAGAATGTAAGTAAAGTTTATTCAGAGAGCACCTTTCACAGAGAAAAAGTCACAAAACATTATACAACATAAATCACATTTAAGTTATAAATAGTACGGAAAGCTACGATAAAATTATGACATAAAAGCCAGATTGAATAAAATTGTTTTCAACTGTTTTTTAAACAATGTCCAGAGTCAATGATCAAAGTATGAGGGGAAAACCTGTATAAGCAATAATATGATCCAAGGGAGGAAAGCGAGGGGTCCAAAAAGCAGATTAAGTAAATATATAAAAAGTCGTAAAAAAGAACTGCATTCACCTGGAAGAGATACGGCTCAGAAGGAATAAAAGGTCATTTATCACACTGAAAATGCAGAAGGGAAATTTCTCCTTTTATATAAAGTTGCCCTTGGTAGAGCAAAAGACAAACGATCATCTCACAGGGGAGCAGTCGGGCGTGATATTAAATGTTATCATTTTTCTGTCAGGCTGAATGAGGGCTTTTAAATCACGATGTAGTCACAAAGCATCTAATTCAGCAATAAAACTGGAGCCCTGAGGAAGTCCAAAAACGGGACTATCGGCATGCATGTCATTAACCGAGACAAACCCAAACCAAAGGGGAGGGAGGGAATTTATCACTAATAGCATTTTCTTGTATGTTTTTACAGTATTACGGCGGGCAACAAAATGAGACTCTGCTTACATGCCAAAGTCGGCCGACTCCCGATGGCGAGCCTGTAATAATGCAGCGCCTCAGAGAAACGTTCATTCTCCTGCAGCAGCAAGCCCCTGATGGAAAGGAGAAAAGTGGAAACACCTTAAATCACCGCGAAACGCCTTTCACGGGTTCTTTCACATTTAATTGGCAGCTCTTTAAAAAAAGATGACACGGTGAAATTTTCGGAAGCATAAACTGCAGCGGTCAAATCTATCACGCTCAAACAGCTCCTCTGTCTTAAAGAATGACATGTCCCGTTTGCTTTTCCCGTCTCTCTTTGTTGAATTGCTTGCTTACTGATGCCTACGTCTTCAGAGGAGACGTGGGGGAGCAAACATGCATCCAATGAGGGGGTTTGGCAACTTTGACACCTGCCGGATTAGAAATCGTCCTGTTTGCCCACAGCTTCTGCAAACATGACCGATCAAATCAGGAGCAAAAGCTACAAAGAGCGTCACAGGGATGCAAACCTTTATTTTTCTATCTGTCACACTCTTGCTTTGTGTCTCAGCAGCTTTATTCCTGCTGCACTGGGTCTATTTCGGGTTGCAGTCTGTAAGTTTCTTTTCTGTCTTTCTTCAGTTCTCGGTCTGGCGCTGCTACTTCCTCGTACGATACGCGTGAGGAATCAAGATTGCGTTTGTGTCGTGGCTCTGCTAAGAGTGGAGGTGTGACAGGTATGGCACTCACAGGTTGTACAGCATGTCAGCCATGTTCCCTCGGTAGTGGAGAGCATTTCGGTATGCCTTCTCCGCCTCCGCCATCTTGCCCTGGTTCTTCAGCACATTACCGAGGTTTCCCCAGGCTACGAGAGACACGTGTCAATCAACAGTCACAAAATGAAAAAAAAAAAAAAAACACACTCCTGGTCTTCACCTAAACATTTTTCAACGGGGCTTTCCTTGGGCTTGAACTCATTTGCACGGTTTGAACAGACTATGCACAACTATTAACAGATTTATGCAATAGATCAATAAAAAGTAGCACATGATGTGAAACGAAAAAAAGGGATGCATGGTTGTCACATTTTTTCATTGCTAAAGATTATGTGTGGCCCTTTAAACTGATTTCCATAAAATAAAATGATGTGCAACAAATTGCCTTAAAGGGACCACGATTAGTTGAACATATTGCCCTAAATATGTTGGAATTTTCCTGTTAACTTAAAAATTGTTGTTGGTGATAGGTAAAAACTCATATTTACTTTTACAACTTTATATTTTTCACCCATGTAAGTCGCCATTTTTTCACCTGTGCAATGCATGCTGGGTTAATGATGCGGCTAGGTCCTACTGGACTGGAACCAACAGAACAGGGGCGTAGCTATGGGTGGACCCACCCACTTTGTGTCAGGGCCCAGCCAATGTGGTAGCTTTCCTTTGGATTTTCTTTCCTTAGGGGTGTCACTTAAAGTCATCATAAAAATCATCACCGTCAGCATGTAAAGGTGATGTTGGAAAATGTTCATTATGTGTGCCAAACGGGACATTCCTCTTAGGGCGAACAGAAAAACAGAAAAGCACCGGTCTCTTTTTATGGGGTAGGAGCGCTGTGGGGCCGCTGCGTCACCTTGCGCTTGAATTCAGGTGCACATACTCAATTTAGTCACACGGTAATGTCAGTGCGTACCTTTAAGGGACATTTTTAGGGTCTTGTAACATTGGCAGCTTCAGCACAGAAACACTGTGCCTATAATTATAGAATGTGGGGTTATGATAGATAAATTAAATTGGTATTTCCAGTAGGCTTAAGCCTAATTCTAGTGGGTTAACGGCGAAGCAGTAATCACTGCTACTCTGGGTCTGCTTGGACCCAAGCAGATGTTTCAAACATGAAACATCTGCTTGCAGAACGACTTCAAACTCAGCCTTCGGCTTTGCACTTGGAGGCGCCCCGCGCAAATACAGGGTAAATAATGTCTGGTCAGGGTGGAAGTTGAGAGGACAAACCTGTCGCTGAGAAAGGTGACGGCAAAGGTTATGAAATGTAACAATCTGCAAGAGCAGGAGCAGATCAGAGGAAAACTCAGCAGCTGGATCGTGCGTTTAGCATGTGGCCAACTGTACTCTTTTTTAACTACTGACTGTAATATTGTGTTTAATAAAAGAAAAGAAAATAGCACAAGTCTTCCATTAATAAAAAAAAAACAAAACGATTTTGTGTGCCCCGGGCGTTTGTATCGATGTAGCGACAGCGGCCGTTATTTAGTGAAGGTGCGTTCAGAAACAGAAATAATGACTTTCACAGGCTGCAGCAGTTTAAATGATCCAGAAGCTACACGGCCAGAAGTGTTTGTGGCTCTAAATCGTCTTACAGGTGATGGTTCCCAATTATTTTTCTCCGTTGTCAATTTAAGGATGTTCACTTGAACCAGGAAGGTCTTTTCTCCTTCCCCTTCAGCGTGTATTTTCTCCATAGGGAACTTAGAAACGTGCAACTTACAAATAAACTAACTTTCAACTATAATTATCTGGCCCACCCATTTTTTATTAGGCATGGCCGAAAAGCAATTTCTGGCTACACCACTGCTACAGAGTTATCCGAGTTGTTTATTTTATTGCTTTTGACTGGTGTAAATTTAGACAATGCCACACTGTGATGCTGTTGGCTGTAATTTCAAAACAATAAAAAAACAACAGAAAAAGTGAGGTGAGTATTCATCGCTTCCCTCATGAAAAAAAAGAAAAGCAGAATGGGACAAAGCCATTGGACAATTCTGCAGGACCCACCTTTGTGTTCTCAACACTCCTCTCCAGAAGACTTTGAATCATTTGGACGTACAGAATTGATGAAGGCTCTGAAAGGAGGGTGTTGCCCTCACAAGCTAAAACCAGCTGCCGTGCCGACTCATTGCTGTTTGGACTGGACAGAGTTAGCACTAAACGACCTACTGTACGTCATTTACCCAGAATGCATTGCAGCGTAAACAACATGGCGACGTTCATGTGACATTTTATTTAAATTTATAAAAACTAAACAGCTTACTGTGATTTTACACCTAAAATAGGTATTTCTCAAATAAAGTCTGTTTCAACTAATCGTGGATCCCTTTAAGAAGTCACCTGATTAATGCAAAAAGGAAAGAGAACGACAGAACTGCAAACCTACCAACACATGATCGTTCAGCAAAGCTGTTACAACGGACATAAATCAAGATCCACTGCTCTCACAGGAGAATTTGTCAGAAGGGTAACTTTGGTTGTGCGTTTCATGAGTCTAGCCTTTAAGGAAGATTAGCAACAGCAAAGACACTGTTGACAGAAAACTATAAGTAGTCCTGTTTGCTGTTTGCTAGAAGCCATTTGGCCGTCAAAGCAAACATGCAGATGAAAATGTTCTGCTCAGAGCCTAAACATTTTACTTTTTAGCTTACATGAAAAACACCATAGTGGAGATGTTACCCTGTAAATCAACCTGAACACACCATCCCCATGGGGGCTTAGACTAAAGCTTGTTCATCTTTTTAGAATGGCCCAATCAAAGTCCAGCTTGATAATTTTTGGTCAAATTTTACATTTAATATTAACAGGCACTTTGCAGCCAATCTGAGCTTAAGCTATTTTGTAAACTGGGGCAACAAGTCCAGCCTTTGCATGTACAGAGCTGATAGGCATGTGATCTGCTACACATGCATCTGTACCTGCACTGTAAGGTGGTTCTTCGAAGTTGTGATTCAATGTGGTCTAATGTATTTCCTGACATTATTTTTAGCTTTCTATTTCTATAATGTCGAATACTGTGTGTTTTTGCCCTAACCCTAACCCTAGTTCCAAATTATGCAACACTTTTTGTTAGTCTGTCTAATAAAGTCCCAATAAAATACAACTAGTGATTATAGTGTTATTTATAGATCATAGTGTTTGTGATAATAATGGTACAAAACACGATAAGATGAAATAAAATGAATACGTTTGCAAGGCACAATTACAAGCTTATTTTAACATTTAATTGCTTCAAAGATGATAACTGAAGACCTTCTCACCTTTTGCAGGGTTTACATGAATCCCAGACTTGTAGAGATTTTCTTCATTGCTCCAGTCTTTGTTCCTTTGAACTGTTTTGAGCCCATTCAGTAGCACAAGTCCGATGCAAAGACACACCATTACAGCCTTGCAGGCTCTAGTCCTCAATCGGACATACAAAGTCCGTGCACCTGTTGCAACTAGTATGCAGTAGCCTATGCTGGGGATGTAGAGTACCCTCTCTGCAATCACAAAACCCACATAGAAGAATAAGTTGGTGGCTGGGATGAAAGGCAATGCCAAGATGCCCAATGAAAACACAACTAAGCTTTCTGTGGGGGGCAGGGATGTCTGTGAGTAACAGTGGTGAGGTACAGCAGACCCATTCAGAGTGGGTTTTGGCAACCCGAGGTCTGTGTTTTGGTTTGTGTCAAAGGCATGGTAACCATTCCCATTAGTGACAGATTTTCCATTTGTTACATGGGCTCTCCCATTGGTCTCCTTCGCTGTGAAAGCGGAACCTCGAAGGCCAAACAAAGCCAGGAGGATAAATCCGCAATAAAAGGCAACAGTGTGAAGGTTCCTCCAGTCGGCCAAGGACCTGACCAAGGGCACGGCGTCCATGGACCAGTCAAAGCTGAGCTTGTCGGGGCAGAGCAGGAGCCAGGCGTTGGCAGCAGGCAAGTACAGGAATGTTAGTGTCCGAGTGAGAAAATGCGGCGAATCGGCCGCTGGGTTGTCTGAGTTGGAGAAGTTTGGAGGCTTGTTTCCCATCCAGTAGAGGCGGGCTGACAGCAAAATCACTCCCCAGCAGGCCAGCGTGCAGAGACTCAGCAATACACTTAGGTTCTTTTTCTTAAAGAGACACAAAGACAGAAGGCAAAACAACCAAATAAATACAATATGAAAACAAATAAATCTTGTTTGTTCACACACACAGATATATATATTTATATATATAGTTTTATATTTATATTATTCAGCAGAGCTCCATTTCTTTTGACCTAACAGATGTTTTGCCAAATTAAGACTCCTTCAACTCATTGCCATAGTAAGAAGAAACAATTGTATAAAACATTCTGAAATGATTTTGTTTGCATCATTCACACTAACCACCTTCACGGAAAATAATGTGTTGCTCTTTATAACAAGAGGTGGAGAAATTACTACTCTATTCACATGGGAATAGCGTCAAACCCAGACTATTGAAAGACACTCAATGGTTGTGCAGTGTAACGATTAGCACTTTGGCGAGGAGCAACGTGGTCAATTGTATAATGGCATTGTCATTTTGATATGGAGAATGTGTGGACACGGTGTAGGGAGAGATTATTATAGGGTTTTAAAATTCCTCCGTGTCACTGTGCATAACAAGGGAAAATCCCACCGTCCTTGAAGCAAAAAGGAGAAAAATGTCAAAACCTCTTAAATAGCCTTTCACATATTAGTAATTCACACCCCTCAACCCAAGATCTGGACTACTTGTGCCTAAAACTGCATGCGGAAGAGGATTTTTGGCAAAGCCTTTCTTTATCGCCTGTCAAATGATTTTAAATTTAACTTGCAAATTAGGTTTGAATTTATTATGCTGCTGTGTAGATTCAGTTTACATCTCAAAAGAGTTTGGTATACACCACAAATTAATTCTAGTTCCGTTTTTCTATTTATAATTTAATTTAGTGAGACCAACTGAAAATTTAGATGTAATTTTCCAATTTATAATTGTAGTATTGATATATATGACATTGTTAAAGGATATTTATGTTTGATTATGAAAATCGCTGTGTCATATTTGCTTAAACTAGATTTAACTTAAAATACAGAACTCATGCAATGCCCAATATTAGAAGTTCAAATCATTCAAGTCTTATATGACAGCTTTGTACTTGAATTATCTAAAAGTGGCGGAGGCTTCTTTATTCAAGTAATACTGTGACTGGAAAGATTCACCCTGACGTGAAATATTGTGACATTTTAACATCCCAAGATCTCATGCTATGATGTCTCATTACACCCAAAGAATTAATCATTACTTAAATTTGTTTGTCAGATGACGGAGGACAAAAAAAAAAAAAAAAAAGATACTATTAAAGTCGAGCAAAAACAATGAAATGTTTTCAAATGAGGCAACCTGGCCATGTAAAAGTAATTCATATTTATGAACCTTCCCTCCATGGGGTCGAAATAAAACATAATATAAAAGTTGGTGATTACAGGCATGCTGTGAACTTCCTACTTTCTTAGCATATTTATTTTATTTCCAAGCACCAGTGTACTGTAAACTCAGTTTGAACCCGTCTTCAGGGAACTGGTGCTCTGTGTACGGAGCAATCAAATGAAGGCTCACATATGCGCAGGTGCTTTTTGTACCTTCTTCTAACACAACCTAGATAGGAGGAATTTCCATTTGTTTGCTCTAGAAATGATATATGTCAGAAAATCTGTCATTTTGTTAGCACTGGCTCAGAAGCAGGGCTATGCCTTAAACACACAGCTCTGACTTGGAAAGCCTTCTTGTAGCTGGTTAACTCCTTCAGGACAGTCTGCTATTTGCGCGGCTTCTCTTCTATGATTTTCACTCCTCTCGTACGCCAATCAATTCTAATCCCACTCATCTTGTTAATTTCTAATTTCTTCTCACGTGAAAGAAGTGTGTGTGTCATCACCACTTCTTTCACCAAACCTTATTCTTATCCTCTCTCAGTCACTTCACCCCGCAGTCATTCACCCTATCATTAATTTCATCCCTCTCTTCTTTTCTCACCTGACGCAATGTCCCAATCCATCATTCACAGGCCTTTTAATTCTGCTAATCCTATTTATCCCACTACCTCCATCCTTTTCACCCAACTCATCCTTTTAAACCTACCTATTCTCTTCTCACCCATCCTCATCGCTCACTCCTAATTCGTCTCACCCCATCCCATTCTTTCCCCTACTGATCATCGTTAAAACCTACCCCTCCTCATCTTACTTATATTTCCCATCCCTCTTAGCCACTTCATCCTCTTCATTGTTTATCCCAGCCCCTTTCATTCTCCTCCTTCCTTCTCACCTGATTCATCGTCCTACTCCATCATCCACAGACCTTCTCACCCCACTCATCGCTTAGAAGACTCATCGTCGTTGTTCCTCATCTCTAAATCTTCTCATCCTACTCATCCTTTCCCTTTGGATTTGCCATCCTAACCTGTCCCTTCTCATGGTATTGATCCTATATCCCTCGTTCTTCCCACCTATCCCTCATGTTGACCCTGTTGCACACAAATCCTCTTTGTCGTAGCTCATTCAAATTCCGTCTCATCTCTTATCGTCCCTCTCATCTGATGATACACCCCTTGTTTTTTTCTCAGCCAGCTCATCCTTCTCACATTTTATACCCACCCCATTCTCATTAATTCCATTTATCCATTTAGTTAACTCTTTTCCTCACTACTCACCCTTCTCATTGATCATTACTACACCCAAAAACTACACTTAATATGCTTGTCTATCCGTCTCATTCATTTTACCCATTCTCATTGGGTGTTATAATTTTTTCCAGTCCACATGCTTGAGCAAGTTTGTATTTGTACAATAGG
Source organism: Fundulus heteroclitus (assembly GCF_011125445.2). Classification (NCBI taxonomy): domain Eukaryota; kingdom Metazoa; phylum Chordata; class Actinopteri; order Cyprinodontiformes; family Fundulidae; genus Fundulus; species Fundulus heteroclitus. Next base: position 14,208,134 of record NC_046377.1, read on the forward strand.
AGAAAGCATAACAGGTTGGGTCATTTGATCTACTTGGTGCCTGTTCAGTTGTTCCCTCTCTACAGGTTTAATGTGGGAAATCTTGGGCTATGGATGATTGGAGTGCAAGCAACAAGGGGCAGCAGGCTACTTCCGGAAAATCACTTTGATGGTCCAAGGTGATACAAAAGCGATAAGAGAGAATGCCTTGTACGCAAAACGGTGGATGTGGTTATTGATGGATGAGCCCGTATTCTAAGTCAATGGAGGAAACTGACAAAGAAATCCAATTCTGCTTCGTACTGGAAGATAAGCCAATTCCAGCAGGAGAGTCATTTGTGGTATTTAGTCCAATGAGCTTCATCCTGCGCCTCGCTGCCTTGTCAATTTCTAAATTGCTCTTTAATTGACTTGGAATGGATCACCACCCAACAAACTCAGCAAAAACCAAGAGGACTTTTACAGTCAACTTTAATCAAACTTTGTAATTTATTCAGTTTTGATGCGATAGGTCAATAAAGCAAAAAGAGAGATTTGCTGTAACAATTGCAGCCATTAACATTAAGGAGGTATGTAACTTTAAAGTGGGGGATCTATAGATGCTGTGTTATTCTCTTTGGGTTGTATTGTGGCGTGGGTTCTATTTTGATCTTTATTGTTACTAAGCCAATGTCATGTTTTGGCAATCTTCAGCGTTTTCTGACAGATTGTCGTTTTTGCTTAAGCCAGTCTTTAATTCCTTTTTTATTTCTTGCTCTGAGTTCTCATTTTTTATTTCTATATTTATTATATAGTAATAAATATATTTTCTATCTGTATAGTTTTGCATGATGCAATTTTGTGTCTTCTCTTAGCTTAGGTGAGGACATTTTAAAGAAAGCACATTGGCAAAAGGTATTTTTAAAATACCTATGGATTTACTTTCAGAAATTCTGGCAAAGTGGCCCCATACTGGATCTATTAACATCTTCAAGCGTATAAAAAGCTGTACGTCCCGCTAGTTGCTTCATTAATTTTGCCGTATTTTCCAATAAAAGTCTTATTCTCCAAATAATCTTTCTTTTATTTGCTCAAACCGCCTTCCCTTCAATCTCTATAAACCAACAGTGTGGGACTACACTTTCATCTCTGAACTCTGCTATCCATTATTCCCTTTCCCTTTATTGATCCCAGAAGTGTGTGGTCTGCCTGTTGACACTGTACTCTGGGGAAGGTTTAAAACTTGTCAAGAGGAAACAGAACGCTACGGCTGACTTCATGCGCCCGCTATCTAGAAATGGCTGTGGACTGACGCAACTCTGCAGGGAGGCGATCTTTCTGTTTTCTTGTAAAGTGCTCCTGACTCCGTCAAACAAAAGCGCAGGGCTCTTTTGGACTCCTTGCTTACAAAATTATAATGAAGAACAAGTTCTGTGTGCAATAAGAAACCTTGAAGCACAGAGATCAAGTGACTTACACATGCAAAATACCTTCAGTGCTCGCAACATAGTTTCTACACACACACACACACAGAGCTAGCAGCACTCTCATTTGAGGCCGAGCCAGTGATATACTTAGTTATGATGAAAGACACAATGAGGCTTGCAGCAGTCAGATGTTTCCTGGACTGTGCTGACTTGGCAGGAGTTGTCCAAGTCATCAGACAACAGCGTGGCTGCTGCAGAAAATGACGAAGGATGTAGAGCAACCCAAATAGCCTGCAGCTCTCCCAATGAAAGATGGGTCGCTGCTGGCAGAGACTGGCTGATAAGAAAAGGGTCGTGGGTTAAACTGTCGCCCACCAAATATGGCCGATTTTGGAAATTCTGCTGAATTTTAAGATCACAGTCATAGGGAAGCGGATGGAAATGAGCATGGCAATGCAAGCAAAGAAAGTGTGTATAGCAACCACTACTTTATGGCAATAAAGCTTTGACAGTAGGAAAGGGCGTTTATTTACCGTTAAGTAGTGCTACATTTGTAAGGAAATGCATTTGAGTGTTGCGGGTTGAAAAACTTGCCAGATCCTCCCTGCCGACACCATACAGTTTCTAGTGGTGGTGGCGTGAAGGGAGCGTGTGTGTGTGGGGGCGTCGTCTACCTCACTGGAAACCCAAGCATATCATCATTTAAGGCAATCTCATGGCAAAAAAGATATCGAGGTGAACTGCAAGAGTGAGAATGTTAGCAGCGTGTGACCAAGCCAGTGACAGGTCTGAGGAGAAAATGTCAGCCTCTCATGGCCCCTCTTTGTTCAATCAATACAAGTACAGCTCAGAAAACATAAGAATACTGTGGAAAAAGTCTCCGCTCTTCCTCCAGACTTTGGGACTGTGATTTTCAACTGAGATGCAAGTTTTACATTCACCTAAGAAGAGGAGTTTGGACCACTGAGCATCAGTACCGTTCTTTTTTTTTTTGCTTACAGGTAAAATTTCTTTAGGACTGCAGCATTAGTAGGAACTGTGTCGGATTCGTCCATGCGTAGTGGCTTTTGATGAGCTGACTCCAGGCTCAATCGAGTCGTTGCGAGGCTCTACGAAATTCTTGAATGGATTTGACAATCCTCTCTAGGCTGTGTTTGTCTCTGCTGCTGGCACACCTTTTCCTTCCAGCCAACTCTCTATGCTGTAACTTTTTCCTATATTCTCTGTCTGAGACTATTCCTTTTGGGATTCCATTATCTGTAAGTCATAATCATCAAAATGACAAGAAATAGGCTTGAAATATTTCACTCTATGTGTCAGGAATCTACATAATTCAAATGAGTGACTTAAAATATTGAACTTTTTTTTACAATGTTATAATTTTATGAGCTTTAATTGTATATTGTTAAATTACAAATATGTCTTGATTTTTCAAATCTCAATCCTCCAATCCAATACATGACACCAAACAACAGTCGATAGTATAAAATAAGCTGTCTAGGGTTAGCAGAGAGGTTTTGGCAAGGTTTTCATTTGCACAATCAACTCTATTGCTCAACAAATGCATTTTCCTTATAAATGTGTCAATAGTTAAAGGGAACTAAACATGCTTTTTAAGGCTGCATAAGATTCATTGCCAAGAGGCTTTTTTTTTCCCCCAGCAAGGAACAATTGAACAAACACATAATTATCATTGGTAATGTAAGTCTGGTTCTCAGTAGGTTTGCGGTTTGAATTGTGTGCTTTTGTTGGTGGACCTTTATTTCTGTTTTATTTCCAAGTTTTCAACTTTATGTTTTATTCATGAAGTTTATTGTCCCAGCTTGCTCTCAGTTGGTCCAGCCCTTTGTTTCACCTGTCACACCTGGCTTTCATTGGCCAATCACCACACCTGACGTGTGTCTGTAATTCAGGCCTGAATGTATTTCAGTTCCTTGTCGTCTGTTGTCTCTTCTTCATTTAGCATCTGTTCTTTACGCAGCAACTAGACACATCAAGTATAAAATTGAGACATAATATAACTTTGTTTTGTAAAGTCTAACCTGGTATGATTATAAGTTGCTAATTGTGTTCTCTTAAACTGCTGTATAGGTTAAGTTTATTCATTATTTAGTGTAATTTTAAATACCATGCTTGCAATTAGTATGAATATGACCTATGGTCAGAGAACAGATGATCATTTAGGACTTTTAGATGTGCTTTAAATAAACTTTTTTTTTTTCTTTTCTTCACATTTAGCCGAATATAAATGCTTTTGATTAGTGCAGATTATGTCTTTGGTGTAAAGCTGCATGACCTGGGTGCAGTTGTGGTTTGCAAAACTAAATGTATAGATCTGATTTTAGTTCCTGCATCCAAGTGGGCCCTATTATAAGATTTTTTTTATAAAAAAAAAAAATTTCACCAAAGTGGTTCTGGTGCTTAACCAGGATTGTTCCTAGAGCTGTTTTTTAATTGGTTCAAAGAAATAACTGGTTTGGCGATTTCTTGAAGCTGCAGGTCAGGTTTACCAGGGTTTTACTGTGGAGTACTAGGGAAACTTTGTTGCTAAAAATGATTTAAAACCATTTTACATTTGTTCCACTTAACAAATAGACATTACTTTGTCTTGGTATGTCATACAACATCCAAATAAATCACCTCTGAAGTTGTGGCTGCAGCTTGAATTTTTTTTTTATATATATTTTGTACATTTACAGTGTACTTTGTTTTGTATTGATATTGTCCAAGATTCAACAGCTGGCTAGCAAAAGTAGCACAACGGCATACTCTCTTGGCTCTGACTAAAATAATAAATGTAATAAAACAAAGAGCCTTAGAAACCCACTAGGTACTCTAATGTACCCCGATAAGGTAGTATTTCCACTGCATCGAGAGTTACGTGACAACGATGTACAGTTTAAAGCATTAATTGAATCAGACTTGAAACACTCCCTGCTCTGTAGAGAAAACAAAGCATGTTTTCCTTGCCATCATGAACACCAGCTAAATAAGGAGCATGCAGCAGAACTTGCAGCCCAGAACATCATTTCACAGCTGAATGCTTCTGCTGCAGGATAATTGGCCCAACATCCATCAAGCCGTCAGACGGTTACACCGAACTTAATCTGTGTGTCTGCGACGCTCATTGAGACAAATGAGAAAGGAGGAGTCTCTGATACTTCAATTAAACTGGTAAGGACAATGTCAAATTCCTCCGCTGTCTGCTGGAACCTTAGATGTCCGGCTTTGTTGTGCTCTACATTTCTGAAACGAGGGTCTGAAAAAGTGTGGATTGTTATGATATTCTTTGATTTAAGCCTTCAAATGAGATGAGACGGCAAAGTTTAACACATCCGACGTGGCGGCGACACCACGGCTTCTCTAACACCAACAAACGCAAAACTGCTTTCCTGGGCGCAGCCTAACGTCTGGGGACTCATTCATCAACCTGTTTGTTTTGTGCTACTGAGAAACCAGAGCTGCAAAAAAAAAAAAAAAAAAAAAAAAACCCAGACCTTATGCTGTGGTTGTACCTGGAAAACAGGACGTGTTTTGTTTTCTCAACACACTGCGGTGATAACTCGCCTCCGTTTGTTGCCATCCATCACTCCCTAACTTCCTCTGCGTTTTATCTTGTCCTATTTGAAATCTCATCTCGGCCTGTTTCGGGGAGTAAACAGAACGGGGAACCGTCATTCTGGAGGTGGCACATCTGATCCCTCTGATGATTTGCAAGTCATTTCTGAGTGGCTCCGGTTGAGCACACTGCAAAAAGGGAACTAAAAGCAGGTCAAATTTTTTTGAAATTAATGTATTTTTCCTTGATTTGAGCAGCTAAATAAAACTATTTGCCAATGGAATTATTATTTTTACCCCTAAAATAAGATAATTAGGAATTCTACTCTTGAAATAAGATTTTAAGTGCAGAAATCTTATTCCATTGGCAAATAGTCTTATTTACCTGCTCAAATCAAGGAGAAATACACTCATTTCAAGAAAATTTGATTTATTTTTAGTTATCTTTTTGCAGTGCCCCATCATGTGATGTCACGTCTAGGCTTGTTAATCCTCTTGACTGTATCAAAAATATAAAAATGTTCGTCCAGATACACTGGCTTGTATTTGGCCGTCTCAAAGTGGTGGGATAGAAAACAGGTGAATCCAAACAGTCTATTCCCAAAGTGCTACAAGGGCCCCATTGGTGAGACAGACTAAGACGAGATAAAGAAAAGGAAATGAGTCCACAGTTTCCTACTCTTTTGCTAAGTCTGTCCCTCTATATCCTTCTTCCCTTTTTGTTTTCCCATGCTCTCCCAGACATCTGGCTCATAATCAAGGAAACCATTGCCCCATGGCTGGCCCCAGCACGTAATGAGCTCCCTGCCAAGATAACCGGCACTAGGGGCTGTTGAGGAGGGCACCGCCGGAGTGATAAATGAGCAAGATGTGCCCACAGTGGTGTCAGATACACAACGGGGTCGACAGGACGACCGGGACGAGCTGGCGCAAGGATGCCAGCCGCAGCTACAGACCTGAGTCTGGCCGAATGATGAGGTTATTTCCAGTTTTAGTGTGTGACCAAATCTTCAAGAAAAGGTAACGTTTCATAACGCGAACAATCAGTGGCGTTTTTTTTTTATATGGGCGAGTTGGCTCACCAACCAGGGCGGCACAGCTTTGGGGGAAGCACAAGTGCTTGGCAAAATAAAAAAAAGGTATCTCTACATGCAGCAAATAAGTAAATTAGTCTCTTGCCCCATGTCACTGCAGAGAGGAATCCATCTTCATGGAAGGATAGATGCCTACATAGATGGCATTTAACTGGATGAAATTTGCTAATTGGGTTCCTGTATGTCAGTAAATACTCCCTACTGGTCCTTTAAAGGTTTTATTGAGGTTTAGTGTTGTTTTTTGATTCGACTTGTGATATTTTCCTTTCACTGTTTTTCATTTTACCTGTAATGCATCATTACTTAGTAGTTTTGCAGACTTCTAAAGACAGGTCTTGTGTTTGCCATGGTTAAGGTGTGGTGGTGGTGGTGGTGGGAGGCTAACACAGAAAATAAAAACATATTAAAACACCTTCATCTTTCTGATCTCTCTGGATCCCTGAATACGCATACTTTGGCTGTGGATTATCAGTTCTGCCAAGGTACAGTAAAAGCTCATTGATGCACCAGTTCAAAATGATATATTTAACGATATACCCAAAAGAGGAAACCACTATCAAAGGAATATCTTGCTTTCTTACAGCCTGATAGAATTATTATTACTATGTCTACATATTTTAGGTTATTTACTATTTTCATTGCATTTATCATATATATTTACTCTTTACTACTAAGAAGTTTTAAGGTTTTAGATCTCTCTCTTATATTTGCAGAAGGCCTGCAGAAAGCAGAGAAATATGTTGTGACTATGATCAGTGTTTTTATGAACTCTATTCAGCCATCTGGAGTGCTGCACTGTGTGAACTGCTTGGTTTTATCTGGAAGGTCACAGTTATTTTGCTTATCCCTACCCCTTAGATTCAAAATGGAACCAGGGATTCCCTTTCCTAATAAATAGAGAGGGGGCGACGGATTTGCTTCAGATCGGATTTGGACATCTGTATTAAGCATCTCCGTTCGATCTCCTTGCAAGATTATTTGAAAATCAATCTCATTGTTGTCTCTCCTTCTTGTGTTGTTAATGAATGTTTTAGGTGTTTGAACCTGACACAGCCGGACTGCCCTTACTCAGTAAACCCAAGGGGACTTTTTTTTATCATGCTTGTTATTCATTGATGAGGACCATCCCATTGGCCACACAGACTTTTCCCTAATCAAATGAGGAGTGCCTGTGTGTGAAGGCTTCACGCACATTCCTATAATCAGATGAGTCACTGTGTCAAGGATGTCCTCCAGTTCCCTGAGTTTTGAAGGGAGGAATGAATCCCTGCAGAGCGCTCCTGCAGTAGAAGCATGTGGTTCACATTTGTGTATTTTTGGAACACCTTCCCGACAAATGAGCCAAATAAAGTACCTGAGAAGCATGCGGCGTTGTTTGCCAACACAGCTCCTTTGTCACCTTACAATGTAAAAAAAATAAAATAAAAAATGTGTCCATGCAACAGGACATTTCCCTGCTCCTGTTTGCATAACAACACACAGATACAAACTGAAGCGTGGACGCAAAAAGACATTTCTGAGCCACAATGTTTTGTTTTTCATGCAGCAAAAGAAGGCTGGTGGCAGCACCCAAAGGGAAGAGGAAAGCTTCCTTTTCATGTAAATGTTCTTTCCCTTGAGTTGCCTTACATCTAACAAAAACTGACTTCTCTGGGTAATGAATAGGATTTTTTGATTTCAGTAAAAACTAAATACAAATGAAAGTGTGAAAGAAACTAGAAATATTTATTTTTGGAGTGAGTTTAGGAAAGTGGAGGAAGGTTGTTTTTTCTCAGTCTGCTTATTGAGTTAACGCTGGACAGGAATCTATACCTGAACAGCTACGCCGGTGAAAACCAGGTGTCTTTGCGTTGTTCAGTATTGATTTAAATCCACTACGCACGTAAAATAAAGGCGTTTTTAATATTTAAATATGTGTGCCTTCACATTTTGATGAGCATTTCTTTTTTTGCATAGACATTGTTGTTGCTTTCTTTGTTTCAAATGAAAGTAAGAAGCATAATGTATGGCCTTGAGAAGTCAGGATAAATGAAGCATCCGAAGAGCATCTATAAAAGGAATGCTTTCAAACCTCTTGTCTTCAAAGAAAAGCTTGATGGCTAATGGCTTTTCTAATCACTCATCGTCATTTTCACATACACACAATTACCCCCCAAACAGAGTAGCCTGAGTTCATTTACCTTTCCTAACAGGAGGAGCAGTGCCTGGCGAAAGCGGAGCTTCTGGAACACAAAGAGGTCGTACGCAGCCAACACAGCCAGCACGGTCACACCCTGCTCCTTCCACAACATGCTGGCAGCTGCGCACCACAGGCTGCCCAGCAGCCAGCCCCAGCATCTGGCGCCACATGTTCTCCTCTCAAAGGCCCTCCAGTTGTCGCCTCGCAGTCCGCAGTGTCTCGCGTAGCAGAGGAGAGACAGCAGGAAAAACAAAGCGGCGCCGACATCCGCCCTGCCGACCACGCCGGCGACCGCCTCGGTGTGAACCGGATGAGAGGCGAAAAGGAGGCCGGCCAGGAGGCTCCACAGCCCCCTGCCGAGCAGCGCGTGACTGAGGGCCGTGACCAGCGCCGTGACCAGGCCGTGGAGCGCGACGTTCGACAGGTGGTAACCCCAGGGACGCAGGCCGTGCAGGGCGTAGTTGAGTCGGAAGGAGAGGGTGCAGAGCGGGCGGAACGACTTGTGGCTGCCGCTGTGGGTGAGCAGGGTCCCCCAGAAGTCGTCGTACAAGATGTTGGTCCACGGGGTCTCCGGTAGAAGGTCCTGGTTCGTCTTGACGGCCCGGCTGACAAAACAAAAGCAAAATCATTTTAAACGAGCTCAAATGCTTTCGGAAAACATCACCACAACTGACCTCTCAAACGTTTTAGACATCGCCAGTAGACATGTCCCAGTTCCCTTTTGTCGAGGGTGTGGAAAGTCACAATTTTTTAAAAGCGCTTTGATTTTACAGCATCCTGTCTCGTGGTTCGAGGTGTTTAAGATGAGATGCCACACCAAGTGCTGCTGTGCACCCCTGGTCAGCTGGCTGAAAGACGGTTTCTACACCTTTCTGTCATTAGCAGGTGAAACAGACTGAATAAATTAGAAATATTTCCAGTCGTGACAAACATGGACGAAAGGTACAAGATTCTGTTCAATAGACACCTTCAAAAATACTGATAAAATTGGTGTTTGCTTAACACTTGTGTTAAATTCAGTCTGTTTATCTAATTTCACAACTGAAATGATATATTTTAGCAGCTGTACAACTAATTCATGCGTTTCTGTTTTACACCAAGGGATTCCACATTCCTGCTTTACATTTGTCTTTTAAAGTGTACAAGGGATATTTTAAGTAGTCATACCTGTTTGTGCATAGTGATATGAAAACAATAATAATTATTATTTCACTAATAATCATTCAGCTCAGTCCTGTGCATCACATTTTTTCAATGCAGCATCGTCCACTGGTAAATTCATCATATCAGACAAGAGCAATAAGGAAGCTGCGTATCAAAATCTAGCAATTAGTCAAAGAAACATGCGCTCCCACGGCGTGTCCACATGTCACTGGCTCCGGCATGAACACGGACAGGTGGGTTCACACCCCCGGGCTTTGGGAGCTCCTCATAATTAACGGATCATTACCGAACATTTGTGTACACCCGCAGCGTGCAACAAACGAGGCTCACTGGGGGAGTTTGAAAAGTGATGAATGGGAAGGCTGCCAGCTGTTTGGGGGTAAATTCTGCATGCGACTGTGTTGCTGTCTCTTTGTTTTGGACAGTTACATTTGAAGTCACTGATGTAGGTAAAGCATCTCTTCAAGTGTACTTTGTGTCGTTCCGGCAAACTGAATGGTTAAAAAAAAAAACTTACAGCTTCACAGTGAATGAGCGTCAACGTTTGAAATGTCCTTTCATCCATTCAAACTCTTTCATTGAGACTCCAAAACGTTCTCAAGCTAGCGGCGAGATATCCTTCCCTGGAGTCCTGGGTGTGCCGCAATGCTTTCTCCCATAGAACTGGCCAAAAACGCCTCCCGTTATAGAGTCCTGGAATGCATCATTACCAAAAGCTCAGACTCAGCTGCCTCATGCTGATGCGGGGGACCAAAGACTGTACTCTGGGCACCTCTGGGCCGGAGGAACTTCTCTCTGCTGCCAGACCAAACTGCCCTAAACCGCCTGTCAAACTCCACTTCAGACAGCTACTCTCTCCCAGCCTAGAAATGGCAATTCCCCCTTTTTTTCTGACTGAAGTCAACAGGGTCAGATCTGTGGTACAAACCACCCTTTCTATTTATGGAGCCCTACTTCCCTGGCGACGTAGCCGCAGCCTTGCAAAAGTGTTCACACTAATTGACCTTTTTTTTTTCACATTTACAACCACAGCATTCAGTTTATTTTATAGAGGTATACAGAACACAGAACACAAAGCAATCCATAATTGTAAAGCATACGCAAAGGGAAAATCTGAAAGCCCTTGTGTATCTTTGCGTTCCCCCTCCACACATCTTTGCTAGATGTGCAAAGCAAGATTTCACTTTGCACCCAAAGGTCTTCGCCTTAAGCACAGTCAGATTGGATTGAGCATCTGCGAAAAAGCAATTTTAAAGTTGTGCAATAGATTCTTAGCTGGGTTTAGGCCGGGACTTTGATCTAAAGCACTCGGTCCTACCTCCTGCTGCATGTTTTTGGTTATTGCCTCGCTGGAAGGTGAACTTCTGGCTCAGCCTTAAATCCTTATTGGCCTCTAACAGTTTTTCTTCGTTCGTCGCCATTTATTTATCTCCATCCATCCTCCCTTCTACATCCACGGTGAAGAAAAGCATCTCCGCAGCATAATGCTTCCACGGCCGCCCCTGAAGGCAATGCGATCAGGTTTGCGGGGTGAGGTTAAGTTATTTTGCACAATGCGTGGCATGCTTTTCACATCTGTTGGCAAAACTATTTAAAAAAAAACGGTTTTGTGTCACATTTATGGAAATCTTTTTGGTAGGTCAGATTAAACAGGACTTTGTGGTTGTAATGTGAGAAACCGGGCACAAATGAGCCAATTAGAAGCAGCAGGAAGTAGAGATACAGTAGAATCAGGAACAATTTGCAACAACACAATGCAAGCTGATTGTAATTTTTATTTCTTTTTTCTTGTTTTTTTTTTTTTTTTTTTTTTTTTACCAGGCAACACTTTTGATTTCACTGACCAATCAAACTCTCCCAGGCTTTGATTATTGTTTCGGACAGTTTCTTTGTCTGTGCCTGTCACCCCCTTGGTGGAAAAGCAGCGCAGAAAAAGGGGGCCAGTCAGGGACTTCCTTTGTCTGGAGACTGTAAATAAGAGCCGAGCGCTGAAAGAAATCAGACAGGGCAACACTGAGCTCTCAGCCTCCGAAGGCGGATAAATGAAACGCTGATGTGAAAGCGGGAGCAAAAAAAAAAAATAGAAAATAAATAATGATCCACACCAGGTAGAAGAGTCCTTGCCAAAGAAATAATTGCTTAATTAATTCCTCCAAATGTTTCCGTCAGAATGCCTACGGCTCAGGAATAACGCGAGCTCCGTTTCCCAGGATTGTTGCCGAGGAACTGCTCCTCTGCTGATATTTCCGAGGACCTACAGCATTACCTCATGCACTTTGCAAACTCTCTTCCTGCTTCTCCTCCGTGAGCTATTATTTAGAAATATGTTTTGCGGTGCGGAAAACGCCGCGAGAGTGGAAGGGCTCGGACCATGAGAACAATAATCAGCGGTGAAAGTTTTATTTGGTCTTGGATGAACTTGGATTTGAAACAGCCCCCCCCCCAATAAAACCCCAAATATACAGTCCACCCTGCACCTTCCAGGCAATGATTTAGCACGCTCTCAAACTAAAAACCCACCCGCATTCACCGCCGTGCCGCTCCCTCGTGTCCCTCTGTGCATGTGTTGGGTGGCAATAAATAATTTAAATATTCAAATCAGCACCGAGCACTCATCTCACTCCCTGCTCCTGGCCGGCACTGGAGGATGAAAAGAACTCATTAGCTGAGAGGCTTTTGGAACGGGTTCGTGCATGCGCCTGTGAAGACTGAGGGAATAAATGGTTACATGCAACGTATCCGTCTTTGTATGCGCGGGCGTGCGCGGGTGCGCGGCGACACAGCGTCCACTGATGGCTTCATTGTGGCACGTTGCTGCAGCGGGGCAGATAAAGAGGCCTCCTGTAGTGATTGCTCTTACAGAAGGGGGTCTTTTGTATTCAACCGCCGTATGTGGGGCAGGCGGGCTGCAGGGGACTCCATTCACAGTCCCTGAAGTACAGGACGTATTTGGTCTTTTCAGCTCCCTTTTTTTTTTTTTTTTTTTTCATCCTTTTCCTTTTTAGGTAGGGGAGGTAAAATTCTGTGGGATTTTCAGCAGTTCTGAAAAGGCAGACAGGATATAGACATATCCATATATCCACAGTCATGTTCAACAAATTTTAATATGCATACGCAAATCAAAAGCACCTTTTGAAAATAAAAACAACCTTTAACCCGGTATAAGTCATACATTTCATTAAGGCCCCCACTTCTGAGTGAAAAATGTAACATTTTATTGGTCTGTTGCAATATTGTAATCTTAAATGCTGTGTTTTCATTAGCTAGAGGTGGTGGGGGGGTGGGATCATAATTAACAGAAATAAAGGCTTTAAAAAATAATCAGTCTGTGTTAAGCCATATAATGTATTGCCGTTGGTGAAATTACTTACTGAAGTACATATTCAGTAACTATTCACTATTCAATAATATTCTAATTTGCTGAATGCTGCTGTATAAGTCCATTTTCTATTTAACCCTTCACCCGTCCAAAGCAGAAACTATACAATCCGTCTTAGTGTTTGGGTATTTGTCTTTTCAGTAGGCAAATGAGGCCCTCCACTGCCTCCCAGGCGGTGATCTCACAGCCAGTGATTTACGTCTGCATGTGCCAAGAGCTGCCTCAACCCAGTTGGCTTATTTAACAGATTATAAGTAACGGGTATTAGTTTGAATGTGAAAAAAAAAATAACTGGTGCTTTTTCAGATCAAGATCTTTTTTTTCAATCTTTAAAAAAATAATAATTTGCTCCTTTTTAATTGTAATTGTCATTAGATTTAAAATAATGTTTGTTTTTTAACTTCTTACATGCAAATTATTTTATTTCCCCCCCTTAAAAACCCCAAAAGCTGCATCTGATGGTATATTTTTTTTTAGATTGAAGTAATTATTTCTACCCCATCAGGCCTAAAGAGCAATTAATAATTTTTGTTGATAAATATCTTTCTTATTTTATCAACTCTTTTGTAAAACCCATAAAAAGCGTGATGCCTTTTAGGTCTTTGCCTCACTTGTTTCTTACCTTCATTATTATAGTCCTACTTTTCCATTATGCTTTGTTGGATCCTGGTTTTGCTAGTGCCTTAATTTATTTCTTCCTGCCATATTCTACTCATGACTGTTCTGCATTACAAGTTGAATTTTTACTTTAGATGTCCACGCAGAAACACACTTCGCAAAGCGCGACAGTATCTCTCACCATCATCATATACTTCCAATATTTTTGAAGCATCTATTGAGAACTAAAACCATATTTTATACATTGATAAAAGCTTAGCCTGAGTCTGTTCCACATATCCGGGCTCTGGTCCTGCCTGTCTGTCTGCAGCCTGTGCACTGACAACCCTTTCCTCTATAATGAACGTCCCCAGATCAGGCTGCCATCACTTCTCATAATCAGGACAGACTGAAAGACAGCGTTTTGTGGCAGAGTGCATCCTCCTGCTCCCTGAAGGCAATAATGAGATGGATTACTTCATCATCCTAAAACTGCGCTGTTAATGGATACTGGCCAGAGCATTGCTCCGTGGATATCATCATCTCTTTGCCTTTTCACTTCTCACGCATTAGCCTCCATTATGTCCTGCGTTCACCTTCTTCCTCGTCTTCTTTGGTCTTTTGTCAGCGTTTCTTTCGCATAAATGTCTTCTATTTATCTAAAGCCTGTCTTGCTGTTCATTTCTCCCCTTTCCCTCTCACTGTCGTGATCCAAATTGAAACTGCTTCACTCCAAAGCCTTGCCCACAACCCCCTTATCTGACCAAGCTCTGTTTAACGGCAATTTCGGTAATGAGGAAACTGAGCTCTAATTAAAGTCATGGCCATAACACAGCAGCCAGCAGCTCGTTTCGAACAATGCCGGTGTAATATTGGTGCACCGTTGGAAAAACCCACTACTGATGCTCTGGGCTTTGTGCAGAAACATGAAAAATTCACACTGCAACAAAAAAACATACTCATACCCATCCGATGGAAGGGTGGTCCCTAGATATTCAATCTGAGATGATATTTATTACATGTCGCACAATGAACTTTGGTCAGTGGCTTGGTTTCCATCCATCCAAATATTTTAGTAAACAGATTTTTAACTGAAAAAAAAAAATTAGTTGATAATTCTCTTGCATTTATTTTGTGTTTATGGTACATTATCATACCTACAGAACCTGTATACTCTGGACAGTCAGATTTTGCTTTGTTTAAAAGGTAATGTGCAGTCTATGTCAGTGCAATACACTGCAAAAATGGAACTAGAAATAAGTAAAATGTTCTTAAAATCAGTGTATTTGTCCTTGATTTGAGCAGGTAAATAAGATGATTTGCCAAGGGAATAAGATTTTTGCACTTGAAATGGGAAAAATTCATCTCCATCATCTTATTTCAAGAGCAGGATGTCTATTTATCTTATTTTAGGGGTAAAAATACTCGTTCCATTGGCAGATAGTCTTATTTACCTGCCCAAATCAAGGATAAATACACTAACTTTAAGAACATTTTACTTATTTTTAGATCCGTTTTTGCAGTGTATGACTTTAGTATCCATAAATCCATCCATCCATTATGTAAAGTTATTGTGACCATTGTCTAGAGAAGTGCTACACCCTGGACAGGTTGTCAGTCTTTCACCGGAGTGACACAAGACAAAAACAAAACAAAACAAATAATAATAATAAAAGAATAATCATGCATACATTCGCACTTATAAAAAACATGTTCCTATGAAGCTAGTATTTTTACCTCAGGTTATTAGGCTATGAGAGTTTCCTATCAACCTTTGTTTACTTCTGACTTCTGACATTTGGATCTTAGTCAGTATTATTTTTAGTATTACTAGTTTTTCTTTGGTTGGTTTCCCTAAAGATAAATGCATGTCGGTTATTTAAAGCACAAAATAATTTAGAAATCATGTTTGTTTTGGGGTTCCCGAGTTGCTTCCCCTTGCACATATCACTGATTATTTTAGTAAGTGTAACAAAAGGGGGTAAATGGATTAAAAAGGTATCATGCTATTCCTTGATTTTCAGCCATGGAGGGATTTCAAGGGTAAAAAAAAAAAAAACAGAACAGAAACGCTCTACCCTGGATTTCAGTGTCAGATAACGCCACATGCAAGGATTAAAGTAAATAAAAACCAGCTCAGTGATCACTCTAGCCACACATGAGGTAGCAGCTCTAATCCAACAATGCCTTCCCTCCATCCCAGAGTAGTGGTGAACAATTATTCATGAAGCCATTATGCAGCTGGGTCTAAGTGATTGATTCCCTGGCTGAGCAGTTATGATCCTGCAGGACTGCAGCCGCAGCGTGACGACAGCCGACAAGGAGACGCGAGACGTTCAGTGGAAGGACGACACCAGGACTTTGGTGTTGGGATTTTTTTTGATTGCGCATTGTTCTCTCTTTCTTCACAGAGCTTGGCTTCCTGTCCACGACCCATTCCTTTGCCCCCGGTGACGCGATTGCAATGGAAGCACAACAAACCCTTTCAGAAAAATATTTTTTTTCCTCTAAAATCAGCTCTTTGTATCTGTTTGGTTTGTATATCTGCCGACAGGAAGTGATCATTAAGGGCGTGTTCAAACATCACACGTTACACACCCCCCCTCCTCACACACACCCCTGGCAGAACAATAACCCAACCAGAAGTGGCACCGCTGCTTTCCCACACTGGGGTCCCACGCAAAAGCCGCGCGGGACGTGGAAGCGGAGGGAAAAATTCATGAATGTCTCGTTCACAAAACTGTCTCGCTGCCAGCTGCCTGCTTGTGAAAGATCTACACTGAGCTTTGTCTACCCTCCGCTTTATTGTGGTGTGTAGGATGAGGTTAGGCATTAGCTTGGCGGATTTTATGCCTTGCTCAGTTGAAATAACTCTTTCCATCCCATGAAATGTGAGGATAAACTGCTGTTGGACAGATTTCTACATTGCTGGGGACTTATGACATGACAAAAATGGGGGGAAAACTGGAAAGACTTTAATATGGTTTTATACATTATCTGGTATTATAGCATACCAGTGGGACACAGGGTGAGACTTACATATTTAC
Source organism: Fundulus heteroclitus (assembly GCF_011125445.2). Taxonomy (NCBI): domain Eukaryota; kingdom Metazoa; phylum Chordata; class Actinopteri; order Cyprinodontiformes; family Fundulidae; genus Fundulus; species Fundulus heteroclitus. Next base: position 14,224,537 of record NC_046377.1, read on the forward strand.
AGCTCTAAACTACGGTTTCTTTTTTTTTTTTTGTCTTCTACTAAGTCCAAAGGACTAAAAGTGGCCGTTCTGCAGCTTCGAGTGGGTGAACAAAAACGAGAGAGGAAAGGATGGACAGACAAGCTGAAGGGCCTGTTTTCTGAAACTTAAAACAGATGCAGCTAATAAAGCAGTGTTGCATATTTTCAGGCCATGGAAAACAGAAACTTCTTGTCGAGTGCAATAAAAGCTGCACAAGAATAAAAATCAAGAAGAGACATATCCTTACCACTAATAGATATGCAACCGGTACTATTAAATGCAGTGAAAGTGGGTTCTACAAGGTTTTGATCCAGGGTGTGTGGGGTGGGAGTTGGGGGGTAACAAATGTTTTATTTTTATTTATTTTTCTCTTCACGCTTTTGAGATTATTCTTTGTAAAAAAACAAATAAAAAAAAAACAACAACGAAGGGCTACCAGTACCGACTTTTGAACTAGAACGAGTCAGAGTTCACCTTAACTTTATGCATAATAAACACATTTTTCCTGCTTTGTTCTAGATATTGTCATCTTTAAATCTGTATAAATGCAAATGTGAATAAACAGGAGTAGTAACGGAATTAAATAACGTTTTAGATGCAGCTCACTGGTGGTTTGTGCTTTTTATTAGAACTGGTCCTGCGGACACCATGTTGGTGACCTCTGCTTTAGTGTATTTCATCTGTGTTTTATCAAATAAAACACAGATGAAATATACTAAAGTTTGGTATTTTAATTTTCCTAAATGTACAAACGTTTAAAGCATGCTGATACTATTGTAGGCACTGTGGACTTGTTGAACAGTTTGGAAGAATTCACCGTAAACCTCAACGTTTTTGTTACCCTGAGGCTTGCAGATGAACAGATGAATCAATGTGTATTTTTATTTTTTGTTTTGTGTTGTTTATGTGAAATCCTAGTTAAGTGAACAAAATCATTTGAAATGTATTTCATCTACTTCAATAAAAAAAAAACTGCTAATGCTGCAAAACATTATGTCTCTTGATGAACAATTTAGGATAATTACAGACATTATCCTCTTCAGTCCAGTAGATAATTACTGCAATCAAAATGGCACACTCTGGAATAGTTACTTCTCCTCACTGAAGACCAGCTGCTCTGGCTCCATCACAATCAGGCCAAACAGGTCAGCTCACAGCTGATGAAGACAAAGCCTGCTCGGCATCCTCCGTTTGTCTGAGCCAGACGGTCTGGTTGCGCAGGTTTCTTCCGCAGGCTCTCGCCTTCAAAGAACGAGGAACTGTCTGAGCTAAATGCCAGGAAGTAGCGTGCGTCTTTCTCGTTAGGTGGCGGACCTGCTTTCATGGAGCCGTTTCCTGATTAACAAAATAATTATGCATCCAAAGACTAAGTGTATGGGACCTTAAACATGGTTGGAAACACATAAATACAAAACTAATTACTTTTTTTTTTGTTTAATGTGTGGATCTGATGAACATCAAACATTGAACGTTCATAAATGCCTATTGAGCTCAGCCAAATCATATTCGGATAAAGAAAAAGGCTCAAACAAAAGCCTTCAGAGGTAAAACCCTGACAAAAGGAAGAATCGTAAAAGAGCTGCGCCACAAATTTGACTAACAAAACAGCCAGAGCCAGGCATTAAAACACACAGAGGAGGATATAAACACACACACACACACACACATATATATATATATATATATATATATATATATATATATATATATATATATATATATATATATATATATAGTCAATAAAAGAGTGCTAAAACTGAGCAAAGCCCATGCATCAGTAATGAGAAATAAGCCTTTATTAGAGGACTTCATATACCATTCACCATGGCAACAACGGGGATAGAGACACTATTGTCATCCAGTAGAGCATGAAGCGTGAATGTGCAAAATCGTGAACCATACTATATTTAGTACACATAACCACACAAGAGAAAATTATAATTTGGTTAGCACTTTACTACACATAATGAATTACATTCATCCAGTGTGGAAAAGGCATGACTATATTTAAAAGATTCAGCACCGTTACACTTATTAACACCACTAATGTTAACATGCTGTACAACGCCTTTTGCAACGGGGCAGCAACAAAGTTTCTCTTTAAATCATCCACTTTCCTAAGTCCTCTCACATGCAGTCTTCTCTTTCACAACTAAGGTTTTCTATCGGGTTGGGGATGGACCATGGAAGGTTGATTATGTGTCTGGTGAACCATTTTTAAGACTAAATGACAACCCATGTTCAGGTTTCTGGCACAGGCCATCAGATTTTGACAAGGATTTTTTAAGGAGTTCATGCTGCCATGCACCCAAACAAGGTTATCGGGGTAAAGAGGCCCACACAATAACAAGTCCTCCTCCATGCTTAACTGTGGATATGAGGTGCTCTTCAACTGATTCATCCTTGTTTTATGGCAAACCCAACCCAGGGCGTTTGTAAAAGAAAAGTTACATTTTCAGCCTCATCAAAGTTGCATTTAACGTCCCTGTAGAGTTTTTGCAAACTCCAAATGTTTTGTGTTTGTGATGGGAGGAAACAAAAGGCTTTTTCTTGGCACAACTGCCAACGTTAAGTGAGTAATCATTTTCTAGAAGCGAGGATATGCTCGACTGGGATGGTTTCTTGTCTTTCCCATTTTGAAGAGTGATCAAAAGAATTGGGACTCTGTGCATTTGCATTTATACCCCAGTGATGCATGAAGTCTTGGACTAAAAATTAAAAGTTATTTGAAATCCTGATAAATTGCAATAATACTTTGACTGCATTTTATGGGAAATAATTATTAATGGCAATAAATGTAGTGTAGTTATTTAGTTAAAAACTAGTATGTGAGGATATATGGAAGCAAATGAAAGGTTTAATTGTTTAAAGTTTTGTATTTTGAGATTATTACTACAACATGTGAATTCATTTTAGGGCTTTTGCATCTCTTTACTAATAAACGCGATGGGTACTCTACATTGAATTCATCTATTTGAACTATAACTGAACAAGATAAATGTGAGGCTTAAAACTTTTTACAGCAGTAATCTGCCTATAGCTCGGTTTGTGATGGTGATTTTTGCATTTAGTACATAAAAAGGCTACCAAATAGTAGTGGTAGTTTAAAAAAATAATATATGTCTACATCATCGTTCATTCATGTGTGTGAGCAGCTTCCTGTACCATGGCAACAGATGGGTTACTTTTAATGATTTTCTTTTTTTTTTATGTTTTTTTTTTTTTGTGGTACTACCGGCCCTTTTTGTTGAAAGTATGATGACAGAGAGGGCAGAAGACATGCAGCAAAGGACTGCTGGCCAGAGTTGAACCTGGGTCAGCTGAGCCAAATCTGAGGTATTCGTACGTGGGCTGCATGCGCTATCCCCTGCGCCACCAGCGCACTCTAATTGTTACTTTTAAATACATAAATTATGATTATGACCAGTCCCATGACTACACTTTTTAAAATCATAACTTATGTATTTAAAAGTAATAATTAGGGCGAGCTGGTGGCACGTGCCGCCCATGTACGAAGCCTTCAGTCCTCGGCTTGCTGCCCCAGGTTCGACTCCAGCCTGCAGCCCTTTAGCACATGTCTTCCCTTCGCTCAGCACTCCTTCCTGTCAGACTACTTTCAATAAAAAGGGTCACAAGTGCCACAAAAAGTATAATTTCAAAAAGTAGATGTTAAATATACATGTAAAGATAACAAGCAGTCCACAGTTTTATAATGTAAAATACACCGGTGGTTCTGTAAACCGGTTTACATTTTTATTTTATTTTTTTACTGAACGATTATCGTAACCACAGCTGCCAACGTTTCTCAGTAAAAACAACTGATTTGTTTTGCAGTCTATATCAGGAAGGTTTTAAATTTAGCACAATGCAGTGCCGACTCAGCTCAATATTTTGAATATTTTCTTTCATGACTGCACTTTTAGTGCTTGTGAGCGTGCAGGGTAAATCGATGAGAATGTCGCTGTCACGTCTATTTATCAGCAGAATAATTTCCGTTTGTACAACTAATTGATCACTTCTCCTTAATTGAGCACACAAATTTCAAAGCAAACTAACAACAATGTCCTCTCAGATAAAACAGGAAGCTCGGCCCACCGCAGCATTTCCTGAGTGATGTTGTCAATAAAAGGCTTTGATGGATCCTCTGTCTTATAAATCAATTACTAATAAAGCAAATGGTCGCTGATTTCCTCGGGCAAGGGAGTAAATGGACTCGGTGTGCATTTCAAAAGAATGAAACATCCTGATAATATATTGAGAAAGTACAGCAAATCAATCACTTAATGTAAACTGAGAACATTGCTTACCTGCTATATAGTAGCTTGATGTAATAAAGGTAAAATGAATATGAACAGTCGTATTTAGAGGCAGAGGAATAGCAAGTTTTATGGGTAAATGAAAAGCGAAATGAGCAATTCAACTAAAAGCACTCACTGCAGCGTTTCAGATTCTCTGATTTCCGACTGGCTGTTGCCTTATCAGTGAACTGAGGCACAATTTGACTCCCTCCTTCCGTCCGCCCCTTCAGCGTGTTGCGGCAAAAACAAATGAGAGACCAATCAGTTCTCAATTCTCCATCCAGCACGGGCTTGACAGTTAATTACAGTGCCTGACTGTAGACGGGTTATTATGGTGGCCTCCGCGAGTCGCCTGCAGACACGGTGATAAATGTGACGCATGATTAAAAATAGACCGAGACAAAATAAATGAATTGCGGCTCTTTATAGGAGGAGGACATGTTTAAAATGCCAGTTAGGTCCTGATAAATACATGTTGCTTCTGATGGAATTTATGCAAAGGGACATTATTTCATTTGTAGGTCATAAATGATGACCTTATTTCTGCATAATATGGAAATATAGGCTACATCATGACCATTTTAAAATGCCAAGCTATGATGCTATCTAAATATTTATGCTCAAACAGAAAATCCACTATAGACCAATTTTATCCATCAAAGAATGCTCCTCGACCAGCTGCAGTGCCTTGCAAAACTATTACTTCCACTTTTTTCCAACTTAAGTAATCAAGAGTTTGTGTAATAGACCAATCAGCTGTTACTGCCGGCATCGTACTGGATATTCCCCTAATGCTGGAAAACAGGGTTTGAAGCAACAATAGGCGCATGTGGACAGACGAAGAGACTCGAGCAGTTCTACATCTCATCCGTGAAAAGAAAAACAACAAATCAGCATATTCATTAAAACCTCGATCCATTACTGATCTGTGGTCCGTGCTAGTTAGCAATCTCTATTTCCTGTTTATTACAGCCAATGAGCTCTAAGTAATAATGACACTTAGTGGTTAATTAAAATCCAAACAACACATACACAATGCCTTTCACGGAGACCAGCGATTTACTCAACGGTGCGTTGTTGCTGTGAAATGCCATTGAATTTTTACTTCCACAGGACAGGTCTATGATGTTGTATTCTGTTCTATTTCTGATCCGTTTCTCTTGCTGGCTTCCATGTTTGCAGGCTGCTGCTCTTTTGCCAAGATACCAAATGCTGCTCTCTGTGTTGGGAACTTTGGGAACTCTCATATGATTGGCTCAGGAACCAGGAAGTAAACACGGGCTACACACTGCACCGAAGTCATTCTGGACCGTACCTCTAGGTTTGAAAAGAGAGAAAAATGACTAATACATTGTTGATGATGGAGAGGGCCGACTGTTTATACGGAATTTTAGTAAATATATTAGTTATGGCTGCTTTAAGGTCTGGACTTTGATTGTACTGCTGTAAAAAGAAAATATTATTTGCTCTAAACCATTCCTTTAGGTATTAGCTGCAATTTTAGGGTTGCTGTGCTAGCGGAAGGTAGCTTTGCTGTCTTACTGAAGAAAAGCAACCCAACAGCACGGTGCTGCCATCACCATGTTTCAAGGTGGGAAATATGTGTTCAGAGGCCTCTGGGCTCGATCTTGGACCCGTAATTCCACATTCTCCGCTCCTGTACGCGTCCATCCCGTTCCAGACCACCTCCGTGAGTCCGTGAAAAGCAAAGCCTACTACATCCGCGGTCACTCTGTCTAGCTCCACTCCAAAGTTTCTTGGAGCCTGAGGAGTGGATGTGCGATCATCATTACAAGCAGAATGCAAATCTATTTGGAGAGGATTACCACATTTCAAATTAAATGTTGACATGACAAATCTGCCTCATTTGGCACAAAAAGAGTGGTTTGCGAACGATGTTTAAATAAAACTTAGTAGTTTTGTCATACTTCTTGCATGTTTGGAAAATGGATTATACAGGGCTCTGTGAACTTTTCATTGCTTGGAATATTGTTTTACAACCTAACCCTGCTTTAAACTTATCAAAAAGTGTCTGCTGTGTTTCTCGGTCTTCATGATGCTCCTTGTTCTCGAATTGTTAGAATGGAAATTTCAGTATGTTTCTGTGCTTTTGTATCATCAGCCTTCATGTCTATTTCCCTCACTGCCATTTGGGTTATTTGACTGCTTTAGGTAGTAATGCTGCCATTAGAGAGCCCGTGACATACGTCAGTGGACAAACATTAACTCTGTCTATTACACAGGTTAGAAATGCTAGCCACACTTTTTAGATTTTCATTCTCAAAAGTGTTTGAAAACCATTTATCATTTACCTCGTGTTACTTTGTGTCGGTCTATTATGTACAATACCAACAAAACACTGTCAAGTTGTTAGCTGTAGCAAGACAAGGGAGTGTACACTTCTTCAATCAGACAACAACAGTATTTCTGAAACAGGAAATGTAGATGTTAATCTAGAAATACGGGTTAGGTGCGGCTAGCAGATTTTTATAAATGGCTGCATCCGTCATGTAACAGCGCAAAGCTAAAGCTTGATTAGTTGTAATATTCATAAAGTAGCATTGAGAAACGTTGCATTTTCCTTCACCGTTCTTAGTAGTATTGACATTTTACCACTACGCAACCTGTCATGTCCTCCAGCTCCAGGTACGATCCCCTCCTCCTCCTTCCCTCCTTTAATTAATTCCACCTTCTGCTTCCACTGGCCTAGTTCCAAAAAGCCGCGGGTGCTGGCACGGTGACCTATAAAGACGGGCTCCCTCAGGTCCCCGAACTCATCACCGTGAACCCACATCTCCCCTACATCCTTACACAGGAGAATTTGAATAAGAGCCTCCAATACTACAGGACTCATTTCCAGCTCAGGTTTTCACTTAGTGTAGCGGTTTAATTTGGGTGCATTTTATTTCACTGAAACGGACATCCATATATTTACATACATTTCACATTCAAGAGTACAGGACACCTGGAGGCTAAGCATCAACCAGAGTCTCCAGCGTGTCACAGGCCTACTTTATTAACAAAAGTCAAAAGCATGGCATGCACCGACGACATCCAGCTGAGATCTTTTTTCTGTTGCCAAGGGAAAAAAATCCTTTTTATAGAGAATGTGACATTCCGAACTGCGGTGTTTTCTTCACGATTCTTGTTTGAGCTGAAGTAAGCTACAGGAGCAATAAATCATGCTGTCTGTATTTTGGTGAAGCCAAATCAAATGTAAATTCACAAGTCTATTTTTCTAGTGAAGAGAGAGAACCTTCATTGTTACTTTTGTGCCGGCCAAACAAAGTGGAGTTGCATTTCTTTTTTTTTTTTTACCTGAAACAAATATAAAAAAAAATGCAGCTATTTTGAGGATGTAGAGAATCTGAACTCATGCACTGAACGTACGGAACAGCTGCAACGGCGTTACCATCTCGGATGGAGAGGCTTTTCTCTGTTTTGACAGCTTTCATTTGATCTGATTCATATGCAACATTTGTAATGGCTGAGAAAGCCGCGCTAACTGCCCGAAAGGAACTGTATCCAATCCAGAATAGGCCCTCCTTTCTTTGCCGTGACCAGTTGTCACATTCCAGCATTAGCCGTGGAGAAGCGGCAGCTAAAGAGGGGTGCCATGGAGGGTAACTCAAACCAGATCTGTCTTCTTTTCAAACACCAGCGCTAATTATCTGGGATCTTTTCAGATTTTGGTCTGTGATCTGTTAAACATGGCTTGTACAACACAACCATTTGCTTTCAAGCAACTTTAACATCGGGACTAATGAAATTGTCCCGACCCCTGTCCAATTGACCCTTAACATTAAACCAAAGAAGTTTAGAGAAACACTGACATTCTTCAGCTCTGAGAAAAATCGAAAAAAGCAAACTTTACTGACAACCTGAGCACAGGCTAAATTTTTTTAGAAACCATATATCGAGGACAGTAACTAGCGGAATAAAAATAAAAAGATCTTTAGTGGAAAAACGATTAAACTATCACCAGGAATTCAAAAATATAGAGTCTAGTTCAGATGCAGCAGGGAACCCCAGTATAAAACCATATAATGGCTCATTAAATACAATAACCGCCCTCCCCTTTGAGGGAGACTGAAAGAATAAACAGACATGATGTCATGGAGCAACATCTTGACATTGGTATGGAGAACTGGGTTACAAATGAGTTAATTTTTTTTGTGCGTGTTTTCCAGTTAACTTGCGATAGAAGTACTAAACAGAATCTGAAGACTGACTGACAACAGGTTTTAGTCAGATTTAAAACTCAATGACGTAGCTCACTATTAAGACGGGGGAAAAAAACAGACACAGGCTGTCTCTGACCTTCCAATGGAAATAAAATATCAAATTTCAAAGGCTAATTCATTTTATTTTGCAGGAGTACCAAACAAATACAGTAGTTTTTTTTGTTTGTTTTCTATATTCTGTTGTAAAGTTACAAGCTGGTTTCTACTACACCAAGAAAGATTCATATGTCTTGTACAACTACATTTAGTAAAAACAAAAAAAAGGCAAACTAATATATTATTGCCCTAACCTTGTGGTTCACTGGTAAATGATACATGGCTTTAGGAAAATTACACTTTCACGTTTCTTTGCATTTTATACAGTATCTTTTATATTTTATATTTGAATTGCAGACAAGCCAGGTTGCCACAGACCTTTATAGAAACTGAACACTTTAAAGGCAAGACACATGATGCTGCATATAAATGCTGTTTTAAAATTACTTTTTTTTTTTATATAAAAGAGCGAAAAGCAATGCAAGCCAACCTGGTTTGTAAACGTTATAAATTAACTGTTATTAACCACATTGTTTGGAAAGTTCAGCTGATTTTCTCTAGATATTCCCAACTCTGAGTGCAAGACTATCAACAAATTACTTAAATTGAAACTGTCCAACAACATGAAGCATGTTAGAAGGTCTCAATAGGCGACACACCATCCCCTGAACTAAAGAAATCAAAGTCGCTGAAAATCATTAGTCTAAAACAGGGTTATAAAGCTACTTCTAAAGTTTTGGGAATGTCAAAGTGGAGATACAGCCTCTCACCAAAATTAGTCAATATTCATAAATGGACAACAGAGGTCAACCTTTTTCAGGAGTGGCTGGTCTACCAAACCTTACCCAAGAGCACATCACCGACCCATTGAGGAGGTCACAAAGTGGATGGAGGAGGTCACAGAGCTCTGCAAGCCTCTCTTGTCTCAGGTAAGCTTAGTGTTCTTGAAGAAGTGGCAGAGTGCCAACTGGACAAGTATAACCTGAATGACTTGACCTAACTGTTCTGCTGCCTGCCAGAAAATCTCGAAGGAGAATGTTTAGAGTGGCTTCGGCATGGCAGGGGATTTAGACTTGTATTCTGAATAACTCGGCTAATAATCATTTGACCACTTGGAAGCTCACATAGACTGCTGCATGCACATCACTGAACTGACACACTGTAACTTTTATACTGTTAATCCCAATGCACATGCAGTGCATGCGCCTTGAAGCACATTACAAATGGTTCTAATATTTCAAATATATGTGACAGAACATGATGTTTCACAAAATGCATCTAATTTCTGCTCGTTTCTGCTGCACAAAAAGTGTTTTTAGATAAGCAAAGCGACATGGCAAGATAAGGAATGCAGATACAGCAGGTTTAAATTTTTTACATTTGTATTTTCAATTTTATTTTTTATTTTTTTAAACTGTATCTGTATCCTCACAGATGGCACGTTACAGCCTTAGAAAATATGACAGTTTTAATAGAAATGAGAAACATCTATTTATTATTTTAACAAAACATTCTCTAGTGTGACTGACAAATTATGTTGACCAAGGGACTGATGTTAAAATGTTTGAATCTAACTGACACCCTTATTGCCCCGGTTCACTGATCGTCACCAAACTCCAAATACATTTCTGAAAGAAGTGTCTGCATGATCTTGCTACCTAACAAACCTTTATCTTTTCTGCCTGTAACACAGATGTGGTCTGTTTTCTCTGCTGATGATGCTAAATTGGTGCTGTCAGCCAACTCAGTAATGGATTGACGGGATGTGGTCTCGCGGTAATGAGCCAGCCTCAGAGGGGAAATGTCTGCAAATCACTATCATTTGATGAAATGCACACAGTTTTGTGGATCAGCTGGCACGGTCACACTCTGCGCTGACCTCTAAATGAGCTAATCTATAGAGCAGAGATGGGAACGTACAGCATCATGGCTTCCTATTTTCTCCTAGCTCCCATTCACAGGTGATAATGACTGAGTAAGTTCAACAGTAAGTGCCTTTCTAACAGAGGGCACCGATTGTAGCGCTGGGGGAAAGCGAATGAACAAGGTAGAGAGCTACAAAGAGCCACGTCTTCAATGAAGTCCCATAATTTAAAGGATGAAAGTAACACCCCAACACAGCTCGCTGCAGAAGTGATAAAGAGGGTGGTAGATTCAATCAAGAATGCATTAAATACATTCTGCAGTCTTCTCATGGCCCTGATATAGCCACTGATCCATGAATAACAAAATGAGGCTCTGATGAAAGATGTATTAAACAGAGAGACAGGTTTATCTCAAAAATGTCCATTATCAAAGCCATGTGTGCTGTTTACTGAAAAGCAAATCAATTTTGTTAGCTCAAAGTACCTCCAATAGAAACTCAGTTCCTTTAGAGATGGGTAAGCACACAAATGAACAGTATTTCTTGACACTGTGCTTCACAGTGAAAGCTTGGGTTAAAATTTTTCTGATGCTCATTTGATAATCAAACATTGGGAAGGGCATAAGTTAAGCAGGGCACAAAAACTCAACACCTATTAGCAACAACTATTTTTTTGTGACACATGCAACCTGACTTTGATCAATTTTAAATTAAACAGATACATCTGCATAAACCAACCCACTAGAAATGTCATTTTATATACTGTAAGCTAAATTTAATAACATTTCTATACATAAAATTACAAATAAAGGCTCACTCATGTCGTTCATTTATTGAACAGAAGAGATTCACATTAATCCTTCAAGGAGCCACCAAAGACAACCAACACTAGATGGTCGCACATAATCCGGCAGAACATAAACGTAACGTGTGCAATTCCAGTATTTTTATTGGATGATCTGAGCTTGGTGCCATAGTATTTGTGCCCCACAGCCGTCTACTTAGAGCGTGCTGGGGATGTGCACTGCCATTTCAGATGTTCGTTATTTAAACAAACGTTGGTAGGCCGGCCCCAATATCAAAGCCCCTCAAGAGGATTTAGCCTACTGAGCTTGTCAGTATTCCAGCAGACTTAAATATATAGACACAAATGTTTAGGACAGACTTTTATTGGTAAGGGAATCTGTCTTTTTTACAATATTACTCTATAAAGAACTATCCTGTCCCACTGATTATTGCGAACATAGAGCTCCACAGCATCATCTGGTGGGGCCACGCCCCACTGGCCCCAATCGCAGAGACGCTACAGCCCAAAATAAGGAGCAAACTTGGCTCTCAAAAAGGTCCCAAGGACCCAGTGTCCTCCATATTTTAGATGTTTCCCTTCCTCCATACACCTGACCTAAATAAATGGGTGGTTAACAGGTCTCTGCTGAGGAGGTCAAGCAATCATTTAATTTAGGAGTGGTGGAGCACAGACACATCTACGACATGCAGGACAATTGGTCATGAGGATCAGGGTTGAAGTCCCCTGGTCTAGCTACAACCACCAACTAATATAAAGCACAATAGTGGCAGTATGATGTTGCGGGGATTTTCTGCAGCACAACAATCTCCAACTCCATTTGGATTTTATCCTACCAGGCCTCTGCCTGAAATGCTAAGAAGCCACTTGGAATTCTTGATGCTTTAAAGTTGCAGAACAGCGACTCTCAAAGACCAGCGTTAAAGACGCTTGCTTTAGCAGGTAGGGATTGTCTAATCGATTATCGAAGTTATGCACACTTCACATCTGGTATTTGTTGGAAAAAGTTGGAAAATTGTTGATAGAAAGTCATCCGATGAAAAAAACTAACACTGTACCTTACCCTAAACACACAATAACCCACATTGAATCTTGGCAATAACAGAATCATGATGTGAGGATCCTTCATCAGCAGAGACAGGGAAGCTGGCAAAAGTTAATTGAATGATGGTTAAAGCTAATTACAGGGAATCCTTGAAGAAAATGAAAACAATGGGCAAAAACATTCCGTTTCTGAACTCACAAAGCTGGTAATAATCACACTCTTGAGACTTTTTTAAAAACTGTTGAAGCCAGTCTTCCACCTAAAATCCAATCAAGCAAAATGTGGTTCTGACAAAATGTGAAAAGATGTAAGTGGTAAAAAGCACACAAACTGCAAAGTTATCTACAATTGTCATGTCATCTTGCTACCTCATGCATTTGCAACCATGTCTCCAAATATCCTCCAATTGTATTTTACAATGAACAAACAGCAAAACAGTTCAGATGACCCGACACATTCACACTTCCATATTCCTATTTTTAAGAATAAGAAAACCACTTGACTGTCTCTGCGGGGTACATCAAGATGATAGGAAAGTCACAATCTATCCAACATCAACAAATGTATAAAGCCTGCAAGTAAGTGGATAGTGAACAAAGGTAAACTAGACTCTCCAACTGTAGAGTGCCAGAGCAATCACTCCACTGCCACTTCATCTCAGGACTCTACCTGTACCACTAAGTTTAAAAAGCTGGGTTGTCATTTGATCTCTCTGGAGACTTAAATCCCTCAAGCCTCACACCGTATCTTTCATTCTCCACCTCCGGGGGTTTTATGAGGTGTGAATCAGAAACTGATTTCCCCAAACCACACACACACACACAAGGTACTCTCCAGCTGGCTCTGTTTTGGACCAGAATTCCTTATGCATATTAGAATATTTTACAAGCAGGAGTTAGCCATGCATAAAGATTGAAAGAGCTTCAGAGGCACTCAGCCAGGGTTTACAGCCAAAGTTGCCAAGCTAATGAATCTCTGTGGGTTTCGCGAGACTCTTGGCACTTGAATATTATAATCTCATGTTGAGATGAATGGAAGTCTAGAGGCAGTTTGAATGGCATGAAGATTGGAAGTCATTATATAATAGGTATGTTTTTAAAAAATATATATTTCTCACTGTTTTCCTGACATCTTAGCTAAATGCATGAGGCGTTGTGGGGAAAAAAGTTTACTCTTCAGTTAACGATAACAGCAGAGGACTCAAATTATTTGACTCAAATTTTATGTGCGGGCCATATTTGTGCCAACACCCAAGGCAGCCAAAGGGTTTTACTGTACGTCCTTATTTTTCAAATCTTCTAATGGGATATAATGATAAGCCTTATTTTCAAGAAGATGATGAATGCAGCGGTTAGCACTGACACCTCCAAGTAAGGCAGATTTAAATCTTGGCTGAGTCCTTTCTAAGTGAAGTGTGTGTATGTGTGTGTGTGTGTGTGTGTGTGTGTGTGTGTGTGTGTGTGTGTGTGTGTGTGTGTTCTTCCTCTGCCTCTATACTCGACTCCTGTAGTATGAAGTATAGCTAAAACATTTTCCTGTTGGGACCAGAGGAAGGTCCAAGATCCAAGGTTGGCAATTGTTATCATAACTCCTGAAACTGCACCAATATACTCTCCAGCAAGATCTGTGCAAAGCCACCTTTCAGATAGATATGGGTGGCATCAATAATTAATGCAAATTTCATGATATAGTCTAAGCATTTCTTCCTGCTATGTTTATTTTCTCATTGTTTCAGTTGGGGGGGAAATGCCTCAAACTGGACATAAACAGCCAAGTTCCTTCAACACATCAAAAATTAAAAGTTACCCTCCATATCCAGTACATATGCTGTGCTACTGCACCTCACAAAAGCATTTACACCCCCTGAGCTTTTTAACGTTTTGGCACATTACAGCCACAAACGTCAATGTGTTTTATGAAGATTTTATGGGATAAGTGTCTTTTTTTCAACACAAACTCTAAAAAGTGATGAGTGGAATTTGTATTTGGCAATCTGTACTGATACCCCAGAGTTAAAGTCGAGTGCAACAAGTTGAGGAGAAAACAAATACAGCTGTTCAATGAAAGCCTCCACTCAAGAGCAAATAGCATCATGAAGATCAAGGAACTCAGCAGAAGTTTATAACAGGATTAGCTTATTAAGAAATATTTTCACACAGCACGATTTGAAGCAACTTTTAAACATTTAAGTTGAGTATAGCACAACTGCAAAGCTACCAAATCATGACTGTTCACCTAAATTGACCAGAGGGCATTAAGTGGAAAAGGAGCCACAAGGCTGCTGACAGCAAACATCCAGCAGAAGGTGCCTTTTGGCTATTATCCGAAACCCCATGGGGTGGAACACAAACACAGTCTAACTGTGAAAATTAGTGGCGGCAGCATCATGCCGTGAGAGTCTTCAGAAGGGACAAAACTAGACATAGACAATACATTCTCAATCTAATCAGACCAAGGGCTATTTTGCAACCAAAATGGGCAAAAGATTTAGTTTCACGATGTGCAAAGCTGGTAGAAAAATACTGCACAATTTTTTTTAATTTTACTATTTGAATTATTGACCCTAGGAGTGAAATAAACATTTTTACATTTTAATGGTTAAAAACCATGTGCCTTTTCAATCCAACTCAGAATCCAACTTTTCATTGGTCAGTCACATGAAACCTCAACAAAATTGTGGCAAAATGTGAAATAAGGCACTGCTCTTATCCACATCATTTAAACCTTCTGCAAACTCTTCACTATTGCATTGCACTTTTTAATAACCGATGAAAAATACCCCAACACAACTCATGTCAAACGTTCTCATTCGGTATTCATCTCACCTACTAAAATGTTCCACCAAAGCACAAAAAAAAAAAAAAAAAACAACCCTACACAGCTCACTTATCAGGTCAACAGCAATCGTGAAGGTCATGAATGATCCATCCGCCTGATGGTTTACGCTGCCAACTGCTGATAGCTTCACCCTCACCAGGGAAAGGCTGTCAGCGGTCAGCGCATATGAAAAAACACTTCCACATCCAAGAACTGATGCCTTTCTCGCATTTTCACGGACTGGCTGCCGATTGTCAGAGCTCACTTCTCGCACTCACAACCGATGGGTGTGCGGGGAAACATGAATGCTTTGTCAAATGTGACATGGGGTGAGTGTGTGTTGTGGCAGCTGTTCTTGGCTACAGAGCCAAAAAAAAACAAAAAACACTGCAGTCACTGAAAGATGATACTCAATGGTTATTGATCACAAAAGATCAAAAAGGAGTAACTTCTCATGACTCGCGTGATCCTAAGCTCGGGTTTGGTTTTCTATTTCGCCACAACTGCTATAAGCTGCTTCAGGTCCACCCTTATATTTAAAAAGAGAAAGCGAATGCCAGATGCTAAGTGTAACCCAACGCCACGGAAAGCATCTTTGCTCGCGCCGCCACTTTTAGTGCACTGTGGTGGAAACTGTACTCTACTCTGCTTTACACAATTAGGGTTCTGTTACAGAAGAGCATGACAAACAAGTTGGCCCGATCAGAAATTCAGTCAGACTGTGATTACGTCACTTTATCTGGAGTTTGGAAAGTTTCATCCTCCGACAAAACCCACTTGACAAATGTAAACCCCTGGAATGTGTATGTTGCACACGGCTGGGAAACGTGTAAGCGCTGTCGTCTGTGGATACCACTGTTTACGGATACACATATGGTTTGTGTACAGCTGGGGGTCATGAGACTGAGGTTTGGTGGTTGTGTTTTGGCAGCCGGCGCGGGGCGATCTGCAGCCTGCAGAGCGCTAGGGGCAGCCAGAGGTGAGCAACACCCTTAACTAGCTTCATGTGTCACAGGGATCCAAAGGGACAAGGAGCGGCAACCTAAAAATAAACAAAGCCAATCTTTCTCCCCAAGTAGTAGAACACCATGGCGATTAATAACAGATAAAACTGATCAGAATCAGAGCCTAGATATTATTTATCTAGGCTTGTAAAACAATAGGTCTTAAAATGTTCTGAATTTAGATACTGAAGATGTCAAGATAAAGGATGAACTAATATTATTCAAACATACCCCATTACCTCTTAGTAAGAGATACAGTGGAAAATCCCCTGATTTTAAAGTTGGATTTGCCCACTGGCTAGCCCCTCTAGACTCCAAAGTTAAACATTTTCTGATCAGCGAATGCGTCATACCTGGGTTACTGGGTTGAGCTACCAATAATTTTCTGTGTAGCAGTTGTTACTGAGGGAAGAAGACTTGGTAACAAAGTTTTCAGAGAGGTCTTTAAAAATGAAGGACAGTGGTGTAAGAAGCTATTTAAAAAGGAAACTATTTTTTACACTTGCATGTCAGCTGTTCGTTCAGGCTGCCACTTCAGGAGGGGTTGGTCACCTTGCCCCTTCACCCTTTCATGCTTTAAGCTGTAGACAACTTTTTGATGCACGAAAAGGAACTAACTTAGCTAATTTTAATAAATGGGTGAGCACATGTTACAGGATGTTTCTGGTCCTATTTGGTTTGGTCCTATTTAGCATGACATCAAAGTAATGTGAAAATATTGTTAGGGCAAATTGTCTGAGTTGTATCTATCTTTGTCTCTTTAAGACGATTTTAATTCGCCTGCTTGTTTCGAAGAGGCCTTCAAATAGTGAATTTTCTGTGCGTCGACCGATTGTGTTGGCGGACGTTTTAATCATCCCTAAATTGCGATCGCAGGCCACAAAGAGCCCTCACAAGGGCCACTAATGGCCTGCAGACCTCACTTTAAAGAGCAGTGCTCTAGAGAATGCACATGTGGGTCGCTTTTTAAGGTTAGAGATGCTAAGCATCCTAATTAAATATGTGAAATTCAAAAGACAGTTTAAAATGTCATGCTGTCTTTGTTCATTCCACTTAGTAAAACTCTGCTTTGCAGCTCCAATAACGCATAACCCCTCACTGCAGAACGGCTAGAATCAAATATTTGAAATGCTCTTAATTTTAGCTCTTTGAAGGGTTCGGCTAAAATCTGCCACCCTTCTATCTTTATGCAATCTATTTTAAATCCTTCTACACCTTTTTAAAGAGAGAGAGTGTCCAACCGCAGGAAAGTCCAAAAACAGAAAAAATGTCTTGAGAATGTTCTAAAGTTAGATATTGAAGTTGGCATACGTTGTAGAGGGGTTTTTAAATTATAACAATAACGTTCTTAGTAAAATAACCTCCTTGAACATGCCTCATTGCTCCTTATTTAATACAAACAAGCCTTGAAAGACTTCCTCTTGCCAAAGGACATTTTGTCTGCTATTGGAAGATAAAGACCCCGGCAGCAGATAAAGATGTGTTTTAGCATGAGCTCTTGTTCTCAGCAAACACTGTTATTCTTTCCTAATATACTGAACTAAAATGCTATATAAAGGAATTCTAATGCGCCCATTAGATGTACATGGGTCTTAAAACCCTCCTTTTAGGGGATGAAAGCAGTCCCAAAGCCACACTATCTGAGGATTTGAGCACAAAAAGCTGATGTTTGTTGAATCTGCTTGTAATCAAGGCAAGATTCTTTGTTCCTGCCTTGCTATTGTTTCAGTGATGGTCTAAGCCCTCCACCCCAAA
The DNA here is from genome assembly GCF_011125445.2 of Fundulus heteroclitus. Lineage (NCBI taxonomy): Eukaryota > Metazoa > Chordata > Actinopteri > Cyprinodontiformes > Fundulidae > Fundulus > Fundulus heteroclitus. The sequence goes on from NC_046377.1 coordinate 14,242,426, forward strand.
TCTAAAGAGACTTATACTGCAAACACAAGACAGCAATAGCAACATTTTTTTTTTATAACCGTAAAGTAAAACCATATGTTTATGTTTAAATACACTGAGATAGTGCATAAGATGGTGACACACCACTAGAGACCCTTCTATTACCCTCAAACCACACTTTTTATGATGTCTGCCTCTTTCTTCTTGGAGCCACACAATCCTTTATGTATGTAAATCTGCTTAGAAGACTCTCGCTCCGAAACCATCCTCACATTGTAATTCATGAACGTTCCCATCGGTCATCCGCCCCACACAGTTCACTTAAGTTCTCTCTTCGGGCAATCTTAAAGCGGCGAGGGAGAAAAGTCCTCTTGACATGCCGTCTCACTGTAAGTTTTACAGCACACATGATTCACTCAAAGCGATTTTTTTTTTTTTTGCGCTCTTTTTATTAACTTACTTTATCGCTCAATATTTATCTGCTCTTATCAAATAGTGTAACTGAAAACAGCCTAAGCGCAACCGGGACACACACTGTGGGTTTGGTAATTCCAGTTCCACTGCAGGCAATGACGTTTCAAGCTGCATTTATGGCGGCGGGCTGAAACTGATCATGAGTCGCTGCCTATTGTGGTACAAGATGTGTTTCAGAGGTGACATCTGGCCTGTTGGCAAAATATCAGTAATACCAGAACTTGTGTTATATTAATATTAATCATCTGTAATTTACTTTAATATTCTTGCTGATACTCTGTTATAATCCTTAGGTATTTGGGTTTCTTTAGTTACTGGTTTCATCCTTTTTGTGCTCTTTATGTTCTCAAGGTGTTTCCTTATTTGTTATTTAGTTTCTCGCCTATTTCCGGTGTGCTATTCCATTTGCATTCTAGTTTATTCCTTTAGGCCAGTATTTGTTGTTTCTCCCTTGATTAAGTGTTTCCTTGTGCCTTGGTTCAGCTCCCTCTGTGTTAATTAGTCTCCCCCCACCAGTCTCCCTGCTTACCATCAGCCCGAAGTCCTCCACATATTCCCTGTTAAGCACACCTACCCCCAATTTACCTGTTCACTCTTCCCTTTGTATTTAAGTTCTCCGTTGGTCATTGTTCTCTGTTGGATCCTGGCATTACATCTTTTTATACTCCCCATTAACTGCCTGGGACTTTGCCCACATTTTATGTCCTGTCCTCCTCGTGTTCAATGTCCTGTAAGTGTTCTGCTTTATTGTTAAATCCTTTCATTTAAATTTAAATGTTGTATCATCTATCCATTCCTCTGTTAAAGTTTGATTGTTATTTCACCCACCATCCGGTTATCATCCCTACATTTCTAGTTGCATCAATAAAGTCTGTTGACTTTGTGCCCTAAATTCATATCGAAATTTGAAAATTAACTTTTAAAAGTTACTAAAAGCTTGAGAACTTGCAAGCAAGTATCAAATTTTGTTAAGTAAGGTGTGTAGGAACTCTGTTACCCATTAATTGACATAATTAATAACCGTTAGCAATACAGTGTAATGGGTAGGTTAGGTGTCATGCATCCCATCAAAGTAACAATCCTTTAAGAAATGTATTGGAAACTTGGACTTAAAACAAAACTCTCAAGAATTGTCTGAGAACTGAAGAAAAAAAAAACGTGTGCAAATTTTTAAGCTAAATATATAGCCACATATTCGGCACATATTTATCTGAGATGAACTGAAGGTTGCACAAAGGACAAGAAGAGGGAGGCAGCAAAAGCAGGCTTTTCTTGGATTTTGTTCTGTGTTTTTTGGTAAAACACAGCAAAAAATGTTTCAATTTGGAAATCTTCCACGGTCTACGTAATCTGTGCACAATTAAGACACATAAACACGATCCATTAGCACTCCAAGTGGAGGCACTACGGTTTGAACTGCAATGAAAGGTCACGTCTTGATCCATCTTGGACCTCATACACCAAGCTGGATAGGGAGCAGATAGCTGGAACGCAGAATCTGTGTTACCCTCTATCTTCATTCAGGCACTTCTATCAAGTCACTCATGTTGCAGTTATGTCATTTGTGTGTGGCATGTTTAATTTAATCAAAATTCTTTGATCTAAGAATCAAAACAGTTTTGCTCCTCTGAGACTAAAGATTAAAGATACATTTATTGAGCCCCCTGAAGAGCTATAACATATATCTGAGTGAAGCAGTGACTGTGGACTCTGATGTTACCAGGGTCATAGAGGTTTCTGGAGACACAGCTTTGAATGCTGAAAACCACTTACATGATAAATTACCTTATACAGTCCTAGCTTCTCTTTCTTTCTTTTCCTTTTTGTTGAGTCCAGTTAATAATGCTTTGCCTTTCCAAGTAGAGTCGGCCATCTGTTAGATAAAATGTGATTTAAAAAAAAAGAACTGTTGCATGTAACTATCACTGATATTGCTCCATAGTTCATATATATTAAAGCTGTTTTGCAACACAGACCATTTTTAAAATAAACCTGAGCATTCAAATGTACTTTAGGGTTAGGGGTAGGGTTAGGGTTATTCAGGAAAATCCTATCAGTAAAACAGCACCCCACGTTTTCATTTCTTCCCACAGATCAAAAACAGCGTGGCTCGAGTCATCTTTTAGCTTCAGTAAAACTTACTCATTTCACACGCAACGGTTTTTCATTGGGATTATGGCTGGCCAAGGCAGCTCTTTGCCAAGCCGACTGCAATGCCAAGGAAAAACACTTGACATGATTGAATAAGCAGAGACCAGTCAGAGCATTCCCACAACTCTGACTGCCTGGACAAAGACTTATCTGCTTCACCATCTTGTCTAGGGGGATGTGACTAGTAAAAAAGGATTCGATTATATCAGTTAAAAGGTGGATAAGATCGTTTCAGCTTCCTGCAAGGGACTGAGGTGAAAAAAAAAGGACATCTACAACCGAGCAAGTCAGTTTGGACAGATCTTGGGCAGGATGATTAGTTAGACTCTCCTCCATTTCAATCTGTCTCTTGACTTAACCTTTTGCTCATAACTCTCCTGAGATCCCCCGAGGGAAGAGACAGGGAGCAGAGAAGTCATGACCCCACGAGAGGACATCGCTTGATGAACGACCACAGAAGGTCAGACCTCTGATTGGTATTCAGCCTCCTCCGTCTGAGAGTGCTGAACCAAAACACCCATGTCTGTCCCCTAGAGTGCAAATTACAATACTGACTTTGATAGATACTCGGTGTTAGCGGATTCTGAACTTTCCCTGAGAGGGCATAACGAGAGCGCGGTCTAAAACGGGCGGAGGGACGCCCCAGGTAATCTGTCACCAACTGCTTCTTTGACAGACTCAGAGTTGTGTGGATGATGGTGATGGATGACTAACCTCTGGGTGTTTGATTAGAATTAATGCTAAGGTGGGGAGTAACTAAAGAATACAGAATGTTTGACCTTATAATTATTCCTCTTTCTTCGTCTTCAGCTCCCCAAACTTACAGAAGGGTAAAAGACAGTTCTCAACAAGAGTAGGAAAGAGTGTTTAAAGGGTGTCTCAAGATGCAACCCAGACAGCTTCATCATCAATTTCACTGCTCATACATCTTATCTAAGGACATCCTCTATCACTTACCTTGGGTATCAATACTTTTATTCTGTGGTTTATTATTTTATAATCAAAGAAAAATTATGCCCATTATTGCACAGAAGAGTATTTTGCCTTTCAAGTAGGCGAGGAACAACCTGCCTAGATGGGTCTTTGAAAGGGACCATGTAAGAATGATTACTTCCCAACCACAAGACAACAGCGGATGAGACTCATAACAAATCGTTGGTTGATAATTGAGTTCATATTAGGTACACCCAGTTGCACTTGATCATGGTCACTCCCCATCGGTCTGTTTAACTCCTCCAAGCAGCTTACCAATGTAAACACCCCCTAAGGATGACTCAACTTCAGAGCTTAGCTTAACCCTTTATTCTAAATACGACAGAGAAATAATCACAACTTTACAGTGCTGGACTCAATAAAGCGACATCCTGAAGATTAATAGTGCCTTCCATTTGTCCTTGGTGGTCAGAATTCTTGACCTTCCGGTCGGAAAATGTAACTGGAACGGCCGCTAAAGTCAGTATTACGAGTCAGAAATTCTGTGCAACAGGATGATATCTGACTTCTGTGTTCATGATGGCTGCTACTCACAGCAACATTGAGTAAAAACATCATACCATGCCTGTTTGTAGCCACTCTCTATTATCTATGTAAAATGTAGTCAGTCATATAGGTGCTATCTTTAAGAATTCATCAGACGGGATGCTTCAGCTCTGTTTATTTGCACAAAATCCTATCTAGGACAGCGTTATTGTCATTGTTATTGTTTTAACCACAGCGTGAGTGTCCATGTTTTTTCCCCTACTCTCCAACAAAGGGAACCTGGAACTCAAAAAGGCGGAGATGACCTAATCTACGACTGTGAGGCAAAAGGAACGCACCATAAAAGCCCCGATCTCATAGCAACATGTCAAAGCTCAGACACCACCTTAACGGGCAGCGGGGGTCTCCTCAAGTGATATCTGTTTTACGACATGTGAATCCTTGTGTGAGTCTTTTAAGTGTCTAACTAAATGCGCGCATCTAATCCACACAGAACAAATGTTCCAATAATCAATCCCACCTTATCAGCTGAATCAATTCTTACTTTTAACACCCAGAATAATCCAAATTGTTAATGGACACATTATTAACAAGTAAAAGACTGTTTCTCATTAGTTGTATTTACAGCATATAAATGTCCTCTATTGAGTTGATTTCTGCAGGGAATCCCTGAACCCCAGAGTTGTTATTTCCTCACCAACAGTTGTCATCTCCAACTTTGTTAATCACTGCTACAAAGAATGCATGACTCACCCATGAAGTCTAGATTAACCACCCTCGGATTTCTCTGACACCTTTCTTTTAGTACCTTCTCCAGCAATCTGAGCTAAATTGGGCCACATGAGCCAGTATTCGCTCCCCATATACATCAGTTAGTCTTGGGTGGCCAGGGCGCTGTAGCCAGATTTATTACTGTTCCTTCCTTGGCCCATCTTTTGAGAGAAACTGACCACTGGCAGACTGTAAACACCTCATATGGGCAGCACCTTAAATCCTTTTCCTTTCCCGTTCTTCCTGCTTCCAAAGCTTTCATTTAGAGCACAGAATTATGCCATTTCTACTTAATCTATCCCACCAACAGGTGCCACGGCAGAGATAATAAATGTTAGTCAATTCACCTCTCAGTGGTCATGTTAGATCTGACTTTGATATATAAATCAGTTAATATAGGTAATGACATAATTATAACCAAAAGCTGTCATTTGAATAATGAGTGTAAAAAAAAGGAAAGCACTTCTAAAGATGAATTAAATTTTCAGAAGAGTTCTTAGATTATTTAAATTGCTTTATAGCAATATATGAATGTAACTTTTTCAACCTTTACATGTGTTCAGATATTTTTTTAGGCCTAAGCATTTGAGCTGCCAAAACCTGTTGTACATTTAGTGGAACAATAACTTTCTCGGTTAGGGTCCTAAATTTGGAGTAGAAGGCCCTGCTCATCGAGTCATTACCTCTTTTATTCTGGTTGGCGCTCTATGAAAAAGGAGAGAAAGAGAGAGAAAAAAACAGAACATGTGGACATCTTTTTTTTGCAGCTGTGTGCAAAATTACCTCTGATTTAAATGAGGCTTATTCCCCAGAGAGCAGGGCATTGTTGGAGAAGGCATGTTTGAGCTGCTTCAACACAAAGAGCGTCACTGCTTGTGCGCCAGGCTGCTTACAGATCAAAGCGTGTTGAACTTTTTGAAGCATGAAATGCTGGTGTTAAAACGTATTTGCACTCCAAATGTTGCCTATAAGGAGACAAAAAAAAATCGATTCTAATAAATCTGTTACCTCATTATTACACCTGTTATACAAATATATTCCAGTTGTGTTTTTTTCTCTCACAGTAACCCACAGAAGATGTAACCGGGGCTGTCTAAATCCAACAAAAATAAAATAAAAACATATATTCTTTTTTCTTTCTTTTTTTTTTTTTTTTTTTTTTTTTTTTTTTTTTTTTTTTTTTTGATCAGCGCGTTCACAGAAACTCGTGTGATCAAAAGTGAGGACAAAATCGAGCCGTCCCCCTCCGCTTCTGTGCCACCACGGCGCGGCTGACAGGAGAAGGAGCGGGCGGCGGTGATGCGGCTGCGCTCCGTGGGCGAACCCCCCCCCCCCCTACCTGTCATCGTAGCAGAAATCTGCGTCCAGCGTGTTCAGATAGAGACCCACAGCCACGGCGGTGCACACCAGCTCCGTGATCATCTCTCAACGCCGAGCCGGAATAGAAATAGTCAGAAATAGATGCGGCTCCCTTCCTCTCTTTCCTCTTCTCTCTCTCTCACTTCTCTGTTATTGTGCTCTGGGCTGAGCCAGTCGGCAGCGCGGCTCTCCGGGCATGATTCCCCTGGGTCTGGCAAAGTGAGTGAAAGTTTGCCATGTTCCCTCTAACCCATCGCGGTAGGCGAGCCGTCAGGGCGAAGCTATCCGCGGACCGGCTGCGGAGCTGAGCGCATTTCGTTGCTGCCTTGTCGTCAAGCGAGCGCATCTCTCTCAGCCCTGGTGCTTGCTGGCTGGCGAGGCTGGGGAAGGAAGAGGCGCATGTGGTTTTCGGTCGGACTGAGCATGCGCACTGGGATTTTCCTTGGAAGTGCCGATTTGTGGCACACAGAAGCAGATCAAAATGTGCATCAAATATGATCAAACGGGAGAGCAGGCTTAAGATGATAACTACAGACTGCATGAATGGGAGAACAGACTTGTCGACGAGTTAATCATTTATTAAGCCCCTAATGCCATATTAACATCTTATATTTAATATTCTGTGAAACTATTTGACAATCAGCTGTCACGTACAATGTTTTACAAAAGTATTATATTCCTTGAAGCTTTTCAGCGTCACACTGCAGCTTCTTTTCCTGTTAACAGCTGTTCTGTTAATAGGAATCATTATTTATGTATTTGTAAAAAATGCTTTACAAATAAAAAGGCAAACAAAGTGCTATACATGTGAATAACAAATAAAATAGATCATAAATAAAAATCTATCACTGAAGATCATAAAGAAAATAAATAAAATCAGCAATGATTTTATTGTTGAAGAAACAAGGACTGGCCTAATGGTTGTACTTTCTGGAATTAAAAGCCAGTTTTAAAAGATGAGTTTTATTATTATTTTTATTTTTTTGATTTTCCCAGCTGCTACAAATGTGTTTGTTTCATGACTTATGGTTGTTTCTGTTTTGGTTTTCTTTTATATGTTTCCTGACCATTTCTGGGTTTACCGTTGTTAGTAAGGTCTTGCCATATTCAGTAAATTTTCTTTGTTGTTCAGTATTGTAGTTAGGGTCTTACCAGCATTTTCAATCATGTCTTTCAAGTTCCTCACTTAATTATTGCGTTGTTTTTCCTCTTGTCATGATTTGTGTAGTTGTTTTTGATGAATCTTAAGAGTGATGTAAGGAATAATGAAGATTTATTGAAAATAACAAGACTTACAGCAGGGATGGGATAATCGCCATCAGGAAATAAGACCAGACAAGGGGTAACGCAACGGAGAATCCGACAAGGGGTGAGAGGAAAGTGTCAGAGTAATCAGCACAGGTGACAGATATAACAGTAATTTAGCTGAAGGAGAGGGAGCGTAATGAGGTGGCAGGAAACGGGGAGGAAGACAGAATTTAACAAACAGTGAAAAAATAATCTCACCAACTGAACTGAAGACTGCCAGGAAAACAGAAACAAGACTAAACTAACTAAATCCATAAGCAGGAAACTAACTAATGGCAGAAACAAGAAGGGAGGAACCGAATTGACAGACTAATAATAATGCTAAAAATGTGGAAAAACAGAAATATCCACCATCCACAGGTACCTAAACAAACACTGAGCAAACCTGGGGGATGTGACATCTCCATACATTTTAGTTTGTTTATGTGTTAGGCCATTCCCACTCACCTGGCCTGGTCTTCCTGTCACTAATCACACCTCTTCTGTATTTAAGCTCCCTGGTATTTACTGTTCCCTGGTGGTTTCTTCCGTTGTATCCTGCCTGTTTTCTTGTGCTGTTCTCCTTGTGCTTTGCCTGTAAAAGTTTGTGTTTTATCATCAATTATGAATCCTTCATCCCCATGCTGATCCTGCAAACTCCTGTTTGCATTTTGTTTCTGCAACCAACAACCCTTTTTAAGTCAAGACAGACATTTAGACAAATGGAATGCATACGATAACAAATCATACAACAGGATAATCCCTACGAGGTACATACACACATGCATGGACCCCTATGTTTGCTTTGTACTAACTGGAAGAAGCCATGGGCACTTGTCTGGCTCATAATCAATTTAAATTCAATGCTAAGAAGCCAGAGAAGACTTTACCGCACATTATCACATTTTCATGACAAATTAAAAATATGATTCATTTTCCTTTTACCAACACCCTTCCAGAAATGAAGGATAGGCTAAACAGAGAGACTCCGGAGCATGATGGATGAACCCTTGCCACTCAGCCTATGGCTTGCATGTGTATGGGCATTGGTTTGGAAACATGCAACCTGCTCTTGCTGGCTACCAGCTGGACCAAAACCTGCCCCACAGTTGGCACTCCAGAGGGGTAAATGCACTGCGAAGCATTGGAGAAACAAAAACAGATGGTTGGAGAAGGATGAGAGGAACATACAGGTGTTGGCTTATGCTGAGACAGTGACAAAGCATCGTTAGACGAGGTTACAGTCATTTGTGAGAGTGATCTGGTTCAGAATGCAGCCTGATCTCAACCTTGTGGAACCTGCTGGGCTATTATGGAGGGATGACTGCAGTGCTTTTGAGCCATATATATTAGATGGAGGTGCCTTTATCTTAATGCATGTGTCCTTAGGTCATGAGAGCCTTTTAAAGCAAACTGTGAAATGACCATCTTATGTTTATTGCTGGATTTGCTAGAATAGGAACCTAATAGATCAAGACTGTTTTTTCTTCTTTTTAGTCTGCCATACAGTTGCAGTTTGCATAAGTGATAAAAATATTACAGAATAATCAAGATAGTACTCCTGCATGAAGAAAAAGGTTGTTTTTTTCCCCCATTACTGCCTCCTTCGTAACCATACAGTTTTGCATGTCAGTTTTAACATGGAGGTGGCTCTCGTGATCAATCAATGAGAATACAGACATTTTGAATATATATTTTTTTTATATTTAATGAATTTGTTTTATTTTCTGATTAATTTATGTGGCTTTGGGAAGTGTCCATGATATAAACAGTCCATAGCCCCCCTAATTCAAACCATGTCTTGTTTTGCTCATGAAGAAACCTTCTTGCATATTTGACTTTAGTCCAAAAGCTTTGCCTATGTATGTGTGTGACATCTTCTGCACCGATGTACATGCTTTACCAATTAGCAGCTGCTCTGTTAAGTTTTAAACTTGAAATGATGTAAAATATGAAAGAGTCAGGTTATCATCACCTCTCATGTTTCTTGACAGATTACAGAGCTGGCCAAAAACATGAAGGCAAAAACCCAACAGCCAAAATAGCACAGAAGCCCCAAAACAATCACTATGAGATTTAAAACAGAGACAGACCAGTTCTTTTCAGTTCAAACTTTTATTGTCACTTAAAGGGAAATTTGTTGTATGGCAGTGAAAATATAAAACCATGCACAAGACAAAACAAAAGATAATGTTGGCAACCTGACTGAATTCATCCTCAAAATAAAGTTTAAAGCCCCAGGTGTGTGGGATTTTCTCACTGGCGTGCCATCTAGTAGTGCGCTAAATGAGTCACAAATGACCTCACCATCGTGTAATAGCTACTACAAAAGCCGCGGAGTATAATAAATGTGACAATGTCAACATGTCCTCCATTTATTTGGTACCAAGCTACAGTTAATAGCTGATAGCTGCAGTCATCCTGTGAAATGGTTTTTGGCACTGTTGCCAAGTCCGCTTGTTTTTTTTTCTAAAATCGCTTATAAATTCTGAGTCACAGTTGTTTTGGGTTCATTTCTGAACGTGCAGTTGCTTATTTGGGTTTTAAAATAAGGGACTTTAAACATGAGTAAAGAGATATCACTCCACCCCTGAACGTACACACATACTCCCTGAGAGGGAGAGGTGACAAACAAGCTAGCCATCTCTGCCGGGAATACAGAGTAGTTGTTGGACTACACTGTCCTGTTTCTAACATAATGCCAAAATAAACCAAAATGTTACAATGAATTAACTTACCTAACCAGCAGAAAGCCTGCAACATTAACATTGATTTTGAATCCCTGCTCCCTCATGAATTATCTCCACCTGGTAATAATAGCTGCACTGATATAGCCTCTCGTTTTCTCCCAGTTATGACGTATTTTTCTTTTCTTGTTTATGTTCTCTTCCCTCTCAATGGGTAAAGAGTATGAATGGTCCTCTGTTTCAACAGAAAACAGCAACTAGAATGATCCACGGTTGTCTTTCCTGGTTTATACTTCTCTACTGACACATCCTAATATCAGACAGATAGGGAACACATCTGGCTGACAAGTTTGTCCCCTTTCAGCAGCTGAAATCAGAAATGGCGACGCAACATGGCACCTTCCAGTGGGTGCACCGGCACCTATGTATTTATAAATCACGTGAGGCGTCTCTGCATTTGGGGCCAAGCCCCACTGGCCCCAGATGTAGAGATGTCGCTGTGGAGCTCTATGTTCACGATAATCAGAGGGGCAGGATCGTAATATTGTTAAAAAAAAAAAAAAAAAAAAAAAAAGCAAATTCCCTTACCAATAAAATTCTGTTATAAGCATTTGTGTCAATGTATTCTGCCAGAATACTGACAAGCTCAGTGGGCCAAATCCTCTTGAGGTGCCTTGGTATTGGGGCCGGCCCAACATCTGTTTTTATAATGATGATCTGAAATCGCAGTGTGCATGCCCAAACACACTATCAGTAGACACCCATGGGGCACAAATACCACGTCACCAAGCTCAGATCGTCCAAGCCTTTATCTGTAATTTTATGTAGAAAAATTAAATTACATTTAGCTCATGTAAAATTGTATTTCTTGTGTGTTGGTTTATGCTAACTTATGTGTTTCATTTAAAATCGATCAAGTCAGGTTGTAGGCTTTACAAAAAAAAATGTTGCTGCTAATAGGTGTTGAGTTTTTGTGCCCCACTTAATTTATCATGCCAGAGACGCACGGCGATGCAAACAACTAATTCTAAGTTATGACAACACTTTCATTTTTGGTGTGATTGTATTAGACTTTGCCAGAATACTTATTTATAAAAGCAATACTAGATTTTTGCTAATTAAAAGCCAAATAAGTTACACGCTGTCCCTTTAAAAAAATGACAAAGGAAGATCCATTGGTATGTCAGTTTATATCAGATGAAATACAATGCCACTCAAAATGCAGTGGGGGATTTGGCTGCACACTGTGCAGCCCGGTGATTTGAAAATGATTTGTAAAAAGGATAAACTCAGCAGGGGTCACCTCTCCAGAAGCCTCATCCAATAAAGAACAACCAGTTTTCATGAAGTAATAGACCAGTGATTGGCAACCTTTACAACGCTAAAAGCCATTGTTGCCTTTGGTCATCTAAGAAAAAAATAATTTAAAGCTTTAAAAGCAACATGACTCTTCGTAACAAAATAGCTTGATTTTATAATACCTACCCCTTATAACTATAGGACATTCGTTTAGATTTTTATATCAAAGGAGCAATAAGTAATAATGACATTTAGTGGCTCAAATCGATCTAATCAAACTGCCTGCCACTGAACCTAACGTGACATTTCTAAACGGTACTGTTGCTGTTGTGAAACCCCACTGAATTGTTACTTACACAGGATAAGTATATCATGTTGTATTCTGTTTTATTTCTGGTCCGCTTCTCTTACTGGCTTTTATGTTAGCAGGCTGCTGCTCTTTTGCCTAGATAAACTACCAAATGCTGCGCTCTGTGAACTCTCATATGATTGGCTGAGGGACCAGGAAGTAAACATGGGCTACACTCTGCACCGAAGTCGTTCCAGACTGTACCTGTAGGTTTGAAAGGAGAGTAACTTAACTAAGACATTGTTGATGGAGAGGAATGATTGTTTATTGGAAATGTTACTTCCATCCTGGGTGACAAATGAGAATGTTTTGATTAATTTTGTGGTAAATAACTTAATTATTTCACCTTTAAAGAACCACAATTTTAGTTATGTTTTTAGCTTTATTGTCAATGGTATGAATTCATCACGCTCCAGGAACTGCCTGCATACTCTTGCCAAATAAGGCCGGCGTCATTATGCACCAGAAGCAAACCAAGACCCACTGCGCCAGCGAAAAGTCTAACAATGGGTCTGTGGATGTCATTCTGATATCTAATGGCTGTCAGGGTGCCATCATTTATGCGTCTCTCCATGGATATGCCTCCGCAGACCAACACTGACCCAAGACCCAATCGATCATGCAGACAGGATAACGTTCATCGCAGCTTCTCCAGACCCTTTCACATCTGTCTCATTGGCTCAGAGTGAACCTGCTCTTAAATGACAAGAACAGGGTACCAGTGCCAAAACCTGCCAGTTCTGGAGTTCGCTGGCAAATGCCAGTGAAACTCCATGGGCCTGGGCAGTGAGCATAGGACCTCAGAGGATGGTGGGCCCACAAGCCATCCTCATGAAGTCTGTTTTAATGGTTTGGACAGAGACATTTGCCCCAGTGGCTCGCTGAAGGTCAAACTGTAGGTTTTTGGCAATGCTCTTCCTGTTCCTCCTTGCACAAAAGGAACAGATACCGGTCCTGCTGATGGGTTACGGGCCCTCTGATGGCCCTGTCCAGCTCTCCTAGAGCAACTGTCTGTCTCCTCGAATCTCCTCCATGTTCATGAGACTGTGCTGGGAGACGCAGGAAACCTTCTAGCAATGGCAAGTATTGCACATAATGGCCCTACCTACCTGGCCTGCATGATTAAAAAGTCCAGCATCCATTTTAGAAACCTTTGTCAAGATTTAAAGTATGCAAAATGAACTTCAAATAATCACGAATGACTGCAAAGTGATAGAAAACAATGAAAATCTGACATAAAATGATTGCAAATTTAAAACTAACTAGACAGATGCAAGGATGACTAGTAAGACATATAAATCAGTACAGAATCAGAACAGATAAATAATTAAAATGTCAGTTCTAAATAAATTAAACCAAATCAACCATCCGATACCTTAGCAAGAAATGAATACAAAAATACACATGCAAAATGGATTCACATGGCAAACATTCTTTAAAGAGCAATTTTCTGTTTGCTGGATATTGTTCAGCCAGGAAAATATTTCTTTGTCAAAAGTCTGCTTCCACCATCGCTCTAATTAGTGAACTTCCTCACAACCTGAGTCATTTACAGTGAGCGATGGTAGTTTCCACCATGCTTTTCCCTCCGGAACCACCGCATCTCCACCCCAGAAAATAAACATCGCACACAGGAAACAGACAATCGGAGTTGGAAGGATCGGGCTGCACTGTGCTCCCACAAAAAAAAAAAAGTATGCCATTAATATCAACACCAGAGCTGCAGCCATTTCAAATTTGCTTTCAAATTAAAATGCACCATCGCTTTTGGCACATGGCTGCCACATGCTAATCTTCCTCAGGAAGATCAGCAATCTAACTCCTTCCTGAACACCATGGAACATGTTGAATGTTTGGGTTAGGAGCTAAATTTGGAAGATTGGGTTAATTAACAAGGGCTATTGCGAAGACTGTGGTGATTTTGAGGGGGACTTTTTTTGGTTTCAACAAAGACAAAGAAAATAAACTAAGACAAAGAAAAACGTCAAAAACAACATCAAACGTTTTCTTAATTAGAGGGAATTAATAATTAAAAAAGATCAAATACCAATGCCTGATAGCAGAAGGCTTATAGGGTAAAGGTTAACTATAAGAAGAGCATGACAGGAATGTTTGTGTGAATATTTATATGCAGTTAACTGATCTGGGGTTCAACAAATGATGTTTCAGCCTGGTGGCCTTCGTCAAAGTCCGTCCTCCACTTTAGCTCCATGGTGTCAAAGCCATTAACTTAATTGTGCAAGCAGGTTGAGCCTGTAAAAAGCAGGATATAGTTTTTACAGATCAGCTCACGAACTGTTTGCTTGTTTTTACTTTCAAATAATTCACTTAAATCTGTTTTCCAGTCATGCTCTGCCTTTGAAATGTCTGTTTTCTATTATGGGACATTTTAGATTGATATAAAATGACTTATTTCCTGGAAAGAATGGATGAAAATATTGAATCATAGAGACAAGACTTAGTACATAAGATTTGTGATGGTTGTGTTTCATATTGAAAAAAGCAGATGTTCATTCCATGGGGGGAGCACTACTACATTGTAAATTTTAATCAAATAAAAGTAAAGAGTAGTCATTCCAGAAAAGGACTCGGGTGAAAGTAAGAAAAGTGTTTGGTAAAAAGGCTTCCCAAGTCCTGATTAACTGTTTAATCATAGCCTCTGATTTAATTTGTGCAAAATTAAATCAATACAAAATGAAATCAGCCAGGCTAAAAAAATATAAATAAATTATGTGCAAATTCTGGTGCTTTAAATATGTGTGTTAGAATAAAGTACTTAACGACACTATCTACTGTTTACTGCAAATTCACTGAAAGTGGCAAATCAGGCTCATTAGAACAATGAAGCATGTGTCAAAAAAACAAATTTTAACCTAAAACTGTGTTTTTAAAACGATTAAAACCTGCTTGTTCCTCATTCAGCCAAGAGTAGCCAGAGCTCAAGTTAGAGTAGCTTTACTTCAAAAGGTTACTCGGGTTGCAGTAAAAAGTATGGATTATTAATTAATAACTTAAGTCCATCTCCTTGAGTTATTCAATTAGATGTAACTGAGTAAATGTAACGAGTGACTACCTTGTTTGTAGCTGAGATTGAAACATTAACAACTTGAAATACCTGGAAATTTTCCACAGAACCAATGCCTTGAAGTTTTCATACCTTTTCAACGCATTAGGCAACATTGCACCACTGCAAAAGACATGGTTTATCCATCTAAACTGACCAGGTGAACAAGGATAACATTCAGAGGAGCAGCTAACAGGCCCGTGATACCTCTGGAGGATGGTGCTGACCTGCTCTGCATGACCAGGGAACGCCCACAGCTGGTTAAAATGGATGAAACGATGGACGGAGATAGAGGCTTCAAAAAACTTGAGAGTGGATTGAAGGTTCACCTTCCAGGACAATAACGCTAAACACACAGCCATACGCTTTTTGAAATGGCTTGGCTCAAAGCATGTGCATGTATTAAAATGGCCTAGTCAAAGTTCACATCTTAAGGCTATTTGCTAAGACAAATGGTCAAAAATCTCCATAGCTAGATCTGTTTTTTTGCAGCAAAAAGGGGTAAAAGTAGTGTGGGCTTAAAGCACATGAACGCCACACTCCTAATATGTTTTGGTGGAGAAAAAGGAAATTCACACTGCTTTGTGTTTGTTAAAGGCATAAAATCGCCCCACCCCCAAAAAATAGAAAATACATTAACATTTTTGGCTGTAACGTGGAAAAGTTTAAGTATATGAGTACTTCACATGGCAATGTACAACCGTGGATGGAGTAAACAAAAACATTTAGTCTGATCAGTCTGTCCTAGAATAAATGACGGATAACAGTTAATTAAATCTGAAACAAGCTGATTGGAACCACAGACATCGGATCAGGCGGTGAAGACAACGCGCCAGTGAAAAACAAGCAGATGGCATCTTGGTGCCCCCATTCTTTCTGATGGCAGCATGCAATCACGTCTCTCCCTGAAAAAAAAAAAAAAGTCACAGATAAAAGAGGACATCATGATGGACACGCTTGGTGGAAGGAAACTGGGTTGATGGCAAATAGATTTCAAAGAGAGCTCCT
The DNA here is from genome assembly GCF_011125445.2 of Fundulus heteroclitus. Lineage (NCBI taxonomy): Eukaryota > Metazoa > Chordata > Actinopteri > Cyprinodontiformes > Fundulidae > Fundulus > Fundulus heteroclitus. Next base: position 14,258,333 of record NC_046377.1, read on the forward strand.
CAATTAAGCATTCAAAGCAGCCCAGCAAAACTTTTTCCTCGGTTTCTGGCCGTGTTACGACGACGAAGGAGATTATTTTCCTTCCAAACTCTAATTGCGCTCCGACTAACAAAATCAGATAAAGCTTTGTGTTTGGAGCCATTGGCTTTAGGGATTTCTGAAGATGAGTTTTCAAATCAGAGAGGATTACAGAAGCCTGACTTCAAGCAGAACTGTGAGAAAGCCTCATCAAAGCCAAAAGCCAAAGCGTTAGGACGGACGTCCCTCACTGAGCCTCCGTTTCCTCCGGCTCCTACCTTGTGAGGGGTACAGCCTCCTTAATGTTGACTATTTGTGTCGCAGAGTGTTGGCCACATCCTGAGAACCCTTTCCTGCCATCTGCTAAGTGCAAAGCCAGGAAAGACTTTTCTTACCCTCTAGCTGTAGATTTTTCATCTCGTTTATCCTGTTTGGACACTTGAAAGAGGCTGGGTGAGTGTTTAAATATATAAATAGCTATATTATATATATACACACAGATTCACAAACATGCGTGTGACCATCAAGGATAGGCATGGTGACAGGAAGTGACTCAGACTGCACAAAAAAAAAAAAAAAAAAAAAAAAAAACAGTGGTGTTTGAATCCCAAATGAGCCACAATCACATCTGCGACTTGCATTTATTCTTCTCTGCCGGACCGAAACACGTGGAGGACTCCGAACCCGGCCCAGACGCGTCCCAGAGCTCCGCCATCTGTCTTAGCCGGGATAAAAATAGAGAGGCCGTGTGACAAAAGGCCCACCGCTGCCGCTGCGTGAAACCTACGAATGGGCAGCAGATGTGTCGGCAGCTCCAGCCACGAAGAGAGAGCAGAGAGGAAGGTGTGACGGGAAGAAATGGGCCGACGTCAAGCTGCTCTGAACATTATGTCCACATCAAAACAGTTATGGGCTAAATTAGGTTATAATCTCCAACCGCTGTTTTCATTAGAAGGCAGGGTCTCGTCTAAAAAAAGGCTCTTCATGAACATCTGCTTTGATCATTAATAACACTGCGGCGAATATTAAAACAGAGAGCACATAACTGGTTGCCAGTTCTTTTTTTTCTCGCTAAACTAACATCATGTTAGGTCAATTTATTTTACTTGATTGTATATTCCCCCCCCCCCCCCCCAAAAAAAAAGAAAGATTTAAAGAAGACATTTATAATGCACTATTACTTATTAAGCGCAACACATTTGGTCTATATAAAGTGGAGCTGCAATGCTTTGATCTGAATCCCTGAGAGCAACTCGTTTTGTTACTGTCTCTTTAAATTTGAAGGAGGCACTTCACACCTCGACCCTTTCTAGATCGCAGAGTGCGCCACTCCACCCCGATTGGACAGTGTAATGAAGAACTGAACATTTTGACTCGTCCACTTGTAGCTGCGCCATCGTTGAGCTTGGACTACAAAAATCGCGCCGAGTAATAAAAATTTGCGTAATTGGTGAGCCCGAGGTCCAGGACCTTGTTTAGCCTTTCCGGAGCAAATTCTGTGAGGTGATTGTTAAAAAAAGACAAAAAAAAAAAAAAAAAAACATGATAGAAAACTGGATGGCTTGAAAAACATGACCCAAAGGAATATAAAGATATCTACGCAGCTCCTACATGAAACTTTTCTGCACAACAAAATGGATTTAAGAGCTAAAGAAGTGGCTTTTGGATGATGTGTCCCCTTTTAGCAGTTTTTTTCCCCCTTTTGCTATATAACTTATGATTTGAAACAGATTTGTTTGGAAAATAATCTGCTTCTAAAGTGTCATATAAGTCTATGCAGACTTATTTAAATCCCTTGACATTTTATTCAATTTTATCACTTTTCAACTACAAACTTTCACGTATTTTATTAGAATTTTATGGGACAGACTCACACAACTTGTGCATCATTCTACATTGGGGAAAAAAATCATACATTTGTATTCACGTGTATAATTTTACATGTTTTTGAAAGTTTATCAGTTGCTTTGAGTCAATATTACAGACACACCTTCCACTGCAGCTGCAAGTCTTTTTCAATGTCTCTACATGCATCGCACATCAAGTGATCAGATTTTTTTTTAATGCATTTTTTGCATACATAAACATAAACTTTCAAGTCTGACTGGGCTATTTTAACGCATGATAACGTTCTGGTCTAAACCATCACCAATTACCCATCTTCCAGTCAGCTCTGCTCTGACACCACCACCACCCCCATGTCTCAGTGAGAGAATGAATTGTGTTAAGTGTGTTTGAGTTTTTGTCCACATGTAATATTTCGTATGTTTAAATTGAGGTCTTATGTGATTATGGGACCGACTTCCACATGTTTGCTTTGGGAAACATCTAAATCTGACACAGAACAGCTGTATTCATAGTGAAATTAAATGACACACAGGTGGAGTCAACTAAATGGTTAGTGCCAGGACTGAATACAGATGCTTTATGCATTTTTTCAAAGTTTTTTTATTTTTTAACAAAAACAACTCCCAAAAACATGACGTTTGTGTTACTTTGCAATTGTGTGCAAAATCCTTGAATATTGCTGAAAACAGGGTACAGGCCAAATGCAATGTGATGACTAAAAATAAAAAAAAAAGTCAAACAGCAGCATTTATTGTTGCAAAAGCAGAATTTAAAGACATATTTTCATGGTTGGTTCAAAGATATTTATCACCCCTATTATAAAACTAATAGGAAAAAAGAGAATGTACCTTTTTTGTCAATTTCTCTTTAACCCCCAGTTTGAGAACATAGAAAGGGGTTTTCCAGATGGGCCAAAGTCCACTAAAATCCCCAAATGCCCCCCAATTCCCTGAAGGGTCCTTTAAAACAAGTTTTCTTAAGAGTCTAGAGACAAAGGGCTTCAAAATGCATCACTGAAATCACACAGGCCCCACAGATTTTCCAGGAGCTCCGAAAGAATCGGAGCTCCTGGAAAACTTAACATGTTTCGCACATCTGGCCAATCAGAAACCAAAATAAGCCAAACAGAACCTGGAGGATAGAAATACGCATTCATATAAATCCATACGCTTCATTAAACAAGGGTGTTATGATGCAATATAAAACAGTTCTTTTAGAGGACAAATGCTGATAATCATGTATCCCATTAAATATGTCTATATCTATGCATATGGTTGCCTATCCTCACATGCATAAGTCTCTGAGCTTTTTAGTTTCGTATGACTCTTGAGTCCAACGATAGCGTAGCATCTGGGAGACAGCAGGGGGTCAAACAGTTGAACCAACGCAGAGAAGCATACATCCTCCTGCAGAAAACAAGAAACACAAACACATTCCATGCCAAGGTGTTAATACCCAGTGAGAGATTTGACATTCCTGTGCCGCAATCGCACACGTCAGGGTACTTTCAGAGATTTTTATGTGATAGAGCAGCACATTTGTGAAATGAAGAAAAGACGACTGTCTTCAAAACTTTTGCACGGAAATCTAAAAAGTGTGCCGAGCGTCTGTTGCTGGTCGCCCATGTCGCTGCTGAAGGAAAACGTCATACCTCCAGCCTTGCTGGTGAAGATTCTCAGTCATCCAGGTCATGGTCATTCCAAAAAAAGTAAAAAACAAAGCAACTGGACTTGTTTTTCGTAGTTGAAGACGTTGAAGTGGTGACGTTGAAGTGGTGCCCCCCCTCCTCTTTTAAACTGAGGAGGGGGCCTTCGGTTCCAACTCTCAAAAACTTACAACACAGCTATAGGGTTAATTAATTCCGGCCAATCATCCCCTTAATTCTCACCCTCATACGGATGATCAAAACATCGCTCCTTTAAGACAAGCCAATAACAACCCTAACGACTCCTCGTTACAGAGGAGTGGACCAGTTTCGGTTCAATCTGCTGGCTTAATGGCTTTAACGACCGCCCATTACTAAAGGGTGGACCTGTTTCGGTTGAATTTGCATGTTATCTAAGCCATTACAAGGCCTTTGTTTGGCAGTAGTATAAAGCTTGGTACTGCACATTACTCCAGACTTTTGAATTGAGAACGCTTCCTGGAGAGGAAGCGAAACGTCTTCAACTACGAAAAACAAGTCCAGTTGCTTTGTTTTTTTTACTTTTTTTGGAATACCTCCAACCTTGTGTTTCACTCTGGGGATAGTGTGTTAAGGGTGGCAAAGAGTTAGTTTTTTTCCCCCAGCAAACAGTGTTTTGCCAAAAAGTTCAAGCATTGTCTCGTGTCAACAGATCGGCTACTTCCACATGTTTGTTGTAGTCCATACGCGGCTGGTAAAAATGACCAAAGGCCAGATTTGTGCATGATTAGTGGTTTCCTGCCAGGTTCTCCCACCTGAGCTGCGGATCTCTGCACATCCTCCAAAGTTAGCTTCACACAGCTGTTCAGTTCAGGTGGACGACCATGTTTTAGTAGTTTTGCAGCTGTGTTAGAGTCTTTCCTTTTTCAGACGACGGACGGAACAGAGCTACGAGAGAGGAGCCTTTTCCCTGACCTGTCTAGTGTGTTCCCTTATCTTCATGGTGCTGTTGGTCAGCTAAGACTCTTTAACAAACACACATGATACAAGTGCATGGCACACTTTAATTCTTATTAGCAAAAATGTTATCTCATCGTGTATCTTTTTCTATTAACAATTACACACTACCTCGTCTTGGACTATCACACAGAATGCAAATTTAAATCTAGGGTGGGAAAACCGCAAAACGTGAAAAAGTTAAATGCTTTTGGCAAGGCGCTATAAATACACCGACTTCATTAGGCCAAGGACGTTTCTCTGGATGATGTTTATCTCAGAGAAGATGTAAAAAAAAAACTGGTTTTTACTGAACATTGTCCACATTGGTCTTGTTTACAACAGAAAAAAAAAAAAACGTTTCTCAGTGTTTGGCTGGATAAGCTCGGCCTTGCGTACTCCAGAACACATCATCACATGGATCACATTACTGCACATCTATCACCACTGTTTTCCTCCTCGAGGGACAGCCTTCAGTGCGAGCTGGCGATGTTGACGTTGCGTAGTTTGATTACGCGACCCTAATGAGGAAGTCCATCTGACACATTAACCACATGTAATCACCACTTCAAAGCTTCTGGAGACCTTGTATCTCCTGACGAGGGCTCGGAGCAAAGCTTAAGCTTGTTGTGTTTGGCTGCCGCAACAGAGGACCGCTGAGCTGCGGGCTGCGTTCGATTTGGCTGACACCTGCATTAATGTCAGTGGTCCTGATTTCAGCTTACGTCTCTGTATGTTCCCTTTAATCATTGGGGAGGCGAACTTCAAATTCCAATCAACGGGCCGTACGAGCCAATCATAAATGATGAGCCCAGCTGAAACATAATAAAAGGAAATGGGGGCTGTGGGGATCACAGCCAGAGCTTGCTTTGGAGATCTAATCAGTTGGGTTTGTTGCTACAATTTAGTGCAAATTTTTTTTGATTGATTGTTTATGCGATTTTTTTTGTTGTCGTTTGTTTATATCCTAAGATTTTGAACAGCGCTCAAAAATATAGATCACGTTTGGATCGGCCTGACTGCAGGGTGTACTTGGCTGTACGATGTTTATGCAGATTTCGTATGCACATGAAAGCTGAATCAAACTCCCAAACTGAATGTACAGGTTTATTGTGACCTCTGGTAAAGATGTATTAAAAAAAAGCATTAAAATAAATCACCTCTTTATTGTTGTCACGTCATATAAGACACAAGAATAAAACAAGGAGAAAAAAAACAACAACCTTGGATATTCTTTCCTAAATATGTACGCAAATCAATGGATAGGTTTCTCAATGCGATTTTTACAGTAAGATTATTCTATTTTAATAAACTTCATTTAAAGGCATACAATTAATGTGGAAGGCGCAGTGTGTGACTTGCCCCATTCTAGATGTTTGTTCCTTCTTCGTCAAATTTTTTTTTTATATCTTCAAACAACACCAGACAAAGCTAACATGAGTAAATACAACATGCAGTTCTAAAATGATTTCATTTATACAGGGTAAAAAGTTGTTTTTACCAGCAAGCTCAGGTCTGACGACTGCCTGACCTGAAGAATCAACAAAGTGCTAGTGGTGGTGTAAGCGTGAAGGACTTGGGCTCGCTGTGACTGATGGAACCCAAAAAGTTGTGTTCTACCAGAAAATCCTGAAGGGGATTCTGATTGATACAACAGGACAATGATCAAATGCACATCAGCAACTTCACCTCTGAAACCCTGAACCAGCAAAACGCAACAAGACGAAGGCTTTGGATTGGCCTAGTCAAAGTCCTTAAATCTGAATCAGATGCTGTGACATCACCTTACACTGGTTGTTCATGCTCACAACCTCCAATATGGCTGAAATAAAGCAATTCTGTAAAGAATGAGCTAAAATTCATCCACTGTAACGCAAAAGACTCAGTTATCCCAAACGTCTGATGGTTGGCACAACCTGTTGTTATATTTAGTGAGCAATTACTTATTTACAGTGCGTTTAAGCACTTCTTTAATAGCGTCTACTTTTTTTCTACACTAATAATAGATGATTAAAGAAGACTAAACAATGTTTTCTACAATAAAGCTCTAAAAGGTTAACTGAAGGAGAGAATCATTCAATGTTTATGTTCAACACACTGAACTATTGAAATTACTGGGTCTTTGGAGCTGAAAACCCCAAAGGCTCACATTAAGAAGTGCTGTTCTCACTTTGACATGTTAAGGAAAGGCCTCTAAGAGAGAAGGACGCATTACCTGTTCTTTCAGGTAGCAGAGGCGATCGAGCAGAATCAGGCCCTCAATGCATGGAGCAAGGGTCACCTTCAACTATAGAAAGGAAAAAATGAGAGAAGTTCATTTTATTTAAAAGGAACCTTTTGTTTCAGGAATAACTGCACCTCTAAGTCACTCCTTTTAGTCTACTTCTTGTTTTGACATTAAAATAAAACAGCTCTGTGACTTGTGTCCCATCTGGTTGCTTGTGAGAAATCGCCCCTAACAAAGTTGGGAGTGTTTTATGTCCAGAAAGTAAATGTGTATTGTGGCTGACGCCATAATTAGCAGCCTCAGGGGGGGAGAAAAAAATAAATAACAGGGCTCGTTTTCCTCCTCTGTACAATTTTACTCACGTAATTCCCCACAGATCTATAATTTATTTACAATTTGCAGGAATTAAAATGTTTTAAGCTAAATTCCCTGCATTACTGTGGTGCGTATTGTACACCGTTTAGGACACAAAAAAAAAAAGCAAAACCAAAAAATCCTGAGATGCTGTCTTAGCTGTGAACTTCCTAAATATTTTCATGTCAAAAAATCTCCTTTTCCCGGCTCAGATTTCCCAGTTCTCATTCGTTTTTGCCCCAATCCTAAAGAATGAATGCAACATTTCTTTTCATGAATTTGCAGCAGATGCTTCTATGATTGTCAGGCTTTAAAGGCTAAATTAATACATTTTACTTAATAGGGCAGTTAATAGGGTCTGGAAGAGTGAGTATTTGATTTTTCCATACTTATTCAAAGCTTGGACATATCGGTGGAGTTCCAGGCGTTCCAAGGTTGTCCTGGCTGTCCTCTAAAATGCACTTACCATGTTGAAGGCGTGCATCTCGTCCATCCGTGCTACGTATGCGTCATGGTAGCTCTGAATGTCACTGTCACAAAGCTGGAGAGGAAGAATTGAGTTTAGCGAGTCAAACAGGGAGGGCAGGGAATATGCAGCTGAAGGAAGAAAAAAAAAAAAACGAAGATTTGGAAGAAGACGGTGAGTGAGGCTTGTAAATTGTTTAAGAGTTTTAAAGACTTGTGAGAAACGCATTGCAGATAGAAATATGTCATCCCACTCTGAGGTAACCAGACGTTTGCCTGGCAGCCTTTTCGAACCATGACAGCATCTTTATAGCTCGCTGAAATAATACTTGCAGTTCCTAAAGACAGATCTAATCTCAACCTGGCGGTGGAGGGAAAAAAAAAAATGCTAAATGGATGTTTACGTTACATTTGCAACAGTTTGTTCCTGGAGGGTGTTGTAAGGCGAATGCAATATTCTGCGTCTGACCTTTGAGTCGTCCAGCTCCAGTCTGCGCAGAGCTCGCCGCACGTAGTCCACAAACGATTTTGCTTTGGAATAAACATTTCCGACCCGCTTTTCACTGCGGAACAAAACACATTATTTCTCAGTTCTGGCACAGTGGGAAAAAAAAAAAAAAAAACAACCTATCGCTCCTTCAACCTCCTAATGTGACAGCAGTTTTGCTTTAAATCACACTTTGGCAATCAAACCCGACCAAAGACCCTACGATGATGAATAGGTTCTGTCTGGGAGAAAGTAATGGATACTCGATGCTAATGCCTGTTGTGAAACTGAGGCTCAGAGGGCGGACGGGCTCAGTGTCTTTTAGGAATATTCGATCTTGTCTGCAGCGTAAACAATTGATAAGGTCTAAACTGAGTTCAGCTGCATTTCCTCCTATTGTTCCCTGGTGAAATGTTGCAATGAGAAGCTGCACTTCCACGCTAAGAGAAAACGGGAACCTTTAAAGGCATACGATGTCTGCTTTTTGAGAAGCCTTTCAGGACACATGCTTCAATAATTAGCTTTAATTTGAACCGCGTGAGCCGAAATTCAGACTTAACCCTGGCCTATAAGCACCTATTAGACTAAAACATATCCTAACAAACAGCTCTAAACAGGAAGTGGCAAAATGCCATACCTGTGCGCATTTACGGCTCCAAATACTGAGCACAAAGCTTGGAGTATGTTAAGCCTCTCTGTGCTGTTTAGGAAAATGCCCTCCATGCATCGTCATTCTAAATGCTTCCTGCACCAATTAGAAGACAGATTAAAGCTTAACATATCAACATCTGATCCACACTAACAGAAGTCAAAGCTGCTGGATGACTTATGCACTAACAATTCAAGAATGCATCGTGATCACTCGGCTTTTACTGAAATATTTGGTTGTGCTTAACGCGCTTCAGTACCTGTTAGTTTGAATTTGGCCAATTCTGTTGTCCTTGGCTAGGCCTGACAGGAAGACTGATGGTTATTTAGGTAAATAAGTGATTAACAACAGATTATGGGTTAATCATAATCACTTGCTAACCAGCTTTCAGTTCAATAACTAACTGGCAGCTATTAACTTTCTGTTCTTCAGGTAAGTGAACATGCCATAGTTAGGCAGATTATTTCCACCACTAATAGAGCTTGTTTGAAGTGGAAATTGATACTGATGAGGAAGACTTTAACAGGAACTGTTTTATTATCTGCAGGAACAACCAGAAAATACACCAGGCAGGTCAGACTTATACAAAAAAAAAAAAAAAAACAATGATAGAGAATCTCAGGTTGTTGCCTACTTTGCTCATTTTAAAAGAGATAAAGGTGACATTGGTGATGATGATGTACGTTATTGTCCCAAAGGAAATTTGTCCTGGGTACAGACTCACACTACGTTCACACATAAAAACACTACTATAAAAATTCCATTATAAGAAAAATAAATACATAAAAGAAACATTTCAGTTTAGTTTAAAATGTTGGATACCATTGCCTACTTCCACAATTTACTGTTTGATGCTGTTTATTGGTTTAATGGAAAGGGGAACAAATGAGTTCTTGCAGCGGTTCAGTCTACAAGCAGGGACTCTAAGACGTCGACCTGAAGGAAGAAACTGATGCTCTGAATAAAGAACGTGAGTGGGGTCTGAGATGATTTTTCTGGGCCTGTCTGGTTATTGTTTCATTGAAGATGGTGAGAAGTGAGGGCTGCTATTTGACTCCTATCAACTTCATAGATCTTTGAGTAAGACAAGTAAGTTTGGCCTTCATTTGGACAGACAGGTTACCGAACCAGGCAGATATGCCGTATCTAAAAGATAGAAAATTATAATCCACCAAACTGATGCCACATTTATAGTCCCTTGCGTGGATATACCCTTCAAAAGCAGTATTTTATCATGTTAAAACATCAAATTTCAATAGATTTTATTGGAATTTTATGTGATAAACCAACACAAATATCACAATAAACATGAAAGTGAAACAAAACAGCACATCACTTTGAGGTGTGAGACAAATAATACATGCTTGTCAAATGTTTTACAAATGTAAATCTAGCAAGTGTGGCATGTTTTGTATTCACCTCCCTTTACTCTGATTCCCCTAAATACAATACAACAGATTTTCCATTTATAGCAGATCAGATTGGATGGGTTTATTCAGTTAAAAAAGGAAGGAAACCATTGTGGATGCAAAGCTGTAACAAGTGCATTTGCAGTTTGTCACAAGCCATGCAGGGGTTACAGAAAGCTGCCTGTGATCAGACGGGACCGAAACTGAACTCTTTGGCCTACATACAAACCGCTGTGGTGAAAATCTAAAGACTGGTGAAAACATGGCCCTGAACATACCACCCTCTGCATGCTGTGGCACAGCTCCCTACAGATGCAGGCCACAATTTTAACATTTTTAGTTGCAAAAACTTGTAAAAGCAATGTATCATTTTTCTTACCCTTTACATTTATGCACTACAAATCCAAGTAGAATGCATTAATAATCTGAAGTCTGGGATTGTATCGTGACATAATGAAAAGTACTTGGGGGTATAAACACTTTTTCAAGGCACTGCAAATGCTTATGGAATAACTGTGCAGGACCTAGAATGAGGATGAAGGAAAAACAAAACAATTTTTTCCACTAGCTCTATTGTTAGTTCAACTCGTTTATGCTGATAAAATTCTTCCGACAAAGTACTGAATGTTCGAATGGTAAAAAATAAAAAATTAATGGGGGAAATCCTATCTGGTTAAAACAGTGACACGATGAGCTAAACAGACAGCGATTTCTCGTCTTTCAGCTTTAGTTGTGGGTGTTTATATTATTAATGTTTCAACAGATGACTGTCAACACTTCCAAGTTAATCTTTGTTTCAACAGATATTTATTTCGAACTCTGATGTCTGGCATAATTCATGGCCCGCTCCATAACTGACTGCATATGGCTTTTGTTTGCAAGGGGTTGGTTCATTTGGAAGGCAAACGAACCAGAAACGAAAAGTTTTCCTTTTCGGTTCAGCACAGTGAAAACAAACCCGTCGGGCTGCTTTGAAAGCTTGACGCCTGCTCTGGGTCGCGTCGTTCTCACAGATGCAACTGTTGCCGCGACCGTCAGGCGGACAAAGGGTCCTTAGATTGCTGCGCGTTACCTTTTATAGGAGCTGTAGTGGTCCCTCAGAATAACATGAAGTACTGCCCGGTAGAACAAAGACTCCATCTGGATCTGAAAAAGAAAATACACGCAGAGGTAAACTGCGGTGTTTCCCAGCATCCGCACAAAATGGTGGATGAATATTTCTGACACTTCCCTAAACTTAATGCAACACCAGCAGGCAATCAAGCCCGATTCTTTGGATCCACGCCTCGGCTCCGGCAGTAATAATCAATCTTCCCGTGATTGCATTAATATTTATAAACATTCCATATTAACGGCAGCGGGTATCATGTATCGGTATTGGCCCGCAGCCTCTTAGCTCCAGTGTTCCGAATAAATACACCAAAGTCAATCAAAGACTTAAAACAACAGCAGAATTAATGGGCTGATTGTCTAAATGCATGCAGGCGATCCACAGCCATGATAAAGCAGCCTGGGAGGTTATTAATTGTGCATGTTTGTGGTTTGAAATGAGCTGATGGATTTGTTTGGTTAAAGGTAATGAAAGCTTCGCTAAGGATGTTGCCGTTCTTGTGTAACGATGACTTTGGTTTATTATGTTGAAGATGATAAGCAGGAATGCTTTTACTTACACCCTGGCCAAGTGAGACTCTCTCCAGTGCCTGTTTTGTAGAAAAAAAATAAAAGATTGTTATAATGAATGGTGTTCTGGTAGGGGAACAAAAAAAAACTGCTGCACACAAAAGGGGAGGGGAAAAAAAAGGCAGTAAAGAACCAAAACGTTATAACTATGGCTGACGATAGTTCATGTGCAACAGCTAAACATGTGAAACACATGGATTCTACAAAAAAGCCCCCAATGTCCAGACCTCAACGTGACTTTAAATGCTGTGTTGGGCTCTTAAGAAAGTTTTGCATGTAATAAACGCGCAAAGAAGGGTAAGAGTGAGCCAGAATACCTTCAAGGACAACATGAGACACTGATAAAGCTAAACAACACAGTTACTGACAGTTATTGCTGCAAAAAGGCAGAGCCACATGGTACCAAACAGTACTGGATTAACTGGATTAACAATCCTGAAAACATTATCCATGGCAAAATCATAAAGGAGAGAGAAAGATAGATAGCCAAGTGAGCAAATTTTATTTCTAAAGGGAGAGCAAACAACCCAATGTGCAGATAATTCATGAATCTCTTAATGAGGAATTCAATATAAACTCATGTCTCCTCAGCAAGGCTCTTCATCTCTTTAATACTGTCACAACAATCACATTTAAAGCCAAACAACTCTGAGAGACTGGTAACAAACATAGATAAAAATGAACAAATTAGTATAAAAAGCTTTGCAAATAAGTATCGCATTTACTCGCAGTCCGTTTCAAATAACCGGCTGCTCCTATGAGGAGTAGTTAAAGAAAGTTTGTGTCCTCCAATACTGTATCCGTGCAGTGCGCCAGACCCTCAGCATGATGCTCCCACCACCATGCTAAACCGTTGGTTCAGCGTTTTCAGACTTAGAAACCTCCACAAATGTGGAAGCTCTCAAAAGCATATGCGGGTTTTTGTGATCTAAACAAACAAGACCGCGAAAAAAAATTCCAGAACTCTGTCAACGCATAAATGGATGTTTATCCTGCTCAATGCAATCAAAAATCCATCACATCTGTTGGAATAAAAAAAAAAAAAATACACCATAAAGAAAGCTGCCATTACCTGGACGCAGAATGTGCAAACCTTACAACTGATGCTTTATTTAAACATCTTTATGATTTTTTTTCTTGACGTAGAATATTTTAAGCTCATAATCGGCGGCGTAAAGCTAAACCGTCTCCCAGAAGGACCTTGTAATGGATGCCCGACTAAGTCGTTTAAAGAGAAATCGAAGAAAGGACAGTTCCTCGATGTCAAATTTGCATGGGTCTCCTTTAAAAGCGGCTGCACCAGGCTTTGCATTTCAAGAGTTCTCCATCCTAATTGTCTGCGTCACATAGTTTGGCTTATGTCTAAATTACTCAGGTCCTCACTGCTGCCCATTTTCACCCTCCCCCGACCACAAGAACTGAACCCCCACATGCAAGCCAACAGTTTTCAGGCCTTTACCCGCAGCTCCATAACGTAATAATTAAAAAAGGTAATAGCTTCGTCTGCGGGTGATCAAAACTCTCTTGGCTTGTCATCCCTCCTAACTGGCAGCTCGAGGGTTACGCTAACAAAGACATGCCTGACAACACACATTTCTTTGTGTCATCGCACTCACCAAACATGCTGACATCCTGGCGTTCCTGCCGCAGAACCAGGACTGATCGCGGAGGTACTGACTCAGGGGGAAACCACACGCAGCCTGCGAAGGTTTCTCTGTGAGGGGGAAAGACGGAGATAAACTCGAGAGTTTGCTGACTGAACATTTGGGCTCTCTGAAGTGGATTGCTACTTGTGTGACGCCGCTTCGAAACGGGCCAAACTTCAGCTCGCATCTGCTCACATTTGTGTTGCCTGAAGGGATCCTGAACAGCAGGAACTACGAAGCTCGTCTTTATTTAATAATAGTGGCGACAGCAGAACAAAGAAAACTTTTGTTATAATTAAAAAAACGTCAGTATTTATTGGGATTTATTATGAGGGACCGACATAAAGTAGCTCATGACGATAAAGTAGAAGGAAAATGATAAGGTGTGGTGTGCATTTATATTCAACCTCCTGAATGAATATTTTGTAGAACTTTAAATTTATCTACCGGTACTATATATATATATATATATATATATATATATATATATATATATATATATATATATATATATATATATATATATATATATATATATATATATATATGTATGTATGTTTTTCCAGTGTTGATTTATAAAAATGTAACAGGAATCGCTTTCCTTTGTGTTGGTCTGTCACTTGAAATCACAATGAAATGCATTCGAGTTTGTGGTTGAATGTCCCAAAGTTTGAAAGGGTTCAAGCAAGGCACTGTGAATTGTATGGTTGTTTTACAATGAAGTGTTTTCATTTTCCAACAGAGTATAGTTTGGATTTATCCACTGTTCATCTTAGCAGTGATGCCACAAATGCAAAAAAAATTAGTGCATTTCAGCCCCAAACTGAAAGTCAATGTTGTAATCCACTTTGTTCTACATAATGTGTTTTCCAAAAGGAATCAATATTCAGACTTAAGAGTGAAAAACTTAATCTGGAGTCTGAATGATTCGGTTGCATTGATTTTTCTACAGAAATTGTGAACCTCCATAAACTGTTATGCTTAAAACTTTCATAGTCAGCCTGAGGTTATAAGCATTATGCAAATCTGAATTATCCACTATGATACACGTGAGCCAACCCTTCTGAGAAAATTCATATGTTAAAAAAAGACCTAGAGTGTTTCTGCAGTTGTAGGGGTTTTTTAGTGCTATGAACCGCATATTTCTAACCAAGGGAGTTTCAAGAGCCTTCACACATGCAATTCAAACAGTAGGGTAGTGGGTGCAAATACTTGACAGCCTGACATCCTTCTCATGTCATTTCTAAAAGGGGTCAGTGACTGAGGGCAAGGCACAGCGTTTCCAGAAGGATGCGGTGTAAGGAGGCGCTAATGGGACGCTCCTTTCATGTACAGTCGAGGCCGGGTTAAACTGTTCTGGACACAATCACATTAGCAGCCAGGTTAACGTCCCCCTCTACCCAGTATAAGATCTGCTGACACAGAGGCTTAGAAAGAAAAAAAATGAAGAGAGGACGAGGCCCCCTCCCCCTGTCTGAATGTAAGAAGTACAGCAAAACAGATACTTGGATACATGGAGGGTCAATCAGGTTTAAGAACAGGTGTTCACATCCGCACCAGCCTCTCTAGCCAAGTACTTTTATTCTTGGCTCCACGTTCGCAGATGCAGGATTAATTGTTGTTTGGCTTACAATTGATACGGATAACCCTGTTGTGACAGCTCGTTGTGGGAGAGGAGGTACATGACCAACTCTTACTAAGTGAGACCACACAGAAGATGGCATGCTTGGGTAGCCATTAGCCAGGAAAGGCCACGAGCTAACCTGCTGGAAATGACAGCACCACTCTGTTTTAGCCAAATGTTTATTCCTGGGATAAAAAACGATGCCCGCAAAAGTATACGCAGTATTCACAAGTAGGAGACCTCCAGTTTTTGACTTTCCTTATACCAATACGTAGCTGGTTATGCTAGCATACTAAGTCCGCAGGCATAGCGACGTGTCTGCTGCAAAGCTCATACCAGGATGCTGTGTTGAATATCTTAGTTAAAACCCAAAGCTCCAATAGACCTGGTGCAGACTACAACCCCCATTAGCCAGTACAGCAGTCGGTTACCATAGGAACTGAAAGGCTTTACAGACCAAGGAGTCACACTCGTTTCCTAGCATTATTGGCTGCTAACAGATGTGACAGGTGATGCCCCGCAAAGCTCTGAACACAGACGTAATTATGTTCTCTTGCATATTGTATAGTTCTAACACTAAAATATATTTTACTACCTGTTACGTTTAATGTTTAAATGTAAATTGATCGAGCAAAACGATATGACCACTGAAGAGAGAAGTGATAAACATCATATTTTCATAGTGTAGCTGTTGGTGGGTCAGATATATCAGGCACTAAGTGAATGCTTCGTACTCAAAGTTGATGTGTTACGAGCATGAAAAATGGCCAGGTGTATAGATTTGAACGGGTTTCAGGGTATCTCCAAAACTCTAGCTCTCTAAAGTTGCTAGAGATCTTAATGCAAGTTTTCATACTAAGCTGTCATTATGTAGTCCACTGCAGTTAGTTGCATGTGGGGCTGGCTGCTTGGCTGCAGACTATTTAGGGTGCGCATGCTGACTCCTGCCTACCACTGAAAGGTCCAGCAATGGGCAAGTGGGCCTTAAAACTGGATCATGGGCCGCCACCCTGGGGAGTGGTGGCCTAGAGGAGCAGAGCGCTTGTGTTCTGAAAAAGGCTGCAAGTAGCCAGGTTCGAACCACTATGGGTACCCGGGGACCACCGTCACACACTATGGACAGAAGGCATGCCAGTACAGACAGTGGGATCCTTTGGAGCATGTCCTGGTAGGAAATCCACTGTCGCCACTCATGTGGATATTGGGGTTGTCAAAAGTATCAATACTCTGAAAAGCATCGATACTCAAATGCTGTATCTGGATACAATACTAATTTGGCGTTGTATCAATACTAAATATTTTATCATACGAGGCAAAAGGAGAAGGAAAACCCAAAGATCCTGACAAGCCTGCATGCAATCTGTTTTAAAGTGGTAGCAATGAAGTCAAGCAGCTCAACAAACTTGGCCAAACACCCTGGCTTTCATCATGATACATTA
This sequence comes from Fundulus heteroclitus, assembly GCF_011125445.2. Classification (NCBI taxonomy): domain Eukaryota; kingdom Metazoa; phylum Chordata; class Actinopteri; order Cyprinodontiformes; family Fundulidae; genus Fundulus; species Fundulus heteroclitus. The sequence continues at coordinate 14,274,799 of NC_046377.1, forward strand.
AACGTATCGCTGATGTTAGCGTGACCAGTGGCCCGCATTAATGTTGGGTGATTAGCTGTGGCTAGCATGCTACTAGGCACGTGTGATAATTGGGTTAATTATTTAACTTTTATTTGCACACTCATTTAACTAGCATCTGGGATTCTGTTGAGAAAGCATGTTCCATGTTAAGACTAAAAAAAGGTGAGTTTTCATGTTAATAAAATATGTTTTACACCATTAATTATTTGGCTTTTTTTTTTATCCCCGTGGTATTGATTCGAAGTATCGAATATTGTCCTGGGTATCGATATCAAGTTTGAAATTTTAGTATCGTGACGACCCTTTAACGGATATTACTTTGACCATGTACCTAAGGATTGTTGCAGACCATGTACCAGAAACTGTATTACCTCACCTCGCAACTTACAAAACAAGGATCTGCCTGTTTGAGCCAGATACCACAGCAAGACTTAGTGGTCTAATGGAGCCTGTGCCTCGATGAATCAGGGCTATTTTGGCAGCAGAAAGCTAGACCATTACTATAATGCAGGTGTTCATTATGCTACAAATAATGCAATGAAAAAAGTCTATATCTCTTATATACATTGAGAACAGGTGCTGTTGCTGATATAAAATACCATCCTGATCCCACATGAGTTATTCTCCATGGATAATGCATTTAGGCGAATTGCCTAAATTTCCAACCGGCAGCCTAAATAAACATAACTGCCTTGTGCAGTGAATCATTTCAGCTTTTCTAATTCCATTTTCGGAAAAGGTAGGCCACCATGGGAGCTGGCCTGCAGCCCACACTGCAAGATTGGGCGTAGGCCATAGTTAAAACGAAACAAAGCGTGGACAGGATTGTCATGGTATCACTTTCTGCTCCTGGCTTCTGATGTCCAGACAGGCACTGCTGACGACAGCCTGGAACGTCGTGCTGTTAAGATGATGCTAGGAGAGGTTGCTGTAACAGCATGAGGGCACAAGCGGGCAATTTCATACCTAATAAACTAGAAAATGAAGAAATACACAAAACCTGGGGGAATTCGGTCTATTGATGCCGTGTTTTGACAAATTTGAGGCAGCAAGCCGAGTCCTTCCAAGAATGCAGAACATGAGTAACTATTTAACGGTAAAGGTTATATCCTTCACGTACAGAAGCTGCATGATGTGTTCCTTTCCATTAATTTTCATTTGTTAGGGTTTTTAAACATGTAAAGTGCAGCAGACATCCTAAATGCGTAAAGCCCCTGTAAGGACTCCATCAGTTGAATCTTGGAGTTCAACTAGATCTCCAGATTTGTAACTTGGCTCAATCTTTTGACCCTCTGTGGAATATTTGACTTACTTCCTACAAAATCCACATTGAAATGTTTATGTGGCTTGTGGGAATGAGGAAAGGTAATAGTTCAGTCATGGTATGATCAGAGTACAGGAGCCCTGAGGTAAAACAAAGACAAAACACCACAACGAAATGCAACAACATTTCCAGACACACATATAAAACTCTTATTTCGTTATTTTATTTTTTTTTTTGCACTGTTGTTTTCCGTTTTATTGTGGGAACTTTGAAGCTGTTTTCTAAAATGTGTTAAAAAAAAAGACTATGGGACATGTTTTTTTTTTCCTTTTTGAAATAAGGTGCATTTGTTTTTGTGCTCATTGTGATTTAAAGCCTAATTTTCTTGTTTTAAGATGGGATATTTTATGTTTCAGTTTTACAATTGATCGCTGCTGGTTATTTTGTCCAATTGTAGCTTTGGTCATTTAATGCCTGACTTTTTGAGATATGAAACTAAATTGCCTGCCTTGGCATGGCCCATACCCACATGTATCAATTCCTTCCCTCTAGGCTGGACATTTTCTATCCACTTTTACAACTAATAGTTTAAAGTAATTATCTAGAGCTTTAAAACCAGATATTAAGTGACCAACTTTTTGCAGTACTAGTCATAATTTGTCATTTTGCATAAAGGACTAAGAACTAAAAGTACGGAAATAGGCTGTAATATAAAGTTTTCATACAATAAAAGCAATTAAACTATCAAATTCAAATATAGGTAAAATTAGCATATGTTTAAGAGTAATCATCTTGGTATATTAGGAAAAAAAAACTTAAAACAATAATCTAATATGCATTAATTTAAAGGTCAGAGCTACAACTTTTTCATCAAAACAATTTTTCAAAAATAATACATCCACTGGTACAGAATAAAGGTACAAATGTTACTGAAAAATAAATATATAGTACATAACTATTTGTTTTTAAAGTTTTGACAGGTCCAATAAATATTTACTTCTGGTTTACGATGCCAACATCGACGCCAAAGGATTCTGCACCAATAGGAACAGTAGGTTGAAGTCACGTGAGAAGGAGCTCAGGCATTGCCAGATCGTAGCGGCCCCATAATAGCACTCGGAAATGGCTACTTTGTGTTAAATTTCTCAGATTCAAGTGGACCGAAAAAATAAGCAAAACAAGTGCGAACATCAGTCAAGCTTTTGAGCGCCGGTACCAACCTAAAGCTATAGTCGGTAATACTGTTCATAAACACTTTTTGTTATATTGGGTAAACTGGTCCGTCAATCCTGAAAGTAGTCAATACATTATGTATTCAGAAAAACGAGGTTAACATTTTTTTTTATCTCTCTAGGGGATGCAGGATTGTAAAGACTAACATATTATGAAAATGTAGAATTTATTTTTACTTTATACTTATGAATTGGCTTTTTTTTCTATTTGATTGTTTTTGCTTACACTGTAAAATAGTTATTTTGTGCTTTCTTCCCTTTTTTTATGACCCGAGACATTTACTGAGTTCTTTAAACGTGTCACGGTTTGTGCGTGCGTGTGTGTGTGTGTGGTTACCCCGTCCGTCCGGGTTAAAGTCCTCAGACAGAAGGTGATAGCAGCAGCCCACGCCGCAGACTGCGGACAGCTCTGGCTTCGCCACAAACATTCTCAGAGTGCTTGCAGCCAAGTCTCCACACGTGTGCAGGCCGACCATGATGGCTTCCTGGAGTTTGGGGAGACCCACGCGGGGGGGAAAAGGAGAGAGCAGAGGAACGGGGCAGAGGAGGACGGGTTAAGAGCGATGGAAGAATTTATTGAAGGTGACGTGCCGTGGATTCAGCACGGCAGCCGCACCCTTCACTCGCTGTCCGCCCAGGAGCTGTAATTTTAGAAGCTGCTGTGGGAATCAAGGTTGCTACCAAACCATATGGTTCCTCCGTCTGATACACAATAAACGCATTCACACAATAAACCTCCTTACCTCCAGCTCGGTGATGAGCTCTCTCAGCTCGGTTTCTGCCGTCACGTAAGACGTGAGCGGCGAAAACAAGCCATCAGCGCCCTCTCCTCTGGCCCGGGCTTTCTTCTCCAGGTTCTCTCGCTTCCTCCTCTCCCTCTCCTCAGCACTGAGCTGACCTGGAGGAACTCTGGGGGATGAAGGCTGAATCACGTCGGCTGACAGGGCGCTCAGAAAGAGCTCCTCTGCTCCTGAATTTAGCTCCGACTGAGTTTCTCCTGCGGGGCTGACGGGTGACGCGTTGACTGACACCGTCTCTTCCTGCTGAGGCTCACTTCCCGCCAAAGCATCCCCGTCCTGATTCAGCTCAGGTTTTACTTCTGCCGTCGCCTCTAGAAGCGAGGATGGGGCCTCCCTCTTTGTCCATGCGTGTTTCTGGTATGCCCGTGAGAACTTCTTGAGCTTCCTGTTCCTCTCCTGAGCACCGTGGGTGTTAGTGCTGGAGGAATCTATGCCGAACACCTGAAGACCGTACTGCAGCGACAGGAAGGAGCTCAGGTAGCCCTTCCCTGACCCCACATCTATCACCTGAAATTTAATTGATATTTTTACAATGCTTTTTTTCTTTATTATTCAAAAAACTATTTAAATTAAAAAAAATGTTATGCCATTTTACGTTTCAATTTACTACTCAGATATATTTGGAATGTTATTAATCTACCTGTTTGACTCCACAATGCCGGGCCAAATGGGCGACCACCTTAGACATGCACTGGACTTCATGGGATTTCTTAGCGTTCATGAACTCATCTGGCTCCAGTTCATTAGCTGTGTTACAAAGAAAAATCCATTTAAAATTTTCAAGAAAGTTAAAAGAAGAAATATTGGCCCAGTCCCCCAATATATATATATATATATATACATAACAGTCACCGCTGAGCTGAACATTCTGGGACAATCCTCTACTGGGTTTCTATTCGAACAATAAAGCAACGTAAAGGTGCATTCTCCCCTACCGATTTCCAACTCGCTGCCTCTGAGGCTCCGTAGCAGCTCGTCCCTGCTCATGCACGCTCCCAGGCCAGGCAGGGACTGGGCCTTGGCCGCCTGTAACAGCTCACGGACGTCAACCAGCCGGTTTGAAACAACGCAAAACCCAAATGTGGTCCTGGAACGCTCTGTTGAAAAGGCAAAACGCACAGACACAAAGTGATGCTAAATGTTTAGACTTATTTTTGTCTTTATTCAAATAGGATAATTACCATTGCGAGTGTATGGATATCGCTACCTCCAATAATGCCCCAGCTAGAGCTGATGTGATAATGTCATTTAAGGTTACATCCATACAACTGGGATTAATGATGTTTGTTGATTTTATCATTTATCATCAATTTTAAAACAAGCCCTAATGTTAATATATGGAATCCTAATGATTACAGTACTATCTCTTCTAAAAAGTGAGATCTGAGCTTAGTTGACACCTGCATCTGTTAATATGGATCGAGAATCCCTGCAGCTCTTCTCCAGGTGGCGCATTCAGCAGCAACATATTCATTGTAACTCTGGAAGAGCTGGAGAGATTCACAGCTCAGGTGGGGAGAAAATGCCTACATCAATGACTGGTACTGGTGCTCCCCACCACGATACCTGACGGTGGCAGCATCACGCTGTGGTGGATGCTTGACACAGGAAAGCTGGTCGAGGAGCTAAATGCAGTGCAGTTGTGTAAGAAAAGTTTTAGATGCTGCAAATGCCTGCAGACCAGCTGGTGGTTCACGTTGCACCAGGACATTAAACATAAACACCCAGCTAAAGGTACAATCATGTAAAGGTGCATTCATGTGTTGGACAGACCCAGTCAGTTTAGACCTAACACTGTGACTAAGCTGTTTTCCACAGACCACTCTATCCAAACGATCCAATGCTAGGATATTTAGTTCAAAGAAAAATAAGTTAATTTATCTTAATTTCATTTATATATTTTTTTTTTTTTTACAATTTTTTTTTTTTGTGACAACTTTGGTATATTTGCAAGGCACGCGCCGTTTATCTCACCCGGAGCTCTGTGTTGTGCCTCCCCCTGCTGGTCGCGACCGGAACTGACCGCTGACAGGACCTCCTGCGGCGACACAGCAACGAACCGCTTCCACACGTCGTGGGTGTAAAACTCGACTGTGTGAGCATTAGCGATGGCGAGAGTCACCGACAGGAAGCGCTTGACTTCATCTATCTGACGCTGAACATCTGTGAGGCTGCAGCGGGAGGATTTCATGTTGGAAAGCGCTTTAAAGAGGACCTCGAAGGCATGTGTACTGTTTCCTAGCGATGACGATGTGGGCCAAGTCAGTAGCAGTCGAAAACACAAGCCGATGACTCAAAGCTGTCTCTGTCATACCTTTTCATTCTTAGTTTCCTTTCATAAAGAGCATACATGTTTATGACCCGATGTAGTGTGAAAATGCCACTTTTTAAACATTTATGTTGCAATAAATTCTCTCCTAGGCTAAAAAAAAAGCTAAAAAAAAGGGGGGTAAATAGCGTTTGTCAAACATTAACTTTGGTGAGCTTTGGTAAGGTACTCAATAATCTTTATTTCAAAAAATAGTGTATTAAATCATGAGAGTATTTAAGTGTATTACATTTTAGTCAAGTAACTAAAATATATGTTAAAATATAGATGTTTATTTTAATTTTTTGAGAACGGTTCTTTCGTGAATTGATTCGTCAGGCCTGGTTTGGCCCTACGTCACTACGTAGCGTCAGCAGGAAAACAGCACGCCGCTGGACTCTAGTTAGCTGGAACAGCATGAGGGAGTAATGAACGTCGAGTTTGTCCTTAGAGTTTGATATAGATATGGCTCCGACAGACCAGAGAGGGAAAAACAACAAAGCTCCATTTAAAGATGGCGATTTTAGGAAAGAAAGAAAGGCGTTCGGTGGGGTAAACGAGAAGAAGAAGAAGAAGTGGACCCCACACAACAAAGTATTTGAAGGCAGCGTTAAAGAAGGTAGGTTTATGTTTACACGGGATTTTTTGTCTCTCTCACTATGCTATATTAGTGTATCAGCTAGGAATTATTGAGTAATGTAGAATATTCAGGCTAATTTTACAAAATCAGACGCAAACTGCATACGGCGCCTTGCAAAAGTTATTCATACTCCACATTTTGTCACGTTTCAACTTCAAACCTCAGTGTATTTTCATGAATTAACTTGTATTTGTATCTTTACACAATGTTCAAACTCTCTGACATAGAGTCGAAAATGCAGGTAAACTTAAATTTACAAGACTTCCCACATATTCTCTAAAGGGTGACGTTGATCTAAACCAAGGGTTTCCAGCTTGGGTCCTCAAGGGCTTGTGTTCTGTAGCTTTTACATGTCTCTGTTTTGAAGACAACTTTCAGTCCAATAATTTGGTTATTTTGGATGACTCTCTGGAGAACCTGATCGCCTGTAATCCAGGTTTGTTGAAGCATCTGCACATCTAAAAGTTGCAGGAAACCACCTGTGGAGGACTGGAGATGGAGACGCCTCTCAAAACATTTACCTTGTAGCACTAGCTGAGTGTTTAGCTTGGGTTGTCCTCCTGGAAGGCAAGGCAAATTTATTTATATAGCACAATTCAGTACAGGGACAATGCAAAGTGCTTTACATGATTTAAAATATAGCAAATTAAAACAGAATAAAAGCAAGTAGGAATAAAATGTAGATAGAAATTAGATCAAAGAAGTGGTGATTCAGTTAACTAGAACAGCTGAAGGCAATCCTAAACAAATGTGTTTTTAATCTTGATTTAAAGGAACTCAGGCGTTCCGCACCTTTACAATTGTCTGGAAGTTTGTTCCAGATAAGTGGAGCATAGGAACTAAATGCTGCTTCTCCTTGTTTAGTTCTGGTTCTAGGTATACAGAGCAGGCTGGAGTCAGAAGACCTTAATGGTCTGGAGAGTTGATACACTGATAACAAGTCTGTGATGTATTTAGGTGCTAAGCCATTTAGGGATTTATAGACTAACAGAAGTATTTTAAAGTCTATTCTCTGAGATACAGGGAGCCAGTGTAAGGACTTTAGAACTGGTGTTATGTGCTCTACTTTCTTAGTCTTAGTGAGGACGCCGGCAGCAGCGTTCTGGATCAGCTGCAGCTGTCTGATCCACTTTTTAGGCAGACCTGTGAAAACACCGTTGCAGTAATCTATTCGACTAAAAATAAACGCATGGATTAGTTTTTCCAGATCCTGCTGAGACATCAGTCCTTTAATCCTAGAACTGTTCTTCATGTGATAGAAAGCCGACCTTGTAACTGTCTTTAGGTGCTTTTGGAGGTTCAGGTCTGAGTAGGTGAACCTCTGCCTCACGCTCAAGTCCTTAGCAGCTGCCGGCAGGTTCTCTCATAGGATTGTCCTGTATTTACAAGTAGCTTCTCCGTTTACATCAACTCTGACCTCCTTCCCTGCCCTTGGCTGAAAAAAAGCATCCCCCACATCACTATGCTGCCACCACCATGTAAGGCCAAAAAGTCCGGCTGTGTGAATACTTTTGCTAGGCGCTGTACATTCCTGAGTGTAGATCCAAGCTTTAAAGCTATCAGTTCAGTCTGTGTGCCCGAGGAAACATTTTTGTTTTTCTCCGCAGGTCAAGGGTTTGCGTTTCAGAAGAAGCAGAAAGTCAAATATGAGTACAACAAACTGCTGCGACGGGAGCGCAAGAAGAAGCCGGAGGCCAAAGCGGTTTATAGGGAGGAGTACCCGGAACACCTCAAGCATCTCTACCTGGCGGAGGCCGAGCAACTGCGAAACGAAGCGGCGGCAAACAGAATGAACAGGAGGAAACTGAGGCTCCAGGGGCAGCCGAAGGATGAGGATGAAGATGAAAAGGATGCGGGTGTTGCTGATGGAAACTTCACCGAAGGGTCTGAGAAGCTGGGTTCTGTTTCTGGGAACCCTGAACCAACAACAACAACGTCAGAGACAGAAAGGTAACTTTTTTTTTTTTTTTTTTTTATCTGACACCAGAGGAAGACGAGCTGCTCTTCAGTGTTGTCAGGAAATGAAGATTTAAAACGTGATGCTGTTGTTTATGCCATAACACTGTAAAATATTCACAGGCGTTAGAGCATTTATTCTTGATTGCAGTCGTAACATTTTTATTATTATACGTCTTATCTTTATTCTACAAATAAAACGAAACAATAATTTGATTCTCTGCTGAATTTCTAAGTTTGCTCACTTAAAAACAGATGTACGGTGTCAATGTTTTGGAGCGCTGTTTTAATGGAGAAAGACAGAATATTAACCTCAAACAAGATCCACAAATAAAAATGTATCTAAAAGATATAAACTGACGGAAACACAGCAATACGATGTTTCTAGTTTAAATTGGCTTTGATGTGTGTGGTTGAAACAGACTTAAAAATCTCCATATGTCTGTATTATTTTGTATTTATTGCAGCGGTGGCTAAAAACAACATATTTAACAAATTCACCCAAGTTCTCTTTTTATAAATATTTTTTTGCTACACCAATTGATAAAAGAACACAAAAAACACAAATGTTCCTCTAAAAATCCAAATTCTTTTTATTTATAAAGCATATTAGAAAGACAGCCAGTTTGCCCAAATCATATCTATCTATCTATCTATCTATCTATCTATCTATCTATCTATCTATCTATCTATCTATCTTAGCTTTAAATTTACGTCAAGAATTGGTACACAGTTCTTCATGTCTGCTTTTCCAATTGTTTTTAAGAAATAAGATGAATTTGATTTTGTTTTGTTTTTAGTTTGCCAATGAGCAACCGCATGCGAAAGAAATTGCAAAAGAAGACATCTTACCAGAAGACGAAGGAGAAATTTGAGGAAATCCAGGAAAAGCGAAGACAGAAGAAAGAGGTGAAGCCTTTGTTTTGCTTGTTTCCTGTCATTTAAGGGCACCAAGGTTTTGGGACTGTTTTCCTTTAATATGTTTCTAATGTAATTCCAGGAGTACCTGAAGAACAAGCAGCAGAGAGAAGAAGCCATTCAGAGGTACAAGCAAAAAAAAATCGAGACGTTCCGGTTGCTGAGCAAAAAGACTAAGAAAGGACAGCCGAACTTGAACGTGCAAATAGAGTATTTACTTCAGAAGATCCAAGGAACTGATAAATGACTTCTCTGCTTGGGTGACCCGACTGCCGACCATTTCAACCCGGAAGCAGAGTTGGGATTTTTCCCTCTTTTTGTCTGAAGGGACAATTTTTTTCAGCTGTAATTGAGGAATACTTTTACATCTTTGCAGGAAGCCAAGACTGCCAAACCACAGCTTATTGTAGTGTCAAACCACAAGATGGCACTCTTGGGTGTGGTTAGATGTAGTGTTGTATTTTATTTTATTTTTAACAATTTTCCTGTATAAAATAAAATGAAGAAAAAAAAAACTTGCGAGTTGACTGTTGATGTATTATCTCATTTTCCATTTTTAATTACCGGTAATTCCTTATTATTTCAGCAGCCCAGGTTTTAATTAGCTCTCATGATACAGATTAACTGTTCTGCACACGTTGTGCCTATAGAGACAGTTGAATCTGCAGCTCTCTCTATGAGCGAGCAGCGGGGGGCGGGGGGCGACGGCTCGGGCTGAAAGGCCTCAGGCCGCTTCCTCATGACATCACATGGTTGCAGAATGACTTGTTGAGCAGTCGTCTCTGAGACAGGACTTCTTAAATGCAGAACCCGGTCAAAGCCTTGTTGATATGAAGATTAGAGAGAACTGCGCCAACAACTCATAGAAGGTGAGATGTTTTATTTCCTCAAAGCTGATTGGACTTCACATGAGTTTTCCATCTTGAAGGAGTGAGAAGAAATAATTGATGTCTAGATTGAAAACTGGACTCCTTGCAAACTTTTATTTACCTCGTTTATCCATTTTTTTTTTTAAGTTTTGATCTTTTTCCTGTTTTTTGTAAAGTTGAGCATCTCTCTGGACAGCAACGTTTCTCTTAAATAAGTCCAAGTGCGTGCCTTACGTTGGTTTGTGAGTTTTAAACGCTCAGTAGAACTAGTGAGACAACACTCCCCTCCCTGAACTGATCATGCAGAACAACTTCGCAAAGCAAAGGTGTGATTTAAAAACGCTTGTTTGAAAGCAGAGGCGCTACATCTGTTGAGAAATCGTGTTCTGTATGTTGGGGCATGAATAGAATCTCTCACACGGCATTTACATACCGTGTGAATACATACGGCATTCACATGTTTCTGGTTTTGAAAAAGAAAAAAGGGAAATGCTCTACAGCCGCACACTTACTTCACCACATTTATCTTTGCCTTTTGAAAGAAATCCACCTTTCTCAATACTGTAGCAAGACATAGGGCAAAAATGAAACCTGACATCTGTTGCTTTTTTTTTTTTGTTCGTAGTTTGGAGCGCATTCACAACTTGTCTCATCATTCTGGTGCTGCTTTCCACCTCCACGGTCATGGTGACTGTAAAGGCCTCAGGGGGTTGTATAGAAAACCAGTGAAGAGGATTTTTTATATTTTTTTTTCACCACTGCCACTGATGTACACGCCACCTAACACTGCCACACACACCGTGTAGCTGAAGGGTGGCTGGCATGGCGGAGGAAGAAGGCAGGGTGAACGGCTGTGGACGGAGGGGATCGGAGTGGGGTCACGTCGCCCTGCTGGATAAGACCAAGGAGTTCTTTCAGACGTGCGACGTGGAGGGGAAAGGCTTCATCACCCGCACTGATATGAGGGTTAGAGCTGCGTGTTTGTGTTTTAACCGAAACGTTGGTTTTTGTGACGCACACCTGACGTTCAAAGTATCCTAAAAAAAAATAGTGATTTGATTGTAAACTTTGGAAAATCTCAGATAGGGTCAGAAATTTAGCTGATCTATTATATTTATGTCTGGGTAAAGTATTCATGCTCTTTAAACAGTGACATTTTGTCAACAAATGGTGTATATTATTGGGATTTTAGGTGATAAATCAACACAAAGTTGATTCTATTTGTGTATTGGAAGGAAACATGCTATATATTAAGATTTTTTTCAAAGAAATGTACAAAAACTTTATAACCCTAAACAAGATTCACCCCATGTCTTCAATGGACTTGTGCTGAGTTTAAATTATGCAAAAATGTATGTATTTTTAGTAATTGGGGATCTGAAGGCAGTTGGTTGCACTAGATTGTATTTATGGGTGTCAAAGGCAGGAGGCCTGAACACAAACATACCTTTCAGATTCGTATTTGTAAAACTTTGTCTTAAATCAATCGATTTTGTCCCGTTTTACAGGTTTTCAATACGTATTCAGGTGTATCTCACAAAACTCCGATAAAATATACTGCTCAAAAAAATAAAGGGAGCACTAAAATAACTTCTTAGATGTGAATGAATGAAATATTCTCATCAAATACTTTGCTCTTTACATAGATGAATGTGTTGACAACAAAATCACATAAAAAGTCTTAATTGAAATCAAATTTGTTAACCCTTGGAGGTCTGGATTTGGAGCCACACTAAGGTGACCAGATAACCCAGATTTCCGGGGGCAGTAACCGTTTTGGATAACCCGTTTCTGGCAAAAGCTGCCCCCAGAAATGTGCCCGATTTAAGTGTATCATAATGGAGTAAAACAACTTGAACGCAACAACACGTATTTATCAGGTCCTGCCGCTGTCCCGACGTAGAAGAACTGAGCAAAAAGAACCTTCCCACCCCGTCGGAGTTACAGATTGGGCAAAACAAACCAGGCGTCGACATAAGACAAAATCAGAGACATCCCTGGTTTTTAGATAAATCTGGTCACCACACAAAGTTAAAGTAGCGTGTCTTGACTCCATGCCCCTGTATGGCCTCCCTACAACACCTGGGCATGCTCCTGATGAAGGTGCGGATGGTCTCCTGATGGATCTTCTCCCAGACCTGGACTAACGCATCCGCCAACTCCTGGACAGTCTGGTGCAACGTGGCATTGGAGGATGGAGACTTGATGTCCCAGATGTGCTTAATAGGATTCAGGTCTGGGGAATGGGCGGGCCGGTCCATAGCATCAATGCCTTCATCTTGCAGGAACTTCTGACACACTCCAGCCACATGAGGTCCAGCATCGTCTTGCATTAGGAGGACCCAGGGCCAACCGCACCAGCATCTGGTCTCACAATGGGTCAGAAGATCTCATCTCTGTACCTAATGGCAGTCAGACTACCTCTGGCGAGCACAAAGAAATTACTGACCCACTGTGAACCAGTCATGCTGGAGGATGTTGCAGGCAGCAGAACGTTCTCCACGGCGTCTCCAGACTCTGTCACATGTGCTCAATGTGAACCTGCTTTCATCTGTGAAGAGCACAGGGAGCCAGTGGTGAATTTGCCAATCTTGGTGTTCTCTGGCAAATGCCAGACGTCCTGTACTACGCTGACAGACGGCAAACCTTCTTGCCTTAGCTTGCATTGATGTGCCATCTTGGATTAGCTGCACTACCTGAGCCACCTGTATGGGTTGTAAACTCTGTCTCATGCTACCAGTAGAGTGAAAGCACCGCCAGCATTGAAAAGTGACCTAAACGTCAGCCAGAAAGCAGAGGAACTGAGAAGTGGTCTGTGGTCACCACCTGCAGAACCACTCCTGTATTGGAGGTGTCTTGCTGGTTGCCTCTAGTTTCCACCTGTTGTCTGTTCCATTTGCACAACAGCAGCTCACATTGATGGTCACTCAGTATTGCTTCTGAAGTTGACAGTATAATTTCACAGAAGTGGGATTGGCTTGGAGTTACATTGTGTTCTTTGTCTTCACTTTATTTTTCTGAGCAGTACACATTGAGGTTTGTGGCAGTAACATGAGAAAATGTAAAAGAGTAAATGTTTATGAAGCTTAAGATGGCACCTTTCTTTTACAGAATGTTTAAAATGTTGTGAGAGGTGACGGGTTCATCCTTCTATCTGTGGCACAGTTTATTATACTTGACATTAATAATGGCGATTAAGGATCAGGAAAGAGTTGGTGTCACCTGACTTGCTCTGTTCTGGACATTTTTCTCCCATTTATGTTGCTTGTAAAAGAAAAAAAAAAAAAAAAAAAAAAAGCACATGGCCCTCTCTGTGCGCATAAAGAGCCTGTGAAGTGCCACAAGAGTACCACTAATGCAAAAGCTTGGCTTTTATAGCATTAGCCCGGTGCAATATTATTAGTGGTTCGCTTTGGAAGTCTCCAGGAACAGTGTGTTAGTGTGAGTTTGGGAGCTTGCACATGTTCACCATCTACATGGTTAAACTTTGCTGCATTCACAGGAAGAACAGTGTATAAAGATAAAGGTAAAACCTCACCTTCAGCACTTTGAACTCCTGTTTGCTTGTGTTGTTCTCCCAACAGAGGCTTCACAGAGAGCTGCCTCTTTCTGCTGGGGAGCTTGAAGATGTCTTTGAGTCTCTGGATACAGACCGTGCTGGTTACCTCACGCTGGAGGCGTTTTCCTCCAGATTCAGTGAGTTTCCTGCCATCGAAAACCTCACCTGCAGTCTACGTCAGAAGGGTCCAGTTTAGGGTCTTATTAGAACTGGAGCGGATGAACTTGTGAAGTTCCCACAGAGCCATGAAATGTGTCTATGATAGTTGTTTTATGGGAAAATATGCACACTAATTCATTAGTTTTTCATGGGTAGCCTGTAGTTGAGTACAATAAAAGCCACATCGCCTGCAAGTGCAAATTACAAGAAAATTGATATAAAAATTGTATATTAAATTGACACATTGGCACAAAGTAAAGGAATCAATCAGAACTTTAACTTGACAAAGAAAGATTTGCTGCATTTTATTGAAGCTGTCAGAATGCAACGTTGAGGCAATCTGAAACATTCACACACAAAAGCACTTAAATAATTGTGCCGTGCCAGCCACACTTATTGGAGCTCCTGTTAAACCCATCCAGATGGCCTTAAAATAAATTAAACTGTTAGGAAATAATTTAATTTAACCATTACCAGCAGTACAATTATTGGAAACCTTAACAATCCCTTTCAAAGAAATGTATGCTAAGTATTTTTTTGTTTAATGCAAGCTGTACTTAAACTTGTTTCTAAACGGTACACCCTGACATTTTGTTGCCCTCTGGGTATAAATGTGAAATAACACTAAAGCTCATTTAGCCCCTGCTTACTAATCTGGACAAGAACTACTATTTGTTTTGCTACCTCCCAGGGAGGAAGATGGTAATGGAGGTAAAACAGCCGTGTTAAATCTAACAGAGGCATTTTATTTATCACCATGTCTCTAAACGATCATTATACTTTAACGGAAGAAAGTGCTTTCGTCCAATAAGATTAAGATATTTTTCTTAAATAAAAATCCATCAAAGGTGGGTTTGGTGTGACTGAGGAGGAAAAAACATTCCTACTTACAATTGGTAAGTGTGAAGGAAGATGTGGGATGCTGTGGGTCTGCATGGCATCATGACAACTTTTAGATTTTAAAAAAAGCTCTGGTAGACTGTAGCAATAAAATATATCAACTCCCTCCAATTATTCAAATTTCCACATTCCCAGATCTGTGGGAAGAGGAGGAGGAGTGGCAACCATCTTTCAGTCTGATTTATTAATTAGTCCCAGGCCAATTAATAACTACAGTTCTTTTGAACATTTAACCCTCAGTTTCCCTCATCCAAACTGCAAAGCAATAAAACCTCTTCTGTTTGTTGTTTTGTATCGTCCAGCAGGCCCTTACACTCAGTTTTTGGATGAGTTGTCAGATTTCTTATCTGATTTGGTGTTAAATACTGATAAGGCTATTATAGTGGGTGATTTTAACATCCATGTTGACACAGAATGCGATAACCTTAGTGTAGCCTTTAAAACTATCCTAGATTCAATTGGTTTTGCTCAAAATGTGCATAAACCGACGCACTCTTGGCTCCATACTTTAGACCTTGTGCTGACATATGGCATTGATTGTGAAGAATTAACAGTATTTCCTCACAACCCTGTCCTATCTGATCATTTTTTAATAACATTTGAGTTTAATCTAACTGAGTTCTCCACCCCCAAAAGAGGGTTCCATTATAGTAGATCTTTATCGGATAATGCTGTATCAAAACTTAAAGAGTCTGTCCCCTTTTTAATATCCTCCGTATTGCAGAAATGCCCTGTAGATGGCAGCAATGTTGTTTCTTCCAATTCACAAATAGATGTCTTTGTAAACGGTATGACTTCGTCATTGCGTTCTGCATTAGACAATGTAGCTCCCTTGAAAAAGAAGGTGATTATTCACAGGAAGCTGGCTCCTTGGTTTAATTCAGAGCTGCGTTCCTTGAAGCACAATGTTAGGAAATTGGAGAGAAAATGGCGCTCTACACACCAAGAGGAATCCTACTTAATCTGGAAGAACAGTCTATTGTTGTATAACAAGAGCCTTCGCAGAGTTAGAGCAGCATATTTTTCATCATTAATTGAGGAGAATAAGAATAATCCTAGATTTCTCTTCAGTACAGTTGCCAAACTTACCCAGAGCCACAGCTCTGTTGATCCATCCATTCCCTTAGCTCTTAGCAGTAATGATTTTATGGGATTCTTCATAAATAAAATTGATTCCATTAAAAATAAAATAATTGGCATCCTCCCAAACATGATTACCTCATCCTCAGTAAGTGAGGCAGCATTGGAGGAATCCTTAGAACCTGCGCAGTGTCTGAACTGTTTAAAAGCAGTAGAGCTTTCTGAGCTATCTAAAATTTTAGCTTCATCTAAACCTTCTACCTGTATGTTAGACCCAATCCCAACCAAGTTGTTTAAGGAGGTATTCCCTCTGATCAGTGGTCCTATTTTAGACATGATTAATCTATCCTTGGTAAATGGATATGTACCACAGGCTTTTAAAGTAGCTGTTATTAAACCTTTACTTAAGAAACCATCTCTTGATCAAGATGAGTTAGTAAATTACAGACCTATATCTAATCTTCTTTTCTTATCTAAAATTCTTGAGAAAGTAGTTGCTAATCAACTATGTGAACATTTACAAAGTAATGACCTACTTGAGGAGTTTCAGTCAGGCTTCAGAGCTCATCATAGCACTGAAACAGCTCTGGTGAAGGTCACCAATGATATTCTCATGGCCCTCAGATAATGGACTTGTGTCTATACTTGTCCTGTTAGATCTCAGTGCTGCATTTGATACAGTTGATCACAATATTCTCCTACAAAGACTTGAGCATACTGTAGGGATTAAGGGAAAAGCATTAGGCTGGTTTAAATCTTATCTGTCAGACAGATTCCAGTTTGTTCATGTTAATAATAAATCTTCCTCAAACTCTAGGGTCACTTGTGGAGTACCACAGGGTTCAGTCCTTGGACCAATTCTATTTACTATATATATGCTTCCGATTGGCAAAATTATCAGACAGCATGGGATTAATTTCCACTGTTATGCTGATGACACTCAGCTATATTTATCCATAAATCCTGATGAATCCAATCAGTTACTTCGACTACAGTCATGTCTTGATGACATCAAAAGCTGGATGACTTTAAATTTCCTGCATTTAAATTCTGACAAGACAGAAGTTGTAATCTTTGGGCCAGAGTCTTCAAAAAATAAAGTTCTTAATCAATCCCTTAATCTGGATGGCATTAACTTGGCCTCTGGTAATAAAGTTAAAAATCTTGGTGTTGTTTTCGACCAAGACATGTCATTTAAATCCCATATTAAACAGGTTTCCAGAGTTTCCTTTTTTCACCTCCGGAATATCGCCAAAATTAGAAACATTCTGTCCAGGAGTGATGCTGAAAAACTAGTCCATGCATTTGTTACTTCAAGGCTGGACTATTGTAATTCTTTACTATCAGGAAGTCCACAAAATGCAGTTCGAAGTCTTCAGCTGATTCAAAATGCTGCGGCAAGAGTTCTGATGAAAATCAACAAGAGGGATCATATTTCTCCTGTTTTAGCTTCCCTTCATTGGCTTCCTGTTAAATCAAGAATAGAATTTAAAATTCTCCTTCTAACGTATAAAGCCCTTAATAATCAAGCTCCATCATATATCAGAGCTCTGATTACCCCGTATGTTCCTAACAGAGCACTTCGCTCTCAGACTGCAGGTCTGCTGGTGGTTCCTAGAGTCTCTAAAAGTAGAATGGGAGGCAGATCCTTTAGCTATCAGGCTCCTCTCCTGTGGAACCAACTCCCAGTTTTGGTCCGTGAGTCAGACACCCTATCTATTTTTAAGACTAATGTTAAAACTTTCCTTTTTGACAAAGCTTATAGTTAGAGTGGCTCATACCCTGAGCTATCTCTATAGTTGTGCTGTGATAGGCCTAGGCTGCTGGAGGACATCAGGGTCTAATTTTCTCACTCTACTGATTTCTACTGTTCTTCAGTCTACTGTTCTCCAGTTTTGCATTGTATTACATTGAAATGACTGTCATAATTTCAGCTTTTAACTTTTGCTCTCTCTCTTTTTCTTCATAGTAGGTATACCTGGTCTGGCGTTCTGTTAACTGTGACATCATCCAGAGAAGACGGCTCACCCGCTACTTCCATCTAATGTAGAACAGATTACTAGATCAATGTGTGCTTCTGTGCTTTTTTGTTTCTCTTGTTGTGTCTCTGTTCTGTCTTCTGTAACCCCCAGTCGGTCGAGGCAGATGACCGTTCATACTGAGCCCGGTTCTGCCGGAGGTTTTTCCTTCCCGTTAATGGGTGGTTTTTCTTCCCACTGTCGCTTCATGCTTGCTCAGTATGAGGGATTGCAGCAAAGCCATGGACAATGCAGACGACTCTCCCTGTAGCTCTACGCTTCCCCAGGAGTGAATGCTGCTTGTCGTGACTTTGATGCAATCAACTGGTTTCCTTATATAGGACATTTTTGACCAATCTGTATAATCTGACCAAATCTGTATAATATGATTGAACTTGACTTTGTAAAGTGCCTTGAGATGACATGTTCCATGATTTGGCGCTATATAAATAAAATTGAATTGAATTGAATTGAATAAACAAAAACTAAATAGATAGATGAATGATTGTAACTCAGATAGAAGCTTTATTCTAAGAACATCATTTATGATACATTCCAAGCACTTAACCTCTAAAACTGAATTAAAATCAGTTTTAGGACTAAATAAGTTTTAAGCAATCCACAGACCATTCATAATTAAGTCATGCCAGATTTGCTTTGAAGATGGATTAACCACACGCACGCTGCAGCGTTCATACCTAAAATGGAACTGTTTGTGCGTACTTCAGGTCAGTTCCTTCATGGTCGCAGAATCTCTGTCGCTGCGGACCAAACGCCGTCCCAGGGGCCGGTCTGGAAGGGTAAGGAAGCTCTCTATCAGAGTCAGTGGGACGCCAGGCTGTCAGGGGACGAGGACGAAGAGGAGAGGCACTTCTGCATGCTGCTGGAAAGTCTTGGAGCAAGTAACGTGTTTGAGGAGTAAGTTTGTTTTTGTTATTTTTTTGCTGCTGTTATGCTTTTTTTTTTATATATATACATATCCCATCATGTCCAAGTACATTTAGCAAATCCCTCTTCCCCAGTCCAGGAGAGGTGCGCAGCCTTTGGGCCCAGCTCAGGCGAGACGAGCCTCACCTTCTGTCAAACTTTGAGGAATTTCTGGCCAGGGTAACCTTCCAGATCAAAGAGGCCCACCAGGAAAAAAGGGAGATGGAAAGCGCCCTGCAGAGGTAAGAAAGTTTTCTTTCATTTTTATTATTTTACTATGAAGCCATTTGCATATCCTTTAAAGGAAAACAAGGGGAAAAAGGCTTCTATAGATATATCACAATTATAATTCCTTTGGTTAAAAAAACAAAAAACATCTGGATCCTTTACTGCTACTTCGCCGATTATTAGTGTGGGTTCACAAGGAATTTGTCAAATGAACCATAAATTGAGTGTGAATGTACGTTTGGCTATTGGAATTGCAGATACGTGTTGATAATCCAGAATGTGTGGCAAAAGCTATCTAAAAATCACTACATTCACTCCTTCATTTCTGGTTAACAGAACAAAATGTTCTTGGTGAGAAAAGGGAATATGTAAAACAGCGGTGTATAGAAAAATCTCACGGCAACACATGGTCTTCTGCAGCTTCTCCTTTTTCACACTTCGCTAATTAGCTGTTTAGGTCCTTTTTTTTCCCCCAAAGTTGTGTTAATTCCAGCATTCGGTACTTGTATTAAGGCATGTTTCTGTTTATAGTGCTTTTTTTTTCTCCCTAGTGTGTGGAGGTAATTATTAATACTTAAAGTGGAAATAATATAACCTCAAGCACAGCCTAGAGAACAGTTTTTTTTTTTAATTGTGTTTTACTTTGATGCAGTCCAAGATAACTATAGTTGTGTCTTCATTCCAGGAAGGCAGCGACGCATGACAGCGAGATCCGGCACCTGTACGAAGAGATGGAGGCGCAGATCAAGAATGAAAAAGACAGACTTCTGCTGCGGGTAGAGAAGCTCAAATACAGAGAAATAAGCTGTCAAGTCAACCGACTTCTCCTTTAGTAACCAAAAGAAGGAAGAAATGATTTGCTGTTCAGTTCAAATTGACATCATTCTTAGTGCAGAGAAAACATATGTACTAAAAAAAATTTATATTCAATTATTTAAACTGATTTAAGTCTCCAACTGTCTTAAAATTATATGAAGATCATTTATGATCATAATAAGAAACCACACATACAGTGTTTATAGCAGAATAGACTGCACAGGGTGATTTTTCATGTATAGCTTGTTGCTTTTTATTGGTGCATGCCTTTTAGGGTGTCTTTATCTTGTTAGCTACTCTTAGCTCTCTGACCACCTAGCATTTACCTGTTGGCCTTCAGGACTCTGAGCGCCTTCAGGTGCGCAGCCAGGAGCTGGAGCACCAGCTGTTTTCCAAGGAGAACGAGCTGGAACAGCTCTTCCAGAAACAGAAGCAAGTAAGTTGGTACCTTATGTATTAATCTCTAGGTATTACAAATGTCAGTTTATGTAAAATGTAGGAGCAAGCTTGTGCTGCTGAGGCGAGCAAGTAGTGGCAGTTTTTGCTCGAGTGGAGCCCCACACAAGACCCATCTCTGGTCCAGAGCTGGTCCAACTGCATGAAAAATTTTCGTGAATTGAAGACTATATTTTAAAGACTTTCTGTGTTGTGCAGAATAATCCAATTCAGAAGCAGCATGTTCATCCAATAAAAGCCCTTTCCAGATGCACCAGATCAGAAGCTTTGATCAGATCACAACTTTGTGTCATATTTTCATACACTGAGGACAACCATGGGAGGGGGTTTGTGCAATCTCTACTGATGGAATGTGCAAATAAGCAGCATTGATTTAAGGACTGCCAAGGCTGCATCTGCTAAAGGGGTAACAGTCCTGGACTCTAAGAGGGGAGACAAAATCTAAAGATGAAAAACTGGTTAAAAAAACAGGAAGAAATGGCCAGGACAGACTTTCTGAGTGCCCCAGAGCTGCAAACCATGGCCACACCATGTTGTCCTTGGGAACGGTGCCACTTTATTTCCATTTCCTGGGTTTTTGAGCAGAAATGGGGCACATAGTAATTTGGCATATCTGTGCAGAAAAAGGGAAGACAACAAATCACTGTGTTAGGTAGATATTTAAAACCTCAAAAGCCCTCCAAACAAACGGCAAATTATATCTCTTCCCCCCTCAACATCACTGTCCTCTTTGGGTAGGGCTGGATAGCTTTGACATCCGGATCTCAGTGTGATAAAGTGTTTGACAAAAATCTGTATCAAACTCATCACATGTTGATAGTTGTACGTTTTATGCTTTTGTTTTTCTGTAAATTTACATTTGGTGATATAAAAATATAAAAAAAAAACGCTGGTAATGAATTACACAGGATTTATTTCCCTTTTTTTTCTGGTTCAATTAGAATTAACCGGCTCTCAGTAAAGGACTCTTCTTTTTTTAACAAAACTGAGGTTACAATCCATGACTCACTGGTACTTTTGTTTGCCTAGGGGAGGAGATTAATCCAAGCAGATCGATCCTTCATAAGACAGATTTAAATATCATAACTACTGCTGTTGGAAAATAAAAAAAAACTGCTTTTGTATATTGTTTTGCTCACCCCCCTGGTAAGACCGCGAGCAACAGAGAGCACAACGGCATGATCTGTTGTATTTTTACCTACAGATAATTTGATATTATTGTAGAAACGTCTGCATAAATATGAAAAAAAAACAACAAAAAAAAAACACTTTTGGCAGTTAGAGCTCCAGTGCTGTGAGCTGAGCAGCGAGAGGCAGGAGAGCCACGTGGAGAACGTGAAGCTGAAAATGACCAACGAGGAGCTGTCCAGAGCGCTGGAGAACACCAGCCAGGAGCTTTCTCTGGCCCAGGAGCAGCTGGCCAGGCTGCAGGAACAGGCCGCCAGGCTGCAGCAGGAGAAAGAGATGTGGGTGGAAACTTTTTATGCTCAAAGGTTGATCGTATGGTAAATCTGGATTTTTTTTTTTGTTGTTGTTGTTGATTAATTTGTTGTTTGTCTTGTTTCAGGGAAATGTACAGAATAACCGAAGGCCTTCAGAGGGAGAAGCAATGCCTCATGAAGCAGCTCGATCTCCTCAGGTAAGATAAACAATGCCCAAAATGATTTTTGAATCTTTTTTCTTTCAATATGTCTGACTTCACTAGATAAAAGCATTTTCCCATGTCCGTTCCAGGGAGATGAACAAACACCTAAAGGACGAGCGAGACATATGCTGCAGTGTAGTAAGTTACCGCTTTAAAACATCTTCACATGACCGGGCAGATTGAAGATGAACTTGCCAACCTTGTCCTCTCTCTAAACAAGCCGCCAGCCTCAGTCAGAAAGACGCAGAAGCAGAGGGCGGACGTGGCAGACTTGTTCGACCACACCAGCCAACAGACAAGAAGGTAATTAACTTATCATCATATGAGTAAGATAACAGAACTCACTCCTTTGATGCAGTTTTCTGTGCAAACAAGAGTTTCTATACTCTGATGCAAAACATTAAATATATATGGTAGACTGAATTGCAACTTTTCTACATGTTCTTTACATTACGTGTTATGAACCTCAATTTACTTTACTATGGTTGGATGTGAGAGACCATAAAACATAACGGATACATAACGAATGCATTTGTATTCAGCCACTCTTGCTCCGATTGCCCTAAATAAAATCCAGTGGAATTTTGTTTTTATGATTATTATTATTAAAAAAGCTATATATAAAATTTCTGCCACTTCAGAATTATGCAATATTTTGTGTTGGTCTAAAATCACAACAACAAAAAAAGATCGACGTTTGTGGTTGTACCAGAAAAACGTGAGAAGAACGCACACGAGACTCTGTAAAAACTGAGGAAAAACAGAGGAAAACGGTTTTGAAATGAAAATTAACCACATTAGCAATTTAGTTTAAACAAGATTTCTTCCAAATGTAGATCAGAAGCTTATGAGGGCTTTGCGGATATCTGTGCCAGTCAACTCAGCGTATCCTCCGTTTCTCCTCTGTTCCCAAAGCGAGCCTCTGTCGGTGGAAGGCTCCTTCCAGTCTCTTGAGGCCTTGCCCACAGAGCACCTTCAAATCGTGTTTGCCGCTTCCTCCTCCTGTAGTGAAGACGACGCCCCCAGAGCTTCTGCCACCACCGCTGCATGTAAGCAGCGGCCTGCAGGGAAGACCACCTCGGCCTTAGCCAATGGGAGTGTCAGCCCAGCTCAAGCTAAAGTACAGGACGTGAGGCCAAGGCCCAGGAGGGCCTCCGCCAAAAACGCTGCGACCAAGAAGGTGACGGTGAAAAGCGGCGGGAGATCAAAGAGAGGGGGGTCTGAGAGGAAGACGGGGGTAGGGGAGGAGGTGCTTGAAGCGTCACCCGACAGCTGGCCCCTTCGCAGGGTCATCTCGATTGAGGAAGACCACCTGCCTCACCTGCTTCAAGGTGGTCCCCAACCATTACTGCACCAGCTCAGCGAGGAAGAAGAGGAGGATGAAGAGGAAGCGCACAGTGACGCTGAGTCGAGTGCTGCCACAGGTACGGATCTCATTGCCACGCTTCACTCAAGACCCATTGCCACTGTTTCTACTGAAGCTCCCGCAAAGGAATCCCGCTTTACGCGAGTAAAGGAGAATCCAGGGGCTCCGAGATGCCGGCCTGTTGGGAAGGAGGCCCAACTAGTAAGTCCACACACTGCAAAAAGATTACTAAACATAAATAAAATGTTCTTGAAATGAATGTATTTACCCTTGATTTGAGCAGGTAAATAATATTATTTGCCAATGGAATGGGTATTTTTTACCCCTAAAATAAGATAATTAGATATACTGCACTTGAAATAAGAAAATGGAGATGAAATCTTCCTATTTTAAGTGCTAAAATCTTATTCCATTGGCAAATAGTCTTATTTACCTGCTCTAATCAAGGGTAAATACATTCATTTCAAGAAAATTTTACTTGTTTTTAGTTCTATTTTTGCAGTGCAGCTTCAACTTTCTCCTAAAGTTGCAGCTTCTGTAGTTTGCACACACAACAAAAAAACACATTTTATCCCCAGAAAACAAAAGAGAGAGCCGTGTTTGCCCCCGACCGCCTGTTTAAGGTCGTCCTGGTTGGAAACTCCAATGTGGGCAAGACGTCCCTGCTGCGCTCCTTCTGCGAGGGCCGCTTCCACCCGTCCACAACTGCTACCGTGGGTAAGAAGGTAGACAGGACAGCTGTGCCAATGTAACACTAACAAATGCAACGTGCACTTCTGTAGATGCTAACAAAGAAGATCTGAGGGTGAATTAAGCATCACATGAAGGGGCTTATGAAGTCACACTGTCTGTCTTAGAGTCCAGACACGGCATTGTACAGGAGATTAAGTCACTTCTTGTGAATGTTTATGCCTGCTTTCATCCGTCACTAAGACTCCTTCCCTTTTCTCTGGTACAAGTGTCATGCTAAGGTCCTCTAGCGGCCGTTTATGCTACTAATCTTTTGTAAATCAAACAGTGGCCACCACATCTCTTAGCGTCGTTGTTAAAAGCCTTGAAATAATTACATCTTTTGGTGCAGTAGCATCCTTCAGTTTCATTAGGCTTTTTCCGTAAGGCGAAATAAATCATATCTTGATTATATTTGTTTTTAAGAGAATCAGAGGTGGCACAGTTGCCTAAAAGTCTCTTTAAAATAAAGGCAACGGAAGCATTTTTTTGTTTTATTTTACAGGACTCAAAAGGGTGCGTGATTTTTGCAATGTATTGTGGGATACGTTTGCCATTATCTGGGGCAACAGCTTTTGTTTACATTGCTTATTCTGATGCCGTACCGGGAGATATAGAGATGTGAAGTTCTTAAAAAAAATGAAAGGTGACTTTATTTTGCTGCTGTAATACATATTTAGCAGAAGAGCCGGTAAACGTGGCCAGCACTGTGTACCCTGTTATGTAACTGTTTCATCGGTCTAATATGTTAATGTGGAATACACGCAAATCCTTTTCTTTAATTAGGTATTGACTACAGTGTGAAGACATTAACACTGGAAAATATGCAAATAGCAATGCAGCTTTGGGATACTGCAGGTCAGGAAAGGTGAGTTTATTCCGAGATGCAAAAAATATTCTGTGGAGCTAAAATCAGCAGTTAATTAATTTATGTCCTGTTCATGAACTGCAGCCTTCCCAGGAAGATGATTAGAAAACATGGATTCTAGCAAATGTTTTATGTAAAAGTCAAATGCACTGTTTCCACCCTGCACCACTGTACCTGATTTTTCTCCTGACCTTACACAGGTACAGCAGCATAACCAAGCAGTTCTTTCGCAAGGCTGATGGCGTGGTTTTGATGTACGACGTCACAGTGGAGGAGAGCTTCAAAGCTGTCAAACCCTGGCTCCTCAACGTCCAGGTGGGATATTTAACCTGTAAAGCTGTACTCAATTGATTTTTCTGGTTCTTTTTTTTTTAAGTTTTTTATCCTTTCCTCCTATTTCTGAATGAAGTGTTGGACGCGTGGTTTGCGTTTCTTACCCTGACGTTCCAAAGTTGTTCTATTTCAAGAATCAAGAATCTTTTTCTGGCCATTTTTTACCACAGTGACTACCACAGATGACATATGTATTAGTCATTGAATAAATTAAATCAGTTGATTGCACAGACCAACACACTTCCTGGGAAGCTTAAAGTATGCAAATAATCTTTAGGGTCTGATAAGATTCGTATCCTAGTCCACAAAGTCTGATATAATTCTTTTGCAAATGATACAAATTACTGTGTTGTTGCATGAATGAATCACTCAACGCTCACTCCATTATGCACTCGTGTCCGCAGTAGATACTGTGCAGTAGTGTGAAGCCTTCATTTACAGAACTGTGCAACCTGACATTCCCTGAGAAATTAGAGTGTGCAAACAGGCATTACCAGTAGTGTTGCACCGATACCGATACCAGTATCGGCCGGGGCACCGATACCGCACTAAAATGGTGGTATCGGTATCGGCGAGTACCAACAAATAGGTCACAGATACCATTTTGATGTTTGTATGTCACTTGAACGCAGCCTTCTCTCTCCCGACACTCACTAGTTTTACTGGGTTCACTTTGTATTAGTCTTTTTCCTGCTTTAACAAGGTAGCAGTTTGACAAAGCCATGATAGCAATTATTTTACATCCACGTAGTATGCAGTTCTTCATATATACACACACACATACATTTCAAAGTAATGGTATCGGTATGGTATCGGTATCGGCCGATACTGCACAGCCAGGTATCGGGTATCGGGGCCAAAAAATGGCATTGCGCAATACTAATTACCAGTAGTGTGTGTGGCACGTAAACAGACCACAGACTTGCCAGCAGGGGGCGATAGTTCTTACAGCTATTGGAAAGAAGCTGTTTTTAATTCTCTTAGTTTTGATTTAATGTTGTTTGCAGGTTATTCAAAGCGATTGGTCCTTATTGTGGTTAATATTTGTCTGAACTTATAGAGGAATTTGAGGTTTGATTGCTCAGAAGATGATTACAGAAAATGTTTTGGGTCCTGAATCAAGGATTAATACACTAATAGCATTTAAATAGCATGTGTTGATAAACTAATTTTCAATGATAGTTACAGACTTAACCTGTAAGATTTTTCTGGGAATAATCATGTACAAAAATCAGGAAAACCTTTTATACACGTTGGCCCTCGTTGAAATTAGAATATTTTAGGTTTAAAAAAAAAACATTAAGAGAAGATTCCTCCAAAGTAGCCACTTGAAAATTTGAAAGCCCTCCATATTTTGTTCACCTAAACGTAGAAGAAAAAAAATATTAAAGAGATCTGGGCATCATCAAGGTTTCCTTGTGTCACCGTAATCTAATCTGTAACAAATCTGTTGATTTTTCGGACCTAAATCTAGCCTCGCCCACTGGCAAAAGGAATTCCTATGTTTTACTGGTGGGTATCACTTTTTGTTTAAACTGTCTTGATCACATATTGAAACCATGTCTGATCATGGATTACAAGTTGATGTCACATTATCCAAACCTTAGAAAAAGTTGGCCAATTCTAGCTCTTAATGGAATGAGCCGCTAGGGCATTTTCACGATCTTTCAGTATAAATGTCACAGCTGCAAAATGAACATACTAATACAAATATTTCAAATTAAAACAATTAACATGATCTAATATTTAGAACAACCAGTTTGATGCAATCAACTGGTTTCCTTATATAGGAACTTTTTGACCAATCTGTATAATCTGACCCAATCTGTATAATATGATTGAACTTGACTTTGTAAAGTGTCTTGAGATGACATGTTTCATGATTTGGCGCTATATAAATAAAATTGAATTGAATTGAACATACATTTATTAGTCGTATAATATTCTACTTCATTAATTATTCTGATGAATAGCAATACATTTTTAATAGAATAAACTAGATTATACCTTCTTGCCTTCATGCCGACACATTTTCTACACTTGCAAACAGCCCCAACCTACTTCCTATGGATACGGTCTGGGAAGAATCGTAGTGAGGTGGTTAGGGTTAGGACACAGCCTTTTCCAGCTCTAGCTTTTATTGAATCTCATCCATTTAACATAAATAATGCCCTGGAAAGTGACAAGTGTACCCATTTTCCCCACAGGAAGTAGCAGGTGAAGGGATACCCATTCTACTGCTTGGCAACAAAATGGACATAGCCAGAGGGAGGGAGGTGTCTTTTAAACAGGCAGAGCAACTAGCTTTTGTAAGTCTTGCCATGTCTTCAAGATAATACAGTTACTAACTTAAGCTGATTTTTAACGTAATAATCATTGTAATATAATACTTTTTTATCTGTATATAAAATATAGACAATTGTTACAGTTTTTTTTTTGTCTTTTACATCTTTCTGTGCCTGTGTCGAGTAGGAAAATAAGGTGATGTTCTTTGAGGTCAGTGCGTACACCGGCAAAAATGTAACAGAGTCCCTGACTCACCTGGCCAGGTAAGATTGCAACTTTTAATCGGCTTTTTTTATATACCTGTTGTTCAGGTTAAGCTGGATCAAATAAGAAAAAAATACATATATATATTCCAGTTGTCATCAGAGGTGATACATCTGATGGTGGCAGCACTTTTGACTCATTCAGCATCCCCTCCTTTCCCTCTTCCCTCTCTGTCTTTTAGAGTTTTAATGGAGCAGGAGGACACGGTAAGAGACACAACAGTCAACCTGAGTGCTCAGCCCATTAAAAAGAAAGCCTGCTGCAAGTGAAGACACCCAGCCTCGCAAAAACAAGGAAAGACTGAATTTCTGACAACTGCAATTTACAGGATCCTACATCAGTTCCTGACAGTTCCACAAAAGCCCGGGAAAAAGTAAATTAGATGTCGAACTGGCGTGGAAACCTCGCTTTAAAAAGGTTTCTTCCAAAAAAAAAGGTGTTTTTTATTTCAGTAAAGAAATAAGCAAAGCACGGTGTTGCTTGGTTGAAGAAATTGGTGAAACGCTGAAGCTCCTGAAAAACATGTAAATCATGCTTTTGCTGATCACAGTAGTGCTATGTATAAGACCGAGAAATGATTTCATATAAATTGGGTAAAATGTGTGACTTAAATTTAAAATCCATCACCCAGAAGACATTATAGATATAGCACAGCTTTTTCCAATACACTTGTTTCTCTTTGTGTAGATTAATGGTGTTTGTTGTGCTGACACAAAGAGAGGGAGCAGTAAGAGAAACCAGACACAATTAGTTCACATTTTATTCATCATCACATCCAACTTGTTATCTTTTTTTCAGTTTTCATTGTTCAGCCCATCTTCAAAAGAGTTATCTGTGGCAACACCGCTTGTTTCTTGCCTTAGAAACTGTTCTGCTGTATTATGGGGCCAAAGAACACTTTGTTCTGCATTAGGATCAATAAAAGAAATATTTGAAACAGCATTTTGTATTTCTCTGGAAACTATATATGCTCGTATCTCACCCCACCCTCCACACTCACACGTTTAGATGGGGAATGATAAAAAAGAAATCTCAATAACTCACTTTACTCTCTATACAATGCAAATACACAACTTGTCTGTCAAATGCAAATCCAGTCTCTTAGTTTAGAAATCATATCTATGGTTTGAAAAGTATAAACTATTATTGCTTATAAATGTGGAAGAAAAAGAGCTGTTAGAATTGAATAAACTGGTAGAAATGTGTCATTTTTTTTTGGGGGGGGGGGGGGTTAGTTTAATTTAACATTATTATTTTCACAATTAAATCATGTTCATTTTTATTAAATAGTGATGTGATAATGGGCCAGACCAGATGCAGTAGGTGTAATAATTTATCCATTATTATTAAACAACATTTAAAAGATTTTTTTTTTCTTTTGCACCAGGTCTGTCCCGATTTGTTCTTAAAATACTCACTTTCCAAATAATAATCAGAACTGAAACCAGTGAGGTGATCAGTAAACTTAGAGACAGTTTTACATGTAATGGTATTTTTTCATTGAAACATTTACACTTTTAAAACCACGCATGTATTTTCCAATCTCTGCACACAGTAAATAATTATTCCAATGCTTTTTGTCTCATATTTAACAAAAAAAAAAAGTTTGTGAATGACAATTTTTTTTTTTGTATGCCTTGACATTCAATAATGGGTTCCTGTCAGAAGCTTACATATGTTCATCTTTTGCATATCATTAATTTTGACCTTTTAATTATGTATTTAAATGGCTTGTTTAAACTTGACTGATAATATAAGAGGTTATTTTGAAACGGCAACACTTTGCACAAGTTGGAATTAAACACAGAATTTCTTTAATCCACACTGGGTCAAACTCATTTATACAGGTTCAATTATATATTCATGACCTGAATAGATGTATGACCAAACGTTGCAGAGAAACAACACACTTCTTGTAGACCTTCTGTACCATTCTGTCTGGATATTTGAAAATCCCTGTTATCAGAAGGAGTAGACCGCTTTTAAATTAGTTGTTTTCCTTGCTCAGACCCACCTTTTTAACGTAGTCCAGATATTTGTAGGGATTAAGGTCAGAGCCGTTCCAGAAACTTAATGTCAGCCTGCTGTATCCATTTCAAAACAAGTTATGTGTCCACATTTCAACTGTTTCTAATTTCATTTTGAATGAAGTTAAAGAATTTGCAGGTATTCCTCCTTCAGTTTTTTAACCCACTTCGTGCAATGCACCAATGAAACAATACAGCCCCTCAGTATGATTCTGCCACCACCATGCTTAACAATAGATATGCTGCTCTTTGGCTTGAAATTCTAACCTTGACTCCTGAATATTCTCTTTGTCGATGTCACATAATAGCTTGATATTTATTTTGTCTGACCACACTAAAAGGTGTCTTCCTCATCCATGTGATCAGTTTTGGAGCAGGGTCTTCTTTCTTGGTCTGCCACTTTGGGAATGGAGGCAGGCTAATGTTAAGCTTCTAAAAAAGATATTTTATCAAAAAACAAATTTAGCTTTTTATGTACATACTTGAGCCTGTGTAACTTCGGCCTAGTGTAGATGATATATCCAAATAAAACCTTTATTGCAAATATTTCTTGTTTTCCTAAATACCCTTTTATATTTTGCATTATATGGGCTTAGTGGAAAACTGTATGGTCCAAAAGCTTTGTTAAAGGTCTTAAATTAATGATACGCATACCCATAATGACTGCATGTAAACTCCTGACCGGCGCTGTCTGTGATGGGACTATATCTGAGGGAAGATTCTGTGCTCCTTCTGTTTGCATCACTTAGATGCAGACTTGATGGCATCCTGTAAGACGTACCCGTTTACTTCCCACCCTGATCAACTGGTAGGCTTCCTGGACCGCCTTCGGCCTCCACCACTCTGCAGTCGTGTCCGGGCGGGCGTGGGGCAGATCCTCACCAGTGCCTTATCGTTTGCTGCTAACGCATTTTATAGTCGTGAGAAATAGCCGCTTCACATAGTTGTCCTTTATAATCTAGTTCAAGGGTGAACTCCAGGTCCCGCTGAAAAAAGTAAAATCAAATCATTTAGAGGGAAATTGTTAAATTTTAGAAATATATAAAACAAGTTTCCACACATTGGTGCTTAATGACATCTATAGTCGTCCATTTTTTTTTTTCAATTAGCAAAATATATAATTATACAAACCATAACGTGAAACAAGAAATCAGCCTAGAATAGCACCTACAATAATTGTTCAAATATGTTGAATTGTTCTAGTGATGCTCAAGACAATCTTTTAAAATCCACCATAGCGATTAAGTAATGCAAATATAGTACTTTGCAAAACTATACATATCCTTTGAACTATTCCATATTTTATATTACCACCACAAACTTCTATGCATTTTGTCGATTTTATATGATAGACCAATACAAGCTATTGATTAATTGCAAGGGGAAACAAAAGTGATACATGGGTTTGCAAAAAAAAAAATTAAAATCTGAATAGGGTGCATTTATGTTCAGCCCCCTTTAATCTGATATCCATAAAGAAACCAGACAGGGTAAAGTTGTGGAAAAGTTTAAATCGGGGCTAGAGAAAATAAGAATCAGTGGCATGACTTCAATTGATGTTCATAGACACACTCCATCCAGTCTGACTGATCATAAGCAAAAAAAATAATAATCTGCAAAGCTGGTAGAGGCTTGCCACACTTCTAAATATTTATTTTGTAAAATTAACTGAAAAATGAAGCATCATTTAATTCCACTTCCACTTTAAACTGGATAAAAATCAGTTATATTCCCCAAGTTGCTTAGAATCCTAACATTATTTGTCTGTAGGTAAATACCTAATACAGTTGTAATGGAATATATACCTTGATTAGGTTTAGATATATAATCAGAACCTGAAGGGACCTGGTTTACTTTCTTGAGCTTACCACGTTCTTCTCATTGGGTCTAACGGTGATACTGCCAAAGATCTCTTCTCCTTTCTTGACAGTTAAGTAGTCCTCTAAATAAAACACAGTCTGCTTCCAGTGTGTGCTGGCAGCATCTGGCGCTGAGGAAGGAAGGAAAAAAATGTAACTTAGAAGCTGAATACAAGGATAAAACAAAAAAAAGAAAAAAGGGGGAGAAGAAGTCAAAGAGCTAAAGCATTAAAAGCAGGCAAGGCAGACAGGGAATATTCTCTTAAGAGGAGTAAGGACAAAAACAATTGCACACAAGTTCTGGTGAGCTCTAACCTGCCTTGGGCTTGTGTAAATGGATTTTTTTTTAAAATGCATACTGGCTGACATCCACTCACCCAGTGGGAGAAATATAAAGGCGGATCGGAGAGAACTCCTTCAGTGATGCTCTGCCTCAGCCCCAACAGACACAGCCAAACATAGAACCTCCTCTACACCGCATTATGTAAGCAGCTGATACATGAATGTATTAAAGTAGGCTTACATAACAGTTTACGTAGCACCGAGTGGTGATTCCACCGGCAAAAACACCAGGTCGGTTTGTAGAACTTCAGTGTAGTGTGGCCAGGAGCAGAGAGGGGGGAGTAATTAGTAGACAAACTGCTGCAAGGAGGTTGGGAATGGGAAAGTAACAGGTGCATGCTTCCTGTAGAAACCTGCTAAAGATGTCACCTGAGTGTAGGTGTAACCATTCTGCTGCGAACCAGAGCTTTTTAAAGTCAAAATGTACTTGGAAGATGAAGTAAAGGCCCCTTTTCTTAGTCTCTATATATATATATATATATATATATATATATATATATATATATATATATATATATATATATATATATAACCAAACCTCCAGCAATATATATTTTTTTCTTGCTGGAGATTTGGTCCTTTTTTTCTGTAATTATCGGAAATATTTGTTTATGACTGTAACTATAGCTGAGCAAAGCTGAACTGCATGAAGTAGTTAGCATAATTTAGCAAATGATGCCAAAAACAATTCTCTGTCGGTGCTCTTTGATACAAAATGCAATTGATAATGTGTAAAAAAGCCTTGATATGCTTTTTTGTTGCATAGAATAATGCCACATTGAACATTTACAAAGATTCATCCTTTGATCTAAGTACATTTATTCAGTGCAAAAGACATTATCATTATAATAATTATTCTGATACTTGAAATTGAATAAAATGTAAACTAATGGCTCGCGATGAACTGGCCACCTGTCCAGGGTGCACTCCCGCTTTTTGCCCTGTGATCACTGGAGATTGGTATCAGCAACAACGGATGGATGGAAGGATTAAATTAATGGTACAGTGATTGTTTTTCGCATAACTACTCATCCCACCATTGGCGCATGATCGACCAACACTGCATAATTCCCACATATCAGGAAATAAAACAAAAAGATTTCTTAAATACAACTAAATTCATGGATATGAAAGCAATTTTATATACATTTAACATAAAAAGACTTCCCATTGAGTTAAATTCTTATTTCCGACATTTACCTTAACCTGAGATGTTTTTACGTTGTTATTTTTAATATCAAAACTAGTTTGTTCCATGGCTCACCAGTAGAGAAGCCAGTCTTCTTGTGACATTTGGTGAACTCTATGTTGAAATAAGTGACCAGCGCATGGACGTAGTCATTGCGCTGGATCTGCAGACAGAAAGCTGAGGTGAAGGACAAGTCCTCTGGCTTCACAGTGTAGATGTCCACTTCCTGGAAAACATAGGAAAAAAAAACACATTTGTTGCAGTAAAGGCTGCCGCAAAGATGTCTGCTCGCTTCGTTTTCAGCTCACAGAGCAGTGGCACAAGGCGCATGCAGGCACAGACACACGCGCATAGCACTCGTCCCCGGTACTTGCTATCTCCCTCACACATGCGGCGCATGTATATGCCAGAGCTGCTTCAATATTCACCAAGACTTTTGTGCATGTGTGAATCGGCGTGTGTGTGTGTGTGTGTGAAAGCCCACAGGTTGAATCATGGCTGGATAATCAAGCATGTTCGCACTACACATGCTGTGTGGGCGTCCTCCCTTGAGTCCTCTTGGAAGGGAGGTTTTCTGAGTCTGCGTGTTGTATCGAGTACTGCCTTGTGGACACATTGCCTCAGAGACATCTTTGACTTTTAGCAACCTGCTGCACGTCTCAGTGGGTCCAGAATAGAGAAAGAGCAGCTACGTCTCTCCTTTGCGTCGGAGACGATGGTTTATTTGAAAACGCAGGGAGGGATTTTTTTCCTCCCTACCCAGAAACCTGGTCGTTGCGCCCAAGCAGCTCAGCATCAGCATGGCGGATTGTGATTTAACACCTTTGTCCTCTCCAATAATATCAGGACCATATCTTATGCAGCAAAATGGGGGAGGTGAGAAAAAAAAAGCCATGGGAGTGACTTTGTAATTGAAGGCTGTGTGGAATGACTGACAGTATAAATCAGGGTGGTGTGAGGTGGGGGAGATTTGTGGATGAGCTGTGGATTACATGTGCAGGGCCTCGCAGAAGTGTTTATATCCTTGAAACGTCTTTGCATTTCTGTCATGTTCATCCACAAACTTCAAAGGATGTTGCTGTCATTTTAAGTGACCAGTCGACTCCAAGTAGTGCATTATTGGCAAATGGAAGTGTTTTCCAAATTCATTGAAGAAAAAAAAATAATCTAGTGTTTGCATTTTTACTATTAATCACACCAACCACCTTTTGTTGACATCTTTTAGCATGTGTCTACCAGCTATGCGTTAGAAAGGCCAATTCTTTACACAACAACTTGCACCCAGTCAGACTGGATCGAAAGCAACTCTGAACAGCATCTTCAAGTGCCGTGTTTAGGGTTGGACCTTGACTGGTCCATTCTGACACAAGTGAATGCCTTGATCTGAGCCATCCCATGGTCGTATGCTTGTAACCGTCCTCTTAGAAGTGTCATGACCTTTGCAGTCCATCCATCTTCTGATCAACTCTGACCAGCAGCATAATGCTGCCGCCAGCGTGTTTCGCTGTGAGGATGACATGTCCAGGGTGACGTGCCGTTAGCTTTCTGCCAAACATACAGTAGTGTTTTGCACGTAGGACAAAGAGTTCAAAAATGGCTTTCATTTAGCCACTTATCTATAAAGGTCAGGTTTGTTCTGTGCACAATTAATAGCTGGTCTCTTTGTGGCTCCTCCAGAGTTACCATATGTGGCATGGCTGCTTTTGAAGTACTTCTTGGGTTAAAATTCCACCACAAACGTGTGTGTGATTGGGGTTATGGTCCTCATTCAAGCTGTATTAAAGCAAGTTAAATTGCTGCATGATATCTCCAGCGTGTTATTTGCATCACTGCATGCGGATCAATATCTATCTACCTTGCCTCTGTTGGCACAATGGCGCTGCTGCTGCTCCTGTGAATAGTTTCACATTGGATCACAATCATTTTGCAATCACATATGACGCCACACAGTTAAAAATGGTCACAGATTTGTCACAACCTCGTGTCATGGAACAGTGGCATAATATTGGTGGGTCAGCTTCCTTGCCTGACCTGCCAGTTTAGCTGAGCGGCCATGTCCAGGTAGGGTTTGATGGCGTTGCCATAAACTTTATATTGTCAGATGATGGACGGAAGAGAGCTTTCTGAGGCGTTCAAGGCTCGATATCATCTTTTATAACCTAATCCTGCTTTTAAACCTCTCCAAACCTTTATCCTTCAGCTGTCTGGTGTGATCCTCGGTGGGTGTGATGCTGTTTCTTCTGTAACAAAACTCTGAGTCCTTCACAGAGCAGCCATTATTATACTATTTCTAAATGACATGGGTCGACTAATGAGGTGACTTCTGAAGGTAAGTGCTGGCTCTTGATTTTATTGAGGGGTACCGGAATAAATGGGAAAACCATGTATATGGTCCGTCCACTTCACAATTATCCACCTTGAGTTGACCCGTAACATACTGTGCATCTTATTTAAATACAATGAAGCTTGTGGTTTTAAAGTTACTAAATATGGAAATAATTTTGCAAGGCACTGTAAGAAGGTACAGGAGGTGATTGTCAGATGAGTACTTATTAACAGCTTTCCAACCTGATGGATATATTACCCTATTTGAACACAAAATCAGCACTTCCATTAATTCGAGTGATTGAGATTCTGTTTCCTTTCTAGCAGTGACCCAACGGCCACTTTCTAGGGGGTGTTTCACCATCATGGGAGGAAACAACGTGAGATCTGTCCATTTGTTGAGATTGAGGCCTGATATTATTTAATTCACAGATTGGAAAGGGAGGTAAATAGACGGTGATGTCGGAGCAAGTGTGAACTGAGATAAGGGAAGCTAAGGAAACAAAAGCTTTGGATAATCCAAATTGAAAGAAAGATGGTACAAAGCAGATGAAAGGCAGGCAATAAGAGAGAAAGCAATGAGAGAAGGTATGGTGGACAAACAACAAAAAAAAGCCATCAATCTCTCTGAATGCTCTCATCCTCTCTTCATTGGGAGATGAAAGACAAGCCAGTTTTGTATCCTGGAGGAAGGAAACAGAGCTGCACTCTATTACAACTTGCCAGAGAGCTCCATTATGTACTAGAAAATAGCCTCAGCAGACGGCAAACGCTTAGAGATGCCGCAAGTGATAGCTGTCTGTGACTTTCCAGATTTTTTAAACGCATAAAAGACTCCACCTGGACGCGTGCCATGAAGATAGTCCTTGTTGTTGTTGTTTTTTTAACAAAGTGTGACACGATCAGACATGAAAGACAAAAAAATATGCCCACCCACTCCTTTCTTGGAAACGTTACATACACAGACCCACCTTTATGAGGCAGGCGTTAGTCACCACCTGCTTCGGATCCACCACGTCCACCAGAGGTTCTTTGATGGCAACATTGCGAATGCAGCTCATGTCGAACCCGTACACGTTTTCCCACCCTGTCGTGCACAAAAAAAACACACATTTCTCATACACATGGCCACGGCATGCAGCACATTCTTTATGTTTCGCCTGCTCAAAGCATGCTTCCGTTGCCCGGCTCTCCTGATTTCTGCACAAAACACGCAGCCTGGATCAGCAGTGTTGGGGGGGGGGAGGGGAAAGAAAGAAAAGAAACTTCTTTTAATAAGCTTCAGCCTCCTCCAGTATGTCTGGCAGCCTTGTTTTTTTTTTTTAGTATAATTTGGACTGAAAATATACCAAACAACCTTTCCCTCCTCCAGTCCCTCTGTCCCTCCGCTCCACCTTATTTTGTCAGGGGGCCAGCCGCTAAGCGCGCGGCGGCGGAGGAACGCAACACCGACGCACAGAAGCTAAAAATACTAATCTGTAGGTTTCAGATGGACTCGATTATTTTAGGACCGGCGCGAAAAGAAAGCAACTCGGGGGTTTATGTTTTTAGAAGCAATAAAGCGGACCACCTGTGCAGCGAAAGGAAAAATCAGCAGGAGACATCCAGCGTCGATGCTCGGCTGAGTGGCACTTTTGAAAATGAGTGCTTTGATCCTGACCACAGGTTTAAGCTGGGACCTCTGGCTGCGGCGGCTGTTTGAACACACGCGGCGGTGGAGGCTCTGCAGGAAACCCGAGGCGTAATCCGCCCAAAGAATTTTCCTCTTTCAGCATCAACTTGCAAGTGCAATCAATTTCTCTTGATTCATTTCGGCGGTTTAATTCAAAAAGCTGATTTATAGTATTAATAGAGAGTTGTATTGCTATGATGTGCAGCAAAGTGTGATGTAGTGTGAGTTAGGGCTTTAAGAGCCGCCACGCACAGATGGATCCAGGATCTAGGGTAGGACTGTTGCATTCCCTGTGTTAGGTTACTCTTGTACCTGCTGTGAACCAACAGGTACAGGACTGGACTTTTATTAGTGGTCCAAAGCACTTTTCAGATTAAAGTAAACTTAGCATTTCAATCGGAAACCAAGGCCCCAGCGTCTGTGGTTTGAGGCTAAGCGCGAAGCCTTCACAGTAAGGGACGATCTATTGGTACTGGTCAACTGAACTTTAAGAAGTCCCAATTACAGCTTAACGAGGATATGTTGGAGGACTTTATCATTGCTCCTGCTGACAAGCTTAATTCAGGTTCTGATATCGATCTCCAGCAGGACTTGGAGTGCCACCTGCTCACACTACTAAATGTACCAACACAGGTTGTATTTACGAAGGTATACCTGTGCTTAATTGTGGAAACTGCATAGAGAATCGATAAAGACTTGTCCCAGGGCCGACATTGCGGACGAGCTGAAGGCTAAAGCAACCTGGCTAATCTCAACGGCACAGCGTTGCCACATACCGTTTGCCTCAGTGCCACGCTGGATTGATGCAGTAATTCATGCAAAATGAAGCCTGACCAAGTAGTGTGTATAAATATCATACAGTATATGGACATTTTAAAAATTTAAAGTCCTTTTTTAATTTGTTTTATGTGATATTTCAATCTGAAAGAATTACACTGAAATATATAATTATGTGAAGAAGGAATCCGAGTCTCACATTTTGAAATGAATAATTAATATGGAGAACATTTTTGATTTTTATTGGTGCTAATAAGGCATTTATTCAGATGTTCACATTTCTCAATTGGAATTGACCAAATAAAGCGTATTGGTTGTGCTCTTTTTCTGTGTCCTTAACATCTCCTTACTCAGGACTGCAGGCCTTGTGGAGGCTAAAAACAGGACACTACTTATGGGACTTAAACCCCACATTTCTGGGTGAAAGTACTTTGTCATCTGGGTCATCTGTTCTGAATAGACACCTTTACAATGATTTGCTACATGTAAAGACAAGACCTAATTCCACCCACGCTTAAAAAAAAAATTATATATACTTTTCTAACTGGGCTTGACTTGTGTCAATGTGCCTCCTTGCTTGTTCTCTTCTGGGAGCAAAATTTGAAAAAGAACTTGAAATGCTTACGCTATTTCCCTCAGAAACTGAGATGAGAAAACAAAAGTGGTTAAATATTTTAAGATGTGAGGAATTGTAGGAATAAACAACTCATCATGAAGGTTTTGTGTCATAAATTCACCTGGTTTCCAGGTTAGAAAACAAATGATGGATGGATGGAAAGATAAAAAGGATTTCTGGTTGTTTTATTTTTCAACTGCAGCACAGAGACTTACAATTACAGCACAATCAGCACTTAACACTTAGTCTCTTAAACATCGTGTTGAATTGTAGAAGCATAATCTAACACTGAAAAGAATCTTTACCTTGAAGACATTCATTTAATAGGACGAAACATTTACCTGTTAAGGAGTAATTTTATACAACAATTGGCAGGCTGCACAATTATTGTTACCCCCAACATATCTCTTAAAACTAAATGTAGCTAAAGCTGTTGTTAAACTTCTGTTTTGCTCGTTTAAAGTTGATCGCGGTGTCTAAAAACCGTTTCCCTTCAGGTACAGTTCTGATGGGGCACAGAGGTCCATATTTTCTGTCCAAAAATAGTGTATTTTTTTACACTACAAAATTGGAAAGATGGGAGAACATGCGACTCAAGTAGAAACAAACCAAATAGAAATATACTGTAACACAAGGTTTTCAGGAAACAATTCTGGAAAATAATCAACTCAGAACAGAACAAGAGAGACTGCAGCTGTTTGATAAATTTCACTTTGCGTTTAGGAAAAAAATAAACAAATAAATAATTCCTCTGAAACTGCCCTGGTCGCTCCTAATGCTGATGCTTGTTCTCTAGTACTCCTCGATCTTAACGCTACCTTCAATACAGCTTTTCCTCCTTACAAATAAGTCACCTGAGTGGGTGGTCTTATCAAGTGGGGTCATAGACTGTTTTACATGCTAACTTAATTGGAATATTTCCTTTATTTCTGATTTCTGGCTGGTGGTGTTTCACAGCGGTGGAGATGGGACCAGTTCTGTTTATCCTCTATATGTTACCTTTTGGTTAGATTGTATCCAGTTTCAATATTTCATACTACTTCTGTGCAGCTGATTTAAAGCTACATTATGCATTTAAGCAAAGTTAGGGGTCCAAACTAGTTAGGCTCCTCAAATGTGTTGAGCCAATAAAAAAAAGTGGAAGGTGTAAAGTTTCCTCCAACTAAACTTTCTCTGCTGAGTTTAAGTTGTTAATATTTGCTCATCAGTAAACCGAGAGCTGTAGGTTCTGTTGCAGGTATGGACATGTCATCTGTGTCCACCCTAACTGCTGCTCACTCTGATCAAGTTATCAAACCGGCTGTACATCCCTCGCCTAAAGACCCACGAGGACAGAGTCCGTAAATCAACAAAAGAATTATCAACAGATATGCAATGAATTAATACACAAGTGCAAAATAAAAGTGGAAAGGGATGATTTGGCAACACATAGGTACAACAGATACAAAATAGAGGTAAGAACGGACAAAAAGAATGACTTAACCCCAAGCCCAACTTGTTATTTTTATTGCTCTTTAGTCTGCTCTGTTATTATTAAAGCACTTCACAAAATAAAATCCCCTCCTGTTCCTTTCTTCGCATTATCTATCATTTATTTATTTATTTTTTTTGCTTTTGTGGCATACTTTCACGATCGTCTCACAATAGTTTGCTGCAATCTGTCCCGTTCCTGTTGACATAAGTTGTGTAACTGAGTCAGGTTAGTAGGCCGCCTCCCTCCCACACACCTTTGCAGCTCTGCCAAACTTTCCAAGGGACTCAGACCAGGGTCTTTTGAGGGTCACTCCAAAATATTGACTTTGTTGTCCTTGAGCCACTTTGTAACTCGTGTGGCACTAAACGTGGTGTCATTTTCTGTTCAGGCGAGCTTTAACTTCCAGGCTGATATCTTGAGATGTTCTTCCCACATAACGCCACCTATTTAGTGACATGATGCTGCCACTGCGCTGCTTCATAGTTGTAACTGTTTGCAGACTTCTCAGTTTAGCCGCCTTTTTTTTTTTACTCCAAAGTTACATGGTCATTTTACACAAACACTTAAGCTTTGTTTCCATGAGACGTTACAACGTGTCTCTAAAAATAAAAAGTTCTGACCCGGAGGAATTCGTAAACTAATTTTGGAGTAATGGATTCCTGCCTTTAAAGCTACAGTATTTAGGACTTGCTTCACTGTGGACAATGACACTCTCTTTGCAGCTTTGTCCAGCCCCCACACAAGGTTTTGGCTTTTGCTCCTGGGCTGATGTGCACTTTTCACACCAAAATACTTATGTTGATGGCACACAGAACACGTTTCTCTCCTGAACACTATTACTGCTCGACATTTTCACGGTGTTTATATTTGTGTAGGATTTTTTTTTTTTATGTTTGAACAGATATAGGTGGCAACATCTGGAAATTTTGCCCTAAGATGAACCAGACTTTGGGAGGTCCACCGTTGTTTTCCCGATATATTGTGTGACTTAGTTTGATTTTCTAATGATGTCACAACAGACGCAGAGATCCTTGAGGCGGTGCCTTAATACACATCCTGTTTTGGTAATTCTAACTGCCCTTAAACAAGAGTTTAGCTAATAATGGTAACAAAAATTAGACTTAAAATTACCTCCAACTGGCCAGTGCTCTATGGAGCCTAAGTTCTAACATATTTTTATAGTGACTTCACCTGCATCATAGTCATTGCATAAAGCTTTGGTGAGAATTAAACATAGAGTAAATAGAAGCCAAATAAATCGTGAATAATTACTTACAATGAATCTTGAAGTCCTTATACTGCCTGTCTTCAATGGCTACCACATAGAGAGCTGCTCTGTCTGGGAACATCAGGCCTCCCGGTTTCTGCACACAACACAGGCTTCAGGTATCCAGAGCATAAACACAAAGGCCATCCATCATTTACATTGTTCGCAACACCATGGCATGTAATCTAGGATCACATGTGCTGGCTTTAGAGGCCTCCAGGTGTTACTGAGGCCAGCGGCAAAAATCATTCATGCGTTACCTCAGCATCTGGGTACGCACGCCACACAGTAAGCCCTCTACTTCATCACTGTCTAGTCTCTCTATGTGACACTGGCCTGATTTGTCCATTCAGGGAAGCGGACACGGACATGCATTAAAGCCCCGCGTCAAGCGGCGCCATCACTGTGGTCATACCAGCCACTTGTCCCTGGCGAAAATGACAGTATTCAGCATGGACTCATAGAAGAGACAGTAACCCATCCACTCAGAGACGATGATGTCCACCTTCTCCACGGGCAGCTCCACCTCCTCCACCTTGCCTTTGAAGATGGTAATGACTGTAGCGTGAACAGAAACAAGGCAGCAGGAGACAAATTACTTCTAAAATTCCTCATTCCAGATTCATGCTGGGTTTGTAGCTTGGGCTATAATAGTTCATTGTATTAAACCTTTTTTCACAAACAATGTTTCGTGTCTTGCCACTCAGATGCCATTGATTTGATGTTTTCTTTTTTAGAATGTTTTTAATGCAATAAAAATAGCTAATGAATCTAACCATAAAAATAGTTAAAATAAATAAATAAATCTGACTTTGTATTATATTCTTAGGTATTAGGTGTCATTATTGATATACAGAGCTGTAAATAAAAGTTTTCCACTCACAGATTTAACTTTTTTTTGCAACACTTAATATCAGACAAAGTCAAAATGCAGTTTTCAAGCAATGGTTTAATATATGAACTTTATATAAGCGTAACTACGTATCCAAACAACACAGCTGTGTGTAAAAATATAATTGCTCCCCTTCCCATTAAGTCACGAATTGACCAATGAATCACCTTCAACAAGCTGTTCATGCTCAAAAACCCTCAACTGAAACGATTATGTATACAAAACGTGTGTCAAAATTGTTCTAACGATGTAAAAGACCCGTTGCCAGTAATCAGAAACCCTTGAGAGTGGCACAACCCGTTTTAAATTCCAGAAAATACTTATTTAAAACACTTAATTTCTTTTTTTGATACATACTGTCGATAGTATGAGGTGTTCAAGCTCCTTCGTTATAGTTATTTTTTTATAGCTTTATATCCTAATATCATAGGCTAAACAGTTGACGTGTGAATATAAAACAGTAACGACAGAATGTTGCATAATATGCAGGTTGTGAAGCTAGAATTTCTGTTGCCAATCCACCATCTGTCTAGCTCAGGGTGGGATAACAATGGGAATAAACCCCTCTGAGGGAGCTCTGATTGATGCCAAAGACCACGATTATTTGACAACGGAGACGAGCTGCCAGTTAACCATCACGAACGGTGACTAATACTGTCAAGCGTGACCGTAATGATGGGAATATGCGAGATTTTCCACGCTCCATCTAACCCCAATGTCATTGCGCAGCCCTGCATTCAAACAGATGGACAGCTAAGTGCTGGAAAATGGAAAATCACCTTTGACTCACCGTTGTGTAGGTGATTGGACTTGATAATCTTCTCTGAATATTCAGATATGCTTGAGCATTCGATCTGCGGGAACAAGTGTGAGATCACACACGGGGTATAAAATAACAGTCTGTTCTTGGAGCTGTCAAATGTTTCTTGAAGTGTTTACACAATGCGTGGGTATATATTTTAATGAGACATGCACAAGTGGGAGAGGTACGGCTCTGCGGAACCTGCGCCGCCTTGCGAATGAATTCACACCCCTTCAGCTTTGTCACGTTTTGTAACATTACAACAACCAACTTCAGTTTAATTTATTAGAATTTTAGGTGAAATCCGACTTGTTGAATAAAAAAGGAGATATGATATCCTCCATCCACCCATCCCTTGTCTATACCAGCTTATCCGTGCAGGGTCACGGAGATGGGGTACACACTGGGCAGATCCCCAGTCCATCACAGGGCGCAAATTGATAGGTAAGACATTTCGGACATACAGATCTGAAAAGTGTGGCCTGCATTTGTTTTAGATCGCCTTTTGCCGAATTTACAGTTGCAACTTTCTTCGCATATGTCTTTACGGGCTTTACAGCTTTTTCTTCCGCTGTTGCACCGTCCATCTTCCAATCAACCATCCGAAGCGGCCCACGGTGTTGTGTTGAGGGTTGGGCGCTGTGTCTCACAGTACATCCATATGGACATCAGATCCCTTGTGAAGGAAACTAGTTGCTTTGGAGGAAATTTAGCGGTGCCCATTTAAAGTTTTTCTGTATACGAAGAAAGACTGCACT
Organism: Fundulus heteroclitus; assembly: GCF_011125445.2. NCBI lineage: Eukaryota > Metazoa > Chordata > Actinopteri > Cyprinodontiformes > Fundulidae > Fundulus > Fundulus heteroclitus. Next base: position 14,318,441 of record NC_046377.1, read on the forward strand.
TTTCAGTTTTTTTGTGAAAACATTTTATATATGATGTGAACAGTTATGATTATGTACCATGTTGTGTTTGTCTGTCATGTAAAATCGTAATAAAATACACTGAAGCTTGTGATTGTAATACAAAAAAAACAAAAAAACATGAAAATGTTTGAGGTGTATGAATACCTTAGCAAGGCCCTGTAGATACAGTTAAAATTAGCAATGTTGCAAAGAACCATTAATCCTACTGGTTGTATAAATGGTTCTTGCTTCACTGTTGGAGATTATCCATCAGGGAGGATGATTTCTTCATGCTAGAGCGGTACAGCGATGCTTGCATGTACCGCTTGGGGTAATATGTAAAGGCTGAATTTAATCAAACCCTGCTAATCCATCTAAAAACCAATATTCCTTCTGCTACAAGACTTTACATTCATTAAATATAATAAAGTTTATAAATCAAACTTGTAGCCTTTCTCTGACAAAAGGTAAGCCTCTCCCTCCTTTGCATGAGACTGCAGCAGCTGAAGTCCCATCACAATAAAAATCTGTGAAAATTTAGTCAGTGCTTCATACCGTGAGAGAATTCCCTCAAGAAACTGTTGAAATCAGTTCATAGCGACACAAGCTCTTATGTTCAAGCGTTTCAGTGTTTTGTTTATTTCCGCTTGTACAGTATGTTCCCTGAAAAAGTTTAGGCTTTTTTTCTGACACATACATCTACAGTGCCTCACAAAAAAATAATGTCACCCCTGCCCATTTTGCCACATTACAACCTTCAACTTCTTTGTCTCTTCCTTGGATTTCACATGACCGACACAAACTTGGGCATAATTGTGAAGAAAAAGAGAATGTAATACTTTTTTTAGAGAAAAAGATGGGCATGTAGGGCATACTGCATGTATGTATCCCCTGTTTCAGCTCAATCAATGTCCTTCAGAGGTCACCTAATGAGAGGTCAGTTAGAAAAATCTGTGAAGTAACAGCATAATGAAATTCAAGGTTATCAGGGACAAAGTTGTGGAAACAGTAGAAAACAGGGGTAGGTTGTAAAACCAACTTTTGAAAACCTCACAGATCGCTGATTGGAGTTGGGAACAAATTAAAGGCCTCATCCTCTGATGTCTCCAAAATGTAAGACACCTTTCAGATTTAGAAGATAATTTAGCCATCTCCCTCCCCTTAACAATTAGCCTCTATATGGTGTTGGCCCGTCGCATAAAATCCAAATAAAATATCTAGAAGCTTTGTTTGTGAAGTGTTAAAAAAAATTCAAGCAGTACAACATATATTTGCAAGGCACTGTATGTGAGTATTGGGCTTCGGTTGCCAACATTCAATGTACAGCAGTTGTATGTTTTTATAGAAAATGTCAGGGACTATTTCAATCTAGACGAAATGTTTCGTTTATTTAACTGGATTGGAACAGACACAATCAGATTATTACAGTATATGCTGTTTTATATACAGCATTGTTCATGAAATAAAGTGGATAACCTCTTTTTGAATCATGGCACAACAGTTTTTTTTTGTGGCGTTCTACCTCATTTGGATTCACAAAAAGAAAAAATAGAAATCGGTGAGTACCGGATTGTAGCATCTGTTTGTGGACTGTAGGTGCATCTATTCGCCTCACCCCGTACACGTGTTTGGCACCGGCATTGGCAGCAAACATAGAGAGGATTCCTGTGCCGCTGCCAACATCCAGGACGATTTTATCCTTGAACACATGCTTGTTGTGGTACATGGCGTTGCGGTAGGTCAGCGTCCGCACCTCGTCTTTCAGCATCTCCTGCGTTGTGGATGATAATAATATCCGTGACCCAAACGAGCTATTTGATACCGAATTAATGATCCGACTAGCTTAATTCGTAAAATTACAGACTCAAATTTGCATTTGCTTTTCTTTTTTTTTTCTTTTTTCGGTGTGTTGAGGTAGAAAAGGCAGAATCCAGGCCAGAACATTGGTGACAGTCACAGCTTCTTGAAATAGACAGGAGTACAACACAAAGCCTTTGGGGACTGCCTGATATCCATCTCCCTGAACTCATTCACAGATCCCACTTTCTTCCCAGTCTTGCTTTGAACTCTTTAATCAGAACACACTCTTTGTCTGCAAGCAGACAAAAAGCTGACCCACATGCTAAATAGGGACACTCTTTTAAAAAAGGGGGTCTATATGTCCTCAAACTTTTTCACCATATTGCCCACACACATCAAGGTCATTAGTTAGGCTACTTCCACTATAGCTCACTGTAGATTATTGTAAGAGACAGGAGGAGATAGTTTTCACTTATGGAGTGCTGATAATGGACTATTATGCAGCCTCTGGGGGTCTTCCGTGCTAGCTGCTAATGAAAAAGTTCTGCCTTTTGTGACCCGAGTCATGCTCCATCAAAACAGATATTTCAGCAGCTCTCCATTTCCTTCTAAGTGTTACTGCTAATGCATAGATAATGGTAGTTTGTAGCCTTACAGGTGCCTTGTAGATTTCTATTGGTTTTAGTATACTGGTTTTACGCTACAGCATCATGTAATGTATTTTTTTACGGGTGCTTCAGAAGGAAGGAATAAAAGCAGTCATTGAGGTCTAAATTTCCATTGTGATTTGGTAACTGCCACATCCAGGTTTTAAACATCATAAAATGTCATTATGCCCTTTTCTACATACACAATAGAACAGTTGTTTTTCTACACACAGAATAGCTACTATACACACAGTGCCTTGCAAGAGCATTCATTGCATCCCGAACGGCATTATGGTGCCACCACCTTGTTTCCAAGTGGGGATGATTCTTCCACGGTAGGGTGTTAGCTTTGCCCTTATTTTCAGTGTTTTATTTGCAAAGAATTTTCAAAATATGTATTCATTTGCCTCTGCTTTACAACTATTTGCAACCTTGCGTTGGTCCCAATTAAACATACTGCAGTTGGGTTCTTGGTTTGTAAAGTGGCAAAGACTACAATGATCCGGAGGTATGAATACTTTTTGCAAGGCACTGTAAAGAGGAAGAATTAAAGTCTGTCTTCTCATGACAGTTTGGCAGAGTTTAACAGGAAGCATCTGGTGTCATTCTTCTACTCAAATCACACCGAGCATCCGGCTGTCAGCCTGGTCTGCCTACCTCGTGGATGCCAAAGTGAGCATAAGAGTCAAAGTAGTAGTCCCTTGATGTCATTTCCTCTGGGCTTATGAACTTGGCAATCTTGCCTCGTCCAGGACAGGTGGCGAGCGCTGCTACGTGAGGCGTGTGAGGAATGCAGGGCACATGATGGGTAGGCACTGGTTTCGGCAAAGAGGATGGCTGGGCAGACTGGGAAAGAGGGGACTTGACAGGCTGTTGCCGCTGTGAAAAAGGAAATAGAACAAAATGAACATGATTGCATTTCTGTTGCAATCTAGATATTAGATAGATCAGGTGGGACAGCTGCGAGAGTATGTGGGAGACTGAGAACTGTCCTGTAACTATATATATGTACACACACACACACACACATATACATATATATATATATATATATATATATATATATATATATATATGTATGTATGTATGTATGTATGTATGTATGTATGTATGTATATATATATATATATATATATATATATATATATATATATATATATATATATATATATATATATTAAATGAAGGTTGCAAAGGAAACTCTTAGCACTGTGAACTCATGTTATTTCACACATTGTGGTGACTTACTGTGGACAGCTATTTAAAAGCTGTTTTCTTGCATCTGTGTGGGTACATAACTGTGTGGATAATTTAAAGATGCCCCATTCAGGCCTCAGCGAATACTGATTTATGGATGTCTTAATCATCTGATCTGCTGATTTTAGTGCACATTAACAACTGTGCTGCAGGTTGTTGATCAGATGTATTAGTTTTAAATCCAACAAAAAGTATTAACGTATCAGATTATTGCTGGTTCATTTCAAGCGTTATATGCAGCTTTTTTTTTTTTTTTTTTAAAGAAAAGAAAAATAGATAACACAAGTTAGCTGCTATGGTCTAATGCATTTGGTAACATTTTATAGTACAGAATTTATATGGGGAGGCAATTTCAATAATACCTTAAGGTGTAACTTAAGGTGGACATTATGCATGATCGGCTATGTTTAACTGATATTTTCATCAGATTATACTATTATTAATGGTAATTAACAAAAAGAGAATTAAAATGTAACCAATGGTCCACGATTTATTTAGAATTATTTTATGTAAATCTATGATCTATTACTTGATTGGAAATCGTGCATCACTGTCAGTCAATGCCAATACTGGGGATACTTTTATGTTTTTGAATACTTGCAGCAACTTTTTCTTCAGTTAAAAAAGCAACACATTTTGTTACTAGATTGTAACTTAGAACTTTCCATATGCAAAATTATGTTTGTTGCCATTTAATTTATTTATGGGGTGCAGTTTTCCTTTTCTTTGCATTTTGCAAGCCTTCAGTATGAGAATTCATGCAGCATTATGCTAAGATAAAATTAGCAAAATGCAAGAGAGATGCATATTAAAGTCTCTTAGTAACATTTAACATTTGTATATTCTAGATGTACTGGAACTGGCACGGATTGCTGGAATAGGTGGAGATCCTAAGGTGGCTGAGGATTTTCTACCTGACACCAGTCCCATAAAGACAAATGACACTAAAATATAAATATTCCTTAGTTGTACTTGCAGATTTTAGTAATTGCATTTTCCTATCATTGAGTATATTGAGTTGTATTTGCATTTAGTGCCATGTACAATGATTTTCTTTTTTTTTTAATGGAAGCCTTTGGTGTTGAAATGTGTCTGGTTGAGATGCACAGGGGACCTAAAAATTGTAAAGGAAAGAGCTGAGGCAAGGATGGGTGAAACCAAGCACTCGCTTGGAATCCAGAGACAAGATTTTCTTTTTTATTGCACGGAACAAGGTTAAAACATGGAAGAATATGTAGCCACATGAATTTTACAGCAATATGGTTCCTATTACACAGATCTCACGCAGTATATACTTTTAGTTAGTCACACATATATTAAATCTACACGGTGTACACCTTTAAAATGACTTGAAGACGCATTGTATTATTAATATATTAGTTTTTTTATATTTTTGTTTTGTTTGTTTCGCAGTAACTCACATATGAAATGGCCAGATAAGGCAGCGGCTGCGATCTAATCCTGCACCTTGCTAGGTAAGCCGGGTGAAAGACGCCGGCTCCGTTCCAGCACCAAGGACAGCGGTCACAATCACCTTCACGACCTTTACGCGTCCGAATCGCCCCCTAAACGCAAATGTCCTGCACTCTATTTGTCTTGCACCGCTATCGCACGAGTCTGCTGGCATACTTGCAGACTCAGCCAACATCTGCAGGACACTGAGGAAGCTCCCCCCTTGACGCACCGATCACTACATCTTGCATTCCTATTTCCCCTGCTTTAAAAATGCCGGAACTAAACATGCATATCATTCCGCACTCAAACGTGTTCTCGACATGAACAAAATTGAGCAATCCGAGAGAAACCGGGTACAGGACACCCCAAGGTCCCCCTACCTCCGAGCTGTCCGCCTCCGCCATCTTCCGCCGTAGCAGCAAACACCGCGACGAATGCCTCAGTCCCATGAGAGCCGGCGAGATTTAGGTTAAAACTCTTTTTAAGTGCCTTGAGTCGCGGCAAAGACGTGTCAAAAGGCAGAAAAAGCCCCGAAACATATACAGGGAAGGCATTTAAAGACGAATAAAGTCATGACAGCAATCTTATAGGGTTAATCCCATCCTCGTCTACAAAACTTATGAAGTTATGCGATGAATTTGCGCAGGGTGAAATGTTCTTTTATCCATAGTGTGAACGTGAAAGCAGGTTGTTTTAGAGGGAGGACTCAGTGTGGGAGGACTCGGTGTCTATTGGCTGGAGACAGTTGCGACTGGAAGGTTGTAGTTTTGATGCGAGCGGGAGAATCATCATCATCATCATCATCATCATCATCATCATCATCATCATCATCATCATCATCATCATCATCATCATCATCATCAAGATGCAGGGTGTCACCCCCACGACCTAAAATCCAGCGGCGTCCCAGAAACCAAATTGTTTCGGTTGCGTCTCCCGCTCCACTTCTTCGGCGCACCGAAGCACCTGGCAGACACGGGGGTTTCTATAATAAAAGTCGCGCTATCTATTTCCGTCTTCTTTTCTCATAGGGAAACCCCGTTTAAGTGCACCCAATCCACCTGGGGGGCTTCAAAGCCGTTTTGAAGTGCAATATCATAAGAAGAAGAAAAAAAAAAGGCTGCAAAAAATAAAAATAAAAACTGGTGCCAGAATTTCTCCGCTCTGAAAACGAACAATCTGTGCGATTCCGATTCACTCGCTCATGTACTATTTCTTTGGTCTTTTTTTTTTTTTTGTGTGCTTTAAAGTTACTATCCACTCAGTGGTATATTTCTGTCACTTAAAATAGCACTGAAAATAAAATAAAAAATATGAGAGAACAGCAAAGTGATAGTAGGCTTCTGACCTTAACAGCAGGATTTCACAAAAGACAAAGTTTTATGCGTTCTGGAGAAAGAAACTTGCTAGTTCTGCTTTGAGTGTAGGTGTGCTGGTGACATCACAGGAGGCACCCTTGTGCCTCCGCATTAAACACAAGCAAAGATACTAAATAGAGGAATTACCTTAAAGACATGCAAAAAATGAGATGAATGAAAACGAGAAGAATATAAAAAGAATGTACTCAAGTTGCCTTATACACATGTAATGTATGCACGTAATGGAAGCTGGTTTTGGGGAGGGTACATTTGATCTTAGTTAAATAACAATTTAAAACAAATTGGATGTTTTTCTTCTACAGGTGACAAAGTATATCCAATGTGAGATTATTTTATATGACAGAGACATCACTTTAAGAGCAGTGATAACACAGTAATCATGTTCTCGCAGTCTTATCAACATTTGGTCCATTTTAATACTTTAAAGACAGAAAAGGCTTTAGGAAGGGGGTGGGGCGGATTGTGCTCTCAGCAAGCAGTGGGGTATCAAACATCCTGATTGCAACCTCAGTTTTAATGCATTCTGTAATATATGTCTGCACCATTATGTAAATATGGTAAATTCTATTGTTGTGTGTTATATAAATAAGCTGGAGCTTTTCCCACTGTCAAACAGGTTTTTTTATTCCTTTGCTGAGTATTTACTCTAGTATTTACCCTTATCTTTTTCTCTTGGTGTTAATTTAGAGCTAACTTTAGATTAGACCAGTTTGCTCTTTTTTTTCTTCTTCTCTATTTTTCCTCATTGCTGTAATTGTGTGTAACTGTCCACGTGTTGCCACTGTCACACCCAAATTTCCCCATCGCGGGACTATGAACAAATTCTTATTTTTGTTTTACTCCGGTGCTGGCTCAGCAGGGACTGGTGGCATATAGGCATTGATTGGCAGCTCCTAATTCATAAATGTCACTGGCTAAAAAAATCAAGTAAATTATTTTGCAGTAAAACATGTGCAGCAGCTGCAGCCTGTAGCTCATGTACCTTGTTCCTTTCTGTCTTCACAACATGAGATAGCAACTGTTGCCTTGAGAGTCAAACCAGGTGTCCAAGTCGAGTCTCGTATGTATTCGGGGCACAATTTTAAGTTGAGTCTGAAGTATTTTATTTTTGCGACTTAAGTGTTTCTGAAGTTGGAGTTTCAGACATGAGTCATCATCTCTGGTTTCCCCACCTTGGTGTTGGTGCCAGGGGCTTGTGTGGACACCTGGCGCTTCAACTTCCTTGATTGAGGACACAGGCATGGCCATATAAAGCTGATTCAGATTCTCTTTGCTCGGCCTACACTGGGGGATGTGGCTGCGGTGCTGGGTCGGGAGGTTCAGTGCTCTGCCTATGTGCCTCTCTGGCCTTGGGAGTGTGGGTCACGTGCTTTACTATTTAACTCTGTTGTAGGCAAATGGCTATTCTGTGGCAGTGCCAGGTGTATGTCACCATGGGGCTGCTACTGTCTTCAGGGATCAAAACTACTGAACCTGCCCTGTAATCCTCTTGAGTGCTGAGATTTCCATTTATTGCTAATTGTACTTAAGTTTACTTTACAACATGCTTTGAAGATCATGATGCTTTCTAATTTTAGGCATATTCAACTTGTAAAAAGTCATTGAAATATTACATGTCACATTTCATGACATGAAATACGTTTTTTTCCCCCCCACGCATTTCTTATGTAAATGATTAAACCCTATACCTCCTACAAACCTTTACCTCCTGCTAACCTTCAGCTTTTGATGTGCAAAATTATTATTATTATTATTATTATTATTATTATTATTATTATTATTATTATTATTATTATTATTATTATTATTATTATTATTATTATTATTATTATGTCCCATCCAATTTTTTAAACTCTTGTATTTTCTGCCTGAAAGCCTGGATGATAACCTAAAACAGCTGTTTTTTTTTTCCTTCCCGCCCTTCAATTTTAGATAGCTATTTAGATAATATGTCCTGACTATTTCATGCGTACTCTAGTAATCGGTGATTTTGTTTGTGTAACAGTTTGGGTTAATTTTAGCAGCTAGCACCAAGGCCTTCTCCAATGTGCACCAGACAATGGCAAATGTGTGATTTGATCTCAGATTTTTTTGTTTCCTGACCCCCTGAAAAGACAAGCTTCTCTGCCTTCTTGTACCATATATTAGACAAACTTTGCCCTTACTTATATTAAGCACAGACTGAGAGTATGAATAATAGGAATTCACACCAAGAAACTTTCAGCAAAGTATGTGAGCAGGTGTGTCAGGTAGGTGATTGATTTTTATTTTATTGGATTTTAATTTTATACCCGATGCACAGTAGAAATGTAAAGGAGCCATTATATGTGTGTCCTGATCCTGTTGTGTGAGTTTTTGTGCTTGCAGAAGTTCCTTCCTGAAAAGGAGATCTTTGTTGGAAGATGTGGATGCCAGATGCAGTATGCTGTATGCAGACTTCTCATCAGGCTGCTGGAGATTTGAGGAGCTTTGTGACGACCCGTCTTTGCCCAATGTTCAGCGTACCCGGTAGAGTCGATCTAAAAGTAGTACTTGGGTGCTTTTTTCGAAAACCTCTTTCAGTGGATTGATAGAATTTCTCTTACAAAATATCCTCACATGATCATTGTCTGCCTAAAATCCGTTCACGGTTTACCCCAACTGCTCCCTTGCCTTCGGCAGCTCCCTACCATTTTGCTCTCTGATTCCTTCGGTTTAGTCCTTACCAACAGTTCAGCCTCCATTTGCTCCATTCTAAACAGATATCTCCTTGGAAACAAACTCACCTCAGAGGAACTCTCAAACCTCCTCCAGGATCAACATTCCTGGTGGTCTTCCTCACTAAATGCCACTTAACCAAATTACCAGAGCCTTGGTTACCACTCAGTTCCGAACTCTGGCTTGTAAATCAATCTTTGTTGATTTGATTCTGCATGTGGGTAAAAAAAAAAAATCAGAAAATGTGACGATCAGTCCATAAAAATCCTGCAAATATTTATTAATCATATTGTTAGTTAAGCTTTTGTTGTATTAAATGGAAGACATCAATCCAAAAAGTTGTCCGTTTGTATGAGAATGTACAGAATATTGTCAAAAATGACTAAATTGTCCATGTCCATGAACTAACCCAAATTCCCAGAGTTTTAGATACACAGCTGCAGCCATTCAACAGGAAAGGTTGACTGGCTAATACCAGATTCCTTAAACTATAGCCACAATCCAGAAAGGACATGGGTCCTATTGACTGACATTGCTGCCTCCTCTTTAGTTGGTTATTTTATGGGTTGATAAACCTGTAGTTAATCCAGCACTGATTGATCTCTGTAGGTGTGGGCTCAGACACATTGTGCCAACTGTCCAGATCCAAGTTCATATGGGCTCAACCTGGATTTAGAGTTTCGCTTGAATAAATATCTTCCTCATTTAACCCCTTAGACTTTTTCTGCTTTTGCTTTTCCCCCCAGATAATTAAAACTTTAATATCAGATACAGATAACCTGAATAACCACAACTTTTTTTGGGTCAAGGTCTAGACGTAAATCTGATTGAGATTTTGTGGGATGACCTTCAACAAGCTGGTAATTCATAAAAACTTAATTAAAACATTTCTTAAAATGATGAGCCAAGATTTCTCCACAGGGATGTAGAAGACTCATTTCCAGTTGTGGCCGTTTCTTGCGCGATCAGTTCAGTGATTAGTTTTAGGGGACACTAACATGAGATTTTTGACTTTTCTGTCTATCTCAATAACCTCAGCACACATTTGAATAATCTGTAAACAAGGAAGGAAGAAAATTAAGGTGCAGCAGTTAACCTCCAGGAACAACACTTGAATTTACACCATCAAAACATGTTTTGACTTCACGCACAGCGGGCGTTGAGTTTGTTCCACGCTTTGAGACTGCCGTTTGACTCACTACAGTCTCATGTTTTCCTTTGAGTCTTCCGACATTTGCCGCCTGACCCTGTGGCTGGTTTAGGTCACATTTGTCTCATCGCCGCGTCGGAGAGAGCGCATTCTCTTACAACTTACACCGGCCCACTGTTCGGCCGACTGAATCTTTCTAATTCCATTTGCCACCTCATTACACACGTCTGGCACTCCAAGACATCATCAACAGGAACGTGTTCGTGAAACATAAGGCTCAATGAAGCGCTTTTATTGGAATTTGCTCACAACAGTCAGACCTTATGAAAGTTTTTATTAGCATACGGCTCTTATAGGTTAATGCGACATTCTTCTGATCCTACAGGCTTTGTTAAAACAGAGGCTCTAAAAGGTGGACACCTCCCTATGGACCTCCCAGGTTCTTGTAATGTAAGAAATAGAGACTTTGATTAACTTTTTTAAAAAAAAAAACAAGATGTGGAATATTGATAAGCCCTCGTCAAATACTACATTTTGAAACCAGATAAAAATAAGTCGTAGGCAAAGGGATGTGCACACCTTGGCAACCAGATCATAATACCGCTTTTATTTCTAAAATATTTATTTCTTAAGTTCAACTTTTCATCATATTCATTACATTGTACGTGGGTCAATTTCTTTACATCACAAGACCTTTTTAACAGGGGTGCGTACTCTTTTAGAGTGACTGTAGACCAGTGACCAGTGACCACACCTATATAGCCACACATTTCATTTTGTGTCCAAGGACTCTGTTAATTACGCAGCTTGTAAAAGAAAAATGTGTGGCCTCAGGTCCCAGTAATGAAAGATAAAACCCAATTTAACAAACCAGCTTTTAGTCATACTTATTGGAGAGCCTCATTACTAGCAAAGCTTGAGAACACCAGCCCACGCGCTAAACTCATAGCACACACACACAGATAAATCAGTGTGGAGGCAGGAGCACGCAGGAGTTAAAGCAGTAGGAACACTACTACTGACTGATTAGCAAGCCTAATAAAGCTGTTATCATGACAAAAGCTGTGGGGATATAATCTGACAGGCTTTATTTTAAGCCATACAGAAAGAAAAAGAAAAAAAAACTCAGACTACCGTGAGCTCCCTTATGCACAATAGAAGAGGTAGAATTTGACACTGGATAAAGAGACCTTTTCAAGTTCAATGCATTTTATTTAAAACAAGTCTAGACAGCCTCAAAATAAACGTCCAATGTAATGTAGTAGCATAATTTCACAAAGAGCATATTATTATTATTGGCACATTTAGAAAAGTCATACCTTAAATATTTGAGTACTTACAATTCCTCTTTGCATATTCTCTCTAGATTGGCTGGGCTTCTCTCTTATACGTCTTCCCTTCCACTAACCTCACAGGGTCTCCCCTCTACTAAATGTGAGGCACTTGGGGCCATGGGGGAAAAAAAGGTTGATTTTAGATCAATATGTGTTAAAAAGACCCAATTGCCACTAGTTTCAGTTTTCTGGTGGAAGGCCAAATGATTTGTATTCAAAATTGCCAATAATTCAAAGAGTTTATAATGCCATGAATACTAGCTTTAATTGGCATTTGGAAGCAAAACCAGCAGCACAGACCCTCCACCGTACTTACCACAAGGTCTGTGAGCTTTTTCCACGTACCCGTGTTTGAACTATGCTAGAAAGTGTTTGTTGCTGACAAGGTCAATTATCTTATCTGACCAAAGAACACAGTTCCAGTTAATGTCCCACGACTTCCATGATTATGTTGTTGGACATGGAAGGCTTTTCCCTGAAGAACTGGTTGGCATGTAGATAAAGTCCTGCATTACAAATTAAAGTTCCTCTAAGGACCAATCAGGTTGAAAAAGCAAACAAACAAAGCATTTCTATAGTTTAATAAAATACTTCAGTTACTGTTAAATATAAGGAAAAAGTGCTTTAGTCATTATATTCTAAAGTTTTTTGTTTTTTTTTAATAAACTATTTTTTGGGCTTTTTTTGCACTTGTATTATTTATTTTACCTAAAAAGGTCTCTTGAAATTAGTTTTTTGTACTTATGTTATTTATTTATTCATTCGTTTTACCTAAAAAGATCTCTTGAAACAATTTTTTTTTGCCCTTATATTATTATTTCTTTTTTATTTTACCTGAAAGGTGTCTTGAAATGAGTACATTCTTTAGAATGAATTTAGCAGCTTCGCCCCAAAGATGCATGGAAAATCATTTACAGGTAAGCCTTCATGTTTTCACAGTGAAGGGACAAACAATTATCCCTGTAAATAAAGAAAGTAACAGAATAAAACCAGATGGGAGCCTGCAGAATCAAAACTACCATTTTTATGCCTGAAGCAATGTAATATTGCCCTTTTTCCGTTTGTTAAAAAGAAAAGAAAATCCCCTTGGCTGTCTTATTAGGATGGGCTTGGCTGCAAGTGGGCCTTCAAATCAGATTCTACTTTGGGCTTCACTCAACCTTTGCACAAGTTGTCATCCTGTCAAGGGTACTTTTCTTTTATGCTACCATTAGCTGATGTAAATGAAAAAAAAAATAAAAATAAAAGATTAGTTGTATAAATATTTGATTGCAAATTAGAGTCAAACCAGCAGAAGATTTTACCTTCTCTTTTACAAGACAAACAAAGTGCATCGGATAGTCAGCGTTCATCTTAGGAGGTAGAGCACATCTGTTGGCGCCAGATGTTATGGGAACCCACTCAACAGATGTTCACATAAAACTGCGATCTTCACAGAAGTTTTGGAAGTTGCTCGCACAACACAACAGTCCCTTCATCCACTGAGAATGATAGAAGTTTGCACAAATTTCCCCTGTAAAGCACTTAAAAAATCGATCTCCCCGAGGAATCATTCTGAGTTTTGACGGAAAACCTGGCACCGGTTCACTCTGTCTCCTATTTCTTTTGACAAATTGTCTGGTGCTGTGCCATATTCCGCTGTTCCATCTGCTTGACAGTGAATTCCCATTCACACACTGCTTTTAGTTCTGACGTTTCCTCAGTACTTAGTATGTATTGCTGGGCTCTGAGATGGGAGATGTTGCCCTAAGCGTTCACAGTGATAGTTTTCCTAATTTACTTCCAACAGCCCCTGGGGTATACCCTGGTTCTGACTCAGGATCAGTTCTTTTTCTTCCATCAATTAAAAGTAGCGGAGAGGAACTCAAAAAAAAGGAACTCTACGTAGCGTGAGCTTCCCTGAAATATCTTGCCGTTGCGATCGTGCTGCATAAATAACTGCCATGGTTACCTCTTGAAAATAAAGAGGCTCTGTTTCTAACTAGGTCAGGTTGACATGTTTCATTACCTCCAGGAGAAGTTGACCACAAGAGGTCAGCCACTGCAAAACATTCAGTACTGTGAACATAAAAAAAAAAAAGTCTTGCTTCAAGAAGCAAACAAATCGAAGCAAATAATTTAACAGCAGCATCTTCTTCTGTAGGTAGTTAAATCAAAAGATCCCATAGGAGGAACGAGTTTGGTGCGTTTTATTTTCAGCTGTGTATCTACTTCTCCTTGTGGATGAGAATGTATTTGTCAAGCACACAGTGAAGAATATCATGTTTGTTTTGTCTTTAACCATGTTGTGCTTTACATGAATGCCCAGTCATGTCCTGACCTTCACTCGCCTGCCTTTGGGAGAAATTATTTAAGAAGCAGCGACGCACAAAAGCACTGGAGGTGATTAACGAACCCCTGCAGAAACAGGCCACTCATAGAAAGGAGCTGGCTTCCGTGGAAACTGCCTCTGCCACCTTCTGTCACATTTCTGGAGACTGAAATCCATTGTGCTCCGAACCTTGATATCCTTTCTGTTTTCTTACTGCAGCTGGATGAGCTTTATTCGGGGCAACACAGTATATTTAAGCTTGATGGATTGCAATTATTACTAACTAATGTTGTTTTGGCAGACTGATTGTCGCCAGCCAAGGTACCACAAATGCCTTTGGCCATCATTTACTCCTAATAGTTTACATATTAAATTACTCTTGTGGGAGATGAGGCAAAAATGTACTTACCCAAGGGTCTGTTTTGGCAGAGGAGGAAGTCTGGTTCTAATGAAGATCATTGTGTTAAAGATAATGAGTGATCATTCGGAAGTCCGTATAGAATTTTTTTTTATTATTATTATTGATTTATATAGAACTGCCTTTTGGTCTAATTTGCAAATATCTTTTCACAGGATTGCCATTCTGGCTATGTTGCTGTCCCAGTTCTTTGTGGGCGCTAAATGATTTGGCTGTTTATGAAGGTAAAACCAAGTTTAAGAGAGTTCTGTTTATGTTCATCGGTCCACTCACAAAACTGGTAATTCACAGCTTGACCTGTGTTGAACAGGTCCATTGTCAGGTTTCAAAGCTTTCAGATCCAAGAACACTGAACCATCTGTCAAGCATGGTGGCAGCAGCATCATGTTAAGAGTACTTTTTGCTGCAACACTGGATAAAGTAAAAAAAATAACAATATGTCTAATTCACCTAAAATCAACAACCTGGGTAAAATTGGGTGGTCCCTAATACCCATGATCCCATTCCCACATCAAAATGGTTTGGAGATCAATAAATCAGACTAACCATAACCCTCTGGGGACAGTTGATGTACATCCATCAAATTCCATTGTCAACCTTCATTTCTATTCATATCTCAGTGAAAATATACAATAGAGTGACCCTGTAAATACTGTGTGAAAGCCCAGGGTTCAACTTCTGCATTATCACTCTCACCAGCATGCAAGTTACCGGCCTATCACACAATCAGTAGGGCTGGTTTTCAATTTGTCGTTTCGCTTCAAAATGAGTGTTACTCAGGTTCAGGAATTATGAATGAGTGCGACCGTCTAAAGTGCCAATAATGAGAAGAAGAAAAGAGGGTTGGAGGAGGTTATTAAGGGAGGAACATTGAGATGGATCAGGTGTCTGGGGCTTTGATTCTTCTGATGAGGAAGATTTTGATTATGGAACACAATCATAAGCAGACTGGTAATGTTCGTTGTTTTACACCTTGGCAAACTGTAGCTACCAACAGTCTAGCATGGTGGTGGCCGCATCATGCTCAGGGTTTGTTTCCCTGAAAACTACCTCTAAATATTAGAATTTCATCTCAACTCATCTTATACACAGGTGAAATGTGTTTCTATAGCCACCTTGTCTCAAAACATCCGAACATCCATCCATCCATCCATCCATCCATCCATCCATCCATCCATCCATCCATCCATCCATCCATCCATCCATCCATCCATCCATCCATCCATCCATCCATCCATCCATCCATCCATCCATCCATCCATCCATCCATTCTCTCGCATCCATCTGAGATCAGGTCAGCACAAGATAATGGATGGATGGTTCTTTATATAAAAGTCTTTGATGTTGTATAGTCTATCAGAATTATATCAAGAAACACTGATGGTCCAAATGGAACATTAAAATCCCAAAATAAACATGACGTTTATGTCCATGATGACTGTAAACTTCTGATCCTTTCCAGAAAGATTTCGTCTAAGCGAACCAGATAAAGAAATCTTGAATCAGTTTTAATCATCAAACTATCCAACTAGCAACAGCAAAGGATCAAGGGATAAAAGTTCCCCGATTAAATTCATGTTTAGGTG
Source organism: Fundulus heteroclitus (assembly GCF_011125445.2). Lineage (NCBI taxonomy): Eukaryota > Metazoa > Chordata > Actinopteri > Cyprinodontiformes > Fundulidae > Fundulus > Fundulus heteroclitus. The sequence continues at coordinate 14,334,475 of NC_046377.1, forward strand.
GCTACATTTATGTACATATATGATGAATAAATTAGAAAATACATACATTAGATAAATAGATAAAAAAAAAAACATTTACATAATACATTGCCAGGCCAAAAAAACAAAAGACACCACCACCATTTTTGAAAATTGGTAGGATAGTGGGGACCCATCGTCTTTGAGGAAAAAATGTGGCAGGAAAAAAAATCCTGAATGATGGTGATCACTTAAACGTTTGGTGAAATCAAATAGAAGAAAAACAACAGTAGAACTCTGGGGTATGGTTAATAGTGAATGTAAGAGCATTTCCACATTGTGAAGGGAAGTCAAGGGACTGGGACTGAACAGCTGTGTAGCCTTAAGAAAACCACTAATCGGTGAGGCTAACTGGAAAAAAGACTTCAATTTGCTAGGGAGCATAAAGATTGGACTCTGGAGTAATGGAAGAAGGTCATATGGTTCTGATGAGTCCAGATTTACCCTGTTCCAGAGTGATGGGGTTGCTGCAGTTGGTCAGCTCCAGGTTCAGCAACAGTATGAGCTCAAAGAATGAGGTCACCTGACTACCTGAACATACTGAATGATCAGGTTATTCCATATGGATTTTTTTCTTCCCTGATGGCACGGGCATATTCCAAGATGACAATGCCAGGATTCATCAGGCTTGAACTGTGAAAGATTGGTTCAGGGAGCATGAGAGTTCACTTTCACACATGGATTGGCCACCACAGAGTCCAGACCTTGACCCCATTGAGAGTCTTAGGGATGTGCTGGAGAAGGCTTTGTGCAGCGGGCAGAATCAACCATCATAATATACAAGATCTTGGTGAAAAATGAATGCAACACTGGGTGGAAATAAATCTTGTGATATTGCAGAAGCTTATGCCAAAGTAACTGTGTGTCGTAATCAAAGCTAAAGGCGGTCCAACAAAATATTACAGTGTGTGACCTTTTTTTCTTTTGGTAGTGACCTTTTTTTTTTTGGCCAGAGAGAGTACATTAATTCATATTAATGCAAATATGTCTCTAATTATAATTTACAATGTTTCATAACTTCTTTAATATATTAATGTTGAAATAATGATTTGGAATGTGCATTTTACACCAACAGTCTATACTGAAGCATTTTTTTCTTTGATTGTTTCATAGTCCTATGTTTCAACGCATCTTTTATTCCAATCCATCTGCCTAGGCAATCAAAGTCAGTGGGCGAGGGTAAAACTGCTTTATATGAAAACAACAGTAGAACACGGTTTATAATAAACTGTAATTAATGATAAACTGTAAAATAGGAAATATTTTAATATGGACATGACCATAAATTATTTTAAGATCTGTTTAAGTTAACAATAAACTTATGATTTCTATGTTTCCACTGTTTAATTGATAATTTAATAATTGTTGATACTTTTAAAAATGATCTATCTATCTATCTATCTATCTATCTATCTATATATATATATATATATATATATATATATATATATATATATATATATATTACTTATTTATATGCATATATTAACTTTTTTATGTTGATTTTTTTATTTATCTTTTAACTTATTGCAATGTGTTTGAATTTCATCAAAATGATAGAAACATTTATTTCTAATCTAATTTCCTATTGGATGGCAGCACTTTTGGTCCTTGATGTTGAGCAAAGCTGAACTGCTCTATTTACTCTTGCACAGCCCCCCCCCCCCCCCCCCCCAAAAAAAAAAAAAAAGTAATTAAAGGAGGGTGTGGTGTAACCAGGTTTGTGTCCCAACTGCTGGCAAATAGAGGCTCCTCCCCCAGCGCTGTTTTCACAGGCTACCAACAAACGTGCAACAGACGCCAAATATACGGTATTAACAACATTTATCCGATTGCCAGAAACAGAAGTGGAAGGAAATTGTATTTTAAAACACAAGAAAGTAGTTCGGTCCACCAGCACGTCGGCTTCATATCAAAATATAAATGCATGTGGCTGTCAAAACAATTTATATTTAGAGTCAATTCATAACTCTTTATTTTTTGATAGCAAAAATGCTGCAAGATTCGTGGAGCGCGCGTCATCTCTGCAACTCTTTCCGCTGACTGAAAGGTGCGGTTGTCCAATATACGAGCCGTACGCGAACGCAGCACCACCGAAGCGAACAGTGGAACACCCTCCTGAAAGCAAAAAGCTTGACCGGACAAAACGCCAAACTCTGCAGTGGCGTCCTCGGCGCTGCGAAGGAAACAGCAGGAACCCGAGGCCTTTTTTCCAGCACTAAAACGGTGAGTATTTAGATGACTGCGAGACCGGGACGTTTGTTTTTCGCTAAATATGCGGCAATGTTGTTAAACTTCATCCTGCGGCTCATCAACGCAGGTGTGCTTTTTATTCAGGATGCTCGACTGCGTATATCCCATGTCCGAGGAAGTGTTTATCCTGCGCCTTTAAAAAAAAATCAATACTTTGTTTCCGCAGTTTATTTCGGTGGAAGACAACATGATGTTCAAAGTTCAATAATGCCGAGGGCTGGGCTTTTCTTTCATAGGAATAAACAGGTCATTCAACGCGTCTCAGCACAGGGGACTTGAACAGAGCACAGCCAGGGAGGCCCCCAGTATTAAAATAGTTATGCTTGCAAAAATGTAGGTGATATTTATGTGGTATTGGTACTATAACTCAGTCAGGCAATTACGTTTAATTTATAGAGCTATATATATATATGAAAATAAATGTCAGAAAAACTGCTTTACACATAAAGCAAAGGACCAAGAATTCACACAACGACCAACAGAAAATGTTAAACTAAGTAACTACAATGGCAAATGCACAACTATGTGGCAGTGTTGAGGGGGAAAAAGTTGCATTCATAAAAATGTTCATGTTAAAAAAAAAGAAATCCTAAAAGACACAAAGGTATGTCTTCTAACTGTAACCATAAGAGAAATAAAGATGCAACATGAAACTGTTATTTATTGACAGGTGCAAAAAGTTACCCAATACACTCTACATTGCTCAGTTTAAATGGAGGGAAGGACAACAAAAGTTGCTCCTATAAATCAGAATTCAGTCGATAAGCATCTGTTATCTGTCATCCATGTTCATATCAATAAAGGTTGAAATATATATATATATATATTGTTGATGCAAACTTTATCTGCGGTTATCTATAACCATTTGTCCTCGCAGCATCGGTGGATGTTATCTGGTGTCTATCCCTAGCGGTCATTGGATGAGACACAGGGTGTCCCCTAAGCAGGTTGCAAGTCTATCACACGGCAACATGCGCCCACTCAGACCTAATGACAGTATAGAGTTAATACACCTTACAGTCATGCTTTTGGACCCTTGGAAGAAGCCCGAGATACCCGCATATCAACGGGGAGAACAAACTCCATACAGAAGATCCCTGGTAGGGATTTGAACCGAGGACCTTCTTAACAATGGTTACCAACTGTACCACCCCACAGCTCTGTGGATTAAAACAGGGATACAAACAAGAGCTGATAAACTTACTATATGCTGTTACTAATCAGATCCCTAAATATAACAAAAAAAATCACAATATAATCACAAACCTCGTAATTTGTCTGGATTTACCTGATAGATGCAAAGTAGTGCACGCACGCATGGGAAAGTGAAAGGAAAATCATACATAGAGTTTTCTTTTTTTATATAATTAAGTATAAAAAGCACAGCGCATTAAAGTTTGGGGTTGTAACATGATGAAATGAGAATTACGTGTATTTAAAAAAAAGGGACACCTTTTGTCTTTATCTAAGGCTCCATAGACTGATACAGTTACTGTTTTGAGATTTTAGTGGCTGCCTCATTGAACCGCTTTTCGTCAGTGCTGTCAGCTGAAGGAAGGACTATAGATCAGTTTTATGGATTAAAGTGCTTTCTGGTGCCTGACCTTTTATTTACAGAATGAGGACCATACACTCTTCTCTATTAATGATTCAAAGGGTTGCAGTTTTTCCACGCCATGAATAATGAAAGTCCGATGAACTGCTCTTGCGTGGAAACAGAAATCTGACTTCTTTAGTCAAACAGCAAAGCATAGAAATCAGCGTGGAAATGGAAAATCTGATGTTGGTGCTGAAAAAAAAAAAACAACCCAAAATTAACTAGCTTCAATGGGATATTTAATTGCCTGTTTTTGCTCTTCTTGTTCATATATTGCATGAAAGGGGTAAACAAAATAAAGTCTGCACTCTCTGGACTGAACCACGGCTGAGAAGATGTCAGCGGCTTATAAAGAGGACGAGGAAGACTGGTTGACTGTTTGTCTCAAGTACCTGCTCTTTGTCTTCAACTTTCTCTTTTGGGTAAGTTGATTTCAATAAGAGAGACTTTAAAACATTGCTGCTTCGGCTTTACAGTCTGAAGAAGTAGACATTGCTGGATTATTAAGGGCTTGCATTTAATCAGTGGCAGAGAATATGAAACCTGTTCTTACTGCTAAAGTCACCGTTGGCTAAAGGCTACTTGTAACTTACTAATATAAAACACCGTCTGATCTGTTTGGGAGGGGAACTTTCTACTTTAGTCCTACAGTGGCTTGTAGACATGCATTACAGCCCATTTCAAACAGTTTTATCGAGTTTATAGGCGAAAGGTCATCATAAATAGTGCAACAATGTTAAAAAAATAGGAAAGGGACACATTGGTTTCAGCATGGGTCAGAAAAATGTGCCGATTGGACGAGTAATTTGTTCAGTACACAAATCTGACCTTGATGAAAGAGCAGCAAGAAGGAAGCCATTGCAGCACTTATGTGGCAGAGTCATGCTGTGGGGTTGCCTTTCCTCAGCAGGGACAGAAAAACAGGTCAGACCTGTTGTGGAGATGGATGGAGTTAATCTGTTTTATTTTCCTATATTTGAATCATGTAAAGCACTTTGCATTGTCTCTGTGCTGAATTGTGCTATATAAATAAATTTGCCTTGTCTTGGAGTTAAACACAGAGCAATCCAGGAAACATCTTAGAGGCTCCAGAAGCCTTGAGACGGGCGCGTAGGTTCACCTCCCTGCAGGGCAACACAAAGATTTAAATGTACTCGTGTTGAAATTGCCCAGTGCAAGTCCTGACCTAAATGGCATGTAGAATCCGTGGTCTGACTTGGAAAAGTCATGTTCTGACACTCTGACTCCAATCTGACTGAGCTGGAGCTATTTTGAAGTCTGAACAAAAACGCATCAGTTTGTATTTGCAAAGCTTGTTGAGAAACATCTAGTGTCAAAAGTTTATTTTTTTGATGTTTCAGGGTGCCTAAGTTCCCCTCCTCCATAGTCATGTCTTTAGTTGGACATATGTCTCTCTGTCTGTGAAAGAGAAGATCTTGCTTTTGACAGGGAGCAGAGGATGCAGGCAACTCTAAGGCATTTCCTATTTGTCAGCCCGTGAACCTCCTTAGATGTGAAAAGCAGATCTAGAAGCCACCCTGGGTCAGTCCCTCAGGATTGTTTGGAAGGAAGTTGTCATTATGCCTTTGTCTTACTCTGAAGTCTCAGTGCTCCTGTGGGTATTTTTTTTGTTGTTGTGCCACTTTTCCTTGTTTCTCCTCAGGTTTCCTGTCTCTTTTTCCCCTCTGTCCTAATTTATGACCTGCTTTGTACTTTTCCACTGTCCTTCTGACTCATCTAATGGCACTTAGCACCTCCTTTCTGAAAAAATTGTGCTGTTATTTCATCCTAGTCTTTTTATACTTTAAGAATAAATGGAAAGTTTTCTTAATAGCCACTTGCAACGCGTTTCCTAAACACTGATTCCTTTCTCGTTTTTTTTTTTTTTGCATTTGCATTTGCAGGTGGGTGGAGCTGCAGTGTTGGGTGTAGGAGTGTGGACTATGGTGGAGAAGAGCAACTACTTGAGTCTGTTGGCCTCCAGCACTTTTGCTGTCTCAGCTTATATCCTGATCCTGGCTGGCAGCCTGGTGGTCGTTACGGGCTTCTTGGGCTGCTGCGCTGTTATCCGGGAACAGAGAAGCTGTCTTTCTATGGTGAGACATGAGTTACAAGACGGTCATACGTAGCTTCCTGTTAAATCTGGCCTTTGTTTCCAGCCGTGAAGACATGAGGGGATGTGGCGTAACACATTTTCTTTACCATACTATTTACTGTTACGCTTTTATTTAAAAAAAACGTTCACTTTTCTTTGTGCTTTCCAGTTAAATCTAGTACCGGAAAGCTCAGCCAAAATGTGGCGGACAGAAAGCTGAATGGCAGGAAGGGAGGATTGTCTGTCAGTCTGTTTATCAGAATATCTGTAATTGAACTGGGTGTTGAAGCCGTGCCAGTCACTAAATGCCAGTCTGAGCTCTGGTAGTGGGGCTGTCCTTTGTGCTGCAGTGTACTATTTACTGCATTTCCCAAACTGTGTTTGCTATTTACAATATTTAGCACAATATTTTTCTTAAATATATAATAGGAAACAAGAAATAGACCTGTGAATTTTAAATAAACTCATCACCAGCATTAATGCCATATTCATTTAGGACTACAGCTGGCAATAAAACAATTCCAATATTTTATTTAGGAACAGAATAATAAAATGGTAGGCTTTAAATTTCAGTGAGATAGTCGTTACATGGACCACAATTTTATTTTTTATTTTTTTAAAAGCACAAGCTTGAGAGGAGATTGCAACCTGTGAACTTTATTTTTATGATTTTATGCATGTCATAAAACATATTTGCCCTTTTTTTTTGGGTACTATATTGTTAGTTGAGAAAGTGTAATTAATCCATAGTGTAACACAATACTTAATGGAAATCTGTGTTTATGTTGTAGCAAGTTTCGAAAATGAATGTCATTGGTTAATTTGGTTTTTCAATTTAGATTAAAACAGATGTTAATATACACACTGGATTGTTAATTTGAAATTGAATGTTGATAAATACTTGATAAATGTTTTTTGTTTTTATTTTGTTTTTTGCAATGTGGAATGATTCTATTTTTTGCAGCAAGATTTTAAGTATAATTGATACATTTTTAATGTGACTGATGTCAGAGCCTTTCCATGTGCCTACATTTAGCCTCCTTTATGTTTCAAAGTTGGTTTTAATGGGATTTTTAATGTCTTGGTGAAACATCTAGTTGTGTTCAATTTTGAACTTTCTGACCCAAGCCGTCACTCTAAGACTAAGATTGTTGAGGATATTCAGGAACAACCCATGAAGTACAAAGCCTCAGGGCCATCATAAACTAGAAACCACAGGAACACTGTTATGAATATTATCATGGACTGAGAAAGTCCTAACCGGGGACGATGCATCTGTTTCAGAATCAAATGACACGTGCACCAAATGCCTTCTGGGGAAGTATGTTCCGATGATGAGGAGAATAAGTTAGGTGGTCACAAGGATAAGATTAATATCTGAAATCTACAATTAAAGCTCTATTTGCACAGGATTTGTGTGACATTATGCCTTGTAATAACCCCCCCCGCCCCCCGCCCCCCCCATATGTCAGCTTTTTAGGTGGCGCATTGGCTCGGGATAACTGAAGTCTGAGAATTTGCTAAACTTTAGACATGCTCCGGACATGACGTTAGCGCGCTACGAATTGCGTTGCAGCTGCTCAATGATTTTACTGCCACTGCTAGCCAGCTGTATACAGAATGCTACAGTGCAATGCTCGATGTGATCCGCCATTTGCATCTAACATTGTTCCTTCTCTCCAGCCATTTTTTCGTAATCCTGTTCGTTGCCAACAGATAGTTTTGGTGGTCTGGGACCTAAAAGATTTTCAAAACATTGTAATCCAGCCTCCATTCTTCACCAAAAGCAAAAAAAAAAAAAAAAAAAAAAATGCGCTCAGGAAACAAAAAGCGGCTAGTTGCGTATTTGATCCCGCCCGGTTCTGCCCAAATCACAGAGATGCCTATTAGTATTATCACAGGACCTCGAAGCTTAGCAAAATATAGTAGGGAATTTGTGAGAGCATATTTACTTTACAAATTACTGAAATGGTCGAATTATCCCAGCCTGAAAGAAGAATAAACGTAATTAGATTTAGAAACCAAAATGATGCGTGTGATGCTCACGGTAAGTGTATGTAAACCCGCCTAGGCCAACACTTATAGGATGAAGAAGATTGGCATTAGTAAACACGGAAACCTCTGACGGTCCATTCAAATGGTCCTAGATAATCCCGTGTACACCTAGAACCCAAAGCATCCCTCTCTTGCACAGCAGTTTGTGCGGCTTCTGCTTTGGAACATGACACCAGTGCAGGAGCGTAACGCGGATCTGTTCTGTGCCAACCTTGTTTTAAAGATCTGTCAGACGATGGTGACAAATGACTCTGACGAGGCCCTCGCTGTCCTCATTATTTTACAAGGAAAGGGGCCACAGGGACAGAAGCAGGTGGGAAGTGAATGTTCTCTGCTGCAGGGCTATTTATAGGTCTGTCTATCAACTGTTGATGGATGCAGGAATATGAGAAAGCAAGGTACCTGCAGGAGTTGTGAGTGATGCGTACAGAGGGTTAGGAAAATGTTGTGCAGTCGCTTCAACGCAACCAGCCTCCATGTGCTATTTATAGTCTATTGGGAAATAGATGTACAGTTTGCTCTTTTTGTTAACACAGAAACTGAAGGTTTTCATATTCATCTCGTAACCAGGAGAAACCGAGTAGGTTGTGTTTCTGCATGACACGATTAATGGGATAACTACAACAGCAGAGCATCATGAATACAGCTTGAAAGTTTTTCTACAAACAAGGGAATTAGATATTCACAGCTTACAGTGGCGTGAAAAAGTGTCTTCCCCCATACTTATACCTGTGACCTCTCTTCATTTGGCCAGGTTTATTACACTAGCAGTGAGTAGATTTCAGTCAGTCCACTGGCTGCAGATGTAGTGGAGCAACACTTGTGAGCAGCATGTTTTTAAAAAGCCAGTTAAATAACTTTTGCCGCTAGTTTTCACAATGATGCATTAAAAACTGGTCAATGGTCTTCCCGTCAGATTATTGTTAAACCAATATGAAAGGTGGGAAATGATTAAGCTGTGGCTTTTTTAATATTAATCTATTGCTGATGTCAAACTGTCTGATCTCCTGTCAGTGTTGACAGATGTGTGATGTAAAGCTAATTGCCAGACGTTTCTGTAGGATCCGCTTTTATATTGTCGAATGTCATATATTGAACAACTTGGTACAGATTGTATAGATTTTTATTTATTTATTTTAAGGTTGGTATCAAAAGTAATTTAAAAACATGCTACCAATCAAATTAAGCACATGCATGCCTCTTGTTACGTCACACAACAAAGCATGGCTTTTGAATAAATTCATTTTTGTATTTTGTTTCCAACTTTATCTACAGTTTTTAATCAAGTTCCTCCTTCAAAGGGTTTTACTTTTATTTTGAAAGGCTGGAGCAAATCGTTTGAAAACGGATTTTAGAAAGAAAATTGGTAACTTAAAAACAGAGCTTTGTGAAGCGGGCCAGCACAAACTGAAGTGGTCAGATTTTATTATCGAAGTTGTTCAACTACTATTATAAACCAAGTTTGTATAAGAATCTCAGAGGTGCATAACGACGACCTCTTGTGAAGCTGTGGACTGTCAGAACATAAAGTTGCATCCCACTAAAGTCCATGTTTTTACTTCAAGTTGATTGACATGGGTGAAGTCTGGTAAACCTGACATTGTGTGATTGAATAGCTGTTAGCCGTTCAGCACTCCAAGGACCTAATTATTTTACAATTAATAGCTTTACCAAACCTATCCTATTTAAAACTAAAAGTTAGATCCCTTATTATTAGAGCTGAACAATATATCCAATCAGAATCATCAAATTAACGTGCATAATTACAGTACCTAAGCACTGCTTGGATTATGTTTTGTTATCAACAGCAACATTGCAGTTAATTGACTTCCTTATATTTGCAGCTCTACTTGAAATCCAAATTGATGTCGGTCGTTCCAGAATCTGTCAAATGTTGTTCCTCCACCATAATGTTTACTAATGCCTTCTAATCTGATGTTGTTGACTGAAATAAACACAATTTTTTTATTTTATTTATTTATTTATTTTTTTTAAGATTATGTGGCACTAAGGGGACATTATTCATTCAGGCAACTCATAGTAGCTAGACAGGAAGAAGGGAAGAGACAGAAGTGGAAATATGCAGTAAATGGCCCAGGCCTTGGAATCGAACCGGGGACATTAAAAACGGGGTTGGACGATATTTCAATAACGGTATATATCGATCAATAGCAAAAATGGGTCAATAAGAGTTCAATAGAATAAGTTTTCTTATGAATTTTAGCCATGTAGGTTAATATAGTCATTACATCCTTCAAACCAATCACAAACACAGACCCAGGAATGCTCTGTCACTAAGCTCCGCCCCCTTCAAAGAGTTCAGAGAGCACATGTTATTTTTTCTTTTTTAAAAACTTGCGGTTTTGGTGAAAAGTTGGTTGAATAAAGGGTTGGGTTTAAATTCAGTGTTTGAGTACTGTATCTAAAAATAGGTCGCTAAGCAACAGCATAAAATGGCCAGGGCTGCACTTAAAATATGTTTTGTCTTGTTGATAATTTTCCATATTGATCCAATATGATTTCTCTTTTTTTCAATATCGTCCAGCCCTAATTGAGAACTTTAGTCTCTGCATGCGGTGCACCTGCTCTACCACTAATGAAATAAGACAAAAAAATAAATAAAATAGAAACTTAAATTCTACCTTTTAACCTGACACTCTGATTTACCTTTTGTATAGAATTAAACTTGAAATAAGCAGATTATTCAATCTTTGCAGGTCTTCAATGTTTTACTATATTATTTAAACATTTCTCCCATTTTTAAATTAACATCTGTTGGTTTGTTCTGCTATTTTTCCAACACTTCTCATTGGTTCCCTGCAGATGTCTACTACCAGTGGTTTGGCATCACTTTGTCTGCCACTGGGCAGGGGGGATGAAGCATGTGTCTCTATAATGGGCTTTGGAAAAGCATCACTAGATCTGTGGTCACACCTTTTCGTCACGCTCTGATAGCTGGCTCTAACTAGTTCTGTATGTTCGTGTTATATGCCGTGTTTGTAATGGGTGCAGGACCCATTTTGGGAATAAATTTATTCTTATTTGAGCCAAGAAAAGTTTTAACCTCCCTCATTAGGCGTACACAGACAGCCATCTGTTTAGCACAGCTTTCTTACTGTACTGCCTGTTTCTGGCTCCTTTTTGGTTAAGATTTTTTAGAAGTAAGGTGCTTCAACTTAACTTGATATTTCAAGCAGTATTAATGTTTTTTTCTTCTTCTTTTTAATTACCAACAGTTAGATTGAATATTTGCTTTGATTCACCCAGGGCCCACTTAAAGATCCCCCAGAGAAATCAGATTCTGCCGCCTGTCGGTTGCATTCTGGTTGTCTCATCTTCCTGCGGCATAGCCATCTGTGTCAGAAGTGAGAGATGCAACTGAATGACAGATGATGGAAACGTATATTGAGCCATTAAAATTTTAAGCAGCTTGAATCGGCGAAAAGTTAGTTGAAGTGACAAGTGCGCTGATGATTGTGGAGCTAAAATGTTTCAATGCTTTAAAATTAGCATTTTAGGTTCAGATTTATTGAATATCTCATTCTTTCTCTTCTTGTCCTTTTTTTGTTTGATTTGCAGTATTTCTTCTTACTTCTGTTGATTTTCTTGATTGAGCTTGTGGCCGGAGTGCTGGCTTACGTTTACTACCAGAGGGTAAGTACTAAATGCTCATTATTAAACTTCAATGCACTGCATTTCTAATGACCATAAAGCGGAAGAAACTCCAAAAGACATTTGTAAAGGCGTGAATTTGTATTTAGCCCCCTTTTACTCTGTTAACCATAAATTAAACCTAGTGCCACCAGCTGCTTTCAGTATTCACCTAATTATTAAGAGTGAAACTGTGTATATTTTATCCATGGTTAAATCAGCTTCTCTGAGAAGATCTGAGGTTTGTCTGCAAACAAACATAAAAAACAAAGCAACGTCATGAAGCCCAGTGAGCACAGCAGAGGTGTCAAGGATAACGTTGTGGAAATTATTAAAATAAAGTTGGACTGTAAATATGTAAAGTTTTTTTTTTGTTACAGCATGTGTCAATCTTCAGGTGATTTAAAAAAAATAAAATAAATTAAAAAAACCTCAAAATGATGGGAATTGAGTTTTCAGTTTTGATGCATTTAATAAAATTATTTTTCTGTTTGGGAAATCCATGTTTTGGTTTTAAAGTGTAACTCAACCCAAAGTCAACTTTTCTTGCAGATAAATGAAATATTAAAGTAGATGTCAAAATGACAGAATTCCTGTCATTATGTATGTATGTATGTATGTATGTATGTATGTATGTATGTATGTATGTATGTATGTATGTATGTATGTATGTATGTATGTATGTATGTATGTATGTATGTATGTATGTTTATAAAAAAAACTAAATTAAATAAAAAAGCATTCTTGCAGCATGATGCTGCTACCATTGGTGTGGATTGTGGGTCAATTACAATGTATGTTAAAAAGCATCTGCATAGAGGTTAACTATCATTGGCATTGTTTCGATAATAGATTTCTGCTTTAAGTGAGTTCACTTGATATAAACAGTCTTATTGTTTGCGTTCTTTCGTCTTCTTCCACTTATCCGGGGTCGTGTCATGGGGGTAGCAGCCTTAGTAGGGAGGCCCAGACTTCCCTCCCCGGTCACTTGGGCCAGCTCCTCTGGGGGAACCCCAAGGCATTCTCAGGCCAGACGAGAAACATGGTCTGTCCAACGTGTCCTCGGTCTTCCTATGGGTCTCCTCCAGGTGGGACGTGCCTGGAACACCTCACCAGGGAGGTATTCTTCATCCTGACCAGATGCCCGAGCCACCTCAACTGGCTCCTCTTGACGTGAAGAAGCAGCAGCTCTTCCCTGAGTCCTCTCCGGATGACTGAGCTCCTCACCCTATCTCTAAGGGAGAGCCCAGACACACTACGGAGAAAACTCATTTCAGCCGCTTGTATCCGCAATCTTGTTCTTTCGGTCACGACGCAAATCTCATGACCATAGATGAGGGTAGGAACGTAGATCGACCGGTAAATCGAGAGCTTCGCCTTCTGACTTAGCTCTCTCTTCACCACAGCAGACCGATACAGCGCATGCTTCACTGCGGATGCAGCACCAATCCGCCTATCCATCTCTCGTTCCATCTTATTCGTGAACAAGACCCTGAGATACTAAAAGTCCTCCACTTGGGGCAGCATAGGTAGTGTATGTAAAAAAAACAACAACAACCAAGCAAGATATGGGTTAAAACAGTAAAAGCTGTAATTCAGATGGAGCACTTCAAAAAGATCTATCTCCAGGGAAGTCCAGCTATCTAAATTCTGAGCTTAAAATAATTTATCAAAAGATAAGAATTCACAGTATTAGCTTGTTTTTGCCTTTAATGCTATATTCACACCTGCATAAAACATAGTAACAGCAGCATTCAGTCGTATTTTTTTTTTTTATTATTCTAAACCGTCTGATCATGTTTCACAGATGTAACCCGACTTAAACCTGTCGTTTCACTTACAGGCAAACCTTTGCTTGTTGCCCATAAATGCAATATATTTCTGCTTTGGGTGTGCTTGACTGTAACCAAATTATTTCAGAAATGAAGAAAACTTTGTGGCACACACGTTTTACTCCCTAAAATAACAAAAGCTCCTCCATTTGTTGCTCTCATTCTGTGCTTGCTCTTTTCTTTATCTGCTTTCTAGCTGAGTGACGAACTGAAAGAGCACCTCAACCAGACGATGACTGAGAATTATGCTCAGCAAGGAAAGGAGACAATCACCGCTGCCGTAGACCGACTGCAACAAGATGTATGGGATGTTTAAGATTTAAACAGTTTAGTGTAGTTTATGTCTCAGCGTGCTGCCTCTGTCAGCTAGCATAATCAAGTCCACTTGCTGTAAATTATGTGTATGTTGTTCAAAACTTAAGATGTGAACTCAGAATTTGTTTTTTCATTATAGTTGATGTAAGGAATCGTTCCAGAACTCTCAAGAAATTAAATCAGTGTAACCTCAGTGAAGCAGACGATTAGCTTTCAATTGCAGGAGTTACAAACCTTAAAAATTACGATGTTAGAAAAATAGATTTCTATAAAGCAATATTTTCAATGTTTGGATGCCCTTAGGTCGATAAGACTCCAGTCAGCCCTTTTTCTATGTTTCTGCTGTTCCAGTTCAAATGCTGTGGCAGCAACAACTCCCAGGATTGGATGCTGAGTGTGTACATTAGGTCAGAAGAGTCAGGAAGCAGAGTGGTCCCTGACAGCTGCTGTAAAACCATTACCCCTGACTGTGGCAGGAGGGACCATCCCTCCAACATCTATAAAGTGGAGGTGAGTAATTCACCTCCTCAGTGAAGGGATGTATGTAAGTTCAAATGCATTTGGAATCAAAGTTTATCTAGTATTGTCACATATGAAAAAAAATGCAACATTGCAATATACAGTGCCTAAAATGCCCCTTGTAATTTGTCATTTTCATAGGGATGTAACGTATAGTCCAACACAGAAGTGCATAATTGTGACGTATAAGTGAAGAAATACGTGTTCTTTTGTTTTTTTGTAATGTATAAAAATCTAACTGTACATCACCCAGAGCTCACTATCCCTACAATGAAAAATAGTTGTGGTAGCAATATACTGTGAGGATGCTTTCTTGCACCAGGCTTACTAGAAGACTGCATGTGAGACCGTCCTACAGTGCAATTTTTCTGTATAAAAGAGGAGCAGCAGTGATAACAGAGTTAGTGTATCCACCGATAGAGTTGTCTTTCTTCAAATGAATAAAATATTAGGTTTCCAGTGCTTATGCAGTCTGCAAACGAGGTATTTTTTTTGTGTTGAATCCTTCAATTTCACCCTTTTTTATTTTATATAACTCCCAAATGCTTGGGTTGTGTGGTGAGGCATAAACATCAAGACTTTCACATTCACATAAAATTGTCACCACAGGCATTTGATTCTAAATACATCTGTGATGTGTTGGGTTTAGGTTAAAAAATTTAATAGGTTAAGTCTTGTTTGGTAACAAGGCTTAAGTGACATTGAGGTTGGAATATTAGATAAATAAAAATTAAAACCCCTTTCATCTGCAGCATGTTTTCTTTGCTGCAGTAATTTTGTTTCCCCAGAGTGGAAAACATAATGGTGTTCTGTCGGTTCTTTAGACTCTGTTGTAAATTGATTATATTTTTCCTTTAGGGTGGTTGCATCACTAAGCTGGAGCAGTTTCTTGCAGACCATCTATTGGTTATTGGTGCAGTGGGAATTGGAGTGGCCTGTCTTCAGGTAAGTAGAACATGGCAGTGTGGTGCTGGTGGGTAGAGAAGTAAAATAAATTTTGACTGTTAGCAGAATAAAATATACCTTAATCAAATGGGATTTAATGTATAAAATAACGAGCCTGTATCCTCGTTGGTACAAAAACCTTACGAAACCCTGATGGACAGCTTTTTAGTCGTTCCATTACCAAACATCCAATATGACATGTCAGAAACCTTTAGATATTAGTGCTTTTCCCTTTTACAGGGATAACTGCTTCCTCATCAGTCCTTTTGTTGGTTCCATTCTGAAATGGACTCATGCTTTTAAGCACCGTGCAGCAGTTTGATGCATACGCTGCAATCAGCGATTACATTATGTCTACTCGCCTAGTTATACAACACAACCCTATGCAAAAACACTCCTGATGAAAGCATCAACAAAAACACACTGAAGTGTTTACAGGTCTTGTATCAATCGCCATTAGAAAAGGATCCTTTGAGCTTTGTTGGCTGTAGGATGATGGGGGTTTCTGTGCAGTAGGCTTACTTCCTACTGTTGCTGCTGCTGTGTAGGCCCCTAAATGCCCTAAAAATGTTTAAGATGAGAGGTAGAGGTTAAAGGACAATTTTGCTTCCCTTGCTGCCACAGGGTATTTAATTCTTATAAAATGAAGTGTTTTCTGTGCTAGCATTCAGTGGTAACATAAGTAACACTGAGTAATGTAGTTTTGTTTTTTTGCAAGTTGGCTACCAAGCTTGTTTTAACACTGTACACAAATTTTATGAACGTTTTGTGGGCTGCTCGGTGTGAAATGGGCATCAGAGCCCTTGGGGGGGGGGGGGGGATACATAAGTGTCTGAATTAAATCCAAAACAGTGAAGATGTGAAATGAGAAAAGATGAGATGCGCCGTCCTGTGGTGTTATCAATGCATAGTGATGTTTAAAAAGAGTTGCAAAAATTCAGCTTTCTATTGACTGGTACTTTAAAGAGACAGCATTTCATCCCTAAAGCATCAGAAGGGACTATGTTGATCACACAAAGAAGAGGAGCACGTAGGGTTTTCCTAAGCACAAGGATACACAATGAAAAACTGAGAAAATGGTTGGGAACTTAAATGTTTTTTTTTTTCCACATTTTCTGTCTGGTATTTATGGCAATGTTGATAAAAGCAAGACGATAAAGTATTGAATAATTAATTGCAATCTTTTTGGCTGTAAATATACCACTCCATACAATCAGAGCTTAATCAAAGCAAATATAATTTACCAACAATAAACATGTACTTAACTATCAGTCGTTTTCTGTATGTATAACTGTACCGCTGGACAATACTATTAATTTTTCATATTGGCAGTATATGGAATGGTAATTGCTCTTCTCTACTATAGGTCTACATTTAGGGTTTCCTTTGTATTGGGGAAAATAATTAGGAATTTTGATTTTTCTAAGTCTGGGTAAGTATGGAAAAAAGAACTGAGTGAACAAATGTTTATTTCACATTCTAATGCCTAAACAGTAAAAATATATCCAAAAAATGTGTATTGAAATTATAATTGGTTTCTTAGATTTTCACATCACCACTTTTTTTGTCAAGCTCAATTATTATTTTGGGTTTGGTTTTTGTAATTACTGAATTTAATAATCTTGAGATTATTGTATACCACAATCATTTCTATTGATTGTGGTACTGATGTCTGTTTCGGTCTGTTGGCTTTTTCTTTTTTTAATATTTCTGGCCTCTGATCAAGCCATTTACCTCTAAAGGTACGGTTTCATTGGCCCGCCTGTTATCTCTCGCCCTACTTGACTCCTCCCCGCACAGATTACTTTCGCCCGTTTTAGCGATTCCACAGGAAAAAGGGACACGCCTCCTGGCGTCCCCCGGACCCCATTCCCCGCCCTCAATTGACACTTTAAAGAAATCTGTGAGAAATGACAAATGATCAATATACACCATTGTGAATGAAACATAAATAAGAGAAGAAAATATAAATAATATTTCTATACCTGTACATGCAAGATTGTCTTGGACATTTTTAAGGATTAACCCACCTGTCTGATCTCTGCTTTGAAACATTAACACCTTTTTATACGAGATCTTTTGTCTGTGATGACGGGGTGAGGACAAGATTTTAACCACAGTGAAATTCTTACTCCCCTGAGTGTCTCCGTGGTGTGAGCTGTCACACCTTGCCCAGGTTCAGCTTCCCTGGAGCAGCCAAAGCTCGCGAAGTAAGCTGCTGTCTTGCCCCTGATATTTCAGACACATCTCGTTGTAATTTAAAGCTTTATATTAGATCTTTTGTCTCAGCCATGATGGGCACACGTTAATAGTTTTAAAGACTTATACTGCATGAACTGGATGGATGGATGAATGCAATATTGTATTATGGAGAGTGAGCAGAGTTATGCTGGTAGATACACCACAGTTTGATCTTTTGAAGTGGAGAGTTTTTCACCTCCCTTTTCCCAGGAGGTTGAGGGAGGCTTGTGGAGCCCAGTGGGGCAGAGCCTTATGCATTTGAGCTGTTTGAGACTGCAGCAGGCAGGCATCAATACGAGGGAAGGCAGAGAGGGAAGTTCACAGCAACCACGGTGAAGTTAGTTCTAGGCTGGAAAGTGGACATTCGTGCTTCAGCGGCATTTGCCTCCTGTTCGAGCCGATACAGGGAGAATGATCTGAGGCTGCTACTCTGTCTGCTGGCTAACTGTTGAAGCTGCAGAGCGCGAATATCCAATATCCAACCTAAAACCAACTTCACCACAGTCTTACACCAGCCCATTACTGGCTGCTTCAAGACACTAACGGCAGAACAATTGGTTGCTTTCACGTACATTTGCTAATAACAGATAAAAAGTTTGTAGATTTGTTTCTAGTTGCTTTTAAAAAAAAAAATAAGTCACTAGAGGGTTTGAAAAGTGCAACAGTGTTCGCTTTGGGGGCACAAGATGGAGCTGCTTTTACACCCCACAAAGACAGAGCTACCGACGTCACAGTCTCAGAATTACATCACAGCCACCGAAAGCAATGTTAATTCGAAATTCAATGCAAGACTACCATTTGACCTTAGGAGGGCACCACAATGATTATTTCAGGCACAAAAGCAGGATTTCAATAAATATACACAATTTTTTCAAAATAATGACCAGGATATATGGACAACCATGTTAACAGTTTATTGGCAAAAAAAGTTGATTTTGGGGTTGTGTTACCCTTTAAACGGGTCCCTCACTGCAAAAACGGATCTAAAAATAAGTAAAATGTTCTTAAAGTTAGTGTATTTATCCTTGATTTGAGCAGGTAAATAAGATTATCTGCCAATGCAATGAGTATTTTGACCCCTAAAATAAGATAATTAGACATCCTGCACTTGAAATAAGATGGTAGAGATAAATTGTTCCTATTTTAGGTGCAAATCATCTGGTTTGCCTGCTCAAATCAAGGACAAATACACTAATTTTAAGAACATTTTACTTATTTCTAGTTCTGTTTTTGCAGTGCTTAAAGTAGGACTATGTAAGTTTTGACCCAAGTATTAGCTTAGTTTGAGATATGTTAAATGATTTTTCAGGTCAATGTAAAGCACTTGGCACATATAGATTCGGTGTAGGCTGCCCTTCTTAAAAACTTGCTTATGTTACTTGAGAGGGTCAGATCTGTCACTGCTCTAGGTCACATGACTCATTCTAGGTTAACTCATTCTAGGTGACAGCAGTCTGAGCTCAGACTGCTGTCACCTAGAATGAGACACTTACCTGATCGGATATATTTTTGTTTCTCTGATGTAGTATTTAATCTAGAGGGGTGAAGGTGGCCTTGTCTTTACAAGTAACTCGATGACTTGTCAATCTACTGGTCCAAATTGGTCTCCTATCGCTATCCACGGGGGCAGATCATCTGCCATTACCCTCTCTGATGTAGAAAGTATTCCTGGATCAATGTGTGCTTCTGTGCTTTTTTTGTGTCTCTACTCTGACTTCTCCAACCCCCAGTCGGTCGTGGCAGATGACCGTTAACACTGAGCCTGGTTCTGCTGGAGGTTTCTTCCTGTTAAAGGGGAGTTTTCCTCTCCACCTTAGCTACATGCATGCTCGATATGAGGGATTGCAGCAAAGTCAACATCAATGCAGACGACTGTCCACTGTGGCTCTACGCTCTTTCAGCAGGAGTGAATGCTGCTTGTCAAACACTTGATGCAATCTGCTGGATTACTTTTGATAGGAAACTTTTTGACCAATCCATCTTGATGATTTGATTGAATTTAACTTTGTAAAGTGCCATGAAATGACATTGTGACGTTGTGAATTGGTGCTATATAAATAAAATTGAACTGAAGTGCTATCGGATTCCAAAACACGGCGGGAGACTTTAATTTTGCTACAATGCTGTGTTGCTGGAAGTTGCATGTCCAGCAACACTAGAGGCTAAAAGTTACTGTGCTGCTTAAAGTATGAACATGGTTTTTCTTCATTTTCATGGAGGTCAGCTTCAACTGTAGTTTAAGCTAGCACCACCAACATTTTTTTTTTTTTTTTTGCTAGCGCCACTAACATCAGACTAATGAGCCTCCATGTCGGGATCTGATAACTCTGACTTCTATCCCAGCCGATGAATCACTGTTGTTGCTTCTGGTGATTTATTTATTTTTACTCAGTAACTGATGTGATTTCAAATGTAACTGAGTAAAGTACTTAAATGAAATCATACTCAAGTACATGTAAAAGTTCATCTTTTGTAAACTTAAGAAGTACAAAGTAAATTCAAGCTGTACTTTATTACAGTAACTTGAGTAAATGTAACTAGCTACTTTCCACCAGTGCATACAACCAAAACTACAAAGGTACTTAATGTCGAAGGCGCCAAAGGACCAGTTTTATCAGTATTGGAATTTGTACAGATTGTTAGCAAAACTGCCTGAAAAATCTATAAATCTGAACTTGCAAATGTGTGGAATATTGAATTGAGTGGGAACTTTGACCTTGAACTGTGGGAAAGTTGGAATAAAATGCTTAGATTACTAAACGGCCAATATGTGCCTTTGTTTATGTGGTACAGCCTTACTTCATCTCTCATTGACTCACATTTTGCCAGTAACACTTAACATGACATTATATTTTTGTGTTTGTTTGTTTGTTTGTCTTTTTAACCCAGTAACTATAATTATTCTGACTCTCGTATGTTGCAAATGTCCTTGTTTTATATGTTTGGTTTCACTGTAGCTGGCCGGGGCACTCTTGACAGCCTGCTTTATCTATCTGCTCTATAAAGAAGAGGAAGAGGACTTTGGTGCATTGTAATTTGGCTCTAGAGCTTCTTGGTGCTGTAAATCAATTGGATAGACAAGGTTGGAAGGTGCTGTGGATATCTCACTGCATGGTTGTCCTTATTTGCATGCCTGCTCTGTACCACATACAAAATCTGCAATCTGCATGTATACGGAGTGTATGCAGCTTAGTTGATTTTTATATAATCTTTGTGCTGTTTAAAGCCCGCATGTGCATGGTTGTGGCTGTGTAATAAATGTTATAAGTGCCCTTAATGCATGTTATGGCAATGAAAAGTCATGGAAAATAAGGATGCCTATCTGATGAGTGGCTTAACTAATCAAAATCCAGACACTAATGTTCCTTTCTATAGTTTATGGGAAGCAGTGTGGCTGTTTTCACACCAGCTCCACATTTTAAAATGCATTTCAGAAAGTGGAAAACCCCAGTAAATAACTGGGCTTTAAGTTTTTTGTAAACCGAAAGAAATGCTGAGTCACACAGAAGAAAAACAGGACAAATGAGCATATAAACATCCATATATTGATTAATTTATAAGATTTAATTCTATTGCAGCCTGGAAGTGGGTGTTAAGAGGCTTCTGACATATTTAAATTTTTATTTTTTCAAATATGGTAAAAAGATAATCAGGCCAGCATACAGTCTCAAATGAAAGCAGTTCTTGCTCCTGTGGGCAATTTTTTCATGCTACACAGTTAGCTGAAGTCCCAATGCTTCTCTTCGGTACATAAGTCTTAGGAATTGTTTCGTCTGATGTTCCAATATATCCTTTGATTTGTACCCCTTTGTATGCTTGGGATCAGAAAAAAAATATTACCACTTAAAACCAGTTTTTTAAAAAGTAATTTTTGCTTATTTTTTGTTTAAATTCTCAGCATTTGAAACTTGATGACTTTTGAACACCAATTACCAACGTGTTTGTCTTTTAGGGCTTTAGACTCAAACATGGCATTTTTGTCCATATCCCTATACATCTATTCACATTGAATAGATCAATGACATGATATAGCATCTGTTCGTTTTGGTATTCAAACCATTTTTGTCATGATAGTTGATCATTCTGGCATTTTTGACTTTAAGGTTTGGATAACTCTGTTGCCCTGCTACAAGTACAATTAGAGATACTTTACCTCCAATTGTTAGAATGTGTTGCCTTTGGTATAAATTCATTTTCACAAACTTCAAAGTTGGTTCATAAGCTGCTGCAGTTTGATCAAAATGTTTTGACTTACTGAAATATTTCTGAGAAGCAACCAAATTGCAGCTATTTTTGCATGAATATCCACACGTTCCCACCCGCTTCAGCTTTATTATGTTTGTGTCTCCCAGCTTGTGCACACATGCTATTGTTGCGGTATTGGTTACTTTGGTTTCCCCCTCTCCATAGTAACCAGCTTCATACTTTCAAATAGCTTCCACCTCCATGCCCTTTAACCCTTCTCTGCTCCTCAGTCAAAAGCTTTCAAGTTTCCCTTAGTCTCCCATGGAGAGCATTTGACTTAATACTTGCTGTTTTCAGATCTGTGGGATGGTGTTCACCTGCTGCCTGCACAGGAGGATCAGGATGGATCCTTACTAAGCGCACAAGACCCCAACAAACCACCAGAAACATGCAGATGTAGGAAAGCCCGATGACACCTGACTTCCCGATCTGGATCTAGAATTCCAATCAGATCATATAAGTGAGGTTCACATACATTTACCGCCAAACAAATTAAACCATTGAATCTGGTGCACTATAGGAAGCAGATAGGTTTATTGGCTGACATGCATGGTTTAAAATGAGCTGAACTATTACTTTCTGTAACTATTGTCTTTAAGTTTTCTGCCTTCTGAACGCAGCATTTCCAGTTTTTGAGCTTGAAGAAGCATTTGAAAAGACAATGGAGTGGCTATGCTTTTCATTGTTTATGAAAAAATAAACATATTGTGCCTTTTTTAGGATTCTGCTCATAATTATGTGCCAGTGCCTTGAATCTTTATTAAAGAAACCATGACAACACACCGTGATAAACTAACAATAAATGCTATATTTATATTAGTGGTTATTTTAATGTTTCCAAAAAAAAAGCTAGAATACTAAACTGTACATTAGAATCAAAGTTAAGTTGTCAAAACTGCAGTGTTCTATTCCCTACATTTAGGGAATTAATTTCTTATATAGGCAACAATATTTTTGAATTTAGAGCTCCACCTAGTGGATGCAGCCATGCTTTCATGAAAGAAACACATTGATGCTAATCTGTGTTTGTTTTCTTTAATATGTTAATTTTTTTTTATTGTTCTGCACACCTTGGTCTAATTTTTCACATAAAAGTAGAATTATTAATTTAATTTCATCCCGTGTTGCCTTGTTGTTGCTGTGTATGCTCAGATATGAATAAAACATTTTAAATGAGATAAATGTGTACGTCATCATTGTTACTGTTCTTGTTAAAAATGTGTCATTCGAACTGATTAAAAGAATTAGCTGCTGCCAATTCTGATCAGAAGCTTAAAGGTTAAAATTTTTCTTTAAAAAAAGGTTTAACATCACTGCTGGTTCAAAGATGATATATGTTCAGCTATCAGTTAATTAGTGGGAAAAAGAATTAGAACAATAATGCAAATAATGGTTTATTCATCATTTTTATTTTAGAAGGCTGCACAGGTCCTATGTTTCCCAGTTTCTTGTCCAATGAATATTTTACCTTCGTTATAAGCACTAGAGGGCGACAAAGACTTACATTTGCATTAGCTGAAAAAAGGTTTTCTCTAAAAAAATAAATAAAATAAAAATAAAAAAAAGCTAGATATCCTTAAATCTGCCTGATTGACCCATACTGCATGCATATTTGCAGCTGTTTGCTCATCTCTGACTGATTTGCAACCTTTTACACCCACCATCAACATGGGGGCAGTTCAGCTCATTTAGTGTGGGTCATTCAACCTTCCAGGAAGCACAGTCGTGTTTTGAAAAGTGATGTTGATTGTATAAATTTCAGATGAGGTTGATATTGTCTTAAAACTTGGTGTGAGGCATCAGAGATCATGAGTGTTTGCTCCTCACATCTTAGTGTTTTGTCCTCGACAGTGCTGTAGTAAATCTGTAAATTCATTCTTTTGGCAATTTTCTAGGTGGAGGAAGAATCTAAATCTCTTTTTTTCCCCATCTATGCAAAAGAAAAAGTGCCTCTATAATGTATCGGTTATATTAAAAGTAGAAAGAAACTTTGACCGACCAGCACTGCTTTTGAAATCTGTGTGCACGTTTTTGGCTGAAGTGAGGAACGCTGTTAGTGTGCTGACAATAAATTCTTAGGATAAGATTTTGTGTTGGATAATTTTTACTCTGTAACTTTTGTCTAGCAACTATGCACAGTAAAGTGCTTGTATTCATTTCTAAAGTTTTTAGAGTTGATGAAATCAAGGCAACGTAAGCTAGATACCTTTGCACCGTTTGCTCTATACTTTTACCTTTCGACCTACCTATTATTGCAACCTTTCCTTCCTTCCTCTTCCTCCCTGTTCCGGATATCTTCCACGATGCTTCATTTGTTCAGAGTCAACTGTCATTGTCACCCATTTTGCAAAAAATTGGCAAACTTATTGTAACAGAGCTTGGATCTCCAACATTTTTAGCTTCAGTCTGCCTAGAAAGCCCACTAGCCCGCTTTTGTTTTCGTCTTCTATAGGGTGACGGCTCTCGCTTCCTGCAAACGGAGTGCACATTTTGCGTCGGAGGCACTGACAAGATAGAAACACAGACAACTGAGAAGCTCTGTGCACTGGCAAGTGGTCTGTACCCTCTGCCAAGAAAGACCAGAGAGAGAATTGGGAGCAGCTGGAGATTTCACCACTTCCCATGTAATGTAGGCCTCTTTGCATCAGAAGCATACACACA
Source organism: Fundulus heteroclitus (assembly GCF_011125445.2). NCBI lineage: Eukaryota > Metazoa > Chordata > Actinopteri > Cyprinodontiformes > Fundulidae > Fundulus > Fundulus heteroclitus. The sequence continues at coordinate 14,358,902 of NC_046377.1, forward strand.
GCATACACTCCCTGTTCTCAACACATTAGTGCTGCAGGCAGATAATTTACTGGGAGAGCTAAAGAAGTTGCTCAAGGACACCTTGTTCTATAGTTTTCTATAGTTTTGACTGTGTTTGTCTTGGCTCAGATAAAACGTCAACAAGGCGTCCCTTTACATGGCAGCCTGTTGTTGCACCGTTGAGTTATGAGGCTTTCTCAGTTGCATTTAAAAACATTCTTCAGTCCTCGGTACCTGCACCTGTATTCAATATGTGCTGAGGTACTCACGGCTTCAGTCGTGATGATTGATTGTTGGGGCGCCTGTAGCGTAATACATGGAGAAAGAACTTCTGTAACACATTTTCTGTTCAAAGTAGGAAGCGTTAGCGTCTGGGGCTTTGCTTCATATCACTTGATTAATAGCGTGGTCGTCGTTCTGGTTTGCATGTCTGCAGCAATGGAAACTATGGTTACGTCACTGCCCCAAACCGCATGTACGTAAATATTCAGAAAGTGTTTACCTATTAAATGGTTAAAAAGCAATTTGACATTCAAGCAGAAACACAGATGAGCACTTCTGGAAAATTAGTCCTAATTTCCATGTATGTACATGGAAATACTGTCACATTAACTGCTTGTCCTGCAGGAATTGTATTTAACCCCTTGTCCCTCATAGGATCTCTGACGTCCGAAACGCTTTATTATGAAATCTAGAAAACGCAAAGTCCACTTCAGACTAGACCAAATTCATCTCCGTGTTAAATTTCGTCTCACTTCTCAGCGAGTTTGCATCTGGCCTGCATGCATTAGCTCTGGCCACAAATGCATTTGAGAGATCTCTGCAGGCATCAAAAGGGATATGAAGGAATTGGCGCGTTCATATAAGCTCAGTACTGTGAAGAGTAAAAAACAATGTAAACCATGAGATCAATAGAGTTTGAAACCTAACAGCTGTCCTTTATTGAGAAAAAAGTTGTTAGGGATCTTTGTCTTTTCGGAACATGCAGTACCCTGAAAAAAGTTGCAATTGTCTATTTGAGGTTGGTCCATCCTGGCCGACAGCGATGTTGCCTCTCAGCATGATGGGGGTATCAACATGCTGTACTGTTGATACATTGTTCTGATTTCTGAAAGCCTCACACTATCCTTATTTTATCTAAGCAGAAAACTGTGCTGAAGTCAACTGACAGCCGCAAATTTGGCTCTGGACAGTGTCGCTGCTGTTCCAGCAGTTTCCACTTATGGCAGCCTTGGGCTGTGGCGCTTCCCGCGGCGCTCCTGATAATCCTACCGCCACTAATCAACAGTCAACACATTAGGATAGCAGGAGAAACAATGGCACAAAACAAAAAGCCGCAAAGAGGAGTCCACAACATTCTCAAACGCAAAGAAAGCATGACTCCCCAAGTAATCAAGGCTTTCTTCCCGCAGAGGCGCATTTGATTCGCCTGAATCCCAGAGTTTTATTGGGACGTTTAAATGCGAGTTAGTGATTTAGAATGCGAGCCTACCCCAAAATACCACAGTGTTTCTAGCATATTCCCCCAGCTCCCACACTGTTGAGAGAGTTGTGGTCTTCTAGAATATGCATGTGTACGTTTCCCTGCGTGTGGGAGAGTTTGTGTCCATGGGAGAGTGGGTTCAGACGCAAACAAACTTCCCCGAGTGTTTCAAGACGAACCTTCTGTCTTGTAATGATGATGATGATGAGCGGCATATTGATGAAGGCGTTGAGCGATGCCAGCCAGCTGCCGGGGCGGCCATGAGGTTTTCGCAGCTTAACTGTGACGCGTTGAACCGCCAGAACACATACCCTGGTGGTGTCTGGTGAACCGGTGGTTTAACAGGGATCTGTTTGAGAAGGCATCAAAAGAAGTTGTTTCGTTATCCTGTTTGTGTCAACCTTTTTTTTTTTTTGAAAAAGGCAATATAATTAGCCGTTATACACATTGTAGGCCTGTGCTTCAAAGTGTTTGTGTGACCCACATTCTTTGTGCAACATAGATCGCTGTGAATTGCGGTTTGCTTACTTAGGAAGTAGTGGTTTGTTTCCCAGCGATGGTCATAGAGAAGTGTGGGATCGTAAATGGATCTAGAAGTGATGGCTCCTCTTGCTTATGTGTGGTAAGTGAGTCTATAAAAGCTGAGGAATGCCATGCTTTGAATCTGAAATGGGAGGCTGGATTTCTATCAGCCTTATTGCCTTTTATACTGATTATTTCTGTATGATTTCATTCTTTTTTTTAACCATCACAGTTTAAAAAGTGTGCATAAGTATGGAATCTAAGTTTCCATGTCAAGAAACATTATGGAAAAATAAATATTTTTTTTCCCCACAGACTTTATTTTTCTGTTTTATCCTATAAATGTTACATCCATTCAACCATCGTTTTGCTGTCCATCGGTATGTCACGCGATTCTATTCATCCAATGTTCATCCATTAGTTCATCCATCCGCCCATTGATGGATTCACCCATTCATTTGTCTGTCCGTGTATTTATTTTTTTTTTTTTTGTATTATAAGACTAAATTTATACTGAAGGACTAAATTTATACATAATAGTTTTTTTGTGTTCTTTATTTTTTGTTGAATTTAAAGGACAGATCATTTTTAAAATTTAAGCCTGGAAAAAGTGTTTCGGAATCTTTTCAAAACAATGTGTAGGTTTAAAACTCTGCTGTAAGTCATTGGTTTCACAGGTGAAAATAAGAGCTTTACTTCAAGTTTTGCAATGTTCTGATTGAAAAGGAGCCACTAAAAGCATTCATTTGCAAAGTACAGAAAGGCAAATCTGTATTTAAGGATGTCTGCATCCTGTGCTCGCTGTGTGCAGTTCTTGTGTGCTTACTGCACAGCTGTTGCACATGTGTGCTTTGTTTACCAGACGTCCTGATGATACCAGCTCTATCTACCTTTCCGGGCAGCGAGAAACAAAACTGACAGTTTTCCAGCAATGTAGAAATTTGATGTGAGTTTAAACAATATCTGTAATCTGGGAATAATAAGACTTTTGTAAACAAATCTGCCCGTTAACCCATGTTTGTTTATGCTCTGAAGATGAATAGGGAAGGAGGAAGCGGTTATGATATTTGGAGGGAGAATGTATTTATCATACGCAAAAAGGGGGGGAAAAAATGAGGGGGCAAAGGAACCAGATAGCGTGAGAAGAAACTCTGCTTCTTCCTGTGGAATTGTTGGTATTGGTGAGAGCAGGGGAGCAACCTTGACTTGGTCAGTGAAGATATTTGAGCTGTGTTGAGTAATTCCATTTTGGGAAGTAAACTCAAAAACACAAGGCACTCCAGTTTTTTTAAAGAGATAAGTTAAAATGCCTAAGATCTCACACTGCCTTGAACTTTTCCACGTTTTGTCATGTGATAATCAAAAAGTTCATAGTATATATTTAGGACTTTTTTTGTGATAGACCACTACAAAATAGTACATAACTGTGAGGTAGAATAGTTTTAAAATGTAAATAAGGGTGGCATACATGTACCATATTTTTCGGTCGGGAGGACAAAGTAGTGGACTACATTGCCCTGTTTCTAACATAAGGCTGAAATTAACTTTTATATTTAATTAACTTACTTGGTTTATTGTTGGTAGGGTGTACTGTGCACATACTTTGAGCTTGGTGGACTCCGCACTGACTCTCCGCGGACGTTTTACCCTTCAAAGCCGAGCGTACTGTAGCCTACATTTGCAAATTCCTCCAATTCCCACACTTTTTACCATTGGGACACAGCGGCGGAACGGATGGTAAAACATGTGATTAGCTAGCTGAGCACCTAGAGCCGTTTTTTTTCAAGCAGGCTCCCACCGCACACCTATCAGTGAGACCAGAGAGGGGCTGTGATGCCGCGCGTCTTTGCGACTGCCTGCTTGTAGCAGCTCTGTGTATCAAGCTCAGTGTCACATATGAAACAGTTCAATGTGAAGATGTCCTGCCACCGAGAAGTTTATAGTGTGACACCATTTATAAGGTCGTAAAAATTGAGCTATGCACTTACTTGTACTCGCGGACCTCCTTGGAGTGAACTACACCCCAGTATGTGAGGTCCTTTACATGAATGCACTTCTAGTTTTGACATTACAGTCAGGCAGTGTTGTAGACCAAAACAGCTGAAGCTCTCACATACCGGAAGAACAATGTCTTCATCTTCCTTCCATATACCCTTTCAACTCTTGCTATACTCAATAGAATGTATGTGAAGCCTTTAACTGGGCCATTCTGACATATGTTGGCATTTCTCACGTTTTGTTGCTTCACAATCTGGAATGAAAATGGCTTGTTTCAGAGTTGGCAACATTTTGTATACAGAACATGACAACTTTGAAGATGTGGTCATTTATCTGTGAAGCAAACAACTACTAGGACAAAATAACTAAAAGCTTCAGCGTGCATAAGTGAACTTTTCGGGGGGCCTTCATAGCTAAGGTGGTGGATACACATGCTATATTTAATCCTACATTTTTGTAAACTATTTTATATGTATTCTGGATTTTATGTCTCTTAAACGTTTCTGTGCAGAGCAATCCCGTAAAATAGGATTCAAAGCATTGGAATTGCTGTTTGGAATGTAACAACAAATTAGGTAAAAAGCCAAGGGGTTGAATACTATATATGCCTTGATCCTATGCACTCCATTTTAGATCTGGCTGATTGTTTAGCGTATAAAGTCTTTTACAGCCTCCAACAGAGTATCTTTTGTTTTGCTCCATGTATGCTACCATCAACTCTGTCACCTCAAAAGAAAAGCATCCCCAGAGCACGATACTGGCACCACCGTGTTTCACAGTAGGGATGATGTTTTCCGCCGCATGTAGCATTTTGTGTGCAAGCCAAAAAAAAAAAAAAAAAAAGTCAGGTCCTTGTTGGGAAAAGAATATCGTATTTCTACCCATTTGGCAGCAGAACTCTCTTTGGACTTTATAAAACACACTGGATCAACCCCAACAGATGACATAGCTCCTGAGTATCATCACTGACACTTCACCCCGGTCCTAGAGTAACTGTGTCTTAAAGTACTGACTCCAGCTACATCCATGTCTTGTAAAAATGTTTCATTGGCTTTGCTTCACAATCCTCTCAGGGCTTTTATTCCTGCTGTTTGCTCACCCTGTTCTCTCATGCTCCTTCCACTCAGCTCATGAACAGCCTGGAGTACAAAACTCTTTGACCAATCAGCTTCTTAAACAAATATCTTTCTTGCCTTTCCTCTTCTTGTTAGTAATGTCTGATGGACAACTGACAATTCCCCATTTGTGTTTTTCCTTTAAGTGCATCTGTTTTTTTGCACATCTGCTCAAAAAAAAACAAAAAAAAAAAACAAGCGACTACAACAGATGTTCACAATGAGCCAGGTTCAACCTTATAAGTCCTCCTGTGAAGTTAGTCTCTCTTGCACAATATAAGGGATTGCTACAAACCTAACGGCTAGATGCACTCAACAGATCAAGATTTCTGCAGTTGCTACATGCTTACTTGGATTCCTACATAGGCAATGGCTTAATTCATTTAACTAGGCTTCCTTAGATAGAAAACATGTCATCAGTTGGCAACACAAGTCAAGTTTTACCACATTGCTAACATACATTAAAAGTTGAATTTATGAAATTGCATTTGAACCGGTCTAGAAGACGATCTATTTGATTATATACTTTTGTATTTTATTATGTTTGTTTTGTACAGTACCAGTTTATTGGCACTATATAAATAAAAGGATTTCGATTACATTCCCCATGGTCTTATAGCCTCGTGAGACCATCCTGATCTCGCAAGCTTTCAAGGTTTCACTCGCAGATCAGTCTGGCTACTCTCCGTTAAAGAAAATTTGGAGCCGTTCACCAAACGAACGTCCAATCAGCGTTGGCTTTGAGGCGGGTTGAGGTGTGACGCAACGGGAAGCGCGACAGTTCAGTCTAAAGAACATGGCGGCTTCAGCCGATGAAACTAGCGTTAGCGTGGCTATCGAGCAAGTTTTATCGGAATTACAGAGTATTTCTTTGCTGAGCTAACGAGCCTTTACCTGCAGCAGCAAGAGTAGCTTGGCTTGTGGTTGTGTTTTCGTCGTCGCTCGTAACAGAGCGACGAGGAATCTGATTGGTTTATTTGGCCCGTCTATCACCAACATAGGCCAATCAGCTAACCAGTATTTTCGCCCCTTCCCAAAATTACTTCAACGGAAGGTTTCCAGATGGATATGCGGAGCAAATCTATCTGGCGGAGTCAGGTAAATGGTCTTATAACACATGTAGCATGTCCAAAAACTGTCTAACAAAAATAATTTTCTACTGGTTTCATGTGATATGTATATTTTAAAAAGTTAGAGCTTTTAAATAGCTGTAAGTCATCCTAATCAAAATAAACAAAGAAATTAAATATATTTGTGTGTGTGTGTGTTGTGAATCTGCATAATCTGACTTTATTGATGAAATTACTGGTGAGAATTTACATTTTAATGAAACACAATTTAGTTAAATGCATTTTTATTAGAAAGCTCCATGAATTATTTCTGGAGAAGGCCCTAAGCAGACAGAATTGTGATGCAAGTTATGCAGATGACTTTAATAACCTGGCAATGCCAATTTTTTATCAATGCATAATTTTCTATGATGAAATTTGTTTCTCAATTCTGTTTGTCTTTATTGTGCTGTAAGTACGAGTCTCCTCCCTGCAGTCAGAGGTGGCACGTTCTAAAATATAATTTATACTTTAAAGCACAAAGTGTTTTTGGATTTTGGCTGAAATAATTGAATGTCATGCAGCTTTTACTTTATTTTTGATTTTTTTTTTTTTTTAGCAAACAGTACTTTAACAGATTCTGAGTATTTCATCTTTCCCACATTCCACCAGGTTGCCAGCATCTCCAAAGGATAAATAGCCCTGACAGTTCAGGCATCTGTGAGCTTTTCCCACATATTCTCAAACCTTTTTGTGCTTATACAGACATTTGTGTAGTTTTACTACAGTCCTGTTACACATAAATGATAAGAAACATAGAAGCTGGACCTTAAGTAGCCCTGTCCTGCATCTTTTAGACGTCTCTGTTTCAGCTCAGCTGATTGAAATGGCCTCCTCTGCGTGCCATCAAGTGCTGCGGAAGCCTCTTAATCATCCATTCATTTAAGGCAGGTGTGTAGCAGAAAGGAGACACCGTAAACATGCTGGGCAGGAGTCCCTGAGGACCAGGGATGCTGTAGCCCATAAATGACTTAACTCGGCACATAGTTCAGTCATGATATGGTGGACTATCGCATTTTGCACCTGCAAAAAGTAATATCTAAATGGACATCTTTTCTATTGCTATCCTCTTGAAGTATTTCACTTTTTTTTCCCCCCACCCCTTGCCAGTGATTGATTTTGGACACTTGCGTATCTACTGTGCAGGTCTAGCAACATAAACACCGTATGCTGTTTCATGTTAGCGCGCCGTTTCATGATACTGTTTATGCATACATCTCTCGAAGCGTCAGCCTCAATTTCCTCTGCCGCAGACGAGAGGTGCGTGTGAGGCTTAAGGTGCGCAGCTGTGGAAGCATCAGAGTCATTGCGTCTGGGAATTCTTTAAACATTGGCTCAGATGAAACGCGTCTCAATAAATCACGATTTATCCTCTGAACATGATTTTGGATGTTGTACCGGTAGGTCCGGGTGTCTGATTTGTCCCATCTGTGGAACATATTTGCAAATATAATGATTACAAGATGAGGCGATTTCTAAACAGGGCGAGCATCTGTTTCGGGGTGTTCTGTGCGGCGTTATTTAGCAAAAGAGGAAAAGACAGTGTGAGGAAATTTTGCAGGGTGTATAATTCATTGACATTTAAAGTATTAAAAAAAAAAAGCTCTGAAGAGTCAACAACTTGTAAAGAAAACTTCTAAAATACATACCTAACACATATGTGTCTCAAGTATGTAAAATGTGCCTAGAACAAAGATAATCCTGTATCAAATGGAAAAAAAAATTTTTAAACAGGAAGAAAATCACCTTGACTGTAAACTTAGAATGTTATGCGTTCCCTAAGTCTATTACACATGGCGTTAGAGGAGAAGCACCATTTCCACATGTTGAAAGAATCTTATTTCTTCAGGCTCAAGAAACCCAACATGTGGAACTATTCAGCACACTTAATCCGCCTTACAAAAACGGGTTTACACACGGGCAGTCGACCATGCTTAAATAAAAAAAAAAGATAAATTGGTCGCTTGAAAAACAATATTAGGTGAAAATGGAAACTGGCATTTCAAAATATTGGTGATTATGAAAAAGTCAAATAACAAATAGCCTATAGTTACAGAGGAGAAGCTGTCATTGGCTGGAAAAGATCAAACTCAACAAGAACCTACACACTCCACAAGCAATAATCTCCTTTTATACTCTTATAAAGATGGTTTTAATTATTCTTCCAGTTCAAATGGACACTATAATCCAGCGTAATAATAGAAATTGCTTTATCAGAAATAAGCTAATGTAATCTTTCCAGTGGACTGTAGGGAATGCAAAGCAAACCAGACAGCCCCACCCTCCTCCATTTTTGATCAAACAAGCTGACAATTCAGAGCGTTATCTAGAAAATGACCCACTCTAGTTGCTAAAACATATGACATTTCCCAGCATGCTCCTATCCACATTCACATTTTAAAAATGTCAAATGTTTTAGCAACTGAAGTGGGAGGAATTTCTAAAACTCCTGACAAACTTTTGCACCATATACTGATTTTAGGTATATCACCTTTCTATGCGTCAGATACTGTAGCGTCCGTAATCTAATCTCCAATTAACCGGGTCAGCCATGGACATGTCTTAAAAGAAATAGCGACACGACCTTCCAGTCAGACATGTCATATACACCACATAAACTTAGAATTACTACTGTGAATTTACTGCTTAAATGTTTCAGACTCAAAAATAATTTGACTTCATTTCATACCGCACTATGTACTCCACTGATAAAGATTCATCGTTCCAAATGCTTCGAGTAAACATGAGTGCAGCAGATTCTGCATCTTCTCCAACTGCTTCAACTAGTAAATATTTTACCACTTTAGGGGCGTTTGTATGCAGCTCATTGATACTGAAAGTAGCTGACTTGGAGGCACTGACTAACAACTTCCTCACTAGAGGGTTTTAATGTCAGAGCGACCAGTTAGCACTTAGTTTAGTGACCTCGCTGATTGGGAAAAAGATTAGGTGTTTTTTTTTTTTTTTTTTTTTCCCCTTCTGACAATGGCTGCATTATATTATTAAAGCCTGTAACCGCATGGCAATTTACTGTTGAATATTAATATCAATTCCGCTTACCGCACAGTTTCATCGCTCTTTTGTCTTTTCGATCATCACAATGTCCCCACCCCTCTGTGTGAGCTTTAGCACCTCTCCTCTTATTATATGCATGAAATGTTTGCATCAAGGGCCGTGAAGCCCTCCAAATGGCCCAATCCATTACTGCTATACAAAGTGTGACGACATGGCGCCTAAAACATAACATCCTACAAAACATTGCATGCCGACTGTTTTGGAGACTGCCATATTTGACACTTTAAAACTGCGGTGATGATTGGGATTCAACATATTGTGCAACTCTGATTGTCACCAGCCAGTGAGGATTAAGCTGAATATGATCTAATTTGTTATTTTCAGAATTGTTTTTCTTTTTTCTGCATCTCTTCATGAGCAACAGATGAAGAATTCCAGACAGGGTATTAGAGGATTTCTGGAATAATCCACTGTATGACAAAATAATGTTTTTTATGGCGTTACATCCACATACATATTGTTTTTTACAACGCTTCACAAATATAACTATTTAATCTATAACCTAATTTATGCACTGTCTAACTTCTGAGACGCTTTAAAGCTTAAGCTTTCTAAGTTGACTCCAGTTTTTAATCTTCCCCTTTCCGGACGCTAAAAATTGTAATCTACATGAGCGCAAGATTTATTTGTGGCAGATTGAACTCTGATTGTGGTTTGGTGTCCAGACAGTACAGCAGACACTGGTAAGCCATTTCCAGCGGAGCAAGAGAAGTTTCACCAGTACTTTTACCACAAGTGTGTGTGTTTCTATGCAAGGGAGAAACTCTGGATGACTCCAGCACCCAATTGTTCCCTCATCCTATTTCCTCCATTAGAAAAAAAGATTCATGCAGCACAGAACTGGGACACACATGCCTCACATTACGTCTGTCGTCTTCCTTGTTTTTCAAATTGATCCATGTGGCTTTTATCTTTGTGTGCTTTATCGGCCTACATGTGTTTGCATGTGGGATCTGCCCAACGAGAGAGCCATACTTCCCTCTCTAGAACTTATACTTAAGTGTTGGCTTCGGTCTTGAGAGAACATTAAAGTAGCAGATGATGTGATTCTTTGTTTATCCACCAGATGGACTCGCTGATCTAAATGGCCATCTTGGCACCAAGCAGGCAGGCGTGCATCAGTTTCGACTTTCTTTCTCTGGAAAAAAGTGGAACCTTAACTTGATCAGAGGCAAAGCGGTGAAACCAAATTGCACTTCAAGATTGCATGCTTTATAAAAAAGAAAAAAAAAATGGCTCACTGAATTATTTTTAGCATTCACTTAGCTTTCATTGTTCTCCTTTATGTTGCTGAAATAACAGCGTGTAAAAACTAAAACAGTCAAGTGTTTCTGGAGCGAAAATGTTTTTTTATAGTCCGCTTTCCTTTTTTTTTTTTTTTTTTTTATCCTCCCCCTACAAACCGAAACAGATGAAGGGGGCAAGTTCACATGGGCTATAAAACAATCACCATGGAGACCAGAATTTAAGCGCGCCCGTGCCGTTTTTGTGCCGTGAGCACACCGGCGCGCGGGCTCTCGTGTGTGTGATGTTTTACAAAAGCCGGCCTGATGTCTATTACAGAAGTGTCCCTCTGTATGAGGACGAACATGCCTCCATTTGCTGAGCTAAATCATCCGTGCCCGTCTTCAGCCAACTGGCGCTGTATGACTATGATGAGAGCCGGGGTAGGTGTTAGTGACCGTCACACATGCGTGGAATCAGCATCTGAAGGTCTGGATTGTGTTTATAAATAGGAACCAGCAGGAAAATGCTGCAATAAATCAACTCTTTGGCCCCTCTCTGAGCCTGAGCATGCTTTTTTTTTTTCTTGTAGCACAAAAATATCTGATACACTTAGAGAATCCTTTTCTTAAGGACAAGAGGAAGAAAAAGGAGAGAGAGAGAGAGAGAGAGATAGCATCTGCCAGACACTTACTGACACGTTTCCATTTAAATTTTAAATTGCGTGCCTCTCGAGACAAAGTGTGTTGCCGCCCACCGCAGATTTCTGCCAGTGCTCATTATGCAATCCTAAGCTTTGATAATTCCTCCGGTCCACCGTTTAATTAGAAACACATGGCCCAGAGATCGCAGAGGAGTACAGGGCTCCCAATGTCTACACAGCCTGCGTATACAGCTATGAGTAATTGTTTCTCCCTCGGTTGTGTCGAGCCATTTTTTAACCTGCTGACAGCCAGCGAGCTGGAGGAGGTGAGGATTATAAGGAGGGCAGGATAAAGGAGAGAAAATGATAATAAGTCCATATCAAAGTTATTATTATTATTACAGTCTTTGTCATTTAGCAAGGAGAGGAGCAGGTTTGTTCCCCCTTATTTCTGTTCCTGTTCTTTCTTTGCACTCGACCAAGAGTTTTTAAAGGAGAGGGATGTCCCAGGTGAGCTTGGAGACCAGTAGAGGCTGACATCATGACAGGACACTTCATCAAAGTCTTTGGAGATTGTTTGGATACCTGCCCGGGCTTAGAAAGAACTGTTATTGCCTCTCCTAAATTCAGCCGGGCAGTGCAGGAGGAGTTCTGAAGGGACGAAATGCGCACGTGAGAGGAAGTCAAGAGTTCTGGTTTTCTTCATGCTGGACTAGTGCAGGAATTCAGGGTAACACCTAATCTGTTATCAAAAGTCCCTCTTTATAGTTTTATTGATATATGTGGGGATATATTATTACTTTTCATCCAAAGTGATTCTATATTGTTTCTGTGTTCTTAAGGTAGGGATGAAGTGGGACAAGTTTTAATTGATCCTGTAGAGGTTAGTAACACACTGTTTTGGTTGGTTTTATCGAATAGTTGTATGAAAAATCGAAAAGTTACAACTGCTAATACATTAGTGAGAAAATGATTACCCAAATGGGCCCAGTCAAGAGACATAAAATGTCAATAAATCTTCACTGTGCGACAAGTGATGGGATAAGGCTGCGTGCAAGCCCTAAATAACAGCCAAATATAAGTGAAGGAAAGCCAACAAAGAGTGGCGTCTTGGGGCCACCGAGTCTATATCAACAATTTAATGTGAAAAGATGTGCTACCCTTAAGAAGGGCACATGTTCAAGGTAGCCTAAACAGATGCAAGATGTGCAAAATAAATTCTTATAAGAACATGCATACTTTATCTTTCTTCATTTGAGCTATGTTGTGATTGTTGGACTTGCATTATTGTGTGTTATTGAGTTTAAAATAAAGTTTAGTTATTATGTTTATTTTATACTGTAAATGAAAAAAACGTTCCTATATGCGGAATACGTATATATTTTTTATTTTATTAAAAGGATCATGTGAGTTTATCATTGTCATCCATCTGCATTAAATCAATTGTCCCACCAAAAAAAGAGTAAATGCCAGATGGAGGTACACATTTTTATATCCATAGTAATGTATGCTTCTCATAATGCATCTAATGCAGAATATAAGGGTTAACATAAGTTAATCGATCATTTTTAAATTATACAGGAGAGTTGTTGAATAAAGATAAATTCTGTACACCTTAAAAGTGCAGAAAACCCTATAAGTTAAAGTGGCTTTACTTTGTTTTTTACCATGACTGAATTGACATATTTCTATGGAGCTCCCAAAGGGACATTGAAAGGAAATAAAAAAAGTTACTTTCTCGTGTGCACCAGAAAGTTTATTTTTATTCTCTTCAGTGTCCCTTTAGGGTCTTAGTATATTCCACCTTTAACCTTATCGCTATTTTTTTGGGTAATGAAGTGCTACTGGTTGTGTTATATGCTCAATCAGCAAATAAACCATTTGGGACCTACTTTGAGGGTGATAGTTAAAATAAATTTAAGAAATGAAGGTTTGACATATGCGGATACTGGTATATTTTTGTGACAACTGGGAAGGACACACTTCTATTGAAAAGAAGTTGTAGTTTTTTTTATCTTTTCCTTGTTTGTTTTTATTTTTAATTTTTTTTAATAATAAATCTATTGGTTGCTGTCGATTAAAAAATGGATATATGGTATAAACATGAGTTAAACATTGCAAATTCTGTGTCCAAAAGTTGTCAGTCGGTAATTACTAAGTGATTTTTCTTGGAAATTGCTTGTTGCAGTAAAGTCCAAAAATACTTTGACTAAGTTCTGTTAAAGGACCACCCACAATCGAAGAGTGACGTCACACTAGCTGCATCTATGCTCTGTATAATCAGTTAATTTTTCTGTGTCGTGTTAAGCAGGGAATGCATATGTTCAAGCATATGTCTGTGTGTTGTGGCTCCTAAAGTCAGCGGACTTTGCTTCACAATCCTCTCAGGGCTCCACTGTAGCCTTTGCACCTTCTGACCACACTTTTTCCCTTCACTCAACTTTCTATACAACACTCTGTAAGCACACATTCCTTTAGCCGTAACCCTTTTGTGGCTCACCCTCCTTGTGAAGTTGTCAGTGCCTGTCTGGTGGACAACTGTCGACTTTGCAGCCTTCCCCGTGGTTGTATAGACCATAGCATAACATTTCTGTATTGGATGTCACTGGTTATCATGCGGGACAGGAGGATTTATTGGCCGGGGCGTGTGCATATCTAGAAGTCATTCATCCACGAGTCTGACTTCGCCCCGCTGAGTTCCATCTCCAGTGTGTCAGATGTCCGTCATTCCTGGCTGGCGGGCGCTCCCCCGCTGGCCAGTGTGTGAGCCAGACTCAAATACCCACAGCTGTTCACAGCAGTTTGAGATGGAAAGATGGGGGGGGGGGGACAGTTTAGGGGGAGGGACGGTGGTTTGGAGGAACGGGTAGGGGGGTGGGGGGGGGGGTCTCGTGAACTTGGGATGTGTGTAAGCAGAGTAACTATTAGGCCGCTCTGGAAGGAATCCCAGCTCACATGACTCAAATTCTCCTCAGTAAGTGTTTGGCACCTTCTACTCGTGGGCTAATGATGTCACCGTTCTAGCTAAAAACTGGACTCCAGGCTAATGTCACAAAACTGGCGACGTCGTGAGCTCGAGCCGGTGACGGACAGCTTGGTGTGTTTATATGGCGCAGATGGTTGGGATGGGGAGAGCGAGGGAGGGAATTGGGGTGCTAGCATGGAAGGTGGCAAAGACACTTCTTATCAAGTGGTGCCACATGCGGACTCTGAAGTGCCATTGTGACGGGACATTTTTCTCCTTTTTATGTGATTCTGTCTCCCATTGTCTGTTTCCCCCCCCCTATTGATCTCCACCGCCTCATTCTTCTTAAAGTCATTAATTTCTCTGTGGCTTGTAGATTTTATGCTCACTCATGCTACCTCTTTGTGCCTTTCTCTTTGTCTTTCCACTTCGCTATCGTCTCTCTATCTTTTAATTTGGCAACGCGTTTGTGTCACTTTATCTACCTCCCTCATCAGCTCTTTCCCGCTCTGTCTTTTACAAATTCTAATTGGAAATCCTTTTTTTTTATCCTACTCTTTGTCTGCTGCTTCCTGGTGTGTTGTTTACCTCCTGCTTGCCTTTACTTAACCCATCCTTCCATCCCTTCCTATATTTATAAGGGATTGTCTTTTTCTCCTTTGTGTGCTCTGACAGGCCTCTTCCTCTCATTGATAATGATGGAAGTGTCAGCCTCTCTCCATTGCGCCACTGATATTTTTCCCACTGGAGACCCCACTGCTGCTGCAGCCGGCCTCTCCATCCCTGAAATGCACAGACAGCCCTCCTCTCTCGCTCCCTTCTTCCTCGTCCTCACTTTTCTGTTTCCATCAGCCTTGCCAAGCTTGGACAATTCAGCAGGGGAGCAGTTCAACAAGACTGGTTTGTTTTGGAGAGTGACTGGGCCCCCAGTTTCATAGAGATTAATGCTTACAAAGACTGGTATGACATTTATGCGGCGTGGCTAGGAGGAAAGGGAGAAGAAAGGGAAATGGCACGTTTTAATGGTGTTGGATCAAATGTGAACATGCTGTCGCTTCAGAGCAGGGAAGACAAAATAAGACTTTTCTTTTAGAGAAACGGAGAAATCCACGGTGCATAAAAACTAAAAAAATTAAATCTCAATTGACCTTTCCATTGGTTTTCAGAGCATTTTGTTAAACAATAACAGCCTTTTAAGTCTCGTACTCTAAGATAAAGGCACTGCCATTTATGGTCTCTTTCATCATTCACAGAATGGATTGTTGTCTTCATAAAACTGGAGAAACAATTGAAATCTTCAATTTAAGGAACAAGCCAACGCTGAAGGATGAGGGATACAACACACTTAATGCCTCGCTGTTGTAAACATAAAATGTCTGAATAGAAAATGCTTTTTGTTACCATTAATAAGCAGAGAAATGTTTTTGTTTTATCTCAGCCGAATTGTCCATATAAAAAAAAACATTTGACTACAGATGCAATCTGAGTATTTAAACTTTCCATCTCACCAATACATTTGTAGCAGTAGCTTAAAGAGACTTTTTAGACATAGTGTTATAAAAAAAAAAACAAAAAAAAACTGACTGACTCAAAGACTTTAAGCAGCATGTTGAATGATTTTGCAGTGACATTAACATGGTCTCGTTAAACGCTCTTAAATAAAACACAAACTAATTATGTGGAGAAGAGTGAGGCTTGCACAACTGCATGCCCCGCTAATAGAAAGTATTCTGGTAACACTGTGGTTTTGGGAAATGGGAAGGCTGAGGCTGCAACAATGCTGGTCCAAACTGGAGTAGAAATTGCACCATGTGCCCGAGAACTGCCAGGAAATTAGTTTTTTTTATTTGCATCTTTTTCCTCAAAGGTGGTCATTCCCCCTGTGGTGACAGGGCTCATCACTGAGCACTTTCAGATCCCTTTATGTGCTGGGTTAAGACTTCAACCTGCCATGCGACAGTTCTTATTAACAAATGACCATCCAAATGTTAATTTTATGATCTAAAGTTTGGGCTGTAGACTTTGCTTTCAGAACTTTCATCTTGCATGACCATTGCATTATGCATTGATGTCTGAGTTTGGAATTCCAGACTTAAAATGATCACTCTTCTGCAGCTTTTGCAGAAGAGTGAAAAAAAAAAAAAAACATTATTCTATATTTGGACATGGGAATGAAGATAACTGTTGTGAGCGTCAAGCCTAAACACAATTGAGAAGAAAAACTGTTAGTTATACTTTTCCTTTGACATTTAGTCAGCAGCTGTGCATTCATCTCTGAATGTTTTTCAAATGTCTAAGCTTCTTTTAGAATAAGCTATACTACCAGGAGCTCTCTTCCTCTTTCCCCCTGCACTCTAATCCACAAAACTTATAGTGCAACAGAGGCTTCTAGGGCTGAAGTTGTCAATACAGGGCCAAATTAGAATGGATCTGAGAAGAATTAGAACATGCACACTGCACTCATTCCGCACCAAGGTCCATCAGTCTTCACATCCGTGTGATCAATGGGGCTCGGAGAGTTCAGCCGAGCCGCTATCCATTCTCATTACTGACACCGCTATCCACCGCCGCTCGCTGCTTTCTGCTCATTGTCCGCCAAATGCTGAAAGAATACGTGTGTCAGACATCTGTCGGAGCAGATTTGCGGTGTCGTTGACGGGAGTTTAAAGTTGCCATGCTGCTCACAGCGGGCGGCCTCTGGCTCAACCCTGCAACAGACTCCACAGAGGACTCACAGTTGAAATTAAAATTTAAAGCACTTTCAGCGTTACTGAAAGTGGAAACCCTCGCATTGAGGCATAGTTGTGTTGGCTCTGTAATGTTGGACCTATTCTGAAATATAAATTTGTGGGTACACCTATTAAATCCAGCCGCTGATGTGTCTTCTTTCCAAACATGAGTGTTTACTTGTAGTTGATGTTGTTGATCGATGCCAAAAACCCTGCTGTGGTTCCTCTGTTAATTACGCCAACATAACCATGAATTAGGTGGTGTGTTAACATTTCAATCAAATTTGTCTAATCCTAAAACAAATATGGCGTGCATAATCAAATGTAAATACTTTAGAAAATGTGTACAAACATTAAATTAGGCTTAAGTTTAAAAAAGAGCAGTCTTCTGAATGATTGCTTAGAACACATTGGCTGGCAGTGTTAATGCGAGTTTATTATGTGGCCCTTTTAAAAAAATGTTTTTTTTTACAAAGTTCTTTAAAGTAAATTATATGAAACGAGGTGATGAAAGATTGGTAGAGAAAGAATGTTTAGGCATCTTCTGGTTTAATAGCATTGCATCTGTTTTCTGATCATCTATCTTGAATGTTCCTTGCCTTTGCGGTTGAAGCATAGTTCTTATGGTGTGTTTTATATAAAAATTAAGCAATAACTGCTGGAAAACTAAAGGAAACCGACTGAGCTTTAAAATTCATCTAAAACATCCTGTAGGCACTGACGTCTGTGGTCTCTCTCGCTTCCACTGTGAAGTCATGTGGAGTTGAGATTAACATCAAACCCTTTTAAAACCAAAAAAAAAAATAAAAAATCTACCACCGTCTTTGAGATTAAGGTTAAGGTAAGTGGAGGGAGCTGTGTCTCTCTTAAGAGATTGATGATTTCATGAACTCGTGTCACACACAGAGAAATACCAGAAGCTGCATCCATTTTAGGTAGGAAGTTAAAACAAAGATCAAAATTGTACGATGCTTTTTCGTGGAATAGGGTCTAAGTTTCCTTGTTGTTTGTCATGTTTTGTCATGTTGGTCACAAGCTTGAACTTGTTGCATGGGGATGTGATGTGTATTTTATAGATCAACAGAAACTGAAACATAGGCTACGTTCACACTGCAGGTCTTGATGCTCAATTCAGATTTTTTGCTGAAGTCGGATATTTTTTTTTTGAGGTGGCCGTTCATACTACTATTAAATACGACCGCCGTCACACTGCTGTCTGAACGGTTCAAGACTGCAAAGTGACACGCGTGTGCAGATAGCAGAAGGAGACGTGACACAGCACACTGAAAAAATAGAAACTGACCTGAAAACATTTAATAGAAAGGTGAAACATTGGCTGAAAGAAAATCAAAGATGTGGACATTGAGTCATTATGATTATGTTGGATGTGAGGTGTTGTTTTGTGTAATGTTGTTAGGATTGTGTAAAATGTTAATGGTTGTCTTTTATACTGTATTTTATATATGATTGTGCAATGTGAGCTTTAGGAAAATGTATTTTATAAAGGCCTGACTGGGGACTGGGGTTGCAAATTAGCCTATAGGCTAGAAACCTTTCATGCAACACATTTACACATTTTGTTATGGCTCTGCCTATTACAATTATGAATGTAATAATGTGCGCTGCATTGTCCCTGACAAATAAACTAATAAAAAAAAAAATAAAAAAAATAAAAAATAAAAAAAATAACAGAAGGAGACGTCACACAGCAGCACACTGTATGTGGAAGTAATGGTGAATGTAATTTTTAGATGTGTTCAATAAAGTTTTGTTAAAAACGTACCCCCCGGCATCTCTCCTTATTATTAGAAAGCTGCTGAGCAATGGGGGGCGAAAAGATCGGATTTGGGTCGCAATTCCCTGCAGTGTCAGCATAGCCATTGATTGTAAAATCAAAAGAAAATAATACATTTTACTCACATGGTCTTAGCAATACAAATCTGAAAGGTATGGTGTCCATTTGTAGGCAGCCATCTTTACTGTAACACTTTTTAGATATCTCCTAAATAACACAGCTATATGAGCAATAAATAAGAAATTTACTGTAAAATTTCTTATTTTACAGTAAATCCAGGTCATGATCAATCCAAGAAAACAAACCAACTGGACTTTTATTTTGAAGCTGAAGACGTTTCGCTTCCCATCCAAAGAAGCTTTCTCAATTCTTGCAATCTTTTTCAGGTAACTAACTGTGACTGCATGTCAATTATTGCTCAATAAAGCACTAATACTGTCCCTAAAAACATTTAGAAATGTAACAAATATTAAAACAAAATTTTAAATATGTTTCATCAGGACTCGTTACATAAAGAGGTGTGCTTTATTTATTACCAAAGTGCACACAGTAACTGGTTTTAATCATACTTTTGAATCATTTAATATAACTCTGCCCCTATGATATAGTGGCCGTAATAAGTCCTGTTTGCCACAAGCTGTTTAGGGAAACACAGCTATCAGCAAGAGTTTAATGGGTAGGAAATGCTTTGTTCATTGTATACCAAAACTGTTCTTTTTGGCCTCATTTCAAAACGCAATATTTGAAAGAAAACCAGCACTGAACATAACAGCATTAAGCTGTGGGACAGCTTTTCATTAAGGACAGTGAAGCTGGTCAGAGTTGATGGGAGGATGCTTTTAGCTGAATACAACCTAAAACTGGAACAAAATCTGTTGGTAGTTCAAAAAGTGAGACTCAAGTTGAGGTTCCTTTTCCAGCAGGTAAATGACTCCAAATGTCCAACCTGAGTCACGCCAGAACAGTTTAAATACAATAATTTTTTTTTTTATATCGAGTGAAACGGTCAAAGTCCAGAGCTAAATTCAAATAAGAATCTGTGGCAAAACTTGAAAATGGACATTCATATCCATCCATCCATCCATCCATCCATCCATCCATCCATCCATCCAGTCTGCCTAAACTTGAGCTTTTTTGTGAACATTAATATGAATTTAGTTTCTAGATGTGCACATTTGCAAAATACATACCCCAAAAGACTTGCAGCATGCAGCATCCGAAATAAAATATTGTAGTTTGTGGTTGGAATGAGAGAAAAAACTAAAAAGTTGTTTTGTGTGCGAATACCTTTTGCTAAGCGTTGTATGTCTAGGTGTGTTCAGATATCGTACACGGATCATACAAGAGAAGACAGCATTTCTACAGCGTTTGTTCATATAATAATGCTTCATAATCTCCCGCCTGTTGATTCTGAATAGAAGCTTGTCTCGTCATAACGCGATACATCTCGTCACGCCTTAATTGAGTTAGTGTGGCATTTTAAATACCCAAGCTTGTTTGTCTTGGTTGAGTTACAGATTATTATAATTATGTCTACTGAAAACCCCACTCGGCCTTTTACAAATAGCTCCATTGTGAGTCGGAAGCCGTTTGGAAGCAGAGGAGGGATCAGAGTAATGAGATTTAAAGAATAAATCATTTTTTCCATAAACACATCAGAGGGCTGTTGTCATGTTTGCAGTTAATTGTTTTACTGGGGAGAGGCAGTGCTTCCTGGGATAAGAAGCCTTTTATTGTACCGTGTTGTCTTAATTTTTACGCTTTTAAGCCACCAGAGACATTCTATTTGGGGTAAAAAATATTAGTATGACAGATGGCATAGTCCTTAGGGCTTTGTTGGGTAACTTAGTCATGCTGGAGGCTGTGGGAAATGCTCAACTCTGAGCTACATTTTCTCTGCAAAACTTTTCTGGGGTGAGGTTGTTCTGCGCACATGTATAAATTGACCTTTGAAGCACAGCTTTGCCTGTGATTCATATCTTTTCCACGTTGCACCTGTGAATAAGGCCAATCTCATTTTTCACCCAAGAGAAAGAGGAAGTGATGAAACAATACATCTGGCCACTTCTAGCAGAGCAAAGTATTAAGCCTGTAGGAAATATCCTACATGATATCCCTGTCTGTTTTCAAGTAAACAAGTTAAAGGAGAATTACAGAATTCCGTCTTTTGTTGATCCCACGTGTATGGTTATGAGTGAGAACCAACCCCGAATGGAACAACGAGGGCTGGAAGGCGACACAGATTTTTGATGAATGCCAAATGTTCACCGCTGGAAATGGGAGTAATTTCACAAGCACTGAGGGCGACATTAAAGCACAGCATGTCTTTGGTTTCAACCGTTGTTCATCAGGGAAGGGCTTGCGTTCGATTCATTCGTCCCCTCGTGTCGTTTCGTAGACGGAGCAGGTTACTGATGGCTGTGGCGTTGAAACAGCCTCGCATCATGGCTGACTGGTGCGACAGTAATGCAGACTGTAGCTGCTAATGGGGCCTCTGGGACTTTCCGCCGTACGCAACATCAATCAGGGTCCTTAACACACTCACTCAAATGGTCCTCCTCACTCACTCAACACACAGCAGATGTCTCCCTCTGATCCTCCAGCACACATAGAAGTAATGCCAAATGGATGCTAATGATGCTGTTCTGTGGGAGTGGCGAAAGAAAGGTGTCTTTGTGAACTAGTTGCTCTTTCGAGGGAAAAGTCATTGATTGTTACTTTTAATCAGAGCAATACTGGTGTCACGTCTTGGAACTATCATTCTTTATGTCAAGTAGAATATAAAGACCCGGTTAAGACTTAGCATTGCACAGTCTGTTATGGACAAGCTGCAGATTTTTCCTGTACATTTTATGTCTCACAACAATTTCAAAGTTTGCCCATTGACTGTGACTGTGAACGGCAAACTCCCAGTCGTCATCTAGTTGCCCATTCTTAATTAGTTTTAGGGCTTGTTTTTAGCTCGTTGACTTCTCATTACCTCCGACCAGCTTCTCTGTTCCTGCTGGAGAAAAAGCATTTTAACACAGAATACTGCGACCACCACCAGGTTTCACCATGATGATGGGATGTTTGAATGATGTGTGCTGTTAGTTACACATAGCTGTATTGGCTAAAAAGTTCAACTTATTATTTAAGTTTATTATTATAAACTGGAAAGAGAATCTTCTTTCACATTGCTGTTCTATCACAAAAGGGGCCTATTGTAGCTTTCTGTAAACTATGCCTTTTTTGCTGTTCTTTAATAAATTTTTGGACTGCACAATTAATTGTTGTCCTATCTACATAGTCTACCTAAACTTTTGATTTCTGCAGAGCTTCCAGCCTAGCCGTATATCTCTTGACCTTTTCTCTAAATAAAGCTCTCCATCATATATCAGAGATGGCGGAGGGGTGCAGATCATCTGTCATTACCCTATAACATAGAAAGTATTCCTGGATCAATGTGTGCTTATGTGCTTTTTTTGTCTCTTTAATTGTTGTGTCTCTGCTCTGTCTTCTCTAACCCTCAGACGGTTGAGGCAGATGACTGTTCAAACTGAGCCTGTTTCTGCTGGAGGTTTCACTTCCTGTTAAAGGGGAGTTTTCCTCTCCACTGTCGCTTCATGCATGCTCAGTATAGGGGATTGCTGCAAAGCCATCGACAATGCAGACAACTGTCCACTGTGGCTCTACGCTCTTTCATGAAGAATGCTGCTTCTCAAGACTTGATGCAGTCTCCTTGGTTTCCTTAGATAGAAAACATTTTGACCAATCTGTATGATTTGATTGAATTTGACTTTGCAATGTACCGTGAAATGTGTTGTGAATTGGCGCTATATACATAAAATTGAATTCCACCTCACAATCGTGTTTTACTTAGCGTTGGTCTGTTGCGTAAATCTTCATAAAACACATTCCAGTTTATAGTTGGAACATGTGAAAAAGTTCAAGAGGAATGGATCTATTGGGAAGGATCAGTATACACCAGAACATATTGACTTCACCTTTTATTTCAAGCAAAAATGTTGAACCTGTTTTTCTTGATCACATAAGAAGTGAAACCAATGCCCTTAACAGTCTGAAACATATATTTTACCGAAAGTGATGTTTCTCAGCTGCTACTTTTGGCAGTTCATTTTGTTTCCTACTGCGTTTCTGTATTTCCTGTAGATTAGCTGCATGATGTGAAAGTATTCAAAGAATGTGTAAATGTGACAAGAAAGACATAAGAAGCCAAGTGGAAAATGTTTTTCAATACTAGTACAGCAGGTTAAAATCTCCCACGGAGCCGGCTTTAATGTCATTTGTACAATAAAGAATAGTAGCAGGTTTTTTTTTTATTCACCAGTTAAAACTGATTATAGCGGCAATCAAGCTAATTTGTATATTGAAGTATCTCCTGAGTGATAGAAGCATCGTATGAGTGCCATGTATATTGCTCCAAATAACTCAGTGTGAATCAGATGCAAAGCATGCTCACACTCCTAAGTTAACATCACTGAGGACAACGCAGTCCTATGATTTATGTCTGATACCCTTTAAACTAACTGCATGATATGCAGTAGTGGTTCTAGACCAAATTTACCAGGGGGGCCAGGGTGGGGCCAGTGTTTTTTCACAGGGGCACACAACAAACGATTGGGGGGAAAAAAAAGCCTAAACAGGTCAACATTTCATCGTTTAATATATTAAGTAAGCCAAAGAACCAATTGTGGCTCTGGAACTGCAGGTTGCAGACCCCTGATCTTTTCTCAATACGGCGGGAGCTTAATGTGAAACAGCTAATTTTTTTAAATTATTGTTGTTTTTTATATTTATTTTTTAATTATTTTGTTATTTTATTTTTGGGTAAAACCATAAACGTAAGAAATACAACTGATCCAAATGACCAGTCAGTCACGGTATCTTTGTCAGCATTTATTATCCTAAGAAATTTAATATCATGTCTTTAGTACAGGGGCTCTGGCCCCTGTTGGCCCCTGTCTAGAACCGCCCCTGATGATATGGTTCTGCTGTCTGCTCGCTGCTCCACCTGACTTCTCTCAAGTCAGCCGGTGAATCAGCTGGGGGGGGGGGGGGGGATAGAAAGGGGAGTGGAAGGCTGTTTCCTTGATGGTGTGCTCTGATTGGAGAATATGAATACATGGAAAGACAACCTATGTAGAAAGATAAGCCGTTTTCTGATCTGACCATTTTTAACATTAACACGTTCTCATCAGTGCACAACAGACCATATTATACCCCCAAAACCTCAGAAAAATTATACTTCTTGTCATGGCCCCTTTAAGTAAAAACTGTGAAAACATAACCACTAATCATTTCAAACTGATATTCAAGCACTTTGACACAGCTCATGTTGCCTTTGCAACAGCTGTGAAGTATCTGGCTTCTTGGCATCTCTTGGTTTCTGTATGCTTAATGTTTGAATCTCAAGTTTTTAATTTCAGAAATTAAATCTGTACTGCAAAACCTATACCGGTTGCCTGACAGGTTGACATTGAACAGACTTTTTCTGAGAATGCGTGTGGAGGACAATAATCTCCCGGAAAAAAAAAAAAAAGTTTTAAATATGGATCTGTTAAACTGTTGAAATAAATTCAAAATATGACATGCTGATAAATCACAAAGCTATGAAGGGAGGAGAAGTTGTTATTCTGAAATAGTTGTAACTAACTCTGCAAATGTTATTTTTTTAAACAGTGTATCAATGGCCACACTTCAGTTGTTCATGGTGCTGTTAGATAAGAACTTATTTGTTGATAAGAGTGTATTTGTATTCTATGTCAGCATCCCTTCACCACCTGGGCAGTGCCTGAGGGCTCTATTTTATGTCCTTTCCTGTTATTACTGTATTTCATTAAAAACTATATGGAAGGAGCTATCATTGATATACATCACAGGACTGCGGCGTGCCACACAGGCACCATTGCTATGCTTTGCGTCAGGGCTACTGCAGAAGCAGGATCAGAAGTATCCAAAACTGGTTCTTTATAGAGACCAATAAACATTTATAAGTAGAATGCTAAATTGCTTTGACGGTTTGACTTAAATGTCATTGAAATCTAATAGACAAGAAATGTAATTTGCAAGAAATTCTAGGATAAATGAGCAAAGTACCATGAAAAGTATGTTGTTTAAAAAAACATTTTATCTAGTTAAATAAAGGTTAAACAAAATATTATAATGCAAGCATTTCAATGTTCATTTATTGTCATTTTAAAGGACTTCTGGACATTGTTTGAAATTAGTTCAGCTGCTACACTAGCATTTTCACTTAACGCCACCAGTGTTTGCCATACTTGCTCCGTTATGAACAAACTTTAAGACTTTAAGATAGTGATTGAAACCTTTAGCTCTTTATGCTTGGGTTACTGAAATGGCTTGTTAATAGGGGTAGTTCTCCGAAATTCAGCTGCTCATTTTGGTGCAAGAACTAAACTAAACTTAACATTACACCAATTTGATCTTTTTAGCATTGGCTACCTGCCTGTTCTAAATTATCTTTCAAAATGTCAATATTGCTATTAAGAGTCATTACTAGCACCACAGTATATTACAGCTCTCTCACTTACCAGAGATTTTGGAATCATCAAACCAGCTGCTCTTGCTGGTTCCTAGGCCCAGTCTAAAAATCAAAGTGGCCAGGGCCTTTTTTCAATGACTGCTGGAATAGCTTCTCAATTCAAACATGTTGTGTTTTTACAATTTGCCAGTATAGAACTTTGATGATGCTGAAAATGTTTAATGTGCTCTATAAATTAATTTAAAATCGGATAAATTATTAATTATAAAATCATTTAGTAATTAGTCATTAAGTTTGATATGTAGTGAATATTGCGGTAACGAATAGTTTAACAACATAGAAAATCACATGGCTGTCCACCTAATCTTTTCTCACCACTGCTTGCTTGCAGAACAGGATTGCTACAATGACAAGGACTCAAAGTAATTACTTGGACTTCCTTTGGTAGATAACTTTAAATTAATCCAGATGTCTTGGTCAATTCAATTTGACTATATTGTATTGTTATAAAGATGTTGGATAGCATGTAATTGAATCTGACTGTATGAATGCATTGTAATGAATTTAATGTATTTGAATTAATTTCCGATTAAATAGGATTCCATTTAATTTGCAAGTGAATTGAGATCTGAAGTGTTGTAATTTGGCTCTTTGGAAAGAAGGTGATCGAGCTGAACCAAATCCAGCCTTTGACTTGTTTTTTTTTTTCTACACTGCCTCATTATACTGCAGCGTTCCACCAAAGGACATATCCAGTCTACTGTGGTCCCTGGGGGGCCACACTAGCACGAAGATCACCTTCACAATGAAGCCGTGAGTTCCTCAGACTTGGTTGAGATGTCGCTTCCCCCCCCCCCCCCCTTTTGCCTTTTACCTTGCACCTCTGGTCATGTGCTGAATCGACACAGCAGTGTCTGTTGGAGCACAGCATTGATTCCCCCCCCCCCCACCCCACCTCCCACCAGCCATCATGTCCTCAGGGAAAAGAGCGATATGCTTAGAGCAGCATTGCTCCTCTTGTAATGAAAAATGCTGAGGCAGAGAGGAGATGCACTGATCTGTGTAAGATACACTCCTGAACGCTGCATGATGGGAGTGATGGATTGTAACCTTTTGACAAAGTTTCAAGGAGTTACTGTGGGTACATCAGTCTTGTGGTTTTAGGAAGTAGGTACAAAGCTCCTTGTTCTTGCTTTCACCCAAACTGTCTAAGTGAAACCCATTATCCAGGTTTTTCTTTTTATTTACACAGTTTCTGAATATGATCCTCCTTTTGTGTACATTTATGTTCTCATTTCCTCCTTTGCCACAGTGACACTGGAGTAAAGCTCCATGATTTCCCACTTTTTTTTTTGTAGTCAGCCCTCCCCCCGTAGACCGTGAATGGGGTAATTACGGAGCCTGTAGGGTAATTACCAGAGCTCGAGTTGTTTAATTACGGCCTTCTCGAGAGCTGTCTGATACCAGTGACAGTAGAGGCGCCACTTGCTGATGGAATGGTTTCATCCTCTTGACTAGAGCAGCCCTGTGAGGGACAGAGAGAGGACACGCGGTAATAGAGTGAGGAGGCGTGAGTGGGAGGGAATGCAGGGAGTTAAATTGAGTGGGAGAGAGGTAACGGTGAAGCGAAAGTTCCCTGTTTGATAAATGTACTTGTCTGCAATGGTGAGGGGAGGTTACAGCAAGGAGTGTGCCTCTGAACAAGGCATACACTGCCTTGCGAAAGTCTTTATATCTAAGAATTTTACCCATGTCATGTTACAACCAAGATCAGTTCATTTTATTGTGGCATGACAGACCAACACGAAGCAATGCATATACATTATATGAAATGAAAATACTATATATTTCTTTTTACAAATGACAGAAAATTATGGGATGTTTTTGTATTGAGAACCCCAGAGTCAAAGTGTAGAACCAGCTTTTACACCAACTACTGACATGTTTGTGTCAGCTAAGGGCCCTAAGGTAAAAAAAATAAACGTTTTTAATAAAGAAAAAAAAGAAAAACACACAAGGGGAGATTCAAGAGGAACCGGTTATGGATCGCAGGTGAATAACAGGCACTGAACAATGGACAGCGCAACAGAATCCAGAGCAGTTACGCGGAAGAATCCAGTGGAGAGACCAATGAGAATCAGGAGCTTAAATAATGAGGCAGGGGTGGAAGATGACAACAGACCCAGATGAGCTCATCATAGGACATGTGGAGCAGCTGTGGCAGAAGAATAGCAGGGAAGCTTAGAGAGAATGAAAGTGTTGAGGTGCGTTTACATTGGCCTTGGAATTGTTGTCCCATTTGACTAGTACACCTTCCATACATTTGTTGTAGCAGATTGCAAGCTGGACTTTTCATGGCGTTTTTTCTAAACAACGGCTTTCTTCTTCCCACTTTTCATAAAAGCCATATTTGTGGAGTCTATTTAAAATAGTTGTCCTGTCAGTAGATTCTCCCACCTGAGCTGTTGATCTCCTGGTAGCTCCTCCAGAGTTACCATAGGCCTCTTGACTCTCTGTCTAACGCCCTCCTTGTCAAGCTTGTCAGGTTAGTTGGACTCCCAGATGTTTGTAAGTTTGTTTGTATCTACCTTGTGGTCTTTGTAAGTCTTTAAACCATTGGTTATTGTTTTTTTAACCTAACCTCGCTTTAAACTTTGCCTCAAGTTTATCCCTGAACTGTGCAGTGTGTTTTTCTCTATTCGTGATGATGCCAAACTTCTGAGGCCCTTATAGAGCAGATGTATTTATACTGAGAATAAGTTAAATACGTCGCTTATATGAGTCATTTAGCTTCTTTCACTTAGGAATATCAAGATAAATCAGACTAAAAATGAATGCCACTCTATTCCAAATATCAATTTTTATACGATTTTGAAAACCATGTATTCGTCTTCTACCTCACAGTTATGCACAACTCTGTATTGGCCAATCACATCAAATCCCACTAAAATGTAGGATTGTGGTTGCAATGCCTCAAAATGTGAAAAAAAGTTAAGAATCAAGAATATTTTATTCGTCACCGCGTGTTACCGCATCCAAATTATAGCTTCTCACTGTGAGAAATTTAACTTAATGGCCTGCTGTTGTCTTGCCGGGTTCTAAATGTCAGGAAAAAATAAAATTAAGATAATGTTTAAAAAGTCACAAATGAGCACATGATGAATAGAAGAAAAAAACCCTTGTTCATCTCTTCCAACTGGCCGTGACGGCCATCCTGGCCTCCAACAGTAAAGGACCTGTGGACCTGAAGATTTGTGGGGCAAAGGGCAAGGGGGTCAATCCCCAAACTAGGGGAAAGGAATTCAACCCGGCAGCTTGACATTCCCCCTGACTGGGAAGATGGTTCTGTCTGCGTGCTGTCTCCGGACCATCCTGAAATAGTGCACGGTGAGAAGTTTCCCGCCACCCACGGACTATAATTCAAAAATGCCCACAGCTTACATTCATATCTTCCTGAATGCCATCAGACATGTTTTTGCATTCAGTCGGGATTCAGGTGTGAGTAACGCAGCGCAGTGGAAAGTTTCTGCAGGACATGTTTGCTTGCATGTTTACTCGTATAAACCTTGCCAACATTTTTGTCCTTACAACTGGTGATTGGGATGGAGCTTTGATGGCGTGATGAGCTGTCAAATCTCTTTGTTCAAATTCCAGGAGTCACATGGAAAGCCGTGTTTGTGTTACCAGTGCACCAGTGTTGCCCATAACTCAAAACATCAGATGAAGATGTGCGGGCAGAAAGTAGTCTCTGACAAATGTGTTGATTAACGGTGGCCTTTTGACTCCTTGAACCCTGACCCCCTCCACTTTTACCAATCCGGGAAACAGCTTTAATAGCAATAACCTCCGCTTTCTCTACATCCACTGGCATGAAGCTTTCAGCAGATGCCAGGCTTTCGACGGTCCCAACGACCAACATGTGTTGCAAATACTGATCATCAAACAGAGAGTTGCAGCTTTCTGAACACTTGTGGCATAATATCAGTCTCGAACATGTTCAGCATGGTGCCTGACAGATGTTAAAGCATGGCACCGGAGGTCCGCGGGGGATAAATGGTGATAGATGAACCAGCTGCCTTCTTGGTCTGCAGCTATGATGACGAGTGACTGCAGGCTTGTAGTTTCAAAGGCCTTTAACCTGTTTTCCCCATCTACACCTCATCAAACATTAATTTGGTTTTTAAAGGTGTTTATTAATTGTTGGGCTGTCATATGAGGTCAAAATTAGGCAGCACCAACGCTTGTTAGGAGGTTCTGGTTCCTTTCTGTCATGTTCATCTTCAAGCATTTTTTTTAATGCTTGCCACTAATGATCCCTTTCAAAAAGTATTTTAATTACTATTCCAAGATGTAGAGTGATTACAGTGTTCCTCTGAACAAAGTTTTGTTGAATGGATAGAGGAAAATGCTGCCCTCTCTTAACAATGTTAATAAAAATAAAACTTTTTTAAAGGTAAATCTATGTTCATACGTTATTAGGATTGATTAAATAGGCTAACCAAGCCTGACTTAAAATATTGTTTTATTCTAAAGGTAGACGAAAAAGTTTCACTTCCATCTATTGTTTAAAGACTTTTCTTGCTTAGATAGCCATAAAAAGAAAACCAAAGATATCCAGTCTTTGGAGAGGTGATGAATGGTGTATATTCTACACACAGAGATTTTTCTCCAATATGCTTTGCGCTCTTACAAATTTATTCTGTTTTCTTTTTTTTGTTGTGGTAAAATGTTTCATGCTTTCGTTTTGTGTTTTGAGTCCTTCAGAGAGCAAATGTCATCATTCCATCAGTTCTGGCAAGTCGTCCAGATCCTGAAGCTGCAAAGCAGCCTCAGACCATCTCACAAGCACCACCATGTTTGACTTTTGGCACAAATACCTTCCCGAAAGTTCCACTTTCCCTTCACTAGTCAAGAAAATGGGTTTCTAAAAGTCTTTGGGATCCTTAAAACAATCAGAGAAAGTTTTCCAGTTGGAGCTCTGCCTTGGAAGCTCTATTTGCCCACTTTATCTCTGATAAATGCTTGTACAATTCAGGCTGGTGTGGTCTGTAATAGTTTTAAGATATTGTTCCAGGTTCTTTTGTGAACTGCAGGATTGGTTTTTAATTGATTCCAGGAGTAATTAATGTAGACCGACTCTTAAGAAAGTTACGTGTTGTTTCCTCTTTTCTCTATCTGTAAATAATGCCTCACTGTAGTTTCCTGTTTGGGAATATCTTTAGATCAGAGCATGATGCGTTGCTTTCTGAAATATTTTAGTGTACTTTATGGTGTCAGACATAATCTATTGAGGTGCTGCTTTTTCCTACAGGTCAGGCCACTAGTCAGGCCTGGTCTTGTCTGGTGAAATGGAATAAAACATGTGGTTAATTACAGCTAATTTATGAGTTAACAATGGTGGTAAATTACTGTTTGACATGGGGGCCAGGGCGGTTTGAATAGTTTTATTACACTATATGAACTGCTTTTTATTTAACAATTGTTTTTGTTTTTAGTTTTACAATCTATTTAATATGAAACATGTTAATGAACAACAAAATAAAGGAGAAATTTGTGAGACTTTTGGGGATTTACATAAAGAATTGCTACCGGAGCTTTGTACAAACAAGTGGTTTTTAACTCACAGGGCCTAAACACATGTTTTGGATTACTTCTGCTTTGCTTTTCATGTTCCAGGATCTGACTTTTTATAACTGTATTAACACTCTTTGCTGAGTCAAACTGTCTAAATCACAAGACCTAAAAAGCTGTTTCTGTGCTGTTGCTTTGATTGGCCGACAATAAACAACATATAATTAGTTTCCTGCCAAGCATAGTTACTCTTTAAGCACTGAAGTTCCCACACAAAAATAACTCCACTGCATTTAGAGTCAATTTAGTTCGCCAGCATGTTTGCTACTTGGTCACCTGGCAGACTTAGCTGTCCTAGTTTGACGATGCCACGGAATCTTGTGGGACTGAACCAGATATTTTAATTTCTGCAACAGCTTTAAAGCTTTTCCGGTGAAAACTAAGAGTGAACTTCCTCAGCTTTAGCAGTCTCCTGCATCCTGGATCTTCCAGTCTTCACTCCAATTAGCGGGAGAAAAACAACTGAGAGCTTAAGACAAACTCAGTCATAGAGTGTAAGAGGGAAAACGAGCCACAGTGTTTGATCTTTGCCGGCAAAAGCATAAAGAAACCTTCAGTGAAACTTGTTATCTTCAGAATAGA
Organism: Fundulus heteroclitus; assembly: GCF_011125445.2. Taxonomy (NCBI): domain Eukaryota; kingdom Metazoa; phylum Chordata; class Actinopteri; order Cyprinodontiformes; family Fundulidae; genus Fundulus; species Fundulus heteroclitus. The sequence goes on from NC_046377.1 coordinate 14,390,278, forward strand.
TTGCCGGCTCAACTCCTCCACCTCAGTGACCTCGTCATTTGGCTTGCCATCTTATCAGAAGAATGAAATAATGTCAGCACTCCTCTCCTCTCACCATAACGAGAAAAAAAGCCAGACTCCTGCAAGTTGCTCTGTTAGAAATAAGGCCGTTCATTGATTTGACTGGAGACCACGGATCGATAATATTCTCCAGTGTGAAGACTGAAAATGCTGGGTACGTTTTTGCAAAAAAAATAAAATAAAGATAAAACATAAAGCCCTCTCCGTGGATTGTGAAGTGTTTCCAGTGTCACATGAGGGTGCGGGTAATGTGGTTGGCTGCCAGAGTCTGCTTTTTAATTGGCTCCCTTGTGTTGATCATTGCACTGTTCTCTTCTGGACTCCTGAAGCAGCAGTATACTGCCATGCTTTTGCCTATTAGGACTGACAGTTTAGCATTCCTCGCTTACTGTGGTCCATTCCTCATCCTCCTGTCTTAGGACAAGCTCTCAGCCGGCTCTCCTCTCTGCTGTTATTTCTGCTTTATTGTCTCTTTTGTAAGTGCCTTTGTGGATGTATGCAGAATAGCATTAACCCGTCCTCTGGTCTCCGTCAATCACAACAGCGCCTGTCCATTGTGCACCACGTCACTTTTTTCCAAACGCCTTTAGCGGAGATGAAAAAGCCACCTGACCTCTGAAAGCAAAGCCCACAGTCGCTATGATCGCTCTACCATTTGCGGCCCTCCCCATGGTTTGCGTTTGCCCCCACGTTTCACAGCTTCAGACGCTCGCTGAGATCAAACCCTCAAAGTCCTGACCCCCCGCCGGGGCTCCCTCTGGAAGTGCTAATGACCCTGTTTGTCTGAGGAGCGGCCCACTCTTCCCATGCGCGGGCCCTTCTCCCCTGCCCCGGATCCGTCCTCTTTAATAGTGATTGCTTTGCCACTTGTGCGCTTCTCGTATGACCTTAGAAGACGGAAGACAGCTGAACTCTCACTGCAGGTCATCGTGTTCGGTGGGAGAGAAGTGCTCGGCCGGTGGTGTGGGGGAACAGAGGGGGCAAACACCTGCTGGCTTGCCACTGACACAGGTGCTGACGTGTCACGCAGTTTGGGTTCCTGTAACAGTTTTTAAGGGTCTTCTTGATAAGATTATTCTGAGAAAACTTTTCCGTGGACAGCTTGATAGACCTGCAAGCTATAAAGGCTGTCGGCGTTAGGACTGTTAAATGTCGATGTCAGCACTGCAGGGACGTTCAAGCTCTGAAAAGACGCGAGACATTTCGGTTAAATCAATTGTTGATTAGAAGAAGACAAAGAAATTAATCGGATACTTTCCATCTGGCCGTGTTTCAACGACACAAACATTAAGGAATCTGATATTAGAGACCCGGCTGCGTATCCGGTGTTTTTCAGGGTCTTTTCTGTGTCAGCGGTTAGGATTGCAGAGAGATCATCTGAACTGCGATGACACTTCTCTGGGCTTGAACCAACTCTGCATAATCCAAGAGACTTTTATAGCCCACCGACTCCAGTGCTTAAGGTTCTACTTTACAGTGAACCCTGAAAGTTAATTGTAGGTAGATTATTTCAGTAACCTCTGCAGTAACTAAATAGCAGAACTTAGTAGTAATGGTTCAGGTTGTTACTAGTTTCGGGGGAGCTGGCAGGAATGTGTGCGCCCAGTGAGTTAGCGGTGTCAGTTTTAAGGTTTGCTGTATTTTTTCCCCGCTGTGCTTCTCGATTCTAGCTTTACAAAAATAAGACAAAGCTTTGAAGGACAAGACACATTTAGGGTACTACCAAATAAGTGTTGATGATGCTAAAGTTGAAACAGAGAAAGCCATATTCAGCTGAAAATGCTGCCCAAGTTCATGTTTCCACTGCTTCTGCAGATGCTGTTGACTTTTTCAGTTTCCACCTTAAATCTTCTGACCTCTCGTGCTGTTTGTGATACATTTGAACTCTTCAATGGGTATCTTATCAACTCCAGCTGAGATTTTAAGCTTTAGGGGGTTGGTAAACACTGAGTTCACTTCAAAGGTGAAAAACAATCCCACCTTCAGTAACCAGTAATTTATATGGCTGTATGGCAAATGCTGTGATCCCACGTAGAGTAACTCTCTTCTCTGCCAATAATGGAGAGCAGGATATATGATCGTTATTACTTTTAGTTTCTGACTCTTGGAGAGAAGTTAAAAATCTCCCTTTAGGCCTTTAGTTCTGTTAGCTTATTTTAGAGCAAAAGCCCCGCTTAATCATTTATTTTTTGGAAAACGTTTGTTATGGGGAAATACTTACTGTGGTTTTTAAAACAAAATCTATAACTTGTTCAACATTTTAAATCACTTTATGGCTTGCAAAAGTATAAAAGTATTTACCCGGGTTTAACCTTATTATATTTTTGACACAAACATCACAGTATTTTATTTCGATTCTACGTTGCTGACTAACACAAAGTAGTGCATAATTTAAAATGGAAGAACACAGATATGTGCTTTTACATGTCTTTTTATTCAGCCTCTTTAATCTATTACTTTGCAGAACTTTACTGCACCTTTGCAAACTTGTTTTACCAGCTTATTTCCACGTTCTTTTTTGCTAAATAGCTCAAGTCCAGTCAAATTAGATGGAGAACATATTTGAACAGCATTGTTTTTCAAGTATTGCACCATGTTCTGAATAGAATTTAGGTTTGATCTTTGACTGGATCCTTATAGCACAATATGACTTGATGTGGATCTGGCTGTATGTTTGGGGTAGATGTTAGCAATTAAATTTTTTTTAAATAGTTTTTCTTTAAAGGTTACCCTTTATTTAGCCCCTTCCATTTTCCTGTCAACTCTGAGAATCTTTTATGTCCGCACTGAAGGAAAGACTCCCCACAGCACCACCATAACTGATGATTTATATCTCTAGCAAAATGTTCTGCATGTAAGCCAAAAAGTTGCTTTGGTCTTTGTATGGAATACCTTTCACGTTGTTACTCGACCTACCTCGTCTCATAGGACTTCTTTTTGGCTTTTTGCTTTAGTCTTCTTGCTACTCTTTCATAAAAACTCAACTTGTGGAGTGCATGGCCAATATTTATCTGTGGAGCGCTTCTGCTATGTGAGCTGTGGGTCTCTGCAGCTCCTGCACAATAACCACGGGCCTCTTTTCTGCTTCTCTAGTTAATCTCCTCTCATTTATATTATTAAACAAAAATGATTCGGTATTTGTTGTTATACATTACTAACAAACGTCATGTCCTTATATACATGGATTATGTAGACAACTAAAAAGGCATAAGGAAGGAGAGATGGGCAAATTTGATCTGCTGTTCAGAGGGTGACAGATATCCTAGAACTGGATAATTCTGCTTGTAATGTTCATCCCCAAATAACAGTTTTCTTGAAGCAAATGGGTCAAATGATCAAAGACTGTTATTTTGCTTTTGTATCTTTATAAAGCCACGCTTTTTTAACGCATTCATCAGATAAAACATGTACAATGAAACAAAGAAATGAAGAAAACAAAACAAGCTTCATTTGCAAATATGTTTATTTTGTGATGTGTAGTTAAAACTAATAATAGTAAATACTGGTAATGTTTTACTTCATAATGAGTTCAGACGATATTCATTAGACCATACAGTTCAAAGTAGTGGTGAAACAAATAAATTTAATTTCAGGAATTTGGTTTCTACCTTCAAAAAAATTTCTAATTGATAAGTGGTACATGGGATCTTACAGAGTTATGTCATAAATTTATTTCTTGGCTGTTATCTGAAGATGGCCGTATATCCAAATACAAAACGTACTTTATGTGTGGGCAGAGCTATTATAAAAAAAAAAAAAGTCATTCCTTTTTTATCATCCCTCAGTGTAGTTCACAAGCAGTCACATAGTGGTCTGTACAAAGCATCCACAGGGAGCACACAGGCATAATTTTGGGCACAGAAGGGTAGGTTAAGAATCAGAAACCCAGTGAGTGGAATGCTTCTTGGCAGATGATCTGATTGTGCTGTAAGCGGCTGCTTGTGAATGAGTCAAACCCACTCCTTGGTGGCTGTGAGGAAAAAAAAGTACCTGTGAAAAAATGACTAACTACACTTCTAGCCTGCTGTCTGATTAGTCAAGAGTCCGACATAAGTGCTTCAGATGCTTGTGGTTTTCATTTTAAGGCCTTGACAAGGATCCAGATAATCTTGTGGCCGTCCCAGAATAACTTCCCCACTATGTGAAATCTGCAGAGGCAGAGACGACTATGCTCTGTGTGTAATTAACCAATCACAGTCAGTGATGAGCCATAGAAAGAGTAAACACTTTCCTTTTTCCAACAATGGAACTTCTAAGAGCCTAATTCTCTGATGGTTTCCTCTTGTCTGGATGTTTTTCATCTGATTCCAGACCCAAATCATTTTGACATTGTGATTAATTCATGCTTGATGTATAATTAGATGAAAGGTTGACCTTTAACACGTTCATGCGGTTGCTAAATTTAAACTAGAAAAAGTGGCTTAAGGTTTCTAGCGCATATTTGATTACTTTAAATGTTGTCTGATGCTCAACACACATTTCTGCAGAAACATTGTTTCTCAGAAATCCTTTAATTTGGATGTCATTACAAAATTAATAAATGCCAGATGCACTGTTTTTTAAAAATTACAAATAACTTAGTAAACAAGATCAATCCTTAATAGAATTAAATGAAGCTCACTCCAAGTGTTTTAAGTAATTATATTATTAAATTAAATGTATCTACATTGTAATAATTCTGTGACCATCTTGCAGATAAAGCATCATGAATCAGATGGTATGCTCAGAATATTCTCTCATTTAGTTATACATTTTTGATTTCTGTCACAGTAAAGACAAACTTGACATGTGATTCCTGAAAAGATGGAAGAAACACCAAGATGGCTGTACGTTTCGTAGAAAATACAATATCTGCCATATTTTACACAGAAATAATAAGTTAGCAAGGTTTTATTTTGTTTCTCTGGAAAAGGTCCCCAAGATGGAGTGTGTTGATTAAGACTTTGCAGGTACAATCTGTTTTTTAATTGAAGCTCTGTGCAATTTAATTAGCCTTATACCTTGAACAACAAGGTATAAGGTATATGTTCCGGTGCCGAAGAAAACTCCCACATAAGTCTTCAACCACCATAGACCTGTTACCCAGACATCCCATATCATAAAGGTCCTAGAGAGACTCCTGTTTGCCCACCTGAGTAAGCAAACAAGCAGCTATCAGGACCCCCCGCAGTCTATCGCCTTGTAGTTGGAGATGAAGATGCCATCGTACACCTGCTTCAACAAACCCACTGCCATTTCGACCGGACAGGCAGCACTGTGATGATCATGTTCTTTGATTTCTTCAGGGCATTTAACACATTTCAGCCTGATTTGCTTTGTCAAAAAACTCCAGAAGACTCAGGTGGAGGTCTCAACAATTCCCTGGATCAGAGACAAAAAGGCCGCAGTTTGTGAGATTGAAGCATTGTGTGTCTAACCAAGTTGTCAGCAGCACAGGAGCACCACAGGGGACTGTACTCTCACCATTCCTTTTCACGCTTTACACTTCCGACTTTCAATACAAGACAAGACTCATCATCTGCAGAAATATAATAAATCTGCAGAAATACTTGGATGACTGCATTCGTTGACTGCATCAGAGATGGACAGGAAGCTGAGTACAGAGAGCTGGTGAACATCTGAATAAAATAAAGGGTATGAGTTTAGATGTTTAGGAGAAACGGGAATAGTACCAACACATTTACCATACTTGTAGAAGTGGGGGTGGTGGAGGAGTATAAATGCCTCAGTGTTCACCTGGACAAACTGGACTGGAGAGACAACTGTGAAGCTGTCCACAAGAAGGGACAGAGCAGACTGTACTTACTGAGGAAGCTTAGGTCCTTTAGATTTTGCAGCAAGATGCTGATGGTCTTCTATACTGTAAGTCTCTTGTGGAGAGTGTGAGCTCCTTTGCTATCATCTGTTGGGGCAGCAGCATCAGAACAACTGACCTGAAGAAGCTCTCCAGATACACCATAAGACAGATCCTGTACAGGGGATCCTTCCTGCCTGCAGCCAACTCGTTGAAGAAATCCCAGCACATAACATTTATCTTCTCATATGTTAAATAATTCCAAAACATATTTAACACAAACTCACCAAAATACCTTTTATTTCATTATTTTCCTCCTAAAAAAATGCATTTTACAAAATGTATTTTTATATCAAAGTTCTGTGTACACACTCAGAAAAGACAATTTACAGAATGTATCGACTCTCCTGTGACCTGTGATCGACGGCAATAAACTGCCAAATGATGAGTGCAATAGAAGTAAACATATAAATCCATCTTGTTTTATATGATCAGCAAAATGTTTTCCTTTCTGACTTTGATATCGATTAAGTATAAACCTTTTTTCTTTCTTCTGTTGGTGCGGCTGATGGACCCCCATCACAGCTGGAATCAATAAGATCCTTCGAAGGAATCTGATGTAGGAGTAGATAATTACAGTCAGCATGGTACATGGAGAACATCAATGAATTGCAAGCGTTCTATAATTACTTCAGCAAGTGGAAATAAGTGTCTGCAATGCTTATTCTGTTATAAGGCGATAGATAGAGCCTGCAGAGCCACTGCTGGCTCCTAAACAAAAGTCCATTGCAGACTGAGAATGTGAGGATAAGCTTCAAAGGGGACCATGCCAGACATTATGGGCTGAAGACATCAGAGTGCATTGTTTTAATTCAACTATTTCTTTTTTATTTTGTGTGCAACAAATCTAGGCCACATGCATTTCCATGGATCTGGAGAAGGCTTATGAACAGCACTTTATGGATTTTGCAGGTGATTCTTCCAGTGTGCTGGAGATTGTTTTTAGGGCTACCTGGTCCTTGTAAACCCGAGTGTGTCTGCACTTACAGCACAAAGACGAGCTCCTACCCAGTGCAGTCAGGACTACCGCTTGCCAGCGATCCCTTTTAGACCTCTAGTCATGAAGTGGACATAGTCTGGTTTAGGAACCTCAGGGTCTAAGCATTATTATGCAATGTATACATTTATGTTGGCATCTTTAGACAATGGCCTTAAGTGTGCACTTGTGCAGTTTACAGCTGTATGTGAAGCAGCCAGAATTAAGCCAGTTCATACTGGTCTAAAGGCATGACTTTCAACCAGAAAAATGTAAGTTAGTTGTCAACAGAGAGTCTGAAACAGAGGAGCATGTGAAGTATTGTGAAGTCTTTTTCAGAAGTGACAGTAGGTTAAAGCAGGGAAGGGTTAGATAGATTGACGTCTCAATCTGGGAATGCAGTCACTGCACTGGGTGTATTTGGTGAAGGAAGAGTTCAGCCAAGAATTGAAGCTCCTAATTTACTGGTTGGTGTCTTTTTCATCTCTTACTCTGTAAGGGGATAAGGATTGTGAGCAAAATAATTCGATTTTGGATTGAAGCAGTTGAAATTAGTTTCCTCTATAGGGAGCTGCTCTCTCACAACAAAATGAATGAGTTTATGCTTTTCTAGCATTTCATTAGGATGTGTCTAAGGCACCTTCTTTTGGAGATTTTCCAGGCAATGGGAGGAGACCCCAGGGAAGACCCAAAAAAATTATTTTGATCATGATCATGCTCTGATCATTGTGCTGTTTGGGTCTCAACAAGCTGTTTTTGCAGATGATAGGGTTCTGTTGGCATCGTAATGACATCTGTGTGGAGTTAGCCAAAGTGAGAGTCGGGTCCCCTGACTCTGAGGCAATTCTTCTCAACAAGAAAAAAGTAGAAAGTTTCCCCAAGGTTGGAGAGCAATCTCTGCTTCAGCTGGATGTATCTTAGTGTGTTGTTTAGAAATTATGGTGGAATGAATAGAAAAATTTGTACTTCATCCCGGCCAGTGCTGCTCTGGTCTGTCGTGAATATTGAGCTGAGCTATAGAGCCTGGCTCTCCATTTATTGGTTTGTTTATGTTGTGACTGTGACTTATATTATTGCAATATGGATCAAGACCATAAGAAAAAAAAACCTGGATGGAAGCCGCTTCCATCTAGGATCAGCGGTGGAGTGAAAACTGTCATTCATGGGAACCTTGGAGTAGAGTTGCTACACCTCGACAGCAAAGTCAGTAGAGCTTTTCTTCTGTATTTGATCACTATCCCTCCCAGGCACATCCTTTGGAACGCTTTCCAGACACCTCCCATAGGAAGGAGACCCTGGGGTAAATTCAGCGCTTGCTGGGGCTGAAGGATGGGGCGCGCCTGAATATTGTCATCACATTAGTCACCACGAATTCCCAATGTGCGCTTGACCATGGACTGTATTAGAAAACATGGTGTTATGATTTGTTATGCTGTTAGGCTGTTTGAAACAGACACCATTTGTCTGTTTAGTTTTAAATTGACAAAACGAGAAGACATCAGCTAACTTTTGTTTGTTTGTGTTTTTTACGCAGTTCTACACAGTTCACTAATTGAACCATGGTGGCCAAATACCACCCCAGAAACCCACTACAGAAGAGAACTGGCATTTTAGACATGGGTCTGGTATGGATATTTGAATAGAGACCGTTTAGGAATCGAGTGCAACATCTTCTGGGAATCCATGACCCCACAGTGTGGGAGCTGGATATTGTATTGGAGACAAAATCAAAACCCAATTTAAGGCTTGATTTGTTTTCCTTTAGGAGAGCCTTATTCTTTCTTGGAGGTCTAAATTGTTCGTGCTTTACCATTAGAGACCCTTGTTGCTGTGTGTTGTAGCTGTACAGCAGTATAACATCTCTTCCTGAGGGACACTTATTGAGTTTGAAAAAGGGCAGGTTAAGCCTGCGGTATCTGAACATGTCTAATGGACGTGGAGGAGTCCCTAAGGGGAGGTTGGCAACTACGGGTCAAAACAGGGTTATATTTACTCAGTGGATGTTGGAGCGTGCCGAAAACCATGTGGTTTCTTCTTGTCCCCTTCACTTCAGCCTCTATTCAGTGTCTCTGGGCCTGGAGGACTGTGAGCCAGACTAATGCCACATCTGGATGCAATTCCCCAGCAAGCTGACACTGAGATATTTGCTTGAAACTCTTAAAGCCACGGGAAGTGGGGCAATTTTAATATAGCAAAAAGGGAAAGACAATGAAATGGTAAAACAGGATTGCTGTTTTTATATTTTTTATTTATATTTGTCGATGCAACACAGTGTCTGTGAGGTCTAAACAAATACATGAACTCTGAGGTGTCAAGCAAAAGGATTTAGACAAATGCGACATATTTATATGGATATTTGTAGCCTTATGGGATTAGGTGGGGAGAGAAAAACTCCATAGCTGAGGCCTGTTTCAAACAGGCAGTCACATTTCATTAAATCCGACTAGATTTTGGAGAACGTGCCAATGGTTAACTGTGCTCTTTATGACTAATTCTGTTGGAAAAATAGTTTTCTATGGCAAATCAATATATGCCTCTGTGTTTTGACAAAAAGGAAAGGTGAGACTCTACAAGTCTTCTATGCAGCAGCCTTGACTGGGCCTCATTGTCAATAAAAACGCCATATTTTCCTGCCACTTATTCATCACGTTAAAGTATAAGACTTTTATTAGACAGCTTGCTAAATAGTTTTCAATACCTGGAAGGTAACTTTGAAAAATAGGACAATGTGTTATTGATTAAAACTCTTAATACGCTCCATTTAAAATGAAGTTGCACTGCAAGTATAATGTATAGCCCTCCATAAATGTTTTATGTTTAGCCACATTTAGGCCCGTAATCATGGAATAATTCCAGATATTATTTTAGTTTTAAAATACAGCAAATTAGAGAGATGAATAGCATTTAAAAGAAGTGCGTTGCCCAAATGGAAAATTGCAAAGACCCATGCACAAAACCCATTGCTTATACTGAGGTTTACACGAAGCGCATTATGATGGTGTACTAATGTGGAAGTGTTTTACAAAAATCTATTTCCCTTTTTACTGGGAAATATGTTTTTGACCAAACAGAAGCCTCTGTCCCAGTAAACATCTATACTGAAAACCTGTCAGTAGACATCTAAGAGCTAAAATTGAGGCAAGGCATGATTGAAAAATAGGAAAATAAAGACAGAATAAAAGCAAGTTGGAATAAAATGTAGAACATTTGAAACAAAATAAAACAGGAAAATGGAAACTAGAAGTCAAATTATAAACAATTTTACTACAAGCTTAAACTAATGATGTTTCAGTTAACAGTCTAACTAGAACAGTCAATGGCAATCCTAAACAAATGTTGTTTTTAATCTCGATTTAAAATAACTCAGGTTTCAGCACTTTTACAGTTTTCTGAAAGTTTGTTCCAGATTAGTGGAGCATAGGATCTAAATGCTGCTTCTCCATGCTTGGTTCTGGTTCTGGGTATGCAGAGTAGCATACTCTATTGAGATCTCTTTCCTCTACAAATGAAAGTGTAGGAGACCTCTTAGTGGGGTTTTGTACTTTATTAGAGGTTTAAATGCAAAAAATGTTTTAGCCAGGACTATTAGGCATAAACAAATGCTTTGAAGAAAGGATCAGGCACGGATCAAACGTAGAACTCCTCACTTACAATCATCCTAGCCAGATGAGCTAAACAAATAGTTGATTATCTGCATATGATGTATAATTTGACATCCTTTTATTTGTTCCAGTAATATTTGTACTACTCCTATGAAATAGTTGACTTTTTTTCAACTAATACAAATTCAACTCCATTCTTCTCGATTTTTAAAGCCTGAAGGTACTGCCACTTCGTGAGAGAGTGCTACTTTTGGTTTTGAATTAGTAATGCTCTCACACATATCTACCTTTAATTTGAATGGGCTAGGAAGATGTGATGCCATAGGAAAATAATGTTTTGGAAACTGTTTCCCCCTCATTTGACACTGAAGCAGACATAATTTGATTCCCAGATGAATGAGGTTACCACAGAGTTTTAGTATAATTTGAAAAATTACTCCCTATGAGCATTACAACTCGCACACAAGATGTATACCACACATATGGACCACTGCTACAGAGTTGACATAACTGCAACTCTTGTATCCCAGCCATGACTCAATAATAGCTTTACTAAATCTCATGCTGCACTGTCGGTACTGATGAAGATTAATTCAGCTGGTCATGCTGGATGCTGCAAACTAAAAATAAAACTGAATGGATGTTCTACTCTATTGTTTAATTTAGCTAAAGATTATCTGATTATGTCCCTAGAGCCAGTTTAAACATCCGAGGAGGTCTCCGACTTTGACCGCCTCTTTGTCTTTGTCCCTCATGGGTTAACCTGTAGGTGGTGGGTCCACTGTGGATGGACTCACGTCACTCTTTGGGGTTTGTCATGGACAGGTCCCGCAAGGAGTAACCCGGTATCACCAGGTGTTTGCCAGCAAGCCCCAACCCCAGGCCTAGCTCTAGAGTGGGACCCTGGCTCCGGCGTACCTGGTGACGTCTCGTGCCTCATTAAAATAGTCATCAAGAAGGTTTGTGAATCACTCTTTGTCTGACCAGTCACCCAGAGCCCACTTGCCATAGGAGACCCGATCAAGGGCATTTAGCTCTGAACAACATAGCTCCTGGGATCATCTGAGCACTCAAACCTCTCCACCACGTTAAATTTGTGGTTCAAGGAGGCAAGAAGTGTTGAAGAAAAGGTGGCTTGCCCTCTCCAGGTTGGGGGGAGTCCCTGCTTCAAGGCATGGAACACCTCCGGCATGGAACACCTCCGTCTGAACAAATTCCTGGGCCATGTCAACTGACTCCTCTTGATGCGGAGGAGTGGCGGCTATTCTCCGAGCCCCTATCAGATGGACAAGCTCATCACTCTATAGGCCCGTTTACACTACACTTTTTTAACCGAGCTGAGACCAGTCCGAGCTCGGTAACCGAGATAACTCTTGTGTGTAAACGGTGAGCAGACTGAACCGGACCCCGCTAACTGCGGACCAGTTCCTTACTAGGTCTCGGACTGTTTTTTTTTTTATCCCAGTTCCCTGAGAACGAGGAGCGCATGAGCAGACCGCGTCATCCCCTTACAGTCAGCTGACTGTCCGCGGGTTTTCCGGCGTGTCTGGCTGCACGTCCCGATTCACACTCCAATCAGACAAATTTCAGACATTCATAATAATACTAGTTCCTTACCGTGCCACACGGTTTCCAGAGATGATTCTGCTTAGCAGTGTGATGAACCTGTGTCTGTTGTTGTTTCCTGCATCTGTAAATCCTTATTAGAGGTTAGTTTGTCTTATCCACGTCCCAAAAGCCGACTCTGTCTAACCATAACATCCTGAATGTTACGGGTGCCGCCATTTTGATTTGCTCGGTCCCGCCTTCAATTCCAGGGAGCGGTAGTACCGCAGATCGCCACTAGGAGGCGAGGAGCAACCAAGGAACCGAGGTAACCGAGATAACTCCTGTGTGTAAACGGCCGGTTAACTGATCCAAGCTTGGACTGGTCTCGGCATGGCTCGGTTTTTAGGTGTAGTGTAAACAGGCCTTATATTTAAGGAAGTGCCCGACCACCATGCAGAGGAAGCTCATTTCAGCCGATTGTATCCGGAATCTCGTCCTTTCGGTTGTGACCCAAATTTCATGACCATAGGTGAGGGAAGGATAATCTTGTATGTAAACAGAATGATTTTGAATCTGATCTGAATTTGACTTGGAGCCACTTCAGCTGCTGTAAAAATGGGCTGATGATGTGAAAGGAAGAGGTTCTGGTGATAATACAACCAGCTAAGTCATGGACCCTTTGGATCTTTTTGGTCACCCTTTGAGGGAGACCAAAAAGAAGAGAGCTGCACAAAATAATGGGGGAGCTAACATGCGGACAGGTTGATGTTATTAATGTGAGAGATGAAAGATCGGAAGCTATCAAGGAGGACACCGACATTCTTAACCTGAGGTGAGGAGGGGACTATGGAGTAGGGCTGGACGATATTTCAATAACAATATATATCGATCAATAGACGTATATTGATGATGGAAAAAACAGTCAATAAAAAGTTTAATAGAATAAATGTTTGTGTTCCTTATGCATTTTAGCCATGTAGGTTAATATTACAGTCATTGCATCCTTCCAACCAAACACAAATGCAGACCAAGGAACGCTTTGCCCCCAAGCTCCGCTCCTTAAATAAGTTCAGAGAGCATGCGTTCTTTTTTCGTTTTTAAAAACATGCAACAGCATAAAATGGCCAGGCCTGCTCTTAAAATATGTGTTATCATATTATCTATACCAATCAATATGATTTCTATTTTATCGATATGCTTTTTTTCTATATCCAGCCCTACTATGGAGCTGTCAATGGAGAGAGAGAGACAAACTGCCTACTTTGGGTTGTACTGATTTTGTTCCTATTAGAAGGAGCTCAGTTGTGTCACTACTTAATTTTAGGAAGATAAAATTTATGCCCAGGTTAAATTTTAGACAAGATAATGTTAAATAATTGACCTGTTCGTGGTCACCCCTGATATCATACTGTGCATGCCCCGAATGGTTGTACAAAATAACAACATGACAAAATAAGAAACAGCATAACTGCATTTTCAGACTCATGCATTTATGACATTTTATTGGGAAAGTTTTGGTTCCCAAGATAGCAATAAAGCCTTTTTTTTATTACACTTCTGTAAATGTTTCTGTCTAAATAAACAAAATGGCAACTTTTTCATTAGATTTATATGATTACCACAATACCACATCAAAAATTTGTAAAATTCATAATGAATAAAAAATAATATTTAGGTTTTGGTTTGGTTTTATGTCCTTTTTAATTTTTAATTGTTTATGTGAGATATGTAAATGTAATTGAGAGTTGCTCTGTCTGGTCCAAATGTGTTCTCTAAGTCTAAATCTTGGTAGCCTCAGTGTTCAAATCAGGTCAATTTCTCCGCAGGACACATTGCCCAACCTGTACCTCTGATGTCAAAAGTACACAGTAATCCATGCAAATGCCTGACTTACATAGAAATGCATACACATGTCACCCAATATTCCTGTTAAACAGATAACTTAAATGTTAGTGTCAGTAATTCATCATATCAAAATAATACCTGTATTCTGCCTGCAGCTTTTGACATTTTGAAAGCTCTCCCTTTGAGTGTATAGGTCGGCCCAAAGCTTGAACACTTCTAACATAATTTATCTTTAATGATTTGTGTAAAAATAGGGTTAGGGTTAGAGTTGGGGTTGGATATTATCCAAGATTTATAAGCATTTTTTACTGAACTATATTTGTATCTTTTTTATTTATTTTCACTGATAAGGCTCAGTGTCTGAGACCCCTGCACACTGCTTTCACTGTGAGATGTGTTTTAAATCATCTCATATTAACATCTTGGCAAATGTAACTTGTGCCAAGAAATGCGCAGTTATTTTCTTCAGCTCTCCAAAAACCATATCCTTCTCAGCAGGAGGTCATCTGAGTAGCACTTAAGAGTTTTTGTTTGCATTGATGCACTGTGAATTGTCTCACCTTTGACCCGAATGCCAAAGATTGCATTTGCAGTTACATTGGGGGGTTTCACACAAAATCAATTCATCTATTTTTTTAAGAGGAATATAGTATGAGATCGTCAGCCCCATGTGATCTGTTTTTCTAGTCAAAGATTTAAATAATGTTTATTTCATTGTTTTGTATTAATTAAATTGTGTGTTTTTAGCTTGTTCTTGGGAAACATCAGTACACATGCATGCCATTAGTTTCACGTGTGCCAAATGTGAACGTGAGTGTGTATGTGTGCATTTTAGTGTGTCTTTATTGAGTGTATAATATAAGGACAAGAGTGTTCAACCCCCAGCGGTCCACTGGGATTTACAAGGTATCATGTTCTGGTTGTGTGATCCGGTGTAAGATGCAGCCTGACCTGCTAAGACAGCAAGAAAAATCAAAACCAGCTGGGAGATGTCACTCACTGTTTACGGAAATATATCCTTGACTCAAACTGATTACATGAACACTATCAAGCAACAGTGAACTCTGGTGATGGAGAACGAGCCAGTGGTCTAAAGCTATCTAACGGGAAGAATTTAGCTAATTGAAAGAATACATGGACAAAAAAATAGGAGAACATAAACTATGATAAAGTGATATGTCTGAAAATAGAGGCAAGTGATAGACACCAGTGCCCGTATTGACAAAGAGTCCTAAGACTAAAAGTAGCTCTTAGTGATGGCACTTTTTGAAAAGGAATTCTAAGATTTTTCTTAGAATTTTACCTTGGTAAGATAAGTTATTCACAAAGCGTCTTAGGCCTTAAGAGAGCTTCTAAAGTGAAAAATATAGGAGTAGTGAGGATAACTTTTAGTGAGCCTAAGAGTGTCTGAGGAAGGATGGTGGAAACAGAGAGAGCTGTTTGGCTGATCCACCACCTGAACAGTGGAGGAAATAAGCATAGGAACGTCTTTAACAATCATACAGTTATGATTTCCATATGAGGAAATTCATTTGTTTCAGCGACCTGTTGGGTTAAAGCACTTTGAACTGCCGTGATACTGAAATGTGCTATACAAATTAACTTGACTTGACTTAACTGTGCTGCTCTACCTAACGTAATTATATGGAGGATAATAGAAACATTTTGGATGAGCTTAAATAAAAGAAGAGAAAATTACAAAGAATATATATAAAAGAGGTGAGAAACTATCCTTTGTATTGCATGATAATTTTAGTAGTCTAAATGGTCATCTAAGATTGCTTGTGTAATGCCATCCCCTCGCTTTCATTGCTGCACCGAGCGCTTCTTCTCACTTTTCAGACTGGTGTGTAAAAGCATCAAGACGTGCAGAGAAAAGAGTGCATTGATCTGCAGCAATACACTTTAAACTCTGTATTTGTGGTGTAATCCCAGTAAAACGCTGACGAGTGATTGCGCATTAATATCAAACAGATAAAGTAGTAAAACTACTGGCTAGTCAATAAGCAAATCAAAATAGCAATAAGGATCTAAATAAGGTGCTTTAAAACATTTTGAAGCTGTGTGACAATCAATAAGTTTTGCTAGTTTTCATCATTATGACAAAGGTTTCTTAATCCAGTCTAATTTCTCTCTTCTGACCACTGGGAGCGTATTTGTGTTTTTTTTTTTTTTTTCTTCTCATACTATCAACCTATTACAGCTTTAAAAGCCAGCGTCACACCTAGCAACGGGGTCAACCACACCCCCTCATTAAGATAAAAATTTCTGTCATTTCCTTACTCAGAGTTGCTCTCAGCAGCATCTGATTCGCTCTTAAGATAGGAATTTTTAGGCTAAGATAGGAGCTCTCTGAGAGGACTCTGGGAATCTTTATGAATACTTGTCATCTAAGTTATTTCTCTGTTGTCCTTTTGAGATCACTCCAAAGTTTTTTTTTTTTTTTGTTTTGTTTTGTTTTTGGCACAACCCAAATCCACTGGGACTCTTACTTGTGATGGTGTTCCAGGACTGGGTGGACTGAAGACTCCTTTATAAAGTTTTTTTTTTCCTTTTGACATGCATTTTTTTTATGAAATTGCAAATAAAAAGCAGAATTATGCTTTTCCAGACAGACATTTCATGCTTTAGGTTTAATACCAAAACACACTTATAATAAAAAAAACCCACATCTATTATAGACTGTGGTTGAGGTCACACACAGTTTAAAAAATTATACTGAAAGATGTATTGCCGCTGACACAAAAATTACCCTGAGCAATTTGGGTTGTGCAAATGAATGTAATCAGGCTCACTTTTGAACTGTAAAATCTGAAATGACTATCCTTGAATTTGATTCTGAGATTTTCACTTTTTTTTTTAAGCTCTTCAAATCTCTCACAAAGCATTCTGTATTTGATATGTAATTTTTTGAACTTTTGTTTATCATCAAATCCCCATAATTTTTTTTTTCTGTCCATTGTGGGAAGTATAATAAGTCAAATACTTGGACAATTCCTTACCCTCTGCATCTGCTGGCAGTTCCTTTGTCCTCTTTATGAAATGCATGTTTTGTCATTACACATACAGGGTTCAAACTCAGAAATGGTAATTTTTGGCAGCCATAATACAGGATCATTAAAATTAAGTGGGTGATCGGCCTCTGATACATTCTGCTCTGACTCTCCGATCAGGCAGTCACCACTTGCAGCCACACTCTGGCTGTTATCTGTGATGGAGAAGATCGTAACTTTGGCTCTACCTTTAGGGTGTTAAGATCTTTGCCAGTAATTTAATTCAGTAATTTCATTCAGGATTCAGGCTAGTTTAATGTTCCTGTATTAGAAATACATTGGAAAGCCTTTATTGTGATTTACTTGGGATGCAAACAACTAATCAGTCTATGACTAAATTATCGGTTAAAGGCTAATTAGATTAAAGTTTGTTCTATCCAACTAATTTATAAAGTCTACTTAAGACGGGAACATTCTTTCACTTCAACATGAAGTGGTCCAAACGAGTCTGCTGTGGATTGTTTTTGCACTGTTTATAGACAACACGGATGCACAATTCTCTTTATGCGATTGTGTTTTTAAGTATAAACACTGAACAAGCTCCTTAAGTTGTCAGCTGAATAGCTTCCATTGAGCCGTGCTGCATGGCAGAACAGAGTCAACTTCTCAACCAAAACTCCTTGATGTGTTTGGAAGGCACGGATGTGATGAGAGAAAAGCAGAGGACATTACGCAAAAAGATTGTACCATGATAAAAAAGACCTGTTGCCAAAATAACCGTTGGTGAGGGCTTTCGTGGGGATTATTAATGTTCAACATATTTGTATATATTCAGTAACCTAATAGCTTCCTGTTTTGTTATCATTATGATTTTATTGAAGATACAAATAGATCCATATTAACAGCTATACAAACAAATACATACTAATACTGTTATTTTTATTAAACGTTTTGACGTTTATTAAACATAAATGTTTTGAGAAAACCACAATTTTTGTTTATTTAGTCAGTATTTTATGTGGGTGGTACAATAAACTGTTTGAATGCAATGGTGTGCCTCTTAAAATTCATCTTCGTGTTATGGAAAGACCCTCTTGATACAAGAGAACACTAGGGTTTTTAAGAAAATGGTCGCTTATCAATTAAGATCAATCAAGTTTAGATTAACCATAATGAGCATTGTTACAATTGGAGGAAATGGGGAGAAACGTCCTGACCATGGGACACGATCCAAACTGCAAAACACAGGACTAGCACTGTTATGATGTGTGTGTGTTTTTGTTGGACTACAGGACTGATGAATTTAACAAAATAGATGTCATCTTGAGAGAAGATAATTATGTGGACAAAATGAAGCAACATATCAAGAGGCTAAACGTTTAGCAGAAACTATTTTTCTAAATGGAAAATAACCCCAAGCATTCTGCCAAATTTGAAAGGGAGTTAGTCACTTAGTCAGTGCTTTAAGGTGGTCATCACGGATCCCTGATCAGACTCTTAAAAATTTTAGACAGAGCTGAAAAGCTGTATGTAAAAGCAGCTTACAAACCTGAGTAACTTACACTAATGCTGTTAGGAGGAATAGGCCAAAATTTCAGCAGACTATGCCAAGAGTAGCCTCGTGAGACCATCCTGATCTCGCAAGCTTTCAAGGTTTCACTCGCAGATCAGTCTGGCTACTCTCCGTTAAAGAAAATTTGGAGCCGTTCACCAAACGAACGTCCAATCAGCGTTGGCTTTGAGGCGGGTTGAGGTGTGACGCAACCGGAAGCGTGACAGTTCAGTCTAAAGAACATGGCGACTTCAGCCGATGAAACTAGCGTTAGCGTGGCTATTGAGCAAGTTTTATCGGAATTACAGAGTATTTCTTTGCTGAGCTAACGAGCCTTTACCTGCAGCAGCAAGAGAAGCTTGGCTTGTGGTTGTGTTTTCGTCGTCGCTCGAGCGACGACGAATCTGATTGGTTCATTTGGCCTGTCTATCACCAACATAGGCCAATCAGCTAACCAGTATTTTCGCCCCTTCCCAAAATTACTTCAACGGAAGGTTTCCAGATGGATATGCGGAGCAAATCTATCTGGCGGAGTCAGGTAATGCCAAGAGTGGGATACAAAAAAATATTTGACCCAGGTTATGCAGTTTAAAAGGCAATGTTGCTAAGAAAATAAATCTAAACTTCTGACACTTCATTATTCTTGCCTTTATCAAATATAAATCTATCTGTCTGTCTTAGAGAGACAGAAAATTAAGGGTAAAACAAATATTTTTTTCCTAATCGTGTAATACAGATTTAGTTTTATCTTCCCACATTCAATCTCTTTAGTTCATTACCTCAGAGGTCAGGGTTTCCTATCAGAGCGTTTCCTTTCAGGTTTCCTCCTTGTCTTGCCCAGACCTGAATGTTATGAGCTCTGTCACATTCACAGACAGCAGAGGTCTGGGACCCTC
This sequence comes from Fundulus heteroclitus, assembly GCF_011125445.2. Classification (NCBI taxonomy): domain Eukaryota; kingdom Metazoa; phylum Chordata; class Actinopteri; order Cyprinodontiformes; family Fundulidae; genus Fundulus; species Fundulus heteroclitus. The sequence continues at coordinate 14,409,604 of NC_046377.1, forward strand.
ATCCCGATCTGCCCATCAGCTCTCAAAGGAATTCCACTAATGAGGCTCTATAGGGAACAGATGCAGCGAGGGCAGCCTGGGCAAGAACAACCTGCCACAGTCACTTAATGATCGCTCACGCAAGCCGTTATGTCATCGAGGCGTTTCGGGATGGATTGTTTGTGTGTGTTTGAGAGCGATGATATCTGTTTCTGTTTTTGTGAATCCTCGGAGCATGTCTCTGACTAAGGCCGCAGTTTAACTCACCCAGTGTGTCAGTTGTTATTCACTTTGATGACTCATTTGATTAGTTTATTTTTCCACCCCTATTAGACATCACAAACATTTTAATCTGCTTGTTTCAATCGCTGTCTTCAGCTGTGAAGTCTTTTTAAAATACAATACGTTGGAAAAAGGAAATTCAAGCATCATCTAAAACAGTCCCGCTCACATCAGACAGGAGAGATGCTCTCTGCTTGTCTCTTATTTCAGTAAGGGGTTCTGTTGTCCAGAACTCTCTGTCCACCCTTTGAAAGGGATGACGTGGTTTATTATTACAGTGCGGAAGTAAAATCAGATGTGATGCGTCCATCCGCCAAGAATAATGCCCAGAACATGCCTTGATTCACACATGGCCACTGTTCAGACCAACACATGTGCAGTCTTCGTGCCCTAGGGGGAGAACGGCTCATTCCGGCCCCTCTTAGGTTTCAGGCCTGGGCTTCAATCACCGCTGTAAATGTTAGGACATGTTTGTGTTTGTGCAATTGCCCAGCGTATACGTCAGTGCCCCATGTTGTTTGCATGAAGTGCGGTTAGAAAGGATTAAAGGGCCAGTTCATAAAAACAATGACGAGGCTGCCAAGAGCGAACAAGGGAATGAAAGGAGCGGAGTCCGTGCCAAGCACTCCGACTGTGGAGAGTTGTTTGAGAAGCAAAATTCTTGTGGAATGAACATAGTTTAGCTTTGTTTTTGTCACTATCAAGTGGTCTGTAGGATAAGTATTTATTTTCATGAGGCATCACTGGAGTCAGTACTAATGTGTTGCCCTATTTCAAAAGGATCAAGTGAATAGAGAAGGGACGAGTAAGCTCATTAACCGAAGAATAATATATTTTATCCAGGCAGTCGTTGGCACACACATGTACACAGTTTGCTCTTTCTTTCTGTGTCTATCACATCTTGCCTCTCATTTACCCCCTTGGTTTAACTTTTTTCTCTGTCAATCTTCTCCTGATTCCTTTTTTTTTTCCCTAGCGCAGACCTTAGACTACCCCCCCCCCCCAACCCTTTCTCTTCCTGTCCAGACAAGATACATGTTCCAGACAATAGTAATGAGCATATACCAGTTGTTGGTACCTATCAGCTCACACTTACCTCAGTCCTGGATCAGGCAGCAGATTAAATACAAAACAGAAACGCCACGCTAACTGCATCCGGATGCTGAACTCTTCCCTTCAAATTCCCTGTTGGCAAGGAATCATTGGAGAACCCAGCTGAAGGAAAAAACTGATTTAGAGACTTTAGCTGGTAAAGAAAATGGTGAAAGTATCAATTAGCATCATCACAGTAAAACAGTAGTCTTTCTTCATGTCATTTATACCTGTTTTAAAATCCACCCTCTGGTTTTATTTTCTCATGCACTGCCGACTTTTTAAGGTACACCTTTTAGATAGCATTTTAATTAACATAGCAAGTTGGCTAATCACATGGAAGTAACTTAGTGGATTGAGGCATTTAGAAATGGTGAAGACGACTTCCTTAGGTTCATGCTCAGCATCCAAATGGTAGAGAAAAGTTATTTTCTCAAATTTCTCTACTGGGCTTTTCACACATAAACATTTCTTCGATTTACAGAGAATGGTCCATATCCACAGAGCAGCGGTGTCGTGGACGGAAAATGCCTTGTTGATGTCAGAGGAGGATTGCAGGCTGGTTAGGTTTGACCGAAAGGCAACAGTTGCTTAAATAACCACTTGTTAAAACCGAGGTATGTTTAACATAGTCTTTGTTCCTCACTCCTGTGAGCTAACAACAGGAAACTGAGGCTACAAGCAAAGGCTCACCAAACCTGGATAATAATAGATATGTAAATTGTCTGTTCTAACGAGTCTCAATTTTAGCTTGCCGTTAAAATAGATAGTATAGTCAGAATTTGGTGTTAACTACAAAAAAAAGCACGGGTCAATCTTTAATTATTTGAAAAGTTCATGTCGGTGGTGGTAGAAGTGTAGTGATGTGAGAGATACTGGGAAAACATTGAGACTCTTAGTACCCCTTGAACATCGATGACACTTAACAGCCTGCCTGAGTATTGTAGCTTAGATTGACTATCCGTTTATTACCATAGTGTACCCAACCTTTGATGGCTGGTTCTGCCAGGTTAGTGCACCACGTCACAAATTTTTAATGGGATACACCAAGCAAAATTAACTTTTTTAGCCTAAATACATTTTGTTGTGTTCATGGAGTCTCTAGTAATGCAGAAACATTGAATGTAGTCTCTCCTAGTGCTGCAAAGATATCTTTATATTCTGTTTGGGTCATATTTTTCACTCCATTCAGTTTTCTCTATTCACCATTCCTTTTCTTAAACTGTGTCACAACATTTGCTGCAGAGCTGTTAAACAATATAATGGACTTCTTGAATACTTCTTGAATGTATAAGTTCACTAATCCACCATCTTTATTTTCCGTTGCGATTTTTGTAGGCCGTGCTGAAGGATGCCAAAGCTACAAGTTGATAAGTCAAAATGTTGGGTTGTTGGGTGTGTTAACCCACAGAGGTCATACCACCATCCCCCTACATACTACAAAAATAACTGAATGGGATGAAGATGAACGCTCTGTGACCTGGAGGGGGGCGGGGTGCCTAAGTTGCATTTAAAGCGACTGCACCGAAATGAGTTGCTCTCAAGCTAGGTTTCTACTTGCCGCATTGAACAGGGTTCAAGGGTGCGTTCACCACAACTGATGCAATCAGTCCCACATGCACGGACCTGTGTGCTATTGCAGTGCAACATTGTGCACTTTCGAATATTTGTAACTTGGCGCAGACCACATGCACAAGTTTCATTCAAAGCAGGGGGAATTCAAAGGAGCCCTCGCCAAGCGAGTTTGCTTGTACTGACATCAACAGAGACAACAGAGATGTCAAGCTGCACTACTTTGTTAAATGTTGTGTTGTTACTGTTTATGCTTTGATTGAAAACAGTATACATATATAGTATTACACAATAAGGGTTTATTGGCAAAGTTTGTGAGTGCACATGATGATTCTTCTACAGCACTTGCAGCGTAAATCAAGTCTAAAACAACATCCCATTGTATGTAAATCCATTAGCTTCTATTTAGTAAAACAAAGTGTTTTTCTATACCTTTCATTAAAAATAAGATTCCTATGGGCTTTACAGACAGGCTGTATTCCTCATCTGCACATATTTCTGTATGCAATGGGTGAAAATAACATCTTCTACGTCCCTAGCTGTTTGTCTATTTATGTTTAACTACTACTATAGCACACCAACAGTTCATGATTGTTTACAACACAGCGCATTGCCATTTTAGGTGTGTGATGTAAACGGTTTGTTCTTTGTTTACTGCATGTCCATTGGTTATGTTGGATACTGCCCCTCTGTGTTTTGGGGAATACTGTACTTAACCTGAGTCAAGTTTAAACATCCACAGCATTTCCATGGACTCACGTGCTGTCCACACAGACCTGGGCGACAACCCAACGCGCAAGTATACCTCGGTCTTTGAATGCATCTCAAAACAGTAGTAAAAAAGGTTAATGTGGGGCAGCAAGAAAGAGCCATTCAAACCAAAGCATTTTGGTTCCACTTTATATAGAACACACTTGAATGAAATGTGAAAAGGAAGAACGTAAAAGCATGATATGCCCCCTTTAAATTATCTTAAACTATTTTTTATGAGCACTGCATTTTATTTACTGTACGCCAGTATTTCTACAGTCACCAAATCTCAATCCAATACAGCTCCTTTGGAATATGCAGGGATAAGATATCCACATAAGGGATCTGTAGATAATAAATATGAGGAAAGTGCATACTTCTATCATAAGTATGCTCCAAAATATCTGAGCAATGATTCTAAGACCTTGTTGAATATGTGCTAATAAGGCAGTCCTGAAGGCAAAAGGGTGTCCAACCTCTTACTAGCAATGATTGGCTAATAAAGTGGGCAGTTTTGATATTGAATCAACTTTATGTATTTATTTATTTCCAAAGCTGTGTTGTTTAACAGCCCAATTTTACAATGGTTTACAACTAGCATGAGCACTCTTTTGGCTACAAAAAAGGCGGTAATAATCCAGCCTAATTGGCTTGACCAATAAAATTTATCTGAAAAATCTGTCCCTGTCCAAATCAAAAGTGCGTAATAAAAAATGTGAAAATAGTATACAGCTGTTGCATTTGTCTGTGGTTCCATTGTTGCTTAGTGCTAAATTGCTTTAAATATCTAACAAGAGCACTGAAGAGTAAGGAGTCATGTCAAGATGATTAAGAGTCCAATAAGACAGTATTGTAATTATTAAAGTAGAACAAATAAGACTTGTTCCTCTTAACTAGCCTGCTGCTAATTCGCTGTGGACATTACTTCAGGGAGAAGTCATTGACTGACAGCTTACCTGCACACTTTCAAGCTGTCCAGTCAGCACATTTTTTTTACTAAGACTTTGCAAGTGTGTACAGATTTTTAACAGCTCTGTAACAATATTGATTGGCCTCCAGGTCTCATGACCTTTATCGATTAAGTCATGAATAAGAAATATGTCTTTGTAAAACAGATTAGGGTACAAACAGCTTCTGAATTTGAAATTTCGGAGTTGGCCAGTTGAACCACCATAAACATTGTGAAAGACTGGCCTAAACCCTGGAGTTGACTAACTTCAGAACAATGAACTCCATACAAAGAAGCAATGGTTTCAGCCTTCTGGGTGGACAATCGAAGATAAGACGAGAGGAAATGAGGGAATTTGTTTCAGCGGATTGGGTTATCTAAGAAGAAAATTGCACTATTGATTTTCATTAAAGAGCTATGCCTCATGTAAGTGTAAAATGATTAGGGGGAATGCTTTAGGTCAGATTGTGTAGACTTTGCTTTCTCAGTTTGCTCTCTTTATTATTTCCATTTATATCTAATCTGTCTTGGAAGATGGTGCCAGCTTATCAGTTAAACAAAAATGCTTTGATGCATATACTATAATTTCATAAGGTTTAAGATGGAAGCAGATGCTGTAATAAATGGTTATTTCCCATATGACTGTGTTTGCCTTGTGGTGAATTGACAATCTATCCAATGGTTACCCCACTCTTACCTACTGTCCACAAGAAGTAGGCACCAGTCCATTGAGATACTGTAAAACAATTTGGTAGGTTAATTTTTTGATAGCTACATTTTGTCAAATTTCAACCACAAACTTATTGTGGTTTTGAGGGGAGTTTGTTCAGAAATAATTTAGCGACAGTAATGCCTTGAAGTCTTATATAGGAAATGTCTCTCAGCTTTGTACATCTTGAGAATGAATAATAATAATAATAATTGAACTTTATTGATCTCACAATGGAAAAATTCACTTGCATCTTAACCCATCCCCTTGGGGAGCAGTGGGCTGCCACTGTGCGGCACCTGGGGAGCAATCCGGGGTTAAGGGTCTTGCTCAGGGACCCAGAATGGCAGCTTGTGGGCGTTGAACTCAGAACCTCTGAGACCGAAGCTCTGTGCTCTAACCACTAGGCCACCACTCCCCCCAATCTATGCCCATCTTTCCAAAATAGTCCCAAATGAGACAACTGAATGGAGATAAACTGTGAATAGCCATTTTAAAGCTCTTTCCACAAATTCTCAAATGGATTTAGGTCTGCACTGTGACCAGTCCATTCTAACACATGGCTGTATGTTTTGTTTTGAGTTGTTGTCTTACTGGAATGCGAACCTCTGCCTCAGTCTCATGTCTTTGGAGTATATAAAAGTGTTTTGTTTCCCAGGATTTACCAGGATTTAGCTCCATCAATCTTTGCATCAACTCTGACCAGCTTCCAAACCTCTGGTGACAAAAATCTTTCCCACAACATGATGCTGCCTCCACCATGTTTTATGGTGGGGTGATGTGTTCTGAGGATAATGTTCAATGCTTTTGAATGAAACATTGAACAATGGTCTGTAATATGCTTAAAGCTTGGGGGATATCGTGTTATAGCCTAACGATGTTTTGAACCTTAAACTGGCCTGTTCAATCTGTTCCTTGGTCTTCAATACTGAGATACTTGATCCTAAATGTCTAGCATGCTATGGACAAAGCTCTTTCATGGCCCACAGCATTAACACATGTGCTTAACATGGGTTACTTTTAATGACTAGTTTTTCAATCAGTTTAACATTGCGGATGTAGCTTCTTTAAAAGCATACCTCAAAAAAATCATCAAATAACTTTCTTTGCATCCCAAAAATCTTTAAAGTCCCTCTCAGGTGAAAAGAGATTTCTTTGTCTGCAAGAGGGTAGAACGGAGAAACGTTTTTTTTTGTCGGAGTATTAATTGGCTGTTTCTTTGGGTTTCAAATCTTCAAAGCCTTGACCTGTATGCTTTTGTGTTTCTATAGAGAATATTTAGTGTCTGTGAATGTTCCCACTTCTGTGTCCGGTTTCAGGTTTCTGTCCAATATGAAACCCACTTTGTAGCTCAACATGAACATTGGGACACTGCGGATGCAAGGTTACTCGGATTGAAGGCATATCAAATCTCACCATGTTATAGGTGGCATGGATTACAGTCTTGACATATCTTCATTGTACAACAAGGCAGATTTTTGTCAAAGTCATGCTTTTAATATAGGAAGCTGAAACACCTACAATGTGCCCTTTGTGTTTTTTCTTTTTTTTTTCTTCACTTGTGTGGTGAGCTCTCGTTGAATGCAGCTATCAGTTTCATAGGGGGTACACTTTGGATGATTTTGACCATGTGCTGGAGCAGCAGCTACAGCCAAGAGTTATAAAAACATTTTAGACTAAAAAAAACATTAGGGCAGCTAATTTTGTCCCTTGATGGGGTGTATGAGATATTCTGGTGATGCTTTGTCTCTAGCCCCTAATGTCTGAAACCAAGTGTTAGCCCATTGGACTTCAGGTACCAGTAATTGAATTTGAGTCAAAGTGATAAATGTCTTGAGAATAATGATGAAACAGCACTCACTGACCTTTCGGATTATTCAGGCCAATCTCTGCTTTACTGTTTAAGCAGGATGTAAATAAAGATGTCAGATTTTCTAAGCCTGGATCCATGAATCTTTTGCACCACCTCAAACCTGTTGACCTCAGCAGTAATCCATGTAACAGCAGGGTAATGCTGGTATTGAGGCGGTTTGGGGTGCAGGCATTGAGAGGATAGCCAGGCAAACAGAAAAGTGCTTGGCTGGGGCATGGGAATCAATGGCTTGGTAGACAGAAGGCCAATGCAATCAGGGAGCCGATTGAGGCAAACTCTAACCCTGCTGAGCCAGCACCAGTGGAGAGGGAGAGAGTCATTTGGAGCTGGGTGCCTTCTACTTGTCCTCTGCACAGCAAATACTATCCTGCAAGCACAACAAAGCTACAAGCAGTATTACAAGCATTACAGTTTGTCCCACAATGAATCTGTCAAGCACACACCCTCATGTAGGCTTGCATTTTTTTTACTCTCAAACCTCAGCCTTTCTGCGCTTATTAATAAGAGCCATTCAGACAGAGATGGATGAGTTTAATTTTAATTTCAGTGCCGTTTTATTTGTAAGGAAAAATTTGTGGCCGAAGATACAGTGATGTGTGCAAAAAAGAAAAAAAAAAAAAAAAGAAAAAACTGCTCATGAAGGAGAAAAACGGTGCAGTATTTGCAGGTTGAGGTCACTCGCACCTCTGTACGAAACAGAAACCCCTGCCCACAGTCTGTATGTAATGCCCCTTGTTAAAAGCTGTGACATTACTCCAGTGGATTTCCTGAATCACTTTTATCAGCACACGGATGCACCACAGCTGTTAATTTCCAGCCTCAATATGAAAACAGCGTTTCAGCGCCGCATGGAAAGTTTCAAAATGGCACCTGATGGAGAGATTAATTTCACATTTGACCACAAACTGACACTTTGATTTGTGTTCTTCCTCTAAGTTTTTTTTTTACTTAAGGGTGGTCCAGTCAGGAGCAGTGAAGTCATTACTCTTATCCACGTCCAATGAAAGCATCGATTGTGGGGTTTTTGTAGACCCCAGACTTTGGTTGTTACTGTAAAATCAGCCGAAGCCTAAACGGGTCTTAGTGCAGAACAAGCAAAATGGCTAATTTGCCCCCCCGGTTGGAATAATACAACATTGTTTTCATTGTGCGTTGCCTACTGACTGGCTAATGTGCTGGCATGCTGTTTCTTTGTTCAGTCTTTGGTCGGGTCTCTGTCATCTGACCTCATTGTGTATGCAGCCCCATGTTTTCTTTCCATTGCTATTTTATGAGCTCTATGTGTATGTGACCTTAAAAAAATTGCACGCACAAGGAGAATATTTATCCATGTTTTGGGCTAACGCATTACCCTGGACAGGAAAAGCCATTGTTGTTCTGACATTTGCTGTGGAAAACAGACTTTACGAGAACAAGTTCCAAGCCAGATAACCTATAGAGACACAAAGAGTCACATTCTAGGTTAACCTGCGTGCCATTTTCTTCACACTTGGCACCTTTGAACAGAGAAGTTTGACAGCACCAAGGAGTCATAAAGCAGTTTTACTACTTTGTCTCATAACAGAGTACTGAAAAAAATATTAAAGTTGGTGGTCATAATTACAGTTTTATTGCTTAAGTGTAACTGGGATTTCCACCATTACATTTCTCCCTTTTTACAATAACCAAAAAGTCATTTCAGCCATTGTTAACTAATGTACCACAATATTTAGCTACCAAGACATAAGAAAAAGCAGAAGCGGCTGACCTCTAAGTCCTATAAAATATGAACAACCCTTATAGAGAATATTACCTGCTGTCAATCAGTAGTATTGTTCCAGCTGCCTGAATTTGAAGTGCAAATGTGTCAGGGTTGAAAGTCTTGCAGTTAAATCTTCAAACCTTTAAAAATGCTGTTCCTGAGCAAGACCCTAAACTTTAGTGGAACTTCAGCATTGCCGTTGTTGGGAGTGGGAGAGAGTAAAATTGCACAGACAAATGTGTGAAGATACTTTGCATGGCATTCCTGTTGTTACAACACTGCCAAAACTCAGGTTAAAAGATGGCATTCAATGAGACCTAATCATTGATCGCTGCATATTGGGATGTATGTCCCACTATGCATTTTCGATTTACATTTTCAACCAAGTAGTGTAAAGCCATTGTATAGTTTTCTTAAGGTTATTAAACCACAGGAATCGAATACTGGCCCACCTTTAATTGGAGGCAACACATACTGTTTCTATTTACATTAAAGGAATGACTCCTCTTAAGGGGAAAACAAAACCTTCCCCTTGAATTTTATTTGAATTCAAATCAAAGCCAAAATGAGAACATCCTAAGGGGTTTGGGCCAATCCTTGTGGATAGGGTTTATGCTTTTCACTATGCTTTACGTGTCCGCTTGTCCTCGCAGGTTCTTTCTCTAAACCAAACAATTTACAACTTCCAGATGGCGGCTATCCTGGAACCTGGTCCTATCTGCTGATAACGACTAATCTAATCATCCATGTTGGCACATACTTAACAGCTGCTATCATACAAATTTTTCAAGAAGAATATATATATATATATATATATATATATATATATATATATATATATATATTTATTTATGTGTGTGTGTGTGTGTGTATTGTAGGTTGTTAGAAAGCATGTGTGTTCGGTTAGTGTGTTTAGCAGCTGAGCGATATGAAAGCATGTTTTGGTAACTCGGCTCCAGTCAAACTCTCCCCAGGGACAGGAAGTGGAAAGTGAATGCTGCCAGTTCGAACATTGGCCTATGACAACTGCTCTCAGCAGCATCTCATCTCACGAACTTATTAGCAAAGATGCCAACACACAAGTGTAGAGACAGTGGTCAGACACACAGAAGTTTAAACACAGGGTAGAACAGTTGGGGAAATGTAAGCTTTAAAGTATGCACAAAACCTTTGACAAATGGCTTCTTATCATGTGTCAGAAATACCGATTTGGCATGTAAGTACACACAAAGTCACTGGAAAAACTAAGTAGCCCCTGCTGCTTTCATGGGAGATAAGTAGCAACAAGGAATTACTAATTCAACCTTTAAGTCATAGTTGAGCCTCACCATCTTTATAAAAGCAGTGGTTTTGGTGGCTAAATCTCAGAATCTACAGGGTTCAGGTATAAACTTAAATTTCAAAGTCAATGACAGTATAATTTGAGAAGAACTGAACAAGTCGGGAGTATTGGAAGGGTTGCAGTATTTGAATGCTGGAATCCCCACGTGCTTAATCTTCACACTGACAATGTTTTGATACATCTTGGATCTTTGTGAGGTCAGAAGTTTGAATTGCAAAGCCAGATGCTCTTTTACAGGGCTACCAATATTTTGGTGATACAAAATGACAATCAGCACTTGTAATTTGAAAAACAAAAATGCAAATCTTGTTTTCACCACATACAAAAAGTATTCTGCTTGATAAAAGTACAATTCTCTTAAATACAAAACAGGATGCACAAATGACAAAAAAAATAAATTGAAAGATATAACAGTTATGTGAAATCCACCCACAATATGATTATTCATCAAATTACTATTTATTATTGATTTGCAAACATTACTCAATAATATGAAAAACTGAGAACAAGTTAAACATGCATCATATTAAATTCACTGGAAATGTTATTCACAATAATGTTTCCAAATAATTATCTTGATTAAGACCTTTTGGGAATAGAGTCTGTAGAGTGAACATTTAGAGACATTATCCTATAAGTAACTGGTCATATTTCTTCCTTTTCTCATGTGTTCTAAAATGTTTGATGCTAGTATATGTCAGAGAGGATATTGGATACTTAAAATGTGTGGCTATTGGGTTACGCAGATTATTAATGGAATTACTGTGCTTTTCTATATTGTCGATAGCATATGGTAGATCACATAGTTCCTATTATTATTATAACTTTTCCTGTGATTGGATGTGTATATGTGGCACATTTGTGAGGGAAATTACATTGAATGAGTGAACCAGATAAAATATTTCCTAGTGGAAGACTTAAAGATGTGGGATTTTTATTCTGATCCAGTTCAGACTCTATTTGCTTTTGTTGTTAATTTTTAGGTAGTTTTTTACACCATTTTAGGGGGTTTATCAAAAACAATTGTGAAGCAATAGCTCAAAAGATCTCCAAAGATCCATATTTTTCCTGATTGTTTTATTGAAAATCCCTACCTAGTCCTGAATGTGTTCAATATTAATTTAGACCTTGAATTTTAGAGTTTCTGTCATTAACAGTAAAAAACTCTTATTATCTAACATTACTGAAGAGTTAGTTAGTTAGATCCTCTTGTCTTTCATTTGCTTGTTTTACAGTCATTTTATTTAGGCACCAATTATGTTGAATTGGCTTAAATGATTCAAAGGGAAACATTTGTTCAGAACCATAAAGCACTGTCTTTTCACTGAAAAGGGCTTTATAAATAAACTTACTTTACCTTATAAAGAGATCATAATCAGCTTTATTGGCCAAGATTAAGCCAGTTATGGGATTTTGTTCTACAAGCTATATAATTATAGGATGTACTTTTTTTTTTCATGACTGCATTTGTAGTGAAACATTGTTTTCCATTTTAATGTACATCAATCAGCAGAAAAGGGCACCTTTCTCCTGGTGCCTACTTAAAACACATAACAAATCAAGGGACCACCACATGGTGAAAGAAATTTGTGTTTCATTTCCGTTCATGTACGATTACCCAGTGGCCTGTTCTTCACAGAAAGGGGAAGACTGAATCATAAAAACATTTTTAAACTGATGAATAATACTACAAATGGGCATTTTCTATGAGGTGTAATGGAGATTGATGAAGACATAAATTAGGAAATATATGGCTACGTCACCCAAAACAGTTTGCCACTCAGGGCAGTTAACTCCAATAGCCAGTGGTCATATTAGATGTAAATTTTATCCAACACACTGTTCGCATGGAGCAGCAGCAGCTAAGTATCAGACAGGTTCCAGCTTTGTGCATTTCCGTTGCGCTCATTGATCGTTTCCAACCGGCAACTCTCTAATGAGTTCAGACGAATGTGTTGCTGCCAAGGCACAGAAAGAATCTATTGCCCCATTTTAATTATTTATGACACAATCAAGAGAAAAAAAAAATGTGTGGATGAGATTTTCACACAAAACCATATGCGTCTATTAAATGTTGTAACCGGATAAAAAAAAAATAGCCTGGATTTTCCTGTGTCATAATGCTGATAAAAGTAGCAACAATGTAATTAAAACGTTATGCGCTAAGCATTTGTTGCTTTGGTTTGGTGAATTTTCCATTTTGCATTTATACTCTCTGGTAATAGGAATCAGGTTGCTTTTTGGCATCACCGATTCACACATACCTCTGGGTCATGTGATCACAAGGCCTTGATGAGGCGCCTCACTTTCGATCATCTCTTTTGGCTTTGATTTGTGCAGCTGATGCTGCTGCTCCGACACCCAGGTGTTTCTCATCAGTTCCGTAAGAGGGAGTTTACTGCTCATCTAAACCTTTCCATACGTAGAGGTGCCCTTTTCCCTCCGCTCGGGTTTCATCTTACTGCCAGTGATGGGACTCAAAGAGAAAGCTGTGCTCCTTTGGAGATGATGATTGTGGGGACTTAACGGATAAACCCAAGCAAGTTTGATATCTTGAGAGTTGTTGAAATCTGTTGGATATGACATTGCTGGCTTGTCTGTAGCTTCAGCTTGTATAACTCTCAGTATTTAATAGTATAAACAATATGTTCATTTTTTGTTTATTATTCTAAGCATACATTAGATGTTTAACTGTTTTGACAAATGTCTCTGCTTCAATAATGTGTTTCCCCATATAGTTGTCAGTATGCAGTACTTTTCAAAATGCCACAATAGACTTCACTGTACTTTGAAGTACATTAAAGGAAAAAGATGTATGGTTTTCTTTTTTTATTACACTTATAAGTATGGTATGCATTTATTTTCAAGGCCTGGAGTGAATACTTAGTAGAACCACCTTTCGGTTCAATTAGAGCTTACATTTTTGCAGTATGTCTACCAGCTTTGCACATCTGAGGTGAATGTTTTCAAGCATCTTCTGCATATAACTCAACATCATTTAGACTAAATGAAGAGGCCAGGAGTCTTACTGCATCATTCTAACATATTAATATGCTTTGAACAAAACCAGAGGCGTTAACGCCTGTCATCAGTAGCCAGTGTCCTTTAACTTTTAGATGTGCCCCTGGTCCAACACACCTGAGTCAATTTTGTCCGAATTATCTCCTCAGTCTGCAATCATTTTCTACAGAATCCTGCTGATGTAATGGTTATTTGATTCAAGTGGGTTAAAGCAGAGATGCATCTAAAGGTTGAAGAACAATGGGCCTTAAAGACTGGAGTTTGAGACCCCTAATCTAAACCATTCGATTTTAGCTCTTGCTGTATTTTTAAAGTAACTTTTTGCTGTAAGGGTTGGATGAGGCTCAAGTCCTTTGCTACCGCCAACGTGATTGGCCTGGATTTAGCTCCACCCATCTTCCTATTAACTCTGAACAACTTTCCTACATCCCCATAGGATGATGCTGATGGCACATTGTTTTGCTGCAGTCATGGCTTGTTGAATGTTCAAAGCCTCTTCTTTCATTGTCTACATGTTCCCCAAATGACTTGTGGCTAACTTTAAACAGGATTTTTTATTTTTTTTTGCTGCGAAAAACTGATTAACTGAACAGCACTCTGTGAGATGTTCAATTCTTGGGATCTTGATTTATAATCTGACCACACAAGTTAACTCTATTTTCAGTTCTGAATTCAATTGAATTTAATTATATTTATATAGCACCAATTCATAACAAATTCAATCAAATCATACAAAAAGTTTCCTAAGGAAACCCAGCAGATTGCATCGAGTATTGACAAGCAGCATTCACTCCTCATGAAAGAGCGTAGAGCCAGAGTGAACAGTCATCTGCATTGTTGATGGCTTTGCAGCAATCCCTCATACTGAGCATGCATGACATGACAGTGGAGAGGAAAACTGTCCCTTAACAGGGGGGAAAACCTCCAGCAGATCCAGTCATAGTGTGAACGGTCATCTGCCTCGACCGACTGGGGTTGAGTAAAGACAAGGCAGAGACACAGAAGCACACATTGATCCAGGAATCCTTTCTATGTTATATGGTAATAGCAGATGGTCTGCCTCCCCTGGATGATGTCACAGCTAACAGAACACCAGACCAGGTGTACCTACTATGAAGAAAAAAAAACAGACAACAAAAAGTTGAAAAAACAACAAACAGTGCAAATTGTAGAACAGTAGGAGAACTCAGCAGAGTGAAAAAAATAGACCATGATGTCCTCCAACAGCCTAACTCTATAGCAGCATAACTACAGAGATAACTCAGGGTAGCCTAAGCCACTTTAACTATAAGATCTGTTATAAAAGGAAAGTTTTAAGTCTATTCTTAAAAGTAGACAGGGTGTCTGCCTCACAGACTAAAACTGGGAGTTGGTTCCACAGAAGAGGAGCCTGATAGCTAAAGGATCTGCCTCCCATTCTACTTTTAGAGACTCTAGGAACCACCAGCAGACCTACAGTCTGAGAGGGAAGTGCTCTGTTAGGAACATACGGGGTAATCAGAGCTCTGATATATGATGGAGCTTGATTATTAAGGGCTTTATACGTGAGAAGAAGAATTTTAAATTATATTCTTGATTTAACAGGAAGCCAATGAAGGGAAGCTAAAATGACAGAAATATGATCCCTCTTGTCGATTTTCATCAACATTCTTGCTGCAGCATTTTGGATCAGCTGAAGGCTTCAAACTGCATTTTATGGACTTCCTAATAGTAAAGAATTACAATAGTCCAGCCTTGAAGTAACAAATGCATGGACTAGTTTTTCAGCGTCACTCTTGGACAATATATTTCTAATTTCGGCAATATTCCACTGCGGTGAAAAAAGGAAA
This sequence comes from Fundulus heteroclitus, assembly GCF_011125445.2. Lineage (NCBI taxonomy): Eukaryota > Metazoa > Chordata > Actinopteri > Cyprinodontiformes > Fundulidae > Fundulus > Fundulus heteroclitus. The sequence continues at coordinate 14,424,743 of NC_046377.1, forward strand.
CCCTGGAAACTTGTTTTAATATGGGATTTAAATGACATGACTTGATCAAAAGTAACACCAAGGTTTTGTTTTTTTTACTTTATTACCGGAGGCCAGTTTAATGGCATCCGGATTAAATGATTGATACATTTATTTTTGAGGACTCTGGTCCAAAGATTACAACTTCTGTCTTGTCAGAATTTAAAAGCAGGAAATTTAAAGTCATCCAAGTTTTGATGTCATCAAGACATGACTGTAGTCGAAGTAATCAATTGAATTCATCAGGATTTAACAATAAATATAGTTGAGTCTCATCAGCATAACTTTATGGAAATTAATCCCATGCTGGCTGATAATTTTACCAATCAGAACCATATGTATATATAGTAAAGATAATTTGCCCAAGGACTGAACCCTGTGGTACTCCACAAGTGACCCTAGAGTTTGAAGGTCTATTATTAACATGAACAAACTGGAATCTGTCTGGCAAATAAGACTTAAACCAGCCTAATGCTTTTCCTTTAATCCCTACAGTATGTTGAAGTCTTTGTAGGAGAATATTGTGATCAACTGTATCAAATTCAGCACTGAGATCTAGCAGGGCAAGTACAGACACAAGTCCATTATCTGAGGACATGAGAATATCATTAGTGACCTTCAACAGAGCTGTTTAGGTGCTATGATGAGCTCTGAAGCCTGACTGAAACTCAAATAGGTCATTACTTTGTAAATCTTCACATACTTGATTAGCAACTACTTTCTCAAGAATTTTAGATAACAAAAGAATATTATATATAGGCCTGTAATTTATTAAGTCATTTTGATCAAGAGATGATTTCTTAAGTAAAGATTTAATAATGGCTACTTTAAAAGCCTGTGGTACATATCCATTTACTAAGGATAGATTCATCATGTCTAAAATGGTGGCAATAGTCAAAGGGAAAACTTCCTTAACTAATTTGGTTGGGATTGGGTCTAACATACAAATTGAAGGTTTAGATGAAGCAGAAATTTTAGATAGCTCAGAAAGCTCTACTGCTTTTAAACAGTGCAAAAACCGATCAGGTTCTAAAGATTCCTCCAATGCTGCCTCATTTACTGAGGATGAGGTGATCATGTTTAGGAGGATGCCAATGATTTTATTTTTAATAGAATCTATGTTATTTATGAAGAATCCCATAAAGTCATTCCTGCTGAGAGCTAAGGGAATGGATGGATCAACAGAGCTCTTACTCTGTGTGAGTTTGGCAACTATACTAAAGAGAATCCTAGGATTATTTTTATTCTCTTCTATTAATGATGAAAAATATGATGCTCTAAATCTGCAAAGGGTCTTTTTAAACAACAGTAGGCTGTTTTTCTAGATTAGGTACGGTTCCTCTTGATTTGTAGAGCGCCAATTCTCTCCAATTTCCTGATGTTGTGCTTGAGAGAACACAGACGCCTGTGAATAATCACCTTCTTTTTTAAGGGGTCTACGTTGAGGAAAGCTGGTTGTACATGCTTTTATTTAGGGGTATCATAGTACAAGGGGGCTAATCCCAAAATGCATGCCATCAGATCAGATCAGCCATTTCAGATTATTTGTAAGAAACATTTTTAAAACTATCCTTTTTTCAGTTCCTAAAATCATGATGAAAGGAATTGTGTTTGTGGTTGTAATCTGACCAAGTCTGAAATAATTAAATGAGTATGAATACTTTTTCCAGCCACTGTACATCCTTATGTATCCATAGGAAGAAAGCCATACATGATCATGCAATTGGGATAAATTAGCATTTCTATACAGTGGAATTTTCTTAAAGATCAACATGTCTTATACAATCCTCCTGTGGTGTGTCAACTTTCTTTTATCTTGTTAAATTCATTGGAAATGTGTTCTAATATTTAGCAGACACCAGTAAAACACCAGTGAGTATTGTCTGAGAGGGCACTCAACCTTTACTGGGGCCACTGGCCAGCATATCCCGCTAATACGAAGCCAAGCTGAAATCACGCCTCTCTGTTTAACAGCCCTTGGCCCCACTTTAAGGAAAGCAGGCCCGTCCTTTTCATTGGTGCACCTGGAACTATTTTATGTGCCTTGGCAGGATATATTCAAGGTGCAGGCAAAATAGACATTTGTGGAGTTGTGATGGAATTAATTTTTAGTTTATATTGTTCAGAACCATGCCAGAACACCTTTTTATTGCATCCAGAGGAATGATGTTCTGTTGCTTAGTTGCTAAATATGTTTAGTTGCTGGGGGAGTTTTTTGCTATGGGTAGTCTGTTATGTAAGATGGCTTTCTCCTGTAGGTCATTTCAGGGTGAGGCTTGGTGCACATCCTTTGTTAAAATGATGTGAATTCAAATGTCAGATGTCTGTTCTTTAGCTATCCTCTTTCTAGGCGTTCTGTTTTATACCAGTCACAAATAACATCAAAGCCAAAGGCAGTTTCCTCAGATGTTCTTAGTCAACAGTCTTACTCATTCCATACTTTCTTACTCTAATTGTACCAAATATATTTTTTGAAAACCACAAACTTGTAAAAAGTACAAAAAAAAAAATCACTTGCCAAACTATGGCATACCTACATTCTCGTCTTGCTATATATAGTGAGGACCATGGGTTGACTCCCATTGACTTGCATTAATTTTCAGTCATTTTCCACCCCTTCTATGCCCTAACCCTGACAATAACCTTAAACCTAACCATTACCAATGCATACCTAATCGTAACCTAAACCCAATTCACACCCCAGTCAACTAAAGGTGAGGATCAGCAAAATATCCTCCTAGTGATACAAATGGTCCTCACTTTGATGCTTAAACAGGAACGCGTACACCCAGACACACAGGCACACGAGGACCCTTGTTCATACATCTGGTTTCAGTTTCAAATGCCTTTCCTTATATAATTTCTCTGTTCATCCTCACTCACACAATAGTCCATTTATCCCTCCTAAATCTGGCCCTGCTCTGCCACAGCAACCAATAAGGCCAACAAGTCGCAACATGTCATCGGGTTAATTAAGTCATTTAACGCAGAGAAGTGCACGTGTCATGCATTTAGTATGGTATTTACAATTTCCTTAAATTAAAGAGGTAAACTTGTTTAGGTGGTCTTTTTCAGAGGCAAAGTGTGTGTGTGTGGGGGGGAGACTTCAGTGGCCGTTGCATTTTAAAAAAAAAGGCAATTACCATCAATCATGTTGAATTCTTTGTCAAGGTGGCCTGGAGTTGATTCCCATACTGCAGGGAGAACGTTTTGACAATGACATAGGATCCTCTGTAGGCCACAAGCAAGAATGTAAAAGATGAAAGATTCTGTTGGACCTAATGGAGGCCATAGTCTGCAGTTTAATGCAAGGCCATTGACTGTCATTATGCCCTTGAAAAGCCAATAAACTGCTGTAGGGCGCAGACCATTTTATGTCATTAGGCTTCAGTCTTCGTCTAAAGAACATTAAATTATACACCCCTATTAACCACCATAGTAGACTGACTGGGAATGAAACCGAACAGAATGAAACCTTTAATTAGGCATTTTGAGTTTTCAAGATACAAGCATAAAAACTTAAACCATTTTTTTTTTTTTTTAATAATCCAGTTTCTCATCTTCTGATTTCCCCCCTGCCTTTTATGTTCTTCTTTCTATACACCAAGCACCTGTTTTTGAGCTATCTATCTCCTCTTGTTTACAGTCTCTGTGACTGGAACTGACAGAGCCTACTTCTGATTTTCTGCCTGCGGCACAGAGCATTCCAATACTGTGCAGAGGTGTTGGCTAATTAGTCCGTTGACCTTTTGGGTTAAGGGTTAGCAGCTCTGCAAGCCCCAGGGGGAGCCTAGGATATTTTAAGGAGTTTTTCAATGTGGACACCTAAAACAGAGGGACACCCCTAAGGCTTTATGGACTGTCTTAAGTGCATTACCTGGACCATCTAATGACAGGTGATGGAGATTGGTATGGAGCTGTTATGGTTCTTTGACCCATGATGTATTGCTCCCCTAAAGCTTACAGGTGAGGCAAAGAGCTTGGACTTGACTGTGCAAGGGAGAACAGGCCTTCTTTCAAATAGATGACCTGAACATTGCTTTGGGGTGAGGTTAGAAATTTAATTTTAACTGGTTACTGGGTTGTGAAAGCAGTGGATAAATGCAGGTCATGAAATTGAATGATACACAAAAATTTAGTATTTTGACAGGTTTTTAACATTACATTTATGAAAACAAAGTATTCCCTTTTGTGTTGTTCCCACTAGCAGAGCAAATGTTTTGCAAATCACAAATAAAAAAAAAAATCTGTTTTTGGGGTAGAATAAAAAAGTACATGTCTTACCAGTAAACATATTGTATTTTGCTTACTTAGCCAACATAATACAGGGTAATAATGCCAAAAAAGGAAACAAAATGCTCTTTTAAAAGATTTCAAAAATCTCAAACTCTGTTATAAAGCAGTCTAACCATTTCAGAATCCTAACCTTCTGAGGATTATATGCCGTTCAGAGTTCTAAAAAGAAATAGTAAAATAGCTATTTGTATTAAAGCCGATAGGCCACCACAAAGAAGAGGTCGCCTTTAATATTATTAGTAGTAAACAATTATTTTGTCCCTGAATTCTCACAGTGCTCTTCTGTCTGGTACATCGTCTTTTTTTACCCATTGCCAAATGATGGCCTACAAAGAAATATTTTTGGAGCGCTTTATATTTTTATTCAAGTGGGTTTTGTTGGCAAGCATGGCAAGAAATATTCATTAGTCAACTCTTTCTCAATAACAGAGCAATTCAGCAACTGTAGAAATTTCAAAATACAAACAAAAATGAAAAGTGTCAAAAACACTTGCATTGAAATGCAAGTGTTTCTAGTAAAAACAAAAGTAAAACCTAAAATTGAAACTGTGTACTCAGCTGTTAATTTAAATGGAAGTTGAATATCAGTGTGTCTTGAAGCCCAAACGTCTTGAAATCAGTAAACTTTCAATGGAATTTGCTGCAGAACTAAAGGCTGACAACAAAATATCAAAAGAAATATAACATGTAACAACAACCAAACAAAAGCAGCTTGGTTTTTAAGGGTATGAGTCACAAACTTAATACAGCTATAAAGCAACCACTAAACAGGGCTGCAGGGTCCTGAGTTCGAACCCTGGGGTCTTTCTGCATGGGGTCTTTCTGGGTACTCCAAAAACATGGCTGTCAGGTTAATTGGTCTCTGGAAATTGCCCTTAGGTGTGAGCGTGTTGACCTTTCGCCCAATGACTGCTGGAGACAGGCACCAGCCCCTCCATGACCCTGCACAGATAAGTGGTGATAGATAACGGATGGATAAAACAATCCCTAAACTGAAACCAAGGGTGAAACTGCCCATGTAAAATAGGTAGTTGTTTAAAGAGAGAAAGTCACATAACGTTCAAATACCCAAAGCCTATGAGTTGGCTTACCTTTCTCCATGACTTCTTGAAATTGAGATTTTTTTTCTATTTTTTTTTTTCATGGTTCTCTTTTCTTTGAGGGGAATTGCGCTAGCAGTCATGACATTATAAAGTTTTACCCAGCTTATGAAATCTTTAAGCAGATGCATCAAAAGTGAAAAAGAGCTTAAGTGTTGAACTCCGAGTCATTGGGTTCATGGTAACACTTCACATAGACCACTGCAGAGACGGTGATTGAGTGAGAGAGAAGACATGTGTGACAAAAAGGAGAACAGGCCTCAGCTCACAGATACGGTAACCCCATTCAGGTCCTGCTTTTTTTTTTTTTTTTTTGTATTGATCTCAGCCTGTATATTTTCCCTTCTGGCAGGTGATACCTGACGTGCATAAATCCATAACAACCCCCACTGTATCTTTACTACGCAACCACCCACGTGGAATACGTGCTGGAGTTTTGTGAGAAAGCATTCTCACTCTCCGCTGCCATGCAGGCTTTTCAACATAGTGCAGATGACCTGTCAGAGTAAAATTCACCGAGGATCCAAGCTGCTGTGTGAGAGTGCAAACTTTGAGTCTCTCCTGTTGCATTAGATCCTTCGCAGTAAAACATTGATTTTAAACAACACAGTTCTGAGCCCAAATGCAGCCTCTGGACCACTTAAGTTGTGACGCCTCTGAAGGAGAAAATTGAATCTTATTTTTGAAGCATAAATTATTGTAAATTGCTATTTTCCATTAGGAGCCAAAATAATCTAATAGAGAAAACTGTGATTGTGATTAATTTGTTATTTTTGTATGATGGTAATATTTTTTGGATTATTTGAAACATTTGGTAAATGGTAAATGGACTGAACTTATATAGCGCTTTTCCAGTCATGCTGACCACCCAAAGGTTTGAAACAAATGCAAAAGCAGAAGACGTTTGTAAGGAGGCAAAAACTTTTTTACTGTATGTGAAGACCAGATGTTGCTGAGATTAGATCACATGGCGCTGGTATCTGGGACCGAATAGAGTGCAATACTACCTCAAGGTAGTAGACCTTCATTTCCCCTGAGCCTGCCTGAAAGTGATGTTCCTGGTGTGTCTGGGGATTTGTCGAAGGGATATAAAAAGTTTGGTTTGCCTTTGCAGTGCCACTATATCTTTTTTTTAAAAAGTGTCTTTGTCTTGTTGCAGCAGATGGTGTCTCTCTCACTCTCGCTCTCTCTCTCTCTCTGAAAACTGCACTGCAGTGAATTATTTTCCCATGTTTGCTTATTGTTGCCGGCCAAAGTCCAGTATTCAGTTAACAAATCCTCAAATGAGAAACAAAATGAAAAACAAAATACACTAGTTACAGATATAAAGGCTCACTCAGTTATGTAATTGCAATTTGCAATGTTTAGTTTGACCTAAAGACTTGGCCTGTAGCGATATATCCAGTTAAGACGAGACCAAACATATTTGGATCACGAGAATGAGACAAGGTGAGATTTCTGCTATTTGTTAAGTGAAATCAAGTACTAAAATTCTGTTTCCCCGGAAATAAATTGAAGGTCTTGTAGATTTCTGGCTGTGTTTTAAAGAAGTTAATCAGTGTAGACGTTTTAGGTTCAGGTTTGGCTAGACAAGATAGTCATAATGCCACAAAAACATTAAGAGTTTCATAAATCTCAAACTGTGTTTTAAAGAATGTCTGTGGTCTTATCATGTTAAGGTTTGATCACTCTGAAGTGTTTGAACAATACATGATCTAAAGCATTGACTGATTAAAAACAGTGAGAAAGCCCTTTTTTGTTCATGTACAGCTGTTGTTAGTGAAAAGTGCTTTATAGATAAACTTTCCTTGCCTTTAACAGAAAGCTACCAAGCAGGAGTGAGCTTTACTGTTGTTAGCAGCTCACGGTTATCCAGTTGTCGGATTCTAACAGTGCAGACAAATTGTATCTTGGCTGTTACTCTGTCACTATTTCTTTTTACCGCCAAGAACCCAAAATGCTGCGGGATGAATGATTTTGAAGTGATGGAGGCTTCCTCAGTGCCAGCCCGATGAGCAGTCTCAACTAATCAACCCCGTCATACGGGAATTACTCCTTTTATACTTCTAGATAGAAGTCTTGGTGATAAATACATGCTGTCAAGGTTCATATTTGAGGCTCAGACTAACGGGTTAGGTGTACTACCGCCAAAAGAAGTCACATAATTACAGCAATAAGAGAGACGTCACATTGCCTATAAAATAACTTATCATAGCGTTTTGATATAGCATGCTTCTGTGGCATCTCTAAGAGAAGTTTAATTGAATTTGCTCTGGGATGACTTTGCTTTGATGTGGATTCACCAGCTATGTGACCAGTCTCACAGAGCTGGTGAATCTGAGGGCCTTCTCCGGATGGACGATCTGGTGGTTGAAGATGGATTATTGGTGAATGATTGGTATGCGATTCACTTGGTCCAGTTTGGCCTCCCCCAGTGTTTATGTTAAGTAGTGTTTTGCAGTAGGGTTTGTGTCGGTTAGGCTTTGCAGAGGTTTTGGTCTGGGTCTGTCAGCCCCATCATGGTGGCGGGGGCCGTTCTTTTGCTCTGGTTGGTGAGCAGTATTTAATTGTCTTACGTTTGCTACAGTGTGGTAGACAAATTTAGTTTTCTGTTATATTCAATTTGTTTGCATATACCTATGATAAGAATGATATATGTTTAGTTCATTATTATTATCTGGCTCTGTCTTTTTTCTGTCACTGTTCTTTTTCTTCTCTGTGCTTTGTCATCTTTGTGTGTTCATAGTTGTCAAAGCCTGACCAGTCCTGCCTAAATACATACAATAAATGTAGCTGTGCTTGTTCTTTTCTGCTTTTATAATGCAATTCTGGCACTGACAGCGTAAGGAAACTATATAGGCACACCCTAGCGTTGGTGTTGGCTACTAAGACGGAACCCTTATAAAGTAAAGTATTAAAATTTTCAAACCCTCGTAATTTATTTTGTGTATTTTTTCCCTGAGCTGTCACCCAGGAGTTTGCCCCCCACTGTTTCATAACCCGTCTTTAAAGCAGACTTGTTACTGTATGGTGCACATAAGCAGCAGGAGGTTTTCATAGGTGTTTTTAAGCTTTGGGAGGTTATAATAATTCTGCTTCATCCTGATTGATGGGTTTACTTTATTACAACAGCAGAGAGTGGTTGAGTCCCAGCCCCCCGAGGGAGGAATACCTATCGGCAAGATTGATGGACAGTTTTGTCACGACGAACCCTCTTGTCCTTTTTCGGAGAGAAAAAGTTTTCCCATTTAACAGAAGTGTACCTGTTAAACAGAACAATGTGGGCAGAAAGTCAGTGGTTCAGGCCAAGACGAAACAACAGATTTAGGGGGAGACAGCTTTCCCCCCAAGTTCTTTCCTCAAATGAGCGAGCTCTGCCGCGCAGTGAGTCCAAGCAGTTAGGAAGTTTGGAAAGTGTGAAAGTAAGTCGAAGGTGTTAAGTTGTCAACCAGCTATCAGGCAGTAGGATGGATGTAATGAGCTCAGTGTGCATGTGTGCGCTTTGGAGAACACAAGACAAAAGTGCTTTCTCTGATGGTGTCTGTATTCCTGAAAGCGCTTCTCGTCCATGTGTGTCTGTGTTCTGTGAACCCAGAGAGCTTATTCAGGCAACCCTTTTTTTTATTGGAAAGAGGGAAAAAAAGGAGCTACCCAAACACATCCTATTTATCAAGCATGACTGTTTAACTGGATTTTTGTTTCCTCCCTAATCTATAGACAGACAGGATCGATGGACGCTTTAATAAGGCGAGGCTGGCTTCCTTTCCTGCTTCCTAATGGCGACCAACTGTATAGCACCAAGATAGAATAACAGCAGAGTTTCGATAGAGGTAGACGTTTGCTGTGATTGTTCTGAGGTCCTTAGATAGAGGTCACTGGTTTGTTTGAACGCAGCTTTGCAAATCATCTCCAGAGACTGTTTGCAAACGGGACTTATTGATTCTTATTAGGTCATTGTCTATATAAAAGTTCAACACTGATGGATGAGGATCCTTGGAAAAAATGGTCCTAACTAATGGGTGTCTGGTGTGGGTAACGTGTTGCTATTAATATGCGGCAGTGGAGGAACTCTCTGCTAAAGCATTTGTTTGTATTGATTAGGTTATGCAAATAAATCCACTGCAAAGGTCAAAGTGGGCCCTCGGGGGGGGCCGTATATGTGTCAGTGTGAATGTCATCCAAGGTTAGGATGCAATCATTCCACAACACGTGTTTGGGAGCCGATGAAGAGTGTAGCATTTTACCATAGTTTCCATAAAGACAGAACATCCATCTTTTGCCACCTAATTTTTAGGTCTTTTTCAACCCTAACATAAAACCTATTTTCTAAAACATTTCTCCAATACGATATATCATGTTGTACTGTGTAGTAATAAATATGACAACAGAGCTATCAGATCTGGGGCAGGTAGCCATACAAAATAAAACTTGGAGATAGGGAGATTGTTGATACCGTAACAGGATATCCCAGGTGTCATCTAAAGAAAACCATTAAAAATCAATTCAAAGCAGGATGCATCCCATACTTTATAGAGTGTCAGTTAATCTGCAAGCCTCACAAGTTTTGCCTGTGTTAGCAAAAACACTCAGAAACAACAACTTGAAAAACAATTGGTGCTGTCAAATAGAAACAAATATACATATTTGTGAAGTCTAGAGAGGGATTCTCCATTAAATGTTTTCAGAGCACTGCCTATTTCAATTCCACAGACACTATGGATTGCTGACTGATGATTTGAGCCATTGAAGATCATTTGATCAAGCCTTCTGACACTAGCAAGGCACACTTGTAGTGCAACGTGAACATTTCTACATGTAGATCCATTCCAGCTCACTGGAATGGATCTACAAAATAGATTTTGAAAATAGAATTACAACAAGCTCACAAGGGTTTGGATTCAGTCAAAATATAGTGCATAATGGCTACAAACGCTCAACTGAAAGGAGGTGCTATATGACAGCAACTATATTTACATCTAATTATTATGACCATGCATTGCACAGTTGTGGGCTTTGGAGAAAGAAGAAAGACAAACATTTTAAAGAGATTTTTATATATATATATATATATATATATATATATATATATATATATATATATATATATATATATATATATATATATATACACGCAATAGATTATTTTAATAGGAAGAAAATTTGGAAAATCCCTCTAAATTGAATAGAATTTAGCAACACATATAATCTGTAAAGCAATGGTTATTAAGACTTATATTAGAATTATGCCATGCATTTTTAGGGACTAACATAATAACAAAATGGAAGGGGGACTAATTTTTAAATATACAATGACGATTGGCAATACATGTGGAAGAATTATCAAACATCTACTGCATCAGAAATGTGTAGAGAAACTCTCAATGGAAAATTGTACCTGTTGTTTTATCATACCTACAATGCAATATGTTGGAAAAACTGAATTTGTTAATGTCAACTAAAGTCATATATTTTTTATATTTTCAAAAACAAAAGGGTTTTGGTAAGTTTTCTGGCACAAAATTGTGAACTTCCTATAGATGGATCCTGGAGTAATGCCTTACGTAAGGCATGCTATTCACATTAATTTTATTTCATATATATATAAAACCGAAAAAGGCAAACAAAAAATACATTATTTCAAATGTCCTGCCATGGTTTTGGTGCATAGGCATTGTGGGTAAGTCTTTACTTCACAGAAGTTGTTTTGCCAGGTTCTTAAACCTTAGACAGCCTTTGTAGGTCCAAAGACCATCCAAAGCAAGTTGCACTGGAAAAGACTTAGCCAAATAACCGTCTCAGTATCACCCTTGTATAACTTACTCAATGTTTACTTGCTGCTGAAAATATAGTTGTGCAATCTACCAAAAAAACACCAAACACTTAATTTCACCTTGTACTGGCTTTAATATTATGCATAATTGGTGTGTAAAATTCAGCACTACCAAAGAAATTATAGTCAGGACCCAAAAAAACTCTTTGTTGATAAATTTGTGTTTTGTAGTTAATAAATAAAAAATATGGTTTTCAAAAATGTCTCACCAATGTGACTAATGTTTGGTGCACCAATGCATCCTTCTTACATGCAAAGCAATATCAAGCTGCTACCAAAATTAAAGCCATATGAGGCTGCGGTATTCTGCGTCAACTTTCCTTAAACATCCGATGATAAGGTGACACATTTCCCAACCCCACGTTATTACATTTGGGGGACTGTGAAAAGAGCAAAACACTCAGATATAACTATGTCCACATGCATCACATACTACAGTCAGAGTTTAGACATTCACAGTCAGGCTTACAGTGCTGGTCAATGTGTTCTTTTAACTGGCTTAGTCTTCTCGGGCATTCTATTTTCCTTCATACAATATATATATATACATCCATGTATGTACATGGATTTGCATGCACTGGGAAGCTAACATGGTTAGTTTTTGTTTAATAAAGCCCATTAAGCAAAGAATAAGTGTTTCAACCAAATATCCCCTATCTTAGTTTCAAAATATCTCTAGTGTGGTGTAGAATTTCTTTGATTTTACTAGAGTAATTGCAAACATAGTAATCACTGTACCTAATGTCGCAATAATGTTATTGATCTTATCCAAAAAAATCCTCTGGATGATGGTGCTCTCCGAGATATTGTCATTTAATCCTGGTGATCTCACCTCTCAGGCTGTTGTTGTCTGATAACAAATCTTGGTACTCTTTCCAATGAACACAGTTCCTGTTTGGACAGTGTGTGCAACACGCCCGGGTGATTGGAATAATATTGTGACAATCTGGTTTTGGTAAAATACCCCAAATGGCCCCACACAGACTACTTGTTGCGGCTCCACTGCCAATCGCTTATGCCTTTGAGTGACGTTTCAACTGTGTGAGTATCTGGGCAACTTGAACTGTGGCATACTTTATGCATATGGGTTCCATGGTGAGTTAACCTTTCCACCGGGCTTCGCTCTCCACTTTTGCATGCTTTTTTTTTTTTCTTATTTAAAAGCAAAATGCCCCCTCTCTTTCTCTCATCACACCTGAACTCACTGTAGAGACGAGAGTAAGCGAGGAAGGTGGATCAGATATCTTCATGGCTGTCCGACGGTAAATTAAAACGAGGAGCAATTTCCTGAGGCCCAATTAGCAGAAAATTGGTCCTGTCTGTTGCAGCAGCTCCCTCGGGAGGATGAAGAGGTGGTGGGGACCTTAACAGAGTGAATGGCCTGCTGCTTTGTAAGGGGTGAAATGAGAAAAGTGTAAGACAGTACATGCCATTGCTTTAACGCTGAAGAAAGATGTGGGATTAATGGAAAGGCAGGACTGAATGCATTTGAGAAGGGAAAGCGGACACAAGTTTTAGCCTGCTGCAAACTAAACGGTTTATGCAGGAAAGTAAACGTAGCCAGTATTCTAAGGCAGCAGCAAATTGTGTTTTAAATAACTCCCACATAATACCTGCAATCCCTAATTTACATTCGAGTTGGTTTAACTTGTGCAAACAGAGCCAAGTACATGGTTTTTAATCCAAAATATGTCACACTCACACTTTCTTTTCTGTAACAGCGATATGCCACTACTGTCCTCATTTAGCAGATTAAAACACATACTTAAAAAAATGTTTGACCTAATTATTGTTTTTAAAAGTAATTAGCAGCCTAGAAAACCATCTTGATTCACTGCCATGCCACACTGTAGTCAAATGTTAAAAATATGTTTTAGTTATAAAAGCTAATCTTGTTGCTGGAAAATTTTATTTACACACTTTGAACTATTTACTGGCTGTTTTTGCAGGTAATAATTGAGTAATAAAGTTGTAAGTCTGCACTCTGATGTTTGTGTGCTGTAAGATTAAAATATAATGTGTTAGAGTTAAGAAACAATGTATTTTTGAAGCATTTTAATCACAGTCCTTAACATATTTTACATTAAAGCGTTAAAGTTTAATTCAGCTATACGGAAACTGAGGTAGTGGCAATTCTGCATAATGGTCATATCATGGTAGTTGTAACAAGACAATATGTAAAACATGATTTAAATGATATTTTACACAAATATTGTATTCAGTGCTTAATCTTTTCAAATTCTTTTTGAAAATATTATTAAATATTAATAGGAAATATCATCGTCTGCACAGGCTGTAACCTTTAGGTACAAATTGGCGGAACTCCAGAAAAGCACATATTGTATTTTAGGAGTGAATACTTTTGGGGCATTACTGTATATTCTCTAGCACAGGGTCATTGATTAAATCCAGTTATTCCAAAACTATGTTCATATTCTAAATATGTTTCTTTTTTTTTGCTGGGAACAGCAAACACTGAAGCTGAATGTTAAAACATGTAATGATAAATAGCTGAAACTTTAAATTATCCTACCACCAAAATAATATCTTTCAGAAGAGCTGTCCCAAAAAATAAAAATAAAAATGTGCAAGTTGTGCATTTGTATGTTGCTTAATTTAATGTGACCATGGGAGTTCAAACTTTAATCTTAGAACAGCAGTCTGTTTGCCACAGACAGCCATCTTTTATTTTGACTTAACTTTGACTTCAGTCAAGAAGTTATTAAGAGTAGGGCTGGCTCCATGATACTTAAGCACTGTGTCAGACTTGGGCATCTAGCAGTGGAACATGCTAGATCCAACTTGCTGAATATCTTCTAGGCTTTCAAAGTCCTTAAAATAAAAAAATAAAAAATAGAAATGACCAACACCTATGGCATTCCAATCGGTTCTTTGCAATATTAGAAAAGCACACATTGATATTACAACGATAATGATCTGTGCATCCCTTACTTACAAGTCCAAGTATTGTTGAATGCTACACTTTTTAAGTCAGGCTCTTTTTAGCAACAGCTAACATTGGCACACAGGAGGATGAGCAATTAGCTGCTCAAAAAGAGAGACACACAGCTGTAAGAGATGATTTTTCACACACACAAAAGAAATCTGTATGTTTATGTTTGCTTGCAGAATTAAAACCTCATGCATGTTTAATGCTGGATTTCCACTAACCAACACTGGCCAGTTAAGGACATTTAAAAGGCCGGATGGGGCCCAGGGCGTGACATTTACATATTTGTTATAGCAGCTGGAAATAATGTGATGCTAATGCTATTAAGGGAATATTCACCAAGGGTATTTTTACGTTTTTAACACATAATTAGCTGTAATATCTTTTAGACGAACTTTGTTTAGGTGCACACACAGAATGAAGCAGGGAACTGGCTGGTAAAAATAAATTGTATCCTGTGAATTCAGAGGGAGGCTGTTTGTGACCTCAAGAAACATTCCCAATTTCCTCTGTGTGCAACAAATTTTTTTCTTTTTACTCATAGAACAGAAAGCATTTTTACTGAGGCAAAGCTATTTGACCGTGTATTCTAATGATGGTTAGTTCGAACTGACAAAAGAGGTGCAGTAGTTATAAATATGGGATTTGGGGTGAGGTTCAGCACCTCCTCTGGATGTGCTCTATTCATGATCAATTCATGAACATTTTGCTCCCCTGGGGGGGTTTGGCTGTTGATGACAACAATGATGGACTTTGGTGACACGGGACCCGCGTGAGGTGGTGGGGGGTCGAGGGAGTCAATGTCAAGGCTGGTTCAGGATCGACCTGTCTCAAATGCCTGTCACTCAGTCGTAATGAAAATTCGATTGGTCGTGATGCACAATCCTGTCTCTACAACAGTGTCCTCCAGCCGCGCTAAAGTCATAGTGTGCTTGCGGCCACTGATGGAGTTATCACTCTTGCTCTGGTAAACGAGGAAATACTAATCTTGGTTTCTCTTTTACAGTTTTGGTGGTGAAAATTTAAATCATCAATCTTGCTGTCAGGTATTATTGATGAATACATTTTTTTTTCTCTTGAATTGCTTTTTAAAGAGAAAAGTTGAAAATGCAGTGGACATTTTTTGCTTACTATATTTTACCTTTATAGCTGCTTTTTGTGTTGTTACAGTAATAAACAACGCCAAATAATGTTGAGTTTGTTCTAGGTATTATTTTTTTTGGATTGTCTGTGTTGCCATTTTTGCAACTAGCGTTACAAGAACAGTCTTAATATACCCTGCAAATTACCAAAAAAAAAAGGACACGTTCATTTTTTGTGTCTTTACAAATAAAAAGTCTGAAAATGTGTATCATGCATGTTTTAATCATTAACTTTTATACAATTCTTTGTAAAAAAAATATTTTACTGCAATCACAGCTCTAAGTCCTTTGGATTATTTTTTACCAGCCTTAGAGAACTATAGCCTGAAGTTTAAGCACATTCTTTCTTTATCTAAAACAACTGAAACTTTTCCGACTGGATGGACATCGTCTTAAAACAGGACTTTTCCATTCTTTCCAGATTTATGTCTTTTATTAATTCTTTTAACTTTATTTTATTCGTTTTTAAATGATTTCATGATTTCATTGTAAAGCACTATGGCTTTCTGGTGGGCTGTTTTAAAAGCTGAATCATGCAAACGCATGCATTTGTTGTAATCTAAACCATTCCGTTTTATCTATGGCTGTAATTTATTTGCCCTGCTGAAAAATAAGTTTATTCCCAGATTGCCCTCTATTTAGCTGCATTCACCTTCCAAACCACTCTAACCAGCTACCTTGCTCAAGGAAAGCATGTCAGTACCATGATAAATGTGGAAGTGGTGTGTACTTTAATTTTGGGTATCATTTTAAGGTTTTTAATTTATTAAAAAGCTTGAAAACAACAGATCATGTTTTTTTCACAATCATTCGGTTTCACTTGTTCCTGTATTACTTAAAACCCAAAAAAGGTGCAATCAATTTTGCAGATGTAAAACAGCCTGACGTAGATAAGTTTGTTAGGTATGATTACCTTTTCAGGGCATTGTTGAAGAACTGAGAAACCCTCTCCATTTGATTTAAATAAATGATGGCAGGTCCCTAATGTTGAGTTACATCTTATCAAAGAAAATCACAGCTGAGCTTTCTGGAGTGAATTACGTTCTCCCAAACTCAGACTTGTAGCGTGTTTTTGTGGCAATAGGAAAACTGAAGCAAATTGAGAATCTGCATTTAACCTATTAGTGAGTTTGGGTCCAGAGACTCCGCTCATGTCAGCTCCAACAAAGTCTCTAAGTCATGGTGATCAAATATTGTCTGCATCCTTGTTGTTCATTGCTGATAAGTTTCAACTCTGTATCCACTCATCCATTCTCTGTCTACCTGTCGGCCTCAGTCCATCGGCACCCAGCTCTTTTGTAACTCACTGCAGGGAAGACAAACAAGACATGCTGACCTTTGGCCATTAGAGACCTTCCAAGCAAAACTCCTTTTACCTATAGTGTTCAGGGTCAGGGAATGCCACTGTTTCAGTAACACACGTGCTTTAGTATGTGTCATTTGAAAATGGGATAATGGTGGTTTAGCGTTGCTGAGTTTAATGGCCTCAACCAACCGGAGCCTGGCTTCCCAAAAGAACAATCCAGCTGAAAAACTATCCTTCTATAAACACTGGAGATAGAGGCAGAGCTTCTCCTGCTCTTGGAGGTTAATATATAATCACTTGATTAAGAATTTGCTCCAAGAGCTCTAGGAAACAGAACATTTTTAAAGCCTCTAACTTAAGGCAACAGTCATAATACCCAGACATATCAGGTCTTAATATCTTCTCTTTTTTTTACCTTTAGTTTGGATTGCTTACTTTCTTTCATGCCCCGAGTTGCCGCAAAATCTCTTATTCTCTCTGTGATTGAGGTGCAGCTTTATCGTATAACCCCTCAGTGCATAGGAAGGTGATTTCATGGCTCCTTCCTGCAGACACGAATCAGACACAGTCCTTTATTATCAAGCTCTGGGTATTAGCCTCCTAGGTAGGGGTTGGAGGTGGAGGGGATATTAATCCTCAAAGCGTGTGTGTGTGTGTGTGTGTGACAGACAGTTGGAGACCAAGTCAGATAGACTGTGTGTGTATATAGTCTTCAGGAGGCAATGCACGGGATAGTAAAGGTCTGGAGGGGGGGCTGCTCGGCACTCCTGCGGATGATCCATCACATCACTGACTGCGTGGGCGCTGCAGTTGCATCTAAGAACAAAGGGGTGTTTATGTCAAGCTTGACTGATTTATTTTTTATTAATGTCTTACCCACTATTCTCCACCTTGCCATCAGCATCTACACACTGTTCCCCTTCCCCCATTATATTAACAGAGCTGGAGAGAGACTGTACTTTTGTCTCCCACTCTCCAACACGTTGACGCACACATTTTGTATGGAGGATTGTTGGCGGACCCCTTTTCTCAGCAGTGGCATTCCACTGAAATCTCCCCTGTTTTCTCTCAGAGTAGATGAAGTGCACTTTCATTCCCACTTTTTTTCCTTCCAAGCTATCTAAAAGTAGGAAAGGTTGATTGTTTTATACACCAGAGGCATTATTTTTAGCTCAGTCCAGAAGTGTATTGCTGGATATGATCTCCAAATGGTTATTGAATCATAATTTCTACATGATAATGGAATGTTCCTTAATTGTTTAAAGCATTTATACAATAAGAAAACTGCCTACGCTTAAGGTAAAAGAAGTCCAAAAATAATTTTCTGCTGAAACTCTTAACTCTCAGCTGTCGTCACCAATGAGTGATGGGTCCATGTGCTTGGGGCTGCTCTAATCCCACTCATGACTCCATTGTGTGCAACATCGTCACCCCGTGAAGACCACAAGCATCACAGCCATGGTTGACTGGCTTCTGCAGCTCGGGGTCAGTGAAAGGCTTACTCTAAGGATGCAGGAAGTAGGAAAGATTCAGATCCAAGTGGGATTATGAACAAAAGGGAAAGAGAGGGTTAATTTAAAGTTATGTATATTGACAAAGTGGGAAAAGCTCTTAAAGTTGCCCTCTACAGCGTCATTCATATCTGGTTTCACTGTTTTATTTAACTCTTTACCCGCTACCATTTCAGTTATGCTGATTGTTGAACGGAAATCTTCTGCTGCAGTCAAGAAAGCCAAAAAGGTTTCCTATTTTCTTTACACAGCTACAAATATATTTAAAGTGCATTACTCTGGCAGTTCATGTTCATTCTGCCCTGGCTCTTTTGACATGTAATGTAACAAAATCTAAGATTTTAAATACCAGCGGGCTGTTTTAAATGCTAAAAATAAATCTGACAAAGTTTAAACTGACACTAACCTCTAGTGTTTTGCAAAAGTTAATAGTTTGTCTATGACCTTTTCTTCAGCTTGACTACCTGTACATCTCCTTTCACTTCTACCATGCTCAGCTGTCTTTGAGGTATCAGCAACAGTAACATGCTGTGTATAAAATGTTTGTTGGACAATGGCTTAGGCTTGGTTGGGTAGGAACATCTGTAAACATTAATTTTTAAGTCTCAAATCCTCAACTGGAGTCAGGTCTGGACGTTAACTGAGTCATTCTAGCACAGCAATATGCTTTGATCTATTCTAAAGCATTCAAGTGTCCCACTGGCTAAGTGTTTAGGGTTCTTGTCCTGCTGAAAGATGGACCTCCTTTATTTTTCTGCCAGAATTGCCCTGTATTCAGGTCCATCCATATTCCTATTAAATTAGACTTGCTTCCAACTCTCCACTGTAGTAAGGCCCCACAGCATGGTGCTTCCACCATGTTTCACTTTGTGGATGGTTAGTTTTTCCAACACACATATCTTTTTGCATGTAGGCCAAAATTTAGCAATCTAACAACAACACTTTCTTCCACATTGTTGCTGTTCCCCTAACTGGCCTGTGGTAAAACGCAAAAAAAAAAACCAAAACACTTGTTTCCGGTCAACAATGGGTTTCAACCTCCAATGGTACCATTGGCGTCTTGGCTACCTCTTTGATTAATGATCTTCCTGCACGGCCTTTCAGGTTTAGGGCTGACTATATCTTGATAGGTTTTTAGTTGCACCAAACCTGTTCCTTGCAGGCGTTCAAGACATGTTCAAAGCTTAGGATATGGTTTTATAACCTAACACTGCTTTAAACCTCCCCACAGGTTTGTCCTTGTTCTATTTGATGTGTTTCTTGTTCATCATGATGCCATTGGTGAGTTCTCCAACAAGCCTACACAGAACACTAACTGACTGGCTTCTACAGCTGGGTCATATAGCTTGGATTACCTTAAAACCTCATTAAGTAAAATGTTTACCTTGATATAGCCTCTTCTAAGTCTCTGGGATGGTTATCTAAGTGTTTACGTGACTACAGAGGGGTCTGTCATCCCCCCCTAGTGTCTGTGGCCGAAAAACCACACTTGCAACTTTCTATGCATCCCACTCAGAGGCCGTCTTGTGGCTCTGTTTCTCGTTCTCGCGGTAAGATGAACAACTTCACAGCAGCCCAATGTAAGGCCATTGGCATCAATAACAGTGTTACCAAGTGAGCTTTTTATAAGCGACATTTGGCTTGTTTTTTTTAAGTCTCTTGTAAATTTTGTGAGTCGCAGGTTGAGTTTTATTGGGCTTGTTTTTAACCGTGAAGTCTCTTATTTGGGCAACAAACCAATGGGGCATTCGGACTGACCACGGTGACTAAGAATTTTAATCAGACAAAAGCTGCGGGACAGAGCAGAGCAAGAGGCCGACAAACAGATTACCCAACCCGCCATAGGAAGCGACGTTTTTTTTGGTCCAGTTCTGGAGCTACAAGAGGAGGACGAATGATGAATGATTTAGCAGTCCTTTTAAGGGCTAAATTAAAACAGGACATGAGGGTGAAATAATTTAATCAGAAGGCCATTATATGCAATCAGTATGCTACTGGCATAGAAATTCATAAAGTCATAGTCTGCGACTTGGCCCCTTTAAGGGTGCAATAAGTAGAGAAGTACAGATCCTAGAGAGCTTATGAGTGAATAAGAATGACTGAGGTTTTAAAAAAAACATCTAAGTTGACAGTGTAAAAAGAACTTGCTAAAGCTAACTTTTCCATTATAATTATGTATTTAGCTGTTTCCCCCCCTTTTTCACAAAACATGTTATTATCCAACCTTTTAATAAAAAGATGTCAACTTTACTGTTAAACTGTGGACCAGTGTCAAAGTTACCACGTTTTTAATGTTGGAGAGAAAGAACTGTTATACAGCCAATTTCTGTTGTGGGGATCCTCAGGGGTTCATTGTGGGTCCTCTGCTATTCATTTATTTTCCATCTTCGGGAAACATAATATTCCTTTTTATGGCTTCACAGACGGGAACCAGGTCTATCTGCCTGTTAAAGTTGGCAGCAATACTCCCTGGGAACCACTGTTAAAACGATGAAAGCCATTTTGGTCTGGAAAGACCAAATCTGGAAACCAAGCAATTCTGGCAATCTTGGCTCTTGGGCTTCATGCGGTCACTCTGGTTTAAAAAAAGCTGGGTGTGATTCTTGACAGCTCTTTTAAGGTTGGATAAAGAGTTTAAATCTGCTTTGAGGCCAAAATTATTCTAATTTGCAGTCATTGCCAAGCTGAAGCTGTACTGTTCATTGAAACGTTTATAAAATAATTTTATAGACTACTGTAATGACCTGTATTTTGGTCGTCAATGCATTGTTGAGACACTGGCCACAAAACTGTGTCTGTTTACTGATAGAAAAAAGCAGCGGCACATAATTCCATTTTCTCTGTATGTACTAGCTTATGTTCTGTATTGATTATGAATTTCTTTGATTTACTTTAAGATTTCCTTATATAGAATAAATATTTCAGTTACCTTGATCTTATTTACTAGATCCCAATTTTACTCTTAGATGTTCCAGGATACAAATTTAATGCAAACATGGTCAACTATTGGCAGTGGCTGCCCAAATTTAATTGAAATAATTTTGTTCTGAGTCTGCACATTGGTCAGACTATATAAATAGTATATTATCTGCTTAAGATGGGTTTTAGTACCTTCCTGATAAGTATGATCAGATGTTGCATTGTGGAAATACTGTCTGGTTATTGAGCAATCCAATAATTTTTGATTCCAGACCACCACATGACAACTCTAAAGAGAAATGCAGTTGTTCTTGTCATGGTTACTGTATCAGGAATTGGATCCCAGAGCATCCATTACGCGTGGATTGGCCAAGTATAACAGTTGTGTTTGTAAAAGAGGCCCCTGGAAATGATATCAGCAAAAAATCCAGAGTTTCCCCCTCCCCAGTGAAACATTGATATTCTGTGCTGTTCTGGAGTAAAACAAAGGTATACTTTTAAATACATGTTGGTTGAAGTGGAATTCTTCAAAGGATGACTGTGCAAACCAAATTTATTACCTCTCCTAGTAAATATGTAAAAAGCCTCAAAAATCATCAAATGCCATGATTTGCCCGTAGACATTTTAGATAAATCAAGCTTTAATTGGAGACAAAATGGCTATGCACAAATTTCAGTATATGGGCCAATATCAATATACAAAATAATATTGTCCGATAACCGATTACGTAAGTTCCCTACCTTTTTGAAATGTTGAAAAAATGAACATATTGCTGACATTGCTTCTCTGCTTCAATTAACCCCCCCCCCCCCCCCCCCCAATTCCTGTGCTCCATCACAATCACTGTCACGTACCCAAAAACATACCATATGGACAACCTCCTCCCCTCCCCCACCCGAAACACCCATACAAATAGCAAAAATTGGAACATCAGGTATTAAAAAAAGCCCAGTTTTACTTATTGGACCAATACCGATATATTATAAAAATTACTTACACAGGCCAATAACTATGCCACTGTCAATGTATCGTGTATTCCTAGTACAGTCATTTAAAATTATTTTCTGTTTACAAAATCTGAAATTCGTAGAAACACTGAAGTCAAAATAAACATAACTGAAGTATTTTACACTGTTGCTGGCAAGAATACATTTTTGTGAGGAACACGTAGGACTAATATTTAATTCCTTCATTTATAATGACTTGAAATTCATTGAGCTGCTCCAGTAAAGTTTGCAATGCTCGTGCACTGCAGACAGAGAGGGGAACAAGAATATGAAGGCTCAATATTTCCCTCTGCTCTGAAACTGGCAGTGCTGCATCAATTTCATATAAAAACAAACAGAGAAACAACTGTTACCTGAGCAACAAGGCACAGCTATTGCTTTACATTTGTTCGGTCTGTCTTACCTATAAACTACAGCTGGACCTCCTATCATCTTTTTGTCCTCTGGTCTAATGGCGCTAAGAGGTGTAGGAGTTTTTGTCAAAGGTCTGCTGTGTATCTTTGCCAGTGGAAGTTAGAATTAGAACATGTCCGATAGTAAACATTTGAAAAAAATATTTATGTATGTATTTATTCATTTATTTCACATTTGTTTCCTGTTGTATTCAAAAGATCAAATACGACAATGTATTCTATAACTTTTTTTTTTATTTTTGTGAGTGGTTTGACTTAGTTTTATATGACAGGAATGTTATCTAGAACCTGTTCTATGAAGGAAAACTACAAATTTAAAAGCATGGAGCAGAAGTTGTAAGAAAGGACGAGAGCAGTGAGGGAGAAGATGGAACGAGAAAAGAAATACAAGGCAGCATCAATCATGTCTTTAACTGGTAAATAATCATTTCCTGCTAGCAACAGAGTGGAGGTGGTGGGAGGTAGGGTGGGGAGGGGGGCATCAAGATTGTCCTGTCCCAGTCTCAGGGAAGACTGTCAGCCGGCTTGTGGAAGGGCATGCCTTCAAGCAAGGCAGATACGTTTTGATGTTCAGTCAAAAATGGCTGCAGCAAAATAGCGACTCACCATAAATTATCCTTATTTACAGCCAAATTAATTATAACTTCTTTTTACTTAACTGGACGTGTGATAAACAAGTCTGGACATTTTTTCCCCACTTCACAAAGGGAGCTGGTTTGGAAGGGAGGAATAAATAAAGGGAGGTGAAGTGCAGTAGATCTTTCAATGTGAGATCATGCTGCTGCAATGAAAGATGTTTTTTTTTTTCTAGGTTGTTTCTTTCTACACATCTACACTATGGGTTCCATTTTCTGTGATGGGCGCTTAAAAACCATGTTTCTGCTGTGGTCCTGTGCTGCAGGCAGATTAATCTGTGGACAGCTGGGCATCCATCTGAGAAGCCTGTGAGGTCCAGGAATCTGGCTCTGAAAAAAGAAAGTGTGTTTGAGCTTCACTTACACAAACACGCTATGTTGCACCTTCCTCCACGGTTGTGCTAAGGTGTGGGTGTTGTTTTTTAAGCTTTATGTTTCTGGTGATCTTTTTTTTTTCCCACACCAAGGAGAAATGGCCAATGATGGTGGAAGTGATGTTTCAAAGTAACAAAGGACTGCTTTTGTTCAGAAATATATTTCCTATTCTAATGGTAAAATGAAAAAATCTGTATTTTACACCTATGACTAATTAACTAATTTATCAAAAAAATCTTAAAACTAAGTTGTTGTTTTTGTTTTTTTGCTGAATCATAGCTGACCTATAGTCCTATTTTGTGCAGTATTTCTAAATGTGCAATTAGCCTGACTAAATTAAAATATTCCGCACTGCTTTGGACTAAATTCACACATTAGCTTGACAAAATGCTTATGATGATTCTGCTGACTCTCTTCCTGGTGTAGGATTAGATTTATTTACTTTTTCTTGCCTTTCCACACTGGTGGATTTTAATGATCTATTTGCTCTTGATTTCCTTTAGTTCAGGGCACAATGTATTGCCTCTTGAGCCTATTTCATGTTGTAAGACTGTTTCTTTTTAAGTGATTAATACATTTTTACAGCTCTGATAGTTGTCAGACATCAACTGATCTTTCCAAAAAATGGTTAATGACTATTCATCATTTGCAAATGGACAATTATATAATGCCAGGTTGAGTTAGACAGCATTTGTTTCCCTTTAATCAATACAATCATTATTTGAAATCTGTGTTTTGTCTTTACTCTATTTAGATTTCTATGATAGTAAAATTGGTTTAAGGAAGTGAAAAGCTAGTTTACTTTTCCTTACGACTGTTCGGATTACCATTCTTACTTTATTTACTAATATGCAAAATCGTTTTTGGATGTAGAGCTAAAGCTCCTTTAACAAGTCATCATAGCTGCCAACAAATACTAGACCATCAGTTTCATATCCAAACAGTAACTAACTTGACTACCAAAGCCATTCCATATTTAGCTGTATCAGTCTTAGCTCTACCAATTAGTAGGTAGTACGCAATATTTACATGGAAGTTCACCAAATAGTTACAAACAGATCACATGGGATCCAAATCTAAATGTAGCTGGAAAGGAGAAACGTGAAATGACAAAAAATGTCTTTAACAACCTTGCATAATATCAATTAATGTATAAAAATCTGTTTAGCAATACTTAAAATCTTTCTAGATCACAGTAACATTTGGACTCAGGTGAACATCTTTCATGATAAAAGAAGATACAAGCCAGCTTGACACAACATTAACATTTTTAATTATTTTTACTCCACTAAATCTATCCAGTGACTTATAATGTTTTTTAATCAAAGTTAACTTTACACATCTGTGTGTGTGTGTGTGTGTTGGGGGGGGGGGGGGGTCTGCATATTGTCTGGATTCATAAATGAGTTATTGTTTTTCCATTTGCCTTAATTAATTCTGTGCTCAAAGCAAAAATTAATAAATGGTATGGCGTGTCACCGAAATACTTACAGAGCATAAACACAGTAAGCGCACATTAAAATGTAAGTGGTGTCAAAAAAAGGCAAAGCTTCGTCAAACAAATTAAACGGAGAGTGGGAATCAGTGCTCTCAAAGACGTTAGAGTCTGAGAAGTAGAGTATGGCGTTCTTTAAAGGCCCCGTGTTTAGGCAGAGGTGGCGCATTCAAATGCATTACGGATAAGAGAGATGGGGGTCTTGCAGCAAAATCCATTACAGCGGCTGTGAGGTTGAGTGAGTGCAACATTTCTAAACACATTATGCCGAAGCGGCGATGGCATGCTTAAACAGAGTGTTGATGGAGAGAGGAGAGAGAAGAGGTCAAGAAGGTTTCTGTTTTATTTCCACGAGGTGTGTGCACCTTTTCTGACAACTGAGTGCTGACTGAGTTTTGACAACAGTTCAGTCTGAGTACACAAACTTCCCATTGATTCATTTCATCTCCAAGCACTCCTTGAGGGTTTTTGGCTTATAAATTGCCATGAAGTGACAAACACGCAAATGAAATCTCATGAAGGCACATATGGCTAAAGACAACTAGACGAGCATACCCAGCTTTGGTTTTCTGGTTTAATTTGAACTTGAAGCATCCAAAAGAACCAACCTGTAGGATTACAGTCAGGACTACCCCTTTGACCCCACCGATAAAGCACGTCATGAAAGATTAAGATCACATCCTACAAAACACTTAAAGACATGCCCCCACCTAGCGTCGCAGCCTCTTCTTCTTGGCACTGTGTCCAGTGCAATTAACCTTACAAGCAGGCTCTTTTATGTGGCAAGTCTAGGGCAGCACTGATTTTCTTTTTTGGTTTTTTGCACCTGGCAACAGAACACCTTAAACAATGCAAGAAAAATACAAATGCTCACTTCTTCTCTTCTGCTCCTCTGGCAGCACTCATGTTCAATCTATTCAATTAGCCAGGTTGACTTTGCATGGGTAATTAAGTCCTCATTCTTGACGAGCTGTCTGACTTCTTCAAGCCTCTTACCATAGGCTTACAGCCCCACAGGGGCCACCAGCCAGACGGATTGTTGTCCAGCTGGAATGGGATTAGCAGCGCGCCAGGGGCCTGAGGCCCACAGTCCCCGAGCCTTTGTTTGAATCTGAAGTGTCGACTAGGAAGGGGTGAAGCAGAGACAGAGGATTGAGGTAATCCCCTCCTCTTCAAGACTGCTTCCCGAAGGAGCAAATCAGTTAGCCACCGAGGACTGTAGACCACCAACCACTACCAGAGCCACTGTTTGCCAATCAGACCCCAGCAGGTAGAAGGCTATAGAAGACACCTCGTCCCCCCTTACAGGAATTAAAACATATTAAGGGTAATGTTCAACGGGTGTAATGAAAACATGTTTTTCTTTGGCCAAGCGGAAATTATTAGCGTCGTCTGTGGGATTAAAGGCTTCCTGCGGTGTTGCAGCAGGTTGGAAAACCAAGTTTGTACACTGGAACCTTTTAAACCCATTTTAACATTCAAATGCTATTATACCTCGAAGGTTACACGTCCTGGCACATAATAAACACATTTTTCAACATTTTTGAAATGGAAGGACACAAATGCATGATTTGCAAAACTGAAATGTGTTGAATTTGTCATGCAATTAGTAGTTGGAGTTCACCTGTGTTATATGATCTTAGTGTAAATGGTGTTGTTCTGTGAAAGCTTTGGAGGTTTATTTAAGAACATTAGTGAACAAACTGCATCATGAAGATGAAAGAATACATCAGACAGACGAGGATTAAGGTTGTGGAGAAGCTTAATGCAGCGTCACCATTTAAAAATGTATGCTAAACTATGACCATCCTATAAATTTCTTTTCAATCCATCATCCATTAAGACATTATCATCCACCTAAACTGATAAGTCAGGCAAGGAGAGCATTAATCGTAAAAGCAGCCAAGAGACTCATGGTGACTTTAGAGGAGCAGAGAAGATCTGCCGTTCAGGTGAGGGAGTCCATCAACATCTTGTAATTGTACCCTTCACAAATCAGGCCCTCTTGGAGGAGAGGCAGGAAAAAAGCCATGCCTAAAGGAGATGTAGGAAGTCCCTTTGGCAACCTGTGGTAACCCATGTTGGGGAAAACACACATGATCCATCCCACAGCGTCACAGCTTTTCCTCAGGGAGAGAGAAGCTGGACAGAGGTGACAGGGACATGGACGGAGCTAAACGCAGCCCTGGAAGGAAACTTGTAAACCTGTAAAGCTTGCTAAACAGTTCAGCCGGGGAGGAAATTAGCCTACCAGGAGATCAACCAAAAACATACAGTCTGGAATAAAACCGTTTACATCAAAGCATATTTATGCGGTAGAACGACCTAGGTCGAGAACAGAATGCAAGGGAGAATCCGTACCAAATGTGGACACATACTGCTCACTTCAGACAAATCTGAGTCTCCACATGTACAACGCTGATGGAGACATACCCCAAAATGCATCTTTTGGCAACTACCTCTGGGTGGGATTTAGCATTATTGAATATCCCTTTTCCAATTTTTCTCTAATAATAAGATGAAGATCAAGTATATTTTCCGTCCATTTCACAATTACGAGTTACTTTGTGTTTGGCTGTCACATGCAATTTCTTTTTTAATACTTTCGTACTGTCTGTAGTTAAAACAAGACAACATGTTAACAAGTGATAAAAGGAGTATAAACACTCATAACTGCACAGGTAAAATGATAAGAACAGATTTTAAGCACACCTGTAGACTGCAGGAGTTGGTAGACATGTCCATGCCACAGAGTTCAGGCTTTGTGATTACATAGTGTGGGTACGGACAAGAGTAGGATTCAAAAGGTGGGCCTTCTTTCTCAATGCAGAATGTTCCTATGTAGCTCTCCTGACAAGTGTTGTTTTAAGGTAATCCCGTTTATAGATATAAAAGTCACTCTAATCCTGGGTGCGATTTGCTGGGGGGGATGGGGGGGATTTACCCCCCCCTCTGGTTGTGACGTCCCCCCCTCTGGTCATTGATGTTTTATCCCTGGGGGGATACATTCCTCCCCCCCCTCTGGTCTGAATTTAAAAATGTATATAAATTAGGGCTGTCAGTTTTAACGCGTAAGACCACAACGCCGAAATTTTTTTTGTCGCCGTTAATCGCGCGTCAAAACACACACACCGTTCCCTAATGTTTTTCCCCACCGCGCTCTCCGGACTGAGGTTTCTTTTACCCTCGGCGCTTTCCGTAGTTTCAAGAGAGCTAGAGACTGTAGCAAAGAAGACCCGCGCTCACTGTTGCACAGACTGTTTATTTCATGCGACTTTGGGCTTCTTTTATTCTAAAGGCGCTTGTAAATTTTATAAGTCACGGGTTGCGTTTTTATTTGGGCACGTTTCTGAAAGTGAAATCGCTTATTTGGGCTCTAAAATAAGTGACGAAACAGCGGTTATTAAGAGACCTGCCTTCACTAGACACTTTGTATCCAGCTGAAATATCCCTCCGCCATAGGAGCCGACGGTAGTAAAGGCAGACAGAGCAACTCTGCACGTATTTTCTGCAGTTTACGGTGCAATAACCGGTGATAACTGCTGAAAGTAGATTACTTGGTGCAGATCACCATTTTGAGCAGACATTGGTTCTGAAGTTGAGTTTTTAACATGCTGAGAACATTGCAGAAACCCAACCCATAAACCGTACTTCAATGCTTATTAATTTGTTTTCTCTGTATTTGACAAACTAAGGCTGAATTACGTTGCCAAACGAAGGACCTGGAGTTACTAAACAGTTGCTAAACAGTCTCTTTCATGGGTATTAAGCTCCTGCCCAGTTGCAAGCAAAGTGTAAGACTGGAATGACCTGGAGATTTAAAACCTTTTTCCAGGCTTAAACTCTATGAATATGGATATAAACAGCAAGCAAAAATATTCAAAGAAGTTATTGTTGGTGTGAAAGCTTAGAATTAGATGTGTGTGTGAGGGAGAGTGAAAAAAGGAACAATAAGACGTATGACTTTATTGAAATGTAACATTTTTATTAATGCCTAATACCATGTCTATCTTTGTTTAAGAGGCAAAAAAATATATATCGGCATGGTATTCATTTACCAATTTATTTACACATTGTGTAAACATCAGGGCGTCATGATTAGTCATTTAGCCATCATAGTCCAGAGTTTAACATTTGGCACTAGGATGTTTTCATTCCAATTCTCAAAAGTGCTTGAAAAATACCAAAATAAAAATATTTTTTGTACAAGCATGTATTTTATTAGTGTCATTTATTGCAAAATTGCAGATTTAAATGCCCAAACAGGCTATTACACTTTCAGCTATTACACTTTTAAAACATACAATTATTTTGCAATTAATCTCGAGTTACCTATCGACATTATGTGATTAATCGAGGAAATGATCCCCCCCTCTGTTTTTTTTGCAAATCGCACACTGCTCTAATTACAGAAAGCTTAGCTGATGAGGCTGAACCTTTCAAGTTCATAAATCCCTACAACAATGAAATATTTGACAGATGTCTTAAAAAAGTTAAAGGATTATAGAGAAGGAAAAATGTGGATTTCATTACGCCCAGTCACTGAAAAATGTATTTTAACATGTTCAAACTGGTACATGTTAAAGTACTATTTTCAATGCAAATTTGTATTACTTAGTATTGTTGTTCTATTTTGACTGAGTTGTTCTATTTTGACTGAGTGTTTGTATGACGCTCATATTAAATATTGTTGAACATGTGAAATGCACCGTCAGGCTCAGGTCCCAGTGGTGCAAAATTGTCCTGCCTCATGCTGCACCTGCGCATGTGAGCCAGCCTCAGCGCTGAGCCAGTACCAACAGGCTGTCTTTCATCACAGTATGACAGCAGCACACGAGATTAGAGCAGAATCCACCCAAAACAACCACACTGAGCTTGGGGATAATCCCGAGCCCAAACATCAGAGGGAAACAGGAGGACACTGCTTCGCAGATCATCCAACAAGAATCCACCCTGAAGAAAAACAACAGTGTGGTGCACTATTGTATAACCTGGCTGGCACTGGAAAAAACAGCGAGTTTCTGTGCCCGAGGTGACTGGTGACCTAAGCACCCGCCTGGAAACGGGATTCTTGGAGGAAGCAGTTGCTCCCATCATTCATTGTAACATCCATAAAAGTTTTTGGCTGATGTTTCATGTGGAGACAGACAAGTATGTAAAAAAAAAGAAAACAAAAAAAAAAAACGGGCAAGATAAACGGTTGCGGTCAAAACTCTACATACGTGCATCATGGTCATGAATGTTTTATATAAATATATTCCTAAGGATGGTTTTAAACAGTTGATATTTTCAGGGTGGAATAATAATAAAACACATAATTGAATTCAAAGGCCAGTTCAAAGTTATTTCATCTAAAATACATGCATACAGAACCACAACCACATGGCTCTGAGTATCTTAGCATGTTGTACCACATCTTTTTTTTTAAAACATCAAGCTTCTGGTATAATTCTTGCTGGATATTAGACTGTTATTCTTGGCAGAACTGGTAAAGTTTATTTACACTGGTTGGTGTCCTTGCAAATACTCAGCTATAAAGCGTAATCGGAACATTGTCAGTGTAGTTTACGTCAGGGCTTCCCAAAATGTTAGTAGCCTGCTTTTTCGAGGGGCACCCTACTCATTTACAATCAGTGCTGGAAGATCACACCGGAGATTTTGGACTGGATAAGATGCAGAGGCTGAGAGAAAGGAAACCCAAACCTAAGGTCTGTGGATTTAATACCTAAACTTAATTTAATAGCTGTGCTTTGTTCCCTCCTCTGAGAACTAACCCTAACTCTAACATTGGTGGGTGAGAAACCTAAACCTAAGGTCGGTGAAGTTTATTTTATTTTTATTCAAGTCATGAACAACATGAATTACAGTCAGGCAAACACAAATATCTAAAACATTAACATTTAGAAAACGACTTGCAGCGATTTTTGTGTCCTTCCAGCAATGATTTTAAAAATGGCGGCACCCTGGCACCTGCAGTAGGGTACTCTTGGCTTTTTCTACTTTAAGCTAGCCTTGGTCAGTGTTGGGGTTCATATTCCTGTTGAAAAACCTAAGCAAGCTTTAACCCTCTAGCTGTTGATTTAAGTAAAAATATTTAAATGCATCTATCCTTCAACATTTTCCCTTGTGCAGTACACAAGTACAACAACCAGCAACAACGATCCCGCAGCACAATACTACCTCCCCATGCTTAGTTGGTACAGTCCCAACTTGACTCAGCCAAATACTGTTCCTTCTGTTATACCTAATAAACTCAATCTTTCTCTTGCCTGATCATAACATTTTTTACTTTGTTTTCATCTAGAGGAGCCAATTTGATTCAGATGGTTGAAACTTGGACACAGTTAGGTGTTCCAACAAGACATTGACTCCATATCAAACGTTGTGGAATTGATAAAGCAGGCTAACATCAAGCTTTTGGTAAAATTGACCACACACTATGCTGAAAGTTTATGGACTATATTTAAAAGCCAGGTGTGTCACAAAAATCTAACTAATTTAGATCCAACAATTACCCCACCAGAAATATGGTAGAATATTGTTGATGGCTACAAAGATAGTGGGGTTTGACATGCATTTATCCTAATATTAGTGGGGACGTGTGTATGTATGACCCTGTGTGGATATTTCTTATCTATAAATCATAGAAAATTAATATAACTTGGGCACCCAATCATTGTTTTATAACTGTATTGAAGTTTGTTTGATTCACACTAGATCAAGTTAGTATATTTAAACTTATGACTGACACTTTATTTTCTTCATTGTACACACGCTTTGAAAAGAGTCTGGCTTTAGGGTACATTTAAAAATTTGTAGCCTGGGTGAGAAGAAAGCTGTTTTAATTTTAACAGAGCCCCTATTCAAAGCTCAGGTGACTGATGTGGTTTATTCTGCTGTCAGTGCTCCAGATCTTGTTTTACAGTCATCACAAAGGCTCGAGTTCAAAGGCGAGACACAATGCCAAAACACATGCAATGCAGCTTTTTGTGAAATTTAATATATCGCCATCTTCTCAAACCTTTGTCTATATCGCAGACATCCACCTGTCTACACAAATGTGAAAGCGATGGGTTGGGTACAGTGTGAATTTATGTGGTAGTAAGCTTTGGCCAGTTCTCAGCAAGACCAGGGGCTGTTTTTAAAGCTGCTGAACATGCGTCAGTACTGCGAGACACCAAGAATGACGGGTCGGAGACTGAAGGCTGGGAATGAGACTGATCCCTTGCCAGGAAGCCTCGGCTGGGGTCCACCGACCATTTGATTCTTCCAGAGAGTGTCCACGCCCAGAAACCCTCCACCATCCTCCTTCTGTCCACCCTCCCCGCGTTCACTTCCAGACATGCACAGAAAGCAGAATTTCCACAGAACTGTCCAAACAGAGCAGCCTGTGTTGCAATCCACGGTGTGTGTTGGGGTTTAATGGCTATTGGTTTCCTTTTGCGTTATCAGCACTTTAACAGGTAGCAGGAAGGCTGTGACATTGAGCACTGAAGCAAACTACAGGCCAGGGTTTGGCCTGAAAATTGAGTGTGCCGCTCCGTTCTCTAATTTGCCAGATGTAAAGCTCTTAAAGCTTAACGCTTGCGCTTGAGACCCCAGATGGACCGCGCAATGCCCAGCGAGCAGAGCATGCAAATGACACACTGACTTATTTATTTGAGCAAGGCTTTATTGCGTAGACACAAACCATTGACATTTAAGTGTCTCTCTTCAGCTTTTCTCTGTTCTTCTGGTCAGGATAGAAAATGTCCATGTGGTCATTTTAACAATATTCAGGATGGTCATCTTTTCTTTTTTTTTTTTTCTAAAACATTCTTTGAAGACATTTATTGCAAGACTGTAAAGAGTAATGGGGTGTTCCATTTGCCATAATGAAACCTAACCACCCTGAAGATAGTTCATTGAATCCGTCTGTCCATCTGTTTAATAGTCCGAGTTGAGCCATCGGACGGAAATCTCTTGCAGCCTGCCAGAGGGAGCAGTTAAAGGAGGAGATTCTTTTACATCTTAAAGGATTAAATAGTGTGCATGATGATGAGATTAGTGGTAGCTTTTCTTCCTGTGGGAAAAACAGTTTTTGACAAATGGAGGTGAATCCTTCCTTTTTGGCGCATTCCGATTTAGTGCACAGAAGCAACACTGATTATTTGAAAGTCCTGCTACACCAGCGCTAAAAAGTTCAATTTAAATGGAAAACGAGGAGAATTTTGTTTTTTCAGGCTAACAGTGCAACAAAGCACAATGTTTTCTCTGTTGTTTTTCGGTTGGCCAGTTGAAGAGAAGAGTTTTTTTTCCTAGCCTGAATTTTAAGTTTTGTTGTAACATCTAAACCAGTTGAATATTTTTTTGTTTGCCATCGCTTAAAGGCTGTTTTTTTAAGCATAAAAAAGCTTAAAATAGAAACAAAATAGTGTTAATGAAACAAATACGCAACTGTGATTTAGCCTCATTTCCACATACTGTCATAAAAAGAATAGGGACTTCATGTTTTGTTCATGAGTTTAAATCTCCTGGCAGAATGTCAGATTTATTTTACCATCTTTAAGAGAATAGGAATGTTTTGTGGTTAGTTGAAGCCATTGATTTTAAAAAACATTGTGCTTGCTATTTTTGAATCAGACTGAGTACAGAAGCTACCCAAATAACCCACAGGAATTACATCTTAAAAGAGAGTATTTTGTGGTATTTGTGTTAGAGGCTCTTTATGTCCTGAGATGGCTCGTTGATACTGAGGTGCCAATCCAGAACCATCACTTTTTCTGCTGTAGTCAATGACAGGTGGACTTGGCCTAGTGTTTTGGATCATTTCAATGCCCTTAAGTGCAAATATTCCTCCTGTTTTTTTTGGGTTTTTTTTGTGTGTGATAACATGCGGCCTCCAACTTTACATTAATTTTCATCAACTTCCCTTTACCTGTATAGTTTCAACACCCCCACAACATCGGCCTAGCACCTCTAAGTTTCACAGTAAAGGATGGTCTGCTTTTTACTATTAAGCCTTATTAATTAATTAAAAATATAGCACTTTTGACTGGGGCCACCGACTTCAATTTAGGTCTGCACATAACTTTGTTGCAGAGGTTTTTAGGCTTTTCTGTATGATGTTTGGTATAGTAATGTTTTTTTTTTTTTGTTTTTGTTTTCTGGCAACTTAGTCTGTAGCCAATTTTTATACAAGTGTCTCTGTATAGTGCATCCAAAAACAGCTGTACTTCTTTTTTACAGAGTCCAGTTAAGGTTATTTGCAGAGGTCGGTAGAGTAGCCAAAAATTATACTCCGGTACGAGTAGTGTTTAAAATAAACTAATGATTATTTGCTATTTTTTGTCTGTTTGAATCCCGCTCCATTTTCCTGACAGTTGTGGCTGAAATCGTTGTTGATCTATACCATGGCTTGGTTCCAACAGAATCCCTCATTTTGCACATCTTATAGTTTGAAGACCGCTGATTGATATTCCCATTTTCATGGATATCTTTTTCCTTCTTCCGCAGACCCTTGGATAATTCATTTGACTTTCTCATGGTTGAATCCAGGAACACCGGTGTATGAAACTTGGATAAAACATGCAAAGGTCTGTCAGAAGCTCAGAAAATCTCGCTGCCTTTTTCATACACACACATTTTACTGGTAAATAGATCACATGTGAGGTGGGTTTCCTTTAGCAGACATTTAAACCAATGTGTATCAAACGTTGCTATGTTTACACAGGGGTCATTTTGGTATTTTCTGTTGTCATAAGTGACAGAAGGGTTCTTGCAGTCATGTTCTTTGAAAAATCTAAGTTTGAAGTTTGGAAACTCCACTACGATAGTTCACTAACAGATGTCTGCATGATTTTCGCCCCAACTAGATAAAACCCTGTTTTATTCCATATATAGATAAGAACATGAAGTCTTTAATCTTTAGCTTTGACTGTAAAAAAAACATCCAATAATTTAGAATGTGCATAGACTTTTCCACCCCCCACTGATTGGCACATACAGGATGGCTGAGTGCATAAACTTCGCTAATGACTTCTTAATGTAATTCTGCCGACACCTCAAAACGTTTCATTAAATTGTCCCTGCATGTTTATCTCCGCTTTGAGAACAACTGCATGAAAAAAGTTACATTGCATTACAGTGTAAAACCAAGACTTTTTTTTTTATCAGAGCAAGTAGTACTGTGATATCTGCCAAGCAAGTGTGAAAGATAATTGGTCACTGAGGAGCTTCTTTGATGGAGTCATTTAGCTGCAGCACTTTGCGTTTCATCACTTCTTGCTGTCAATTATAGTTGACTTACAAGGGACAGGGAATGTAAAGCATCAATTTGTGTTGGGTGATTACACAAGAGAGAAGATGGCGGGGGACATCATTCATTTAACATGGCTGCTTGTCCTTCACTTATCCCTTGTTGAAGTGGTGTGAGTCATTTGATTCATTTAGTTTATCTCTCAGCTATAAAGGGAGTTTGTTATAAGTGTGTGCAGTGTCTTGCAAAAGGTGTCAAACCCCATGAGCTTCACACCTTTTCGTCACGTTAATAGCACAAACTTAACAGTGATGTCATTGGGATTAGTTATGCCAAGAGACTAATTGTTATAAAATGAAAAGAAATCGATACATGATTGTAAAAGACTTTCACATATAAAAATACAATAAAAAAAACCTAAAAACCCTGACTCTAGCCAAAAAAAAAAAAACTAGGGTCAGGGATTTTTCTGGAAATTTCCATGTGCAAGACAGTCTTACTTTGCTCTTCCGCTCCTCAGGCGAATCGCGTGGAAAAGAAATCCCCCAAATCCACTCGGGTCTTATTTCTTTCTACTGAGGCCTTCCTCTTCTGTTCATAAATTCGTACGCTTTTTGCTTACTACGACTCTCAGCCATGCAAAATTCCACGTATGGTTAATGGAATGGAAAAGCATAATGGTATCATCAAGCCGTGGAGATCATTATCTTTAGTAAGGAGAGTGAAACTGAATAAATCTGATGGGAAGATGGATGCTGCTAAATGCAGGGGAACCAAATAAGACACCCTTCAAACAGTCAAAGCTATAATGAAATGGTTCTAATCAAACCATATTAAGAGACATACATGTGGTAAAACAAATTTTCTGTTCATTTCTTTTTATTTTGGGGAGGTGGTTTAAGGAATTTGAAAATCATATATTAATTCTTTCCTAATCACGCACTACTTTGTTGTAGTCTACCAAGCTGAGTCTGTAATTAATACATTGAAGTTTGTGGCTATAACTTCACAAAATCCAAAAAAAATAAGGGTGTTAATACAAGGCCCTGTATGTTCTTTGTAAACCTCTATATATCCTTGAGCAGGCTGGGAAATAATATGAAGACTGCATTTAAAACGAAAAAGTAAAAATGAATACCCTGTTTTTATAAAGGTGGATTTTATAAGAACCACTTCAGAGAACCTGCTCACCATTGGGCTTGTATACAGGTGGGACACATCCCTCAACAGACCTGTCAAGAGTCTCTGTTTAAACAGATGGTTTTATTTACACAAAGCCTTAAATGAATGCTGCGGAGGTAGTTAAATATAGGGACTTTGTATGCCTCGTTATAAATGGAGAGTATGGGGTGGTTTTGTTCTTAGGAGTAGGCTGTATTAATAATAAAGAGTTAAGGTGACAGACGTGAACCTCTTCCCCCACACAAAGGTAGCCTGGGGTTTCCCCAAGTTCACCTTATATGAGGCCTGATATCTTTGAACTGATGATATTCTGCTAATGGCTTTGGGAGGAGGCTAAGTCAATAAATACTGACAGGTAATTACGGTTAAAAGGGCAAAAACTGGGGGCCATAACTCTATTTTAGGTGCACAGTTTTAATCTCTAAAGAAAACAAAGTTCTGAGTAACAGGAGGGGACATTTCATGGTGCTAGAAACTTTAGAAAAGGCTCCCATGCATCTCATCTGTTTTGTTCTCTCGATCGAACAGAGAAGGTGTTTTTATTTTGGTCTGGGAGGGATCGTCTGCCCACGCGTGGAATTGAAACCATGACGGGGACATTCAGTCGGCTTTGGATTCTTTATGTTAAAATGGAGATATTTGTGAAGAAAGCAAAAACAGGCATGTTATAAAGTTTTTTTAGTGATATCGTATGGTAGTGATCAATGTTGGCTTTGGCTTTTTCTGTAGAATAAACCTCATTCTTCTTGCACTTGTTTCTAATCAGCAACAAATGAGTGGAAGCAGCTAATGATTATTTACGGGATGCAATTTTGATTTCTTCTAGTTGTTTAGCACAACTCCTGCACAGTGCATCCATAGCTCTTAAGGACTTACATTTTACTTAATTAAACTTGGCTTGTGTAATGGTATTGCAGAAAGTTAAATATTCATTTGTCGCACAGTGCTGCACAACGCTAAGGAATAATTAAATTATGAGTAATGTGCATTGGCAAGTCTGAAAGATAACATGATTGATGCACAATCCACAGTCACAGTTGTTGCATTTTGAATTATAGCTCTGTGTAAAATTAAAGCTGCATTCATTATGGAAGCAGAAACATTGTGCTAAGCAAAAAGCCATTTACTGAGCAATAATCTATTGAATAAATCCATTATGTTTTTCCGCAAACGCAACTACATGGCCACAAGAACAGTTCGACACAAACTCTCCCCGGATTCCCACCATTCGCTCGATGCTATGGTTGTGTCTGTATCTGTCCGTCTGTTTCCACCGCTCCTTATTTAACACACATTTTCTTGGAAGCGAATGTGAGCCATATTAAATCTGACTCCTCTGCTGTGCAGTTATGCGAGCACCAGCGGTTAGTTTTATATGATTCACAAGCGTGTAAATATTTAATAGAGAGCGGCATGGAGTGCTGTGTCACTGTTCCTGCGCAGTCGACCCTGCACATGTAGAGTGAGTAAATACGGAGAGGATTTCTCCCCGACAGAGGGAATTTATGGAGCAGGTGAAAAATTAATCTACAGCACAGTTCTTGTTTTTCATCACATACACGTTCTTTAACTGTCTTACATGATTATACAGCCTGTTAATGGTTGAGGAAGATGTTCCTTGATGTTGAAGCTGAATACTTACGTGAGAGGTTGGGTAATATTTGAATAACCTACTGTATAAGAAAATTAAGCAAAAGAACTATAGCTTAAGCTGATTTAAAAAAAATATATCATTTATATTGTGAAACCTTTCATGATAAATTGTATCCATAAGTATGTCAGGCACATTCAAAACTACAATGAAAGGCATTGCATTTCTGAGTCTAACTGTAATACAACCTGTTAAAAAATTAAATAATATAAATACAGTGCTGTGAAAAAGTGTTTACCCCCTTAAATATTCCTTCAGTTTTGTCTTCTTTCTCACACACCTAAATGTTTCAGATCATCGAACAATTTTGATATTGGAAATAGATGACTTGAGTAAATGCTGAAAGCAGATTTCACAAGACGAGTTCATTTATTAAGGGGGGGAAAAAATATCTGAAACCAACCTGGTCCTATGTGAAAAAGTAATTTTACCCCTCACCCCCACATAATTAGCTGTGCCACCCTTAGCAGAAATGACTGACATCAAGAGTTTCCAATGACCGGCATGGACTCTTCAACCTCTTTGCTGAAATGGTTAATCCAGCCATGATGGAGGGCTTTCAAGTATTAAAGAGTATCTGGATTAGAACTAAGTCCCGACATTGGTTTGGCCACTTCAGAATGTATTTCTCCCTTTTTTTGGAACATTCACATAATTGGATTATAGTCCTGCATAATCAAGGTGTGATTGGGCTTCAGGTCTTGTACTGACTGCTGGACATTCTCCTGCAGGGTCCTCTGATAAGCAGCCAATTTCCTTATTCCATCCAAGCTTTCCAGGTCTGTCAGTATAAAGTTCTGCTTCTGAAAAACTGTTAATTTTAGGCAAGATGTGACATGACAGAGATACCAAAAAGTTTCCTTTTGTATCATGAGGGATCATCTCTTTTATTTTATTTTATTTATTTTTTTGCAAATGTGAGACAGGTTTTTGTGTTTGTTATGCTCTGCAGTGGTTCCTTCAAACTCTCCTAAATGGGACATTTTGCTCAGTCTCTATCTTGTTGTTACATTTTGAACACCAACACTAACGTAAGCAAGTGGGGTCTTTTGAGCTTTAGATCTACTTGGTTCTTCCGTTACCTCCTGGTTGAATCGTTGATCTTGGTGTAATTTTGGTTGACTAGCCTCTGCTAGGAGAGTTCAGCGGTGTTGTATGTTTTCTCCAGTTTTGATTTTGGCTCTCACTTTGTTTTGCTGCCATGCAAAAGTCTTAGAAATGCATTTGTAAGTCTTTCCAGACTGACCGATGTCAATTACTCAGTTTTTCTACTGTTTTGATTTTTTTTCTAAATCATGTGATGCTATTTTAAGGCATTATTTGTTAGATATGCAGGCCAGATAATGATTAGACAAGATTTTTAAATTGTAAAATTTTAAAATGTTGTTTAGTCAAACTTAAATCATGATTTAAATAGAGGGTTATGGTTTGATAGTTTGTTTTCCCTTTATTGGAAATTTGATAAGCTGAAACATTTACGTGTGACAAATAAGCAAAAACAGATTACATCCGTCAAACCCTCTATGGCTCACACATAGAAAGGGCTTTTATTCTGGTGACACAGTTGTGAGACACGTACTTGCAGACGTCAAAGTAACAACGCTGGTTAGAACAAGAACATAAATTGTGTCTATCCGAAGAATTGTAGCCTTTTCAATGACAGTTTTTGTCTCAAGCTGTCCTTCACCACTGTGGGAAGTTTCAGTCACACTGTGATCAACTGAGTGCTGTTACGCATCTCCATGGGGTACCAGTTTAATAAGTCTCCAAGCTAAATCTCTCAAACAGCAATTTGCTTGACTTCCTCCTCCCTGGGAAAAAAAACACAGTATAAATTCACTTTATGAACTCAAACTCAAGAAGGAGACTTTGGTATAACTACTGTTATATTAGGTGAACTTTTGTGTTACGCATTGATACTCAAGTCCATTACATACTGTAAGGTCAAAACTTGTTGGATACATTTTGGAATCATTCTCGTTAGCCTAGTTCTTGCATTTTTTCTTTTACAATTATTTGCATATTTCTTAGTTACTGTACTGAAAATTAATATTACTATTGTTAGCTCCAAGCCTGAACATAATTGAAAGGTAAAATTACTATAAAATAATTACCTATGCTCCTTAAACCTGGAAGTACCCTTTTTCAATTGATTTTACCGTTTAAACTGCTCAACACAGCATTCCTGTGAGACCAATATTATTTGTTATGGCAATTTCTTTTTAGAAATGGCGTTTTTGACCAGGTTAGATTGGGACATCCTCCATTTCAAATAGTGTGTTACTTTAAACTCAATCAAACATTATGGATGTTGTGGTTTGTTCTTGGAAGCTGGTATTTCAGTGGAGAACTAAAAACGCACTAAAGTAGATGGTTCCCAAGCCAACCCAAGTTTAACTTTCAATATGGCTGCCACTTGTATAAAACAGTCAGAGTTGTCAGAATAAACTTTTTTTAGAATAAACTGCATTTTCTCTTCTGGCCGAAATAAATCAATAGCACAAAGTACTGTGCAATGTCCCTTTATGATCCTTCATTGTTTCAGTCCATAAAATATAGAAAAATTATAGAGACTGAAGGTTATCAGTATCTGTCGCCGATAAAAGTTAGCAGCATAACCAATAGTCAGACGTGGATAGTAACTAGTTACATTTACTCAGTTACAATTATTTTAGTAACTTTTGAAAAAAAATAAACTTCTAGGAGTAGTTTTACTGCACTGTACTTCCTACTTTAACCTGAGTAAATATTATGAAGAAGTATCGCTACTCTTGATTAAAATGTGTTGATACTTTACCCACCTCCGGCAATAGTAAATCATCTTGTCCCTTCTAATTTCTGAAATTAGCATTATAAAGTCAGTAACCTATAACTTTTTTTTTATTTTACCCTTCTTTAGGACTATCATTTGCCTTAAATTGTATAGGTTTTGTTAAAGAATGCCGATAACATGCGTAAATGAACATATATATATATATATATATGAATTATGTGACATGAAAAAAATTTGAACCTGTGAAGTTTAACAAATTTTTGTTCAAGTGGATGAATTTTATTTCCTTTAACTGTCAAGTCTAATGTTTCGATGGCTTATATTAGTAATGTGAACCTCTACAATCAACAGTAATATTAATATGAACTAATTCTAGAGTGTTATTCAAACAGATATCAAAACAAGAAAATATTTGTATATTTCTATGGAGGTCAAGGTAATTCCTAAGAATTTTTTTTTTTTACAAAAGAGTAATTCTTTAAACTTAATCTGAAATATAATGAACACTGGATGAACAAAGGTCTAGCCATACTGCTTTTAGTCTCAGTATTACTACAACACTTCAACAAATCCCTACCTTCTAATTGAGTAACTCTTTAAATTTCAGCAATCTAGCGAGGAAGCTAATGCTCTTTGAGAGATCTGTCAGAGGCCACATTCACTTTGACTCTGTGTATATAAGAGCAAGGGGTGAGAGAGTGCAGATTTCTGAAAGACCTGGTAAGCTCGCTGATTTAACCATATAGAAAGAATAATG
Organism: Fundulus heteroclitus; assembly: GCF_011125445.2. Taxonomy (NCBI): domain Eukaryota; kingdom Metazoa; phylum Chordata; class Actinopteri; order Cyprinodontiformes; family Fundulidae; genus Fundulus; species Fundulus heteroclitus. The sequence goes on from NC_046377.1 coordinate 14,466,341, forward strand.
AGCCTCTGCTGTTGTCTCCGCTCAACTGCAGACTAATGTCTAACCCCAGGAAACCCTCATTCACAAACAGTGTGTTTAACATTTACATATATATGTGATTTAAAAGGATCCTTCTTATTTTGGATTAGTCCACTCCCCTCTTCCCTCGTGGGGATCTACCGGTCCTTTCTGCGTCACTGATGCTTCATGATGAGCTTCCTTTGGACTTAAACAAGTCTTTCATCTCACAGCTGAGAGTTTCTCACTCATTCTTTTGTAACGTTGTGTTTGTTCCTCTGCTTGCATTTAAAAAGCCAGCTATATTGTTACAATTCACTTCTAAGGAAGCGGTTACGCCTCCGCACTGGACCTTTGCAAGGTTGCTCAATAATTGCTGATGACGAAATGTGGGAGAAATGACTCTTCTTCCCTCGCGTGAGCGTCAGCAGATCTCAACAGGAAACAATTAGATTATATCAGCCGGGGCTAAATTCCACTGAAATATCCTTGCTTCGTGTAATTGTGTTCCGATCAGTTCGGCGGCATCGTCATCGGGTGTTAAAGGTTGCCACGTCTGTGTGGGCCAAGGCTCCACGGGTCACTTCCGTCATCAGAAGACGGATGGATCTGCAACAACAATACACCCAACAACTTCCCTTCATTCATCCCTCCCTCCCTCGACAGATGTTACAAATGTGTAGTGTTTTCTTTCCCATGCAATGTGGTTCCACTTTTGTTTATTTATGCCCTCATTCACATCCTTCTCTTAAGTGGATGCCGAAACTGGATGTGCACACATCAAACCACGATTGTGCATGTTTAGGTAGAAGGTTCTTCCTAAGCAATTGCCCAAGCTCCGTCATGCACACGACGGGGCTGCTTGACCCTATTGTAAACCTGTAGGTCGACCCTCTGACCTTTTTAGAAGTGATGGAATGGAGTGAGGCCTCCCATTTCCCTTCACCGGGGTTTCGGGCTCTTCTGGTCCAGCAGAAACATTGTTAATGAGCTCCAGAATAGATTTTTAATGACACCATTGCTTTGTTTGAAGAGTAAGAGTGGGACACAAAGAGTGTGCAAGCGCAGAAACAGGTGTCTTTGAATTGACTGGACAGATGGCAACATCTTTTAGAACGATTTCAAAGGAGGTCAGTGTGTCACAAAACAGTTGGAGTTTATCTTTAAGACTTGAGAGATTTTTCTTTAGAGATCATGCTCTGTTTCTTAATATTCTCGGAAAATTACAAATTGTAACGGAGGTGGATTTATACCTTCAACCGTAAAGTTCATGATACATAAAGGGGCTCTTTTACTGCTTTGGCAGACACACATGGTTTCAAAGTTACAATGGCAGGTCTTTCCAAACAGATACCATTTTAATGTTCCTTTCCCGTGCCTACAGGCTAAGGTAAATATTTACACACAGCTAAAAGAACCTGAGGTATACCAAATGGCAGTATTTATCATATGTTAGAGCCAAAAAAAAAAACTCAGTCTTGATTCTGTGAAAACTAAACAAATAGCAATGAACCATTAAATTTTTTGAGGCAGAAAATCTGCACTTTTCTGGTTCTGACATAAATAAGCTTTAGGAGACTCTTCTTTCTGAAATAAAAACTGCATTGTCATAAATGAGATATGCTGTTTTAAACCGAAAACATATTTTTGTCAGAAAACGGATTCTAAAGGGAATATTTCATATGGATATGTGCCTGCTCATTGGTAAAAAAAAGACAGGACATAGTGAGCATCTTAGTCTTCCCAAAGATCCTGCTACAAAGAAAAAATAAGTAGATTCCTCAAACTTAATTTGTTAAGATGAAAGATTTCTCCTCGCCTACCAAAAATTGTTTCTCTGTTCAATAAACTTTTTACTTCTTGTTTATGATTCTTTTTTATACAACATTTAATTACAAAGACTAAGGGATGACGACATAACAAATTTAATTTGACAACAGATTGCTCAAGCAGAAAATCAACAGCCAGACCATTGAGGTAGCTGCAGGGTCTTTGCGAGCATAAAGATTCCCAAGTAAGAAAATATTTTACAGGGTTCTTTAGTTTGTCTATATCTCCAGTCAGTATAAAACATCTTCTGATATCCAAAAATCACTTCATTAAATAAAATCAATAATCACTCTCTCCAAACTGTCTTTCTGGCAGTTAACCCATAAAATAAGCTACAGCTTATTATTCAGACTATTTTTACTTTTTAGTCAACCACCACATACAGCTTCAAAATAAAATGGCGTTTTGGTTTCACACGACCCACTGTTTTGGAAAAAAAAAAAAAAAAAAACTAACTGTAGACAAGCTGATAGTTTGAAAGGCATTGCAAAAACGTCTCATACGACAGTGCTGGAATGATGTTTTGAGAACCACATTAACATAGTGCTGTTAAACCCCATGGATAAAATCACAGGAGAAAACATTTTATTCATGTAAAAGTTTTGACTTTTTACTGCTTACATTCGCTGAGTTTTACATGGTCATTGCTAGAATTCTGCTTTGCACAAATCTTTGTAGAACAGTAAATATGGATGCACATATGTTGTGCATTAGAGTAAGGATGCTGGTTGGAATTAGAACAGGAAAGCTGTAAAAGTAAGAATCTCTGTCATTTAAATAAGTCCCTCTCTTTTCACGTCTCCTTTTTGCAATTAAAGTCAAACATTAGTAACTACAGAGCAATCCCTTCCAAAATAAGTGCACTACAGTGTGAATATCAACTGAAACTGCTCTTGTGCTAATATTTTTTCAGCTGAGTACCACCAAAACACAAGAAGATATTGGTATGCTACAACTCTAAAATGGCTAGTGCTCTTCTTCCGTCCTCCTTCCTATCTGTCTTGAACTTTTGTTTCCTTTGCTGAGTAAGCGGCTGCTGTGCACCCCCAGGTAACCTGCAATAGGATGTGGTGTTAGGAAACAGGAAGCAGGTTGGAAGAGAAACTCCCTCCGCATAACGGAAATGATGGTTGTCCATACCTTGAACTTCATGTGTCATTTGCAAAGCCATCACTTACTAATGCTGCGCTCATGGGAATACGGGGTCAGTTAGGATGTGAGCAGGGTGGTCTGAAGCCAAGTGCTAAAGCAGGTCAAAGGCCAAAGTGGGCGAAGCGCAGGGTGGAATATTTCCGATGTTCTTCATAAGACAGACATTAGGGGTTGTGTTACAGTAATTATTTTCCTCAACACACATGAGGGGTATTAACAGCATACAGGATGAAGATACACCATCATATCAGTAACAGCACATTGACACTGGCCGCACACCCAGACCTCCCTGACGCCTGTCCGCCATTCGCTGCGTCCTCACAAGCAGAGTGTCTCATGTCCTCCTCCTATTTTTACCATCGGGCGCTGAAAGCCTCTGGAAGCTCCTTGTCAATGAGCATCCCATTCCACTGCCAACAGTGTGTCACCATTTATTAAGTCATCATTACTCAAGGCTGCTCCAGCTGCCGAGGTGCCAATGGTTGTCGCAAATAGGTCGGCAGCAATAGGCCGGGCTGTTGCTGCGCTCCCCTGAAGGCCGACCCATATGGGCATGCTCCAGCGCATCCCTCCACCAGCGAGGACGGACGCAGGTAGCCACGCCGGTGTAAGTGTGGCTAATGCAGACAAATGGAGGCAGGGTCATGGATCAGGGCAGAGGAGAGAGGCAGAGGCCTGCAGATATGGGGCTGAGTGAGGGAGCGCTTTCATGTGTCTGTCTGCGCCTCTTTTTGTTTTGGGTAAACAACGAAAAAGGCTGTTTAGGCTGAAAGGGTGACGAGATGTGAGGCTGGGGAAGCCGAGGTTGAGGAAGTGAATGCGTAATGGAAGGCATGGAGATACACACATGGAGATTCACTTAGACTATCCTGAACAGATGAGAAAAACTTTAATCGAGCAAACCTTTATTCTGATCAGTATACCAGATGATTAGATTATTACAAATTTCAGCTATACTGATGTTTTTTGACAATCATTTGCAGAAATGTGGGTAAATGTATGATAATTCACTGAGAAGTCCATCTGAAATTCCTAATTTGGATATAACTTGCTATTTTATACTTTTAATACTTTGCATATTGTACTTTTTTTATTAGATGAAGGGTAGCAGTAAAAAAAAATACCAAAAAAAAGCAAAACTCCTCTGAAAGTCTTTACCCCAAAACGACAGATACGTAAGCTTCAAGCAATTTATGGCAGATGAAAGAATCTGAAATCCGATACACTTTATGATACAGGAGCAATACTTTCAAAGGACAGGACCTGCGTGGAAATGCAGGGATATGCGGGCGCCCTGATATCACATACACACTTAGGTTGCTTACAATACACTATCCGAGCCCGGGTTGTTTTCCTTTACTATCTTGATGTGTCTGAGTTGACACATCATCCCTCCTGTTTATCAAAGCTTTTATCACCTCAGCACTGCTGTGTCACCCCTCAGAGGAAGCAGGAGGTGCCCTCACACACACACACACACACACACACACACACACCTACCTACCCACCCACCCCAGAACCTGTCGGGGCTGGCTAAGGTTAAGAGGAGGGGGCTTTGTTGACCTACATCACTGATTTGAATGACTTTTCCAGAGACAGGATCTGGCTCAGACTATGCAGGTTACCTACCAGCATGTGTTGATCTTAACTGAAAGGTTTCATCTGGAAAAGTTAAAAACACACTTAATGACTTTGGAGAATAATTTTAACTTTCTCCGAAAAAAGAGACACTATAATGTAAAACTTAAACAACATATTTTAGATGGCTACAGCACTCCAGTAGTCTTTCAGGTTGATAATTTTTGCACGTTTTGAGGGGACATTTCGGGAATAACAGATGATAGCACAAAAACCATGCTGCACTTGTAGATACTGATCATTTTAACCAGCAATATAAACTTCTTATCATAAGCAGCACACAAATATTGTCATTGCATTCTCTTTAACATCATTTATGTTTTATTTTCTATGTCATCAGGATTCTGCCAAAAGGGCAAACACTGACGGCATATATTTCCATTCTTAACCTTGTCCACAAATGACTGAACACATGCTAGCAATCAGAACAAAGCAAAACAGACAGGGGAAAAAAAATAAAATTGCTGTATTTGTGTACTTGTAAGCCTAGAAACTGATTGTTAGCTGCTCCAAATTGATAAAGCTAAAACCATTTATTTAGAATTTACACTTTTGTAAAGTGTCTACACATATAATCTTCTCCCAGAAACCTCAGTTTGGTGGGAAGAAAATCCAAAACCACGACGATGAAGGACAGCACACTGATAAACATTTGGGTTGTAACATATTTCATTGTTTCTTACTTTGTTTGCTGACGACATACAGTATATCCATCAATCCACCCCCTTATATGCCCCCCCCCACTTATCTGGGATTGAGACACAGGCATAACTGGTCCAGGAGGGCAACTCAAACATCTCACTAGCCTTTTCCACCAATGAGGCTTGGATCCCGTTCCGGTTCCCAAATGTGCTTTTGAACCGCAGTCGCGTGTTTCCTCTGAAAAAATAGTTGCCACAGCACGAAAAGTGGTTCAACTCGGGTACCGCAGAATGACTGATTCTTCTACAGAGCCATGACATCAGAAAACAACAACAATATAAAGACAACATAAGAAAAGTGCTAAGCACACAAACACAGTAAGAGAATTACTCAACTTATTTGTATTTTTCTTGAGCTGGTAAAAAATAAATAGTAGTTTTTCTATAGTAATGTAGAAAAACTACAGGAAAACAGTCTGTGTATTCATTAAAATGTTATAATTTTAACACACTCTTTCCTAAAATGTCTTCCTTTTCCTTGTCAGCCAGTATCAATTGATATTACTTTACATTTGTTTTGTCTGATAAAGCATAATAATAATTTCTTCACATATGGTCATAATGAACTTCCTCTTTGCGAGGTCCAAAGCTGCAGTCGTTTCTCTATTGGAGACTCCTCCTTCTAATCTTCAACCTCCCAAAACCAGCAGCCTCTTACCTTCATCACAATGTTTAAAGGAACTATACCTGAATTAATATTTGTCTGGTTAAGAAACATTGCTTTTTAAGTAATGATATTATGAGTTAAAACACATATTTTAATAATAACAATTGACTAATTTCGTGATCGAGCGAGTCCAGGCATTTTTTAGTAGGAATAAGCAGCTAACTGGAGGCATTGCAGAATGGCTTTACTCTGCCAGTGGCACAAGAGGTGCGGAGCTATTGCTAAGTAGTGCACGACAGGGTGAGTAAACAAAACAGCAGGGCATGCACGTGTTGGCCATTCACATAAGAAAATATATTTTACCCAAGACGCAGCCATTTATGTAAAAGAAAACTAAGAAAAAGTCCCTCGATGAAGCCTTGTTTCCTCCAGAGGATTGTGCATGAGCTTGTGACGCTTGTTTAGTCTCGTGCATGTTGAAGCTTTCCCACTGGGGGCTTACAGTTCAATCTAACAGTTTTGAGCAGACTCAGGTAGCTCTTTTAACAGTGTCTATAATGTTAAAATAAAATAGAAACATGAATACATTTCTACAGATGCATAGCATTGGCTTGCTTGGTGCCGAAAGTGGGTGGAAAAGGATGTCATCTCCTAACAAAACACCAACGTTCTGAGTCACGCGTACCAAGCCGGTGCTAGAGCGACAGTGTTTCCGGTAAAAGAGTAGTACCACCAGTGAATTTCTCCTGCTCCTTCTTTGGAATTCAAAAGGGTTCAAAGGCCTGACGTTGGGTCTCGAAAGCATCCAAAGAGAGGTGCCCTGGATGCACCTGGACCTGATGCCTGAAACTACCTCACTTGAATTACAAAAGTATACCAGCGCTCTATTGTGTTTCCCTTGGATAACAAAGCTCCTCACCTTATCTCTAAGACTGAGCCCTGCCATGCTATGGAGGTAGCTAATTTCCACCTAACCCCAACCCCTCCTCCGCCGTTTGTATCCAGAATCTCATTCTTTTGACAATCATAGGTGCCGGTAGGAACATAAACAGGCTGGTAAATCGACAGCTTGGCTTTTTGGCTCAGCTCTTTCTTCTCCCCAAGAGACCAGAATATTGGCTGACTTATAGCAGATAAGGACCTAATGCGGCCATACATTTCCACTACCATTTCACCATCACTTGTGACAAGCCATCAAGAAAATTAAACTCTACCTCTTCAGGCAAAGACAACCCCCCAATTGGTAACACCCTATTACAAGCTACTTCATCCTTTCATTTCATGCATGTGCCGCCTAGATTATAGGCTATTTGGTGTCCTAGAGTATTGAACTGAGACTATGGAACCAAGAAGTAGTGGGTTACAACTCACTGCATGAATTTAAGCAACATGCATAAAACATTTGTGTAGGAATCCCATATGTCTTAGGCCTATTTTCAGTGGTTCTGGCATTTAAAATAGGAAAAGCTGTTTGCACGAAAACCTTGGCGTGGCTGTATGTGCAACAGATTTAGCTGATTAACATATTTCTCAGATCAAATGGACCCAGAAAGAGGAAACTATTTCCATTTCATGCCAGTTAATAAACTGTTTGGTACTGGGGACCTTAGCCCAAAATATGCCTTCCTTTTACTCTTGGTAGATAGTAGTATGGTATTCAGTAATTTCCCTCTGGGATTATTAAAGTTTTCTGATTCTGATGAAAGAATTATATTGATAACTAACTGGTTGTCATTATAAATGAAAATTGCTTCTAAATCGACTTCCTAGGAAATAGCAAGGAGAAGACAATACTTTTTCCTTCCCAAAAAAGTAGGTACAAAATGGCCACAAAAATTATACTTTGCTCAGGAGCATCCACAGTGGCTCCCAAATCTTCCAGTTATTGACTCACAAAATGATTTAGCGAGTCAGCTGCGAGTATGATGGCCTCAACACCCATGACGATTTTTGTTCATTTACCCGTTTTACCTGGCTTTATATGCTTGATGTAATGTGTTTTCTGGTATAAAGGATCAAAACAAATGAAAGAAACCTTACAAAACCTGAAAACTCTAATAAATTGTGGTTTCATAAAAAAACACAATTGGATGGTGGTCTGCAAAGATAAGCCATTACAGAAATGCTTTGAATTGGCATTCAATTTAGTCAACAGAGAGGATAGTAACTGTAGATGGAATATAAACAAAATAGTACAGGTGGGAAAAAAGTTCCTCTAGTTTTTTTTTTTTTTAGTCATGCTTTTGAAACCATATAACACACTATATATCCTTCCATCAACAGGTTTTGATGAAGTTTCCCTCTTCTGACTAATGTTTTTAGAAGGTAAGGTTGTGGGATGAGTCAGCCATTGAGACAGAGCACAAGGTTTTGCGGTTGCTAACCAGAAACAATATTCAGACGAGCACAAAGCAAACACAGAGTCAACCGGCCACAACAGAAAGACAAGCAGAAGTCTTGCAAAATCTTTGTTTTTATAACAGTTCTCATGGTGTCTCTCATTAAGCATTAATATATTTGATCAGAAATTCTAATAAATACATATTTTTTTATATTTAATGTAACATTTTCTTTTGCTATTAGAAATAGTACAAATCCTCCCGCAATCAAGTAACTACAGACATAATTTGCCAGATGGAAACAGTGGTGTACCTACTGAAGTCCCACTGTTCGAGCTTCTTTAGGCTACATGTTGAAGTATCCTTTGTTGCTATGGCTGGTTTTGATGTGGGCCATCTGGCTCACTGCCCGGGGTGGCAATCAAATGAGTTTTCTGTTGCTTATTTGCACATAGAGCCAATGGAGAGTGGGAGTCCCTGTGTTGTGGACAGTATAAGTACTATAAAAATGATGTCCACAATTGCTTGTGACTAATGATACTGAAGTTGGTATTTCCTTTGGATCTTCTGATTTGGTGCTAAAGTAGCTCTGACTCGATCTATAAAATCTCAACTTGATTATTCTACATTGAACAAACAGTTGAAAACCTTTATTATATTTGTGCAGCATAAAAAAATAGCTTTTTTACTTAAAATTTTTCTCCTATTAGGACCCACTTAGATTGAAATAACGAAACAGCAATACTTTGATGAAACTGTTGTACTGAGTCATTCTAGACTAATCAAAGCATTAGAAGAACTGTTTTATTGAACCTTTATCGTCTTAGCAGAAAAAGAAAAAGAACATTTCCACTGCTATTATTTGTCTTTTTTTCCCCCTTAGTTTAATGTTCATATCGTCCACTTGGAATGACAGTCTAGTTGGAAACAAATTGTAAAACAAGGTTTCATTTGGGCTTGAGCTAAAAGTGTTTTAGAGCCTTGAATGATTTCAAGGCTACCAAACTATGAGTAGTTGTCACCATATTAGCTTTGTTTATCTTTTGTCTACTATGTCTTGAAATCTTCTAGATAAAACCATTTTCAAAAAGAAATCCTAATACCAAATAGTTTTTGTTTTTCATTTAAACTCTGATAGATCTCTTTAAGTCAAGACTCTCATTAAATGTATTGCCAGCGCTCTCTTCTGGGTCTCCATCTTTTGTCTGACCAGATTAACTCTGCTTTTTAATCACTTTAATAAGCCAGGTAGGGCCACTCGGTGATTAAACTTTAAATTTCATGGTCAGACAGTGTAAGTGGCAGAGGACTTAGACGAGGAAGGGAAGGAGTTTCATTTCTGTGATGGAGAATAAATTAAGGGGGAAAAAATAAAGACAAAGAGCAAAGGAAACGAGTGCGGAAAAGTCAAGACTATAAATCTTAACCGTTCTGCTTCCTCTCTATGACACTGCTTCCATCACTGCTCTCAAGCAATACCCCACCTCCTCTTTCCTCCTGCTTTCCCTCCCTCTCTCAGCTGCTCTGCCTCCCCTCCCCTCCCCTCCCTTACCGTGGATGGTGTAGCTCTCTCGCAGTCTGGTGGAGCTGCACACAAGGATTAGAGGGTTGTTGCGAGTGTCTGCTCAAAGAGTGGGAGCCAGTGGACAGAAACAGATAAGAAAAAATCTCCGGCAAGAGGACAGCCTTTTTTATATTGGATAAGTTCTCTGATTTCCCTTTTACATCTCATCCCAGTCAAGCTGAAGTGTCTTCACCTGGGGGAGGACAGATAAACCAGTCAACTATACAGCCTGGATTTCCACATGGGGAGCCATGTGAGCCATACCCCCCTCTGCCGCCTTCGCACATCAGAATTGCCCCAACAGCGTGCGCTCTGAGCCGGGGGGAGTACAACCAGGATTCGCTGCCCTCTCCCTGGAACCTCTACTTTCAGCGCTTGCGTGCCTCAGCGGAGGGGGGGACACTTTTGTTGGGGTCTGGCTCTGAGTGGCCCCCTGGTCTGGAGGCCAGACAGCAGCACTCCAGCACCATGGATTACCTGCTTGGGACTGTAGTGCTGCTGTGCTTCGCGGTGCAGCCGGGAAGAGGAGTTGAGCCCAAGCACAACGTTCCCAGACTAAAGCTGTCATTCAAGGGTAAGCCCGTTCCTTCTGTTTTCTGACTCCAGGTTATAGAGGATTGCTTGTGTGTTTGCTTTTAGACCGGACCTGTTTCCCTTGCCCACGGCTGCTCTTTTGTGCTGTTCTTTTCATCTATCCTCTGGCTCACTGAGTATCCCTTTTCTTCCTTTATGAGAGTAAGTCTATTTCTGCTTCTGTGTTTGTCTCTTGGTCAGCGCACAAGACCTACCTCTCTTCGAAAACCCTCCGTATTCATTTCCTCACTCCTTCCCTCTCGCTCACACTGGCTGACTCTAAGAATTCACCTTTCTCTTTACAAATAGGGGGATTGTTTCCATATGCTGTGGAAGCACTCCTGCCTGAAGTTAAATGTATAAATTGGCCATGTATCGTTTTTCCTCTTCTGCTGTCCCCTACTGCTGGTACTGCACAGCCCTGTTAAGTGCAATGAACAGGCAGCAGAGCCTCAGTTCTAATGGCTTCTGTCCCAAAATCTCCAAAAAGGGGGGGGGGTTGACTTGCCGGTCATGACACAGTCCCCCCCCTCTCTCCTTACTCTATCTTGAATTATACAGTTGAAGGCGTTGAGTGCTGTTCGGTTTGACTTTTGTGCAACAAGTCACCAATTTGCAGGTTTTGTGGAGTAAGAGAATTCATCATGCACGTGTATGTTTTTGACAGATTTAGCAGACATGTTATTCTCTCTCCTTCTGTGTTATTTTGAGGGGAGACTGCGGAGCGCCGGCTCTTCCTCTCCTCCTCCTCCTCCTCCCTCTTTCTCTTTTCTGCGTCTCGTCTCCTCTCTCACACCCTACACTAAATCAGGCTCCGTGTAATAGCAGACTTTTCAACTTGGACCGAAATAACTGGCAACATTTTTGCCATTTTTTTTTTTTGGAAAGGGGAGGGGGGGGGTGGACGAAGTTTTGGGAAAGTACATTGAAGTGAAGTGTGGTCTTGTGACTCCTCGTTACACCCTCTGGAAATTTACGAACAAGCTGATTTGCAGCCGAAAGCAGGAGTACGTGGTTGAAAGTCTTCTCGTGCATTTGGTTGTCACCCAAATCTTAGTTGTTGTAGTTTTTTTTTTTTTTGATGAAGCATCAAATGTTGCCCGTAAGCATGGGCTAAAAATAATGTCCGTCACCAATTCAGCTCTATGTTTAGACGAGACATTTAGTGCAACTTATGTTTAGAGGCCTACTATATGACATGCTTTATTCTTTAGATGGAGGGCAAGTTGTAATTTTGAGGGCAGCATAGTTCCCTTTATCACCCTTTCAGCTTTCCAAATGAATATGATTGCACATGTCCTAAGGCTGAAATAAAAATGGAACTGATTTTAGTATTTTCTTCTCTGCTCAGTTTCCTTCACAAGTCATGATTCAAGGTCTTAAAGTGTGATGACATGAGAAGATGGATTCTTGGACTTACCTGCTTCGTGTCAACCATCCCCTGGGCTCTATCACATCAGTTCACACAAAGCCACGCTTTTTAAGGATGATGGGAAAATGTCAGCCCTCCTTCACGCAGACATCTGTTTAAAGAATGCGAATCTAGTCTTTTGTGATCCTCCATGACGTGCAGTCTGACAAGGGAACACGTTGCCAACAAAAAGTGCGAGACAAGAGACATGTCGCCGAGCATCAAAGTGTGGATTGACACACTGCGAGAGTGATGGATGGGAATTGTCAAATTGAGAAAGCAGGTCTGCTTCTTGTCTCGTTAGATATAGAATTCTGTAATAGAAAAAAATGCGTTTTTGCTTTGAAGTCATGTTGTTTGTGCTAATGTTCTTGTTAGATCTTGGTGTGAGCACTCAACACCCTCTCTTGTGATTTCCTCCCCCTGGACTGGAAGAGGTGTTTCAGCTTGCGTGCAGAAAAAAAAAAATGAAATTGCCAGGTCTTGCACGTCCTCCTACTGTATATTGACACACCTGGTTGTGGCGCGTGAGTGCGAGCTGATGAATCGGGATCTTCTGTCGGGCTCTTGAATCGTCTGTCGAACGCGTGATCGTAGTCAGCCGTTGGCTCACACGCGAGTGTGCCGTGTGCCACCTGCTTTGTGCTGCCCGCTCGTCACCGTCTCGTGTGTTTCGCCTCCACAGGTGTTTGATGGCTCTCTGGATGTCCATCAGGAGAAGAAAAAATTCTCTGTTAACACCAGTACTGTGGAAGACGGTTAAGGGGATGAGCGTTCACTCGCAGTGAAAGACAGCTGGCAGATGTAAGGCAGATGACGGCAAAGGAAGGGAGGCTGGTTGTTAAATGAAGTGTCAGTCATCCCCTATACCCCGCGTGCAGCCGGCATAGTAATTAAGTCAAATAAACAACAAGGGGGGAGGATTTTCATGGAAAGGACAGTCAAACAAGCAAATCTCCAGAGCAGGATGATCACGTTCTGGCTCCCAGGACACTCTCAAGAGCTATGTGAGCTGAGTCCCATGAAATCATCCTTAAATGAGAGCTGATGACAAGCCCCCAAGGCATTGATAGTCGCACACGAGTGAAGAATCCTCATCATCTAGAAAAGGACAGGCAAACGACTGCAGAGTGAGCAGTTTCCACCGAAGAGCGCCTGAGAAATGGAGACAGGTAGATAAAATGACCTCTCATGGGACGTTCTGGCAGAGCAAGTGGAGAGTCAATGATTTCCCAACGGGGTCAGTTAGACATTCAGCGGAAAAGGTTGCGGTTTCACTGGGGGGACACTGCGATGATCACAGCAGTTAATGATTTTCTCCTCTCCTTGAGTCTGCAGTAATGCTTGCATTTCTCACCTTGACTAATATATTAAGGAAGGCACGGGGTGAAACTAAAGTCTGGGAAGACGCTTTATCATTTCAGCGCGGGTCTTTTGGAGTGTCGATTAAAAAAATAACACTTTGCAATGAAGGACTTGAGGAAGGGTTTCTGCTTTACTCTATCAGCCGTAAGAATTACAGCAGACAGTGGTAGGCTTGAATCAGTGCGCACCTACGATCACATTCCAGCATGCAACCAGTGTGTTGCAGTGTTGCACACTGTAGGCAGCCGTCAGGAGTAACACTGACCCCTAAAGGTCAACAGAGGCAGGAACAACCGAGACAGGCAAACAGTGAAGGAAGGCATGGGAATAAACTTTGAAACTCTAACCCTTTTTGAAAATGCAAAAACGAATCCTGATAAAAAAGGTTTTCTGTCCAGTGTTAGGGGAGCTTAACACATGACCGCACAGTACCATAATCTACATCGATATACGCAATTGGAAGAAAGATGGGACACAAACGGGAAAGGGACGAAGGAGCCGCAATTCACACGCATCCCTTCAAAATAGACACTTGGTGTGGAACTGCTTTCAGAGATGTCTGGTCTGAGCCCCATAATAAGCCTGTATGTGTTTAGGAGGGGACTGCTTCCCTGAAAAATAAGTGCAGCTTGTCTGTTTGTGGGTGTTCGCAAGTGTGTTGGTTTATCTGTTCTTGATTTTTTATTTTTTTTCCCCCTCCTGTTCTGTCTTTGATGTGCGAATTACCATGTGAGTATCACGTTTGGAGAGTCTCTCGTCTGTATCTGTCCGTTCTGCTGGCTGCGGCTGACAGAGCGGATGTAGATAATTACAAGGTGTACTCCCAACGCGCCAACCTTGGAGATGCCTGCCTCCATCGCTCTCCTTTTCCCCTCTTTCTCATAGTTCTTTTCTTCCCTCTCCTGTGGCTAAGTCGTCTCTCATGGAACCACAACACCACAAACCCTAAGTGCCATCTTTAAGAAGCCTGCATGCGTGTGTTTGTAAGGGGGGGGGGGGTATTTTTATTTTATTTTATGCTGTCTCTGATTGCAGGTCAGTCAATGCATATCTTTTTTTTTCCCTAGCTGTTAGTCTTTTCAACTGTATCCGGACACACACGCGCATGCACACACACACACAGATACGCTAAACCTTCCTCTTTGCTCCCACGCAGCCACATTTCAATGGTAAAACCAATGTTTTCCAGTAGCCTGCATTTCAATATGCCCCCATGTTAAACTCGAATGTAATTCATTTCCATGCACTCATTCACAAACCCAACCGCAGAGTTTGTTACGCTCCCACCATTCCGCTCCAGAAGTCGAAAAGACGGTGCGATGAATTTGTGAGAGAAGGCATTTACGCCGACTCTCGTGGCCCCCACAGATAATTGTGCGATGACACAGCTCAATTTGCGGAACCAAAAGCCATTTATCCAGGCATCAAGAAATAAGTCACTTGCTTTCATTGCAACAGCAAGAAAAGCACATTACCACTACTTCAATTTCTGAGGTTTAACAAATGATTAAGGTGTACCAAGGTTTTAAAATGTCATGGCTTAGAAACAGCCTAAATCTGATTTTATGCCATTTGTCTGGGTTTTCATGAATCAGAGTGCTGCAGCGACTGGGTTTTTTTCTGACCATGTGGAAAATGAAATATAGCAGCGATGCCCCCTTCCCTCCAGCTAGTGTGCACTGCCAGTCAGCTGGCTGAAAGAACGCTAGTTTGCTTTTTTCAGTACATACAAGAAAAACAATTCTGCTGTTTGGAAATATTTTCTGTCATGAAAAAAAAAGTGAAAGAACATAAGTTTAATGACATGGAAAATGAAGCAGTTCCTCCTATTGCTCTTTAATGATGATGTATGTGTGGTTTTGAAACTGCACTTGAGGAGCTACAAAGAGTGGTGAAGCTGTCTGCACGATGGCAACTGAAGGAGATAGACCAGCTAATATCAGATTGGTATAGGTGACTTATTCTATAAAGGGCATTACAACAAAAAAAAATTTATTTTGTGCAGTAAAGATACGGGTACATACTTGGTGCTATGTTTTTTTTTTTTTTTTTTTTTTAAAGACTGATTTTTTTTTTCTCTGTTTTAGAAAAAAAAATGTCCCGTGGTATTCCAATCAAGACCTTTGCTGCAGCAGCAAGTAGCAGTAGCGTTGACATTAACTTCACTGAAATTGAAAAGATGAATAGCCTACCTTCAGCGTTAAAACAGTGCTAGGCTAAAAATTCTCAAAAAGCCATAGCTCATGTTGTCTTTGACACAGTTTATCTTTTCCTATCATTCACTCATTTGTCTCTCATTTGATAGTGGATGGAAATAGAAAAAACGAGATAAATGCAGGAAAGCACAACCTATTGCTTTGTTGTCCCTTTTTTTTAGCAAAGAAAGGAAATATAAGCACTATAATTATTCAAAATAAAATAGTTTTAAATAATAAAGATCTCCAGTTTCAGTGGAAAACTGGTGCAAATGGAGAACAAATGGGTAGGTACGGATAGAAACTTTGTTTTTTTATCTGAAAATTAAATTTAGCTAGTGTTTTCTATAAACATCATAGTTGTAATAATGAATATGTTAGATAATGTTGGCAGTGGTAGGACATAATTACATTTTTATGTTTCAAATTAAAAGCCTTTGCAAAGTGCTATCCATTTCTGTAATGCATTTTTTGTACATACTGTACAACTGCTGTAGTTTACTCAACATTATCATATCATGGGAATCCCAAACTGGCCCATTCCTTATCTTATTTGTTATTTGTTTTTTTCCCTGAATTGTGTTTTGGAAAGCAGCATATATCCTGTGCACAGTGTTATTCAAACAGAAATGTAAAAAAACAAACACAAAAAATATTTATATCTATCTATCTATCTATCTATCTATCTATCTATCTATCTATCTATCTATCTATCTATCTATCTATCTATCTATCTATCTATCTATCTATCTATCTATCTATCTATCTATCTATCTATCTATCTATCTCTCTATATATATATATATATATATATATATATATATATGAGATTAGAGCTCAAAAAGCAGCAACAGGACGCCGCGGGAGCACTGTTTGTGTTTAATTAGCAATTAGTTTCCATGTGTTGTATATGCGCTATTAGGGCTTTTTTGCCTATGTGTACTTAAGCGACGCACAGGCATGCACACCAGAAAAATATCCCGTGTCTTTGCATCTGTGTTTGGGACGCAGGCTTGAGTTACAGCCTTGTGCAGATTGCAGTACTGTGGGTATGAATGGGTCCCACCACCTGCTAAGTCTTGTCAGTCAGATGGAGAAAGGGTGCACCGTTCAATCTGAGCAGAGTCGTGTTACGAACGAGAGGGACATCTTTGCAGAATAAGTGCCAAAGGAAAAGGATTAGCAAACAAACATGGCAAACATCTAAAGAGAATAAAGTGTAAGGATTTGTTTATGGGAAAGGTTTGCGTTAAAGTGATGTGCAATTTATTATTAATATAAGTTAAGAGAAAAACAAATCCTTAAATTTGTCCTTTTTTCACATTTCGCTGTGCATAGGTTTGTCTTTCCCTCTACCAGACCACAAAAGTGCAAATTAACTTCATTATAATTAGGCCTTTTTCATTCAGTATCCTTTTTTTAGTTCATCTCCATTAATAAAATGTATTTAATCGAAGCACAGACAATGGTTACACATTATCCTCAGATACTGTATAGGGCCAGGATCTGTGATTTTGTCCTCAAATTTATTACAGGGTCCCTCTTTCTCTGCAACGTGTTCGGTGTCACACTTTGCCGGGGTTACTTTCAGATCTCTAGCCTCGCCTCATTAATTTGTAATAAAATGGCAGAGCTGACATTCAGCTACACCGTGCAGCTGACAGGCTGCACTAACAGGCTCAGGCTCCAGACACCACCATGATAACCACAGCCTGGTTCCTCTCAGAGTCCATCCATCAAACTGCCTGGTGAGAACACTACCTTCCCTTTTCTGCAGGAGTGATATTGTGATAGACACGACCCAATTCTAACCGTTTATTCGATTCCACCAGGCTCACATCGGTGGGTTTATTTACATACCAGAGAGAATGTGTGTGTGTGTGTGTGTGTGTGTGTGTGTTTTCCTGGGCAGCCTGGTTATCCTTTGAGCGTTTTAGCTGCGTATGAGTGGCTTCTCCACAGCCTGCACGGCCAGGCCCCAAGCAGTCTGTGGTCAGAGCGCTGGTCTCTGCGGTCCAGCCGTCCGGTGACAACAGGAGATACACACTAATGAAATGGTTCCACATTTCACTGCTTTTGTTGCGTGAGAGCGTTTTTCATGTGAGCTCATGTTTCTGGCTTAGCCTGCTGTCATTATGCCTGATTTCGGGTTTCTGTTGCGTTTATCTTTCACTCTGCTACACTTTTGCTGCTTCACTCATCCCATCAAATCCTCTAGTTTAACGTGTTTTCTATTCTTTCTCCCTCCCCTCTGTCGCTCTTTTTCTCAGGGGAAAACAGGAATTTCTTGTGATGACAAAACTAAGTGTAGGATTGAGGTTGAGAAGAATTAAGAGTGGAATTTAAATGGAATATAAAATTGAATTGTAATAGTCATGGTATTTTTTTTTTCTTCATTAAAATGACGGACATGTTGACACTCATCAATGCAGCGAGTGTCTCTTGTAAAGCATTATACCTGGTTTTCACTTTTTTTTAAGCTCTCTTTTTTTCTTGAGAATGCAATCCAGTGTCTTACAAGGAATATATGCAAAAACCAAGGTTCAAATAAAACGTACTAACTGAAAAACTTGGTAAAAAAAATAACAAGAACTAAGTCAGATTAGTAAAATTAAAAAAATAAATAAGGAGAAAGTCATTCCAGTGAATTATGTGTAGGACCACCTTGGGATATTTGGTAAAATGATAATGCTTCTACTGCTGGAAAATAAAAAAGGAATCCAACAGCTGCTGAATATTAAGTGGACAAATATGTAACTGTTAAAATGCCGACTGCTCGGCATAAATCATAGAGCACCCGGCGTTTAGGATCGTGTCCAGTGTTTTTACAAACTGGCTTTAATAAAGTTAACAAATTAAAACAGCTGCCTGCTATTAAATTGGTGTCATGAACAAATTACAGTCTGCCGTAGGGAGGTAAAGATGTGGAAGCGTGCATCATTAATATTGGGTCTATTCATCAGATTATTACTTTTGTTGAAACATAGATATGCATGCAATAAAATTACTTAAATGCTGAAGTTACTGTACTAACAGTAATGCCAGCAGCATCACAATTATTTTTTACTGTTTTTAACAGTATGTTTTATAAAAAAATGTCTGTTTATTAAGATATTTTGATGGAATAATTGTTTTCTGCAGTCCAAACACATTGCAAGTAGCATTCAGGCATTTGTGTTTTGACAAACAAAGGTGAATCTTGCCTCTTATTGTTAAGGTTAGCATGAAATTATCTGTCTTCATTCATTGTAATATTCTTTTAACTAAGTAAACACTGGTCAAGGATTCATTTCAGCCTAAAAGGGAACTTACTTACCACTAGTGGTTGGCTGACGGAGGCAGAGGGATAGTTGCCTAGTTTCCTTCATTTCACCGTTATGAAGTCAAGATTACAACAACATTTAACAGTTAAAAAAAAATCCTGCTTTACTTGAGCCTTCTGCTCACGTCGGCAACGCTCCGTTTCACGGACAATCAAAATGTTGTGTGGCTAACCAAATATGCTTTTAATGGTAATTTAATTTTAAACGGTAATAGCAACTAAACACTCATCCAGATTTTTCCACTGTCATCAGTAAAACCAGTTGCCACTTCATCCTCGCAAAGTAAAACCTGTGACGTAGCTGCAGGGTTATGCAGCTAAAGGAAACTAAGACTGATCCCTGAGCAAGACTGTAGAATGACAACGCATAGATTGTGCCTTATCGATGTCGTCAACCAACTCTAACATTTTAATATCGCTCACCCTTGTTTAGACTTGGGGGTTACTTCTGGGTAGTGGACCTGTTGCCTGCTTGCTCATGGACACAAACTGGACAATTTTGGATGGGTTTGCAACGCTGAACATGGTGTGTAGCGTCTGGTTATTGGAGCTTTACGTGTGCGTTTCAGCTGCAGCAGAAATCCGGTCCACACTCAGCCCATTCATGCTCGCATTTTCTTTCTAATCTGGAATTTCACACTGGAGCTGCTCTCTGCCACAGAGTTCATGGTAAAATGTGCGCTGAAAGGGAGCGCGTTTCCTGTCATAGTCTGTCGCTCAAGATACACCTGAATGAGATCTCTAGTGGTCCGGGTTGTGTTATTATACAGCTGGTCGCCATGGAAACCAACCCACACCTGCTACTGTATTTAAAAGACAAAAGCCGAGATGTGAACTTTTTTTTTTACGGCATGTGTGGGTATCCTTGAGTTTAAGATTATATTTTAACACTTTCTTTGGCTAAGCTCTTTGCAAATTACCATGTTGCGGCTGTTTGGGTCCAAAACGTACATTTTTAGTCACATTAGTGCAGTTGCAGGATTTTGAATAGAACTTATTTTGTTCCACAAAATCCCTTTCCTTTTTTTGAGCATCCATTGTACAACTGAAAGATGAAACAATTCTTGGAGAAAAAAAAAAGGCTCTGATGTTTTATTGGAATATTTTCTATTTGCTGGATCTCAGTCAAGTGTTTTCCGTTGCGAGGCTTTGTGTTTCCCATCACTCAAACGCACATTTGTGCAGCCGCATGCGCCGGCATTCAGATAAACATAATTTAATGGCCCGTCGCCTTTTTTTTCCACGGGGTTTCATTGTTCCGCCGTTTCGTGGCATGTAGGCGTCTAAAAACGCCTGCCTGCGTGCTGAATGGGGGAGTGAAGGGTACTCCATAGAAAAACCGCACTTGAATTTTTTTTTTCCATTTTCAAAGCGTTGAGATACATGATGCACAGTATTTTCCATATTGAAATATGATAGAGACAAATGCTAATTTATGTGAATGGATTTTTCATATTTGCCAGTTTTAACCTGCATTTGTCTATATTTTTTGTTTATGCAAATGAAATTTTAATTTAAATTGAGCTGTGCGCTTCTAGTTGAAATCTGCTATACTGACATATTTTATCAGTTATTTATTTTACAGACAGATCAAGATGTTTTTTTTTTGTATATTTTTGTTCTGTGCAAAAAGAAAAAATAAATACAAGTTAGTCTAAAGCAGTGAAGCTAAGGGACAACATTTACAGCCTTGCTTTGAAAATGATTGGTTAAAATAAATTTCTCAGCTTTGTAAAGTACCTTGACACAGTGAAATGTGTTTTCACAGCTATCACTATTGGGCTCCCCCAAACAGCTGCTGAGCTCTATGAAAAATAAAAATACAGTCGCCCTCGCATCTGACAACAGCTATAAAAAGACACGAATACATCAGTTTTAAAAAGTTGATGGAATGCTCTAATTTGGAGCCGTGTTTGCGACGTTATAATCAACATGGAAGAGACGTCAGAAGAAAACTAGCTCGGTGTTTTTACCAATACTTTTTTCCTTGATTTCAGGTTTGCTAATATTTTGCTTGGTTGCCACAAATGATACAAATATTTGCCTGGTTTGGGTATTTTAGGGTAAATTTAATTTTAGTTAGGATTGTTTGTTTTGTTTTTTTTGTCAATTATTTTGTCCATTCAGCAGGTCATTGAGTGAAATTAAAATGCATTTTTAAAAGACATTTTTAAAATGATTCCTGGAGGTTAAAATCCCATCAAACTTTAACATTTTAATGTTTTGTTTTTCACACACATTCATTACGTGTAGTGAGGTTTAAAGTTAATAGTAGCATTTATGCATATACAAAATAGGTTCCTGTGTAATATGTCTATGGTGATTTTTAAAGGAGCAGGTTTTCCTTTAACCAAAGTTATCTTATCAAGTCGCTCAGTTTGTTGAGGTAAGAAAAGATATGCTTGCCTGCAGCTAACAGGGTTATGGGTGAGTGGGTGAAAATAAAGGTCAGATCCATGTTTCCCCGTCCACTTGACGGGGAAGTTTTAAAACTTCCCCGTCAAGTATACATTTCGTCATCTGGACCTGTCCTTCAGGTTCTGCTCGTTCATTGAAATACGATCCTGTGAGACTTGTTTTTAAGAAAAACAGTTTGGGGAACGTTTACTACAGTATCCACATATTTATTCCTAGGAACAACAGAAGAAAAAACCCTTCGGCTCCTTTGAAAAACAGTTGACAAGCCAATACATTATTATCATTTCTCCTGAATGAAAACTTCACCTCTGAGTAAAATGCTGTGCTCCAATCCATCCAGAAATGCTATGAAGACAGTTGATGTAGTATGTTGCGAGTTATCTGCTCTGACTGGGTTGATTATTTTGCAATAGTTGTGTAATTGACTCATGCTGTATTTAGGGCTGAGTTCTTGCGACCGGTTGAATTTGATGAGACAGAGGTTATACTGTGTGCTCAAGCTGGACTCCAGATTTACTATCAATTACTACAAAAACAAGACAGCGGTGTGTCTCTCGGGAAGTCCAAATGGAGTTGGTATTTGTGGTCTCGGAGAATTCCTCTATTGGTGAAGGGACCCCCCCCCCCCTTCCAGTGTCTTCTCGAATATCTGTAGAAATAAAACCGATTTTTCAAGGCCTCAAAGGTTTGTTAACGAACATTAGCTTCTTATTGAACAGAGACGGGGAGGCTGCTTAGAGTTGATCACAGGCGATCCTGAAATTAAATCTGCTGGACGCTGCAAAACCTTTAAGCCCAAAGGCTGAGGTTCCCCCTCTAGCAGGGCCACGATCCCAGACATGCAATCAGAGCAACGGTGGATCGGTTCGGATCAAAGCATATTCATGTGTTAGAGTGGCCCAGTCAAGGTTAAGAAGTAGATCCAGTTGAGAATCCGTGGAAAGTCTCAAAAATGTCAAAACTTTTGTTTCTAACAAGACAAAATATGAAGACGAATTAAGTGTATGAACAATTTTGCATGGCAGTAAATATGCGATTGCTAGGTAAATACAGATTTTTGATCTAGTTTCCATTGTTCTGATATGTTTAAAGTTAATTTACAAGCTTATGTAAATCACTGATTTTTGAAGAGTCTTGCATGCATGCCGGGGTGACTGCAGGTCAACATCTGCTTATGAGTTATTGCAAAAAGTATGTGTTTGTGCATCTGTCTGGTGGCATTCACCTTGAACAGTGTGGATTCAGGTTACATTTGTGAAGGGCGAAATTTGTTAGTGAAAAAGAGCAGATGGAGGATTTGTGTAATAAGAGAGAATGCAAAACAGACAGTGAAGAGAGAAGGTGCATGAATCCATCTGAACTGCTTTGGGTGAGTGCGGGTATCTCTGTACGTTAAGTGGCTTGTGTGAGCCTGCTGAGTGTGGAAAGGGGGGCACATTCATTATAGTGGTTGCGTGTGTGTTCGGGGGTCCCAGGTTAGGGACTGTGTTCTACATGAAAGCTGCTGCTGAACTAGATTGTGCTACATGAGCAAAAAATCGGATTAGATCAGAATTTAGGTTGATTTATTAACAACTTGTGTGGTGTCTGCTTTGAGGTCATAGTGTAGGTTTATGGGTGGGGTTTGTATTTTTTTAAAATAACACCGTGCATTTATGAGAAATCTCCTTTTCCTTTGTGTACTGCTGTTTATGTTCCCTGTAAATATGCATGTCCTAAGCTCAGTTGCTATATTTTGTATGAGCTCTGCTGTTCTCTGTCTCTTGTGCTCCTTTTTTTTTTTCCAAAACGAGCGTGTCTGTGTTTAGGTTGGAGGTCCTTAGGTGCTTACGCCCCAGTTCCCTCAGAATGTTTCCAAACCACAGTAGATCTCAGCCCGGATAAAGCCCTTTCTGTGTGTTTTCATGTGCACAGGCCACCTCGTCTTTGTCAAAGATCGCCACATGGTGAGAGATGTATGTCTGTTTTTTTGTTGTTTTTTTTTCCTACCTTGGCTCATTTAGAGGAAATCTTTCGTGACAGAGTTCATGTAGGATTAGCTCCTGGATTCAGCTTGTGTTCACATCACACGGGTCATCACATACAGATTTTGCCTGACAACTATTTCTTTCCCATTGATTTACCCTAAGTCTCAATTGCCAAATATTAAAGCTTAACCTGTTTTGCTTTTGCCATACCAAAATTGTTTGTGTTTCATTTCTAGTTCTTTGTCCAGGTTGGGCTTTTTTTGCCATGTCCATTACACCTTTTCATTGATAAAACATCGGAAGTCTACCATTTCCTTATTCTTCGCTTGAACTCATTTTATGACCCTGCAGCATTATGTCTTATTTGTAGTATTTTCTCTTTGTGTGTTCCATGGCGTAGAGAATAGTGTCCGTTTGCATCTCTGTGCTGCGTTAAATTTTATTTGTAAACACATCACTAATATGTCTTGAATGCATCTCAATAATCCAGGTAAAAAAAAAACTGATTACGTCCTCTGGATGGGTTCTTCTTTGTTGAAACATTTTGTCTCTTCTTCAAGTGACTTTGTCACTAATAAACGCTAATACTAAAGCTTTGAATATTTTTTTATTCAATAACTTCAATATCAAAGGGTTTTGTTGTCAGCTGTATCTGCTCAGACTTACCTTTGGTGTATTCCTGGATAAGAAAAATTATCAAATATTTGGTGATCACCGATCATGGCCTGATCAAGCTAAAAATAATCTGATTTATACTGCTTGCTATATGAACCCATGTCATTAAATGTGTGTATAGACAAGTTTCACGGGCATTTCCGGTTTACTTCCGCAATCCAGCTATTTCTGCTGGTCATTTCCGGTTGAGTAAAATCGGCATTTATTTGCATTTGATGGCGAGGGCTCTAAAACGGGTGCATTCTCATTTAGTTCTCATAAAAGGTGGTTTATTAATTCCTCCCCCTTCTACAATATTGAACTGGGAGGATAATATGACGAAATGCTCTAATGTTACCATGAGAAAAAATATTTTCTTCTTTGTTGTGTCCGTAGACTGGAGCGCTATGAACAACCTGAAAAGATCGGAAACTGTTCAGTACTTGCATAGCGACAAAAGCCCTGTTCACACAGGATAAGCATTACAGTGTTTCCCGCAGGAATTTGATTAGGCGAGGCGTAAGTTTCGGGGGGGGGGGGGGGGGGGGGCGACGACACGCTTTCCGCGGACCGAGTCGCGGAGCGGGGGGGGTATTGGGGGTTGGACGACAAGTTTTACGCGGCCCGACTCGCGGAGCGGGGGGGGGGGGGGGGGGGGGGGGGGGGGGGGGATACGACACGTTTTCTTTTCGCGGACCGACTCGCGGAGCGGGGGGTATCCATGTGTTTTTTCCCTGCCATTCACGCACGCGCGTGTTAACGTCACACTTTTTTTTTTTTTTTTTTTTTTTTTTTTTTTTTTTTTTTTTGGGGAACGTTGGCGTGGCGGGGGCGTGAGTTTGGCGAGGCGGCCGCCACGCCAAGATAGCGCTGCGGGAAACCCTGCATTATCTGTGGACCCCATGTAATAAATAAGTTACCAGAACCCCTTCTCCTGTCTATCGCACTGTACAACAAGAGCTAGACCTCACCAGTTAATGTCTGTCCCCATACATACCCACCACTCCGACAATTTCACGAATAGGAAAAGTTGCGGTGGGTAGAAATTCAACACTAAATGCATGCATTTATACATTGTACAGATGGGCTCTGTATTACTGTGTGGAGGGTTGCTTACCAGGCTTATTTTGCTGGCCTGTGACTCAAGGTTTTCTAAACACTCCAATGTATGGAGATAAACCAGTGACAGCTTGCAATGACAAGAGATTTGCCAAAAAATTAATCATTGAAAAATTAAAAATAAAACACTAAAAAATTATACATTGAAAAATCAGACATTCAGCTACGATGTCACTACAAGCTGGCACTGTTTTGCCCCCGGGGGCGGGGCTAAATTGAAGGCTCCTTCACAGGCCTTCCTTTTTCCGGTACTCCTCGTCATCTAACTGCGGTGAACTTATGGAAGGCTCCGATTCAAGTACTGCTGCTAGACCACGAGAAAGAGTATTATTTTCATTAATATTATCTTCATTAGCTTATACAGTTAATGGTTGTACGGAAATCGTAGCTGCAGGAACTCTGCAGTGACACTGAAAACATTTCTCATTGAAAAAAAGATGCAGCATAAAATGAGAATATCAACATAGATTTTTACTTTCTAACAATGTTTGATTTTCCGATATTCTATTTTTCACTGTTAAATTTTTCAACACCAAATCGCTTTTTGTGTCATTGCAAGCTGTCACTGATTTAGCTCCATACCAATGTAGCCTCAATTCAACAAAAGCAAGTAAAAAGGCGCCCAGGAAACAAAACAAAGCAAAACAAAAAAAAACTGCATATTCACGTATTGGATCCCGCCCATTTCTGTCGAATTCACAGAGATGCCTATTCGCATTGGATTAAGCGAAATTTACGGGGGGAATTTTATTTTGCAAATTATTGACATGGCCCATTTCACATGGGCCATGTCAATAATGGTTATTACAAATGTGGTCCCTAGATAAAATTGTGGTCCCTAGATAAAATTAAATCCATCAGATGTGTGCTGATACACAAACACGAGAATTTGGTGTAAATGAAGGCAGATGTTCAACCAAGCCAGTGCATGTATGAGTTTGCGTGGGGTTGGAGGAACTCATGCAGGTGGAGTCGGTGTGACTCTTTAATGATTTTATTTAACACAATACAGAGTTTCTGAGTTGCTGGCCAGCCAGACTGAATTACATGAAGCGTAAATCATGATATTTACATTATTTAATGGCTAATTCTGGCTGGCCATGCTGGTCTTCAGTCACAACTCAGACCACAAACCAAAAAATATCCAGTAACCACGCAAACAGTAAGTTGTTAGCAAAAAACCAGCAATAATGGCGGCCCCTGTAGTTCTAGCTGTGAAACGTCTATATATTTCCAAATAATCCCAGTCTGGCATTGTAAAGTGGAAATTACTTAGCAGTTAGAGTAGCCACGTTTTTATGAATGGCAGGATATTGAAGTATAGTAACGATCCCTCCACAATGAAGCCCACACACAAACCCTTCTCTGGCACTCTACAAATGTTCACACAAACTCCTGACTACAGACCACCATTCATACCCAAACCCACCCACTCGGCTTCCTTCAGCCTCAAACCCAAACCCAGCTGACGTGGATGAGCTGCAACCATCTTTATTAGGTGACGACCACTCCCCTCTCGCAGCCCCATGCCACCGCCCTGGTACTCTTACAAAGCGGATGGTCGACCCACCCCGTCTTTCATCGCCCTCTCCATCACTTCCCGCTTTTATGTGGACGCAGATGTCAGAGATTTTACACACTGTGACCGGGGGGCAGGTGGTTCCAATAGCAGCCCGCCAATCTGAGTTTTGTAGGGACAGATTACTGGACTGTTCTCTTATGTGTAGTTAGATGCCTGTTCTTTTTTTGATGTCATATATTAGAGTATTTGGTGTTCAGTCTCATCACTATTACTGACGGGTGATGTAGGGATTTGCTTATATGTTGTTATTTTGGTAAAATTCACTCATTGCTTGATCATTTATTTAATTAATGTGGTTTTAGTCGGCCCTGCCAGTTTTAGAGCTGACATTGTGTACCTTATTATTTGTGAAAAAAATACCCATGTCATAATTTTAGCTCTGCTTCCGAAATGAAAATTCAAAGAAACTAAAGCATGTTATGAATAAAGAAAGTTTGGTTTTTAAAGCATCTTTTTTTTTCAGAACAGCTTGCAGCCCAAGAGTTTTGTTGCATTTATAACCAATAGCATTGAAACTTGGAAAGTTTTGGTCCATCTCAGCAGTAGTTTGCAAACAAAATCCTTCTACAACCACTATACTGAGACATTTTAAATTTCTACTAAAACATGATGTGGGCTTTTTCAATTTATGTTCAGCCATAATGATTAAAAAAAAATTCTCAATCATTGGCACTGTATGATTTGATGAGAAATGTGCAAGAATGATGTATTTCACTTTTTTCGGATGTTGAAATTCCTCTGAAGTCCAAATTTCAAGCAAGAAAGCAAGAGGTTTACCACCAAATCCAACCTCAAAATCCAAGTAAAAGTCTTGCATATTAAAATATAGTGATATCCATCACTTATGATTTGAACTCTTTTAATCCTTCTTGTATAAACTGTACTGTACAATTAATTGTAGTGAGCATGAGATTTTAAAAAAAAGAAAATGCTAAGAAATAAATCAATAGTAGCTTGTATTGCAAAAGATAATTAGTCTCTTCATTGAGCATATCAATAAGAAAATCCCACAGTTTTTTTGGGGTTTTGGTTTTTATTGGGATTGATGTCACTCCCAGATCCTAGTTCTGACCGCAGATGTCAGAATCCGAGCCACCAGAACTTATTCTTTGTTCATCGTCATCCACTACAGTGCGTACAGAACATTCTCGCTTGTTCTTGTTTGCTTGTGTGCCTATTGAAATGTTTAAAAGACGCTTTTACAACCTCTTTTTGCCTGCTAATTGTAGCCCTCCATCATAGGTAACTCGTCTGTATTTACCTCGCAAAGAATTGATACCGACATTTTTCCTGAGTATCAGCAGTGCACCAACTGTACCACGGTTCAAGACCATAGATCTGTAAAGACCCTGCAGTTTATCCCATAAAATCACCTGATATGGTGCATATATTTGTTGTTTTGTTGTTAGTGTAGTCTAGTTTTTTTAAAGTACCTTGAATTAACCAGTTTATGAAAGGTGTAAAAAAATAAAAATAAAAAAAAAGAACTTGCCCTGCCTTGATCTATGGTTACCAGTACACGAGGTTCGGGGCAAACTGTCATATGCTGTTATTTCATTTTTTTATTGTAATTCTTGTTAAAAGGGAGAATTTTCCTTCTAAAATCTTCAAAACAGATGACTTGTTCAATCCTTGCTTATGGGGATGTGTTTGCAAATGCGAGTTAGCTGAAGACTGCTAACATTGGCTTATTAACTATTGGCTGGTTGTTTCAGCGTTTTTAGAATTGAAACAACTGAATTTTAACAAATAAAACAGTTCATCTCTGCATTCCATCCCTCCATCTTATGTCTATACACCCTTGTGCGTGCAGGTTCGCGGAGGGGCTGGTGCCTTTCTACAGAGGTCATTGAGCGAGAAGCGGGGCACAACATGTCCATCTCTGGACAACACAGAGACACACAGGACAAACAGAAAACGCATTAAACAATACCGACTGGTTAGAATAACCAGCTTACCTAACAGTCATGTTTCGAACTGTGGGGAAAAAGCCAGAGTGCCCGGAGAGAGGCAACGTATCCACACAGAATCCGGGACCTTATTGCTGCGAGGTGGCAGTGCTACCAACTGTATCTCTCAATTCTGCTACATATTGCAAAATTAATCCAAGCATAAACCTGGTTGGTGCTTAGCTGGCAAATGGCTACCCTTAGTACACACTACACACACCACTGACCTTCAGACTAAAAGACCTTCCAGTTGGTAACATTTAACCATTCAGCAGCTCACTGTGGGCCTCAGAGGACTTTTGAGCATCTTCCCCGGAAAGTACAAGCACCATAACGATTCAAGGCGTTTGATTGAATCTTCTTGAAGAACTGTGACACCTTCATCTATGAGTATTTCCCCACCTAAAACCAAACGATCTTTTGATGCACTGATGCTGTTGTTTTTACAAAAGAATCTGATAACCCAGTGTTTTTTTTTTTTTTATCATAGCAGTAACACCAGAGAGTGTATGCTAAGATTACTGCTGATTGATATTTTTAAAACCCCAAATAAAAGAAAACCTAAAAAGTTCTAGGTCCATTTTCAGTGAGTTATGCATATGATGTCGGCTTATCGACAGGAAACCCGTTTCTGTTATTATTTATAAAGTACAGTGCTTTATTTTAACTAGTGTTGATGAAAATCAGTGGTATCTGTGGTTGGTGCTGTACTGCAGCACTAAACCTGTCATACTGGATGAAACCCAGCTTGGGTGATTAAACTTTAACCGATGGATGAAGTACCAGCTGGACTTCAGTCCACATGTAAATTGCTGGTTTCCTTTTAGTGCTTTAACACATCAACGTGCTCTATCTTCTACAAGTCTGCACATCTAAGGGAAACGTTATGGAGAAGTGCATTCGCACTCATAAATTCCTTAATGCTAATTTATGTAATAACCTATTCTCAGATACATGAAACCACCCACGCACAATTCCTTACATGAAGTGTTTCCACTGTTCCTGACTCCATTATGAATTATTCAACCAATCACACGGCTGAGCAGTCGGAGCTCGGTTCCTGATTGTGACATGCTGTGAGCTCTTAAAACTGCTAATGCTAGACTTGAATGGCATGTATCGGTTTGTGAGTGCGTGCAAATATTTATGGGGACATTAATGGAACATGTAATTTTCGTAATTCTAATGTCGTGCAGCAAGGCATTATTATCGGGGAGATGTTTGTTCCAGCTGCAGCAGGCTGTGAGCAGGCTGCAGCAGAGTTGCTGGTACTAACTGATGGCTTTTAGTTCAGGTTTGTACTTTAAATGTAACTTTACAGTTTTGTGATGACTTCTTTACATTTCCTTCTTGCAGAAATGTTAGAATCCAGTAACCTCATCACCTTTAATGGCCTGGCAAATAGTTCGAGCTATGACACTTTCTTATTGGACGAGGAGCGAGGGAGGCTGCTGGTCGGGGCCGAGGACTATATCTTCTCGTTTGACCTTGTCAACATAAACAGGGAACACAAACAGGTAAAGTTCTAATTCCTCTTTGTCTGGTTAAAAAAAAAAGAAAAAAGTTTTGTCACATTTTTGTGTAAGGGTGAAACACACTCGATTTTTATCTCCTCTCCTCTGCTGCCCGAATCCCCCACTGGAATCCATTACTTCATCTCCCTCTCTCCTTGCATTCATGCCGCCCACCGCCTCTCCGTCCAGATACGGCTGTTCGTAATTCCATTACTCCACCTGGACTAGGTTAACAGCCTTTTTATCTGATTCGGGCTGCTATCAGACACACAGGTCGGACACGGGCTTGCCTTCAGTCTGCAGAGAGCTGCACAAGGAAATGAAACTGACGGGGAAAAATACACAGCCCTTGCAAAGAAAAGGGGAATGTGTCCCCAAATTGATTAGGTTTTAGTTTATAAGGAATGCTTTGCATCATTACAAGATAAATGGCAAAACAAAAGCCTTGATTAATCAAAGGAAATTTATTTGGTGTCAGATATGCTGCAAAGGCTTTTCGTGTTGACAAAATTCAGTAGGTCCAGAGAGGATATATAACCCAGTAATGGAATAAGGAACTGTGAGCACATAATAATGCATGGGCATGTATGTGCATATATTTTCATTGTCTACTGACATCTGTGTGCCAGTGGCAACAAAAAAGAGTCACAGGTTTGTGTACTGAGAGTATAATCATTCTTTTACCCAAATACAGTTCACACATGCACGCTCATTCCCTCTGTGTGTGTTTATAATTAATGTGACACCAGGGGCCACGTATGAAAGACGGTGAGATCAAACTTCTCCAAGTCATAGTTGGAAAAGTCTGTTTTCTGACCATATCTGATGTGAAAAGCACAACCTTATGTTTAAGGTTTTAACAAGTGGAAATTTGAACTGGAACAGCTGCTGACTCGCCTCGATATTTGAATCGGTTTCAGTTCATTTTTTTAAAAAAAGGAGCAAAAAAAAAACAGGATGTATTACTTTTTAAGACAATTATTATTTATTTAATTTCCCTGTAAGACTCTTTCATGCCATTATCAAGAATATGTTGTAAATAAAGAAAGGAGTAACCCCATATGTATCACTTTTATGCAAATTCAGCTTACTCTCACTGGTCATTTCTCCCTTTGTCCCTCTAATTTACACTGAGCATTTACCATATTCCTTCGTCCATCTCATAAAAGGGACATATTCATCTTTCTCCCAACCTTCAGCCTAATGTGAATTTTCCTTTCTCCTGTTTGCACAGATTGCGTGGCCTGCCACCCCCTCCAAGAGGGATGAATGCAAGTGGGCAGGGAAGGATTCAGCAGTAAGTCCCTCGTTCATTATGGCATCGTGTTTGGATTCCTTCCATGGACTGTTTGAGTGCTCATTACAGATTTGAACAGATTTGATCTGCGGTTTTTTTATTCCCTCCGAATACTTCCAGATACATCTAAAACGTAATTCAGACTAGAGATAAGGATCTTTGTGCTGTATTCTTAAACGGACAATAGGACCACTGATGAAAGAGATGTTCCATCACACCTCTGCCACGTTTAACCCTCTCGGGGCCAGATCCCCATCTCTCAGCGACACCTGTAAATAAATATACAGATTGGGTGGTACATTGTATATAAGTGGAGCAGGGACAGTGACACCAAGGTTATTTGCTTCCGTGATGAACAGATTAAATTTGAAAGCATGTTTATGTACCAAACTCAGTGTGTGTGTGTGTGTGTGTGCATTTTCATGTGGAAGTCTATTGTTTGAGTTCTGGTTATCTGACACCATGTGTTAGCTCACATGGCCAAATCTGCTCGAGCACAGACTGCATGCAGACAACGTTGTGTGCTTACCGGGGTTAGCGTGTCTTATCTTTGTGTTGTTGTTTAGAAAGGCCCTCTCGGTGTTGCATTTGATCTCAATTTCATGGCTGGATGAGTCTCGAGTGCAGGGTTGCAGGTTTTTTTAGGATTATCTGGAATAGCATTCACCCTTTTGAATCTCAGCAGTTCCACTGTGCTTCGACTCAACAGCAGATTTCCGGGGGGGTTTCCATGAAGGGAAAATTACCTGCGCCTTCTAAAGTCACTAATTCCTTTTTAAACAATACAACTTGTCATGTTACAACCACAAACACTGAAGTAATTGATTAGAATTTTATGTAATAGGCCACATAAAAAGGTGGTGTATGTTTGTGTAGTGGATCATGCCTTCCCAAATGGGAAACATGGCAGCATCACGATGTGAGGCTTTTCTTGAGCAGGAGCAGGGAACTCAGTCAAAGAATAAAATATATATTCACAGGGCAAATTATATAAAAGCTTTTCTATTTTTTATAAAAATTTGTGGTATGATTATATACTGTGCAGAATCGCCTTCTGCTGCAATAAAACATCTCCAGGTTTTTCTCTAGTCGCTTACCACACCCAGAGATAAAACTTTTTGATCATTCTCTTTTGTTTATTAGCTCAAGCTCAGTCCGATTGGATAGAAAGCTTCTGTGAAGATCTTCTACAAGTCTTTGTCACAAATTCTCAATTAGCTATTGACTGGATCATTTTAACAAGTGTATGGTTTAAGGCAAGGAATTGCTAACTTCACAACCCAAAGAGAAATTTTTGCCCTCAGTCTAGCAAAAAAAAAAAAAAGTCATTAATATTACATGAACTTTTGACAAAAGGACAACTTTTAATAAATATCTACTATAGGACTTTCTAAAAGAACCATATTTTATGGGTTTTCGAATAACGAAAAACATAAAACCTTTGCAAAAAGAGGATGGATTCATTTCTATGGAATGTTTTTTATGCAAAATTTAATATATTTTTAAAAATCATATAATTTCCTATCTAATAACATGAATAATAAATCTAAAGAAATATTTGAGCCACTTTTATTGTGTAGATGCAATGCAATTATTCAATGAACAAACTGCTAAAACCTGCATTTGTTATCATTTATTAAGAACCATCACCAAAGATTCAAAGAGCCACTCTCAGCTCCAAAGCCACAGCTTACAGACCCTTGCTTTGAAGGTTTGGGCCAGCCAATCGTATGGTGGCTCTTGCGTTTTCCACCCCAGCCTCTAGTTGTTGTTGTTTTGTTTTTGTTTTTCTTACAGGTTCCAGAATTGCTCTGTATTTTCTTCCATTCATTTCCAGAGCCTAGTGCTACCACCATAATGTTTCACCGCGTCAACGTTGGGTGTAGGTGGAAGCGTAATTGTAGTTGTACGAAGATTTGGAAAACCTCAAGGGATGTGAATACTTTTGCATTTCAAAGCAAATGATAAGATCATTGGCATAGTTTACGCATAGGAAGGAGTTCACAGAATGGCACAATAGCCAAAATTAGGTGTATGCATGCTGTGAAAATGTGTACCTTTGAGAGAGAGGCGGTGAGAGCAGAGATGGACTATGCAACACAGAGAGGCCTTGATTAGGACATTACCAAAGCATTCGAGCTCCCAAAGCGATGCCTTCCTCTAAACCACAATTTACAGCCATGGAGCAAATGTAACAGCTGCCCCCTTCCAAAAAATGGCAAAGGACTTTATTGCTATCCCAAGCCCCACAACAGTAATACGGCCCAGGTTGTTGCAGCACAACGCAGAGGACCGTGAGCTCAGACACACGGCTGGAGCTTTGTGTTGAAATTCCTGATGTCATTCGAGATTTGCTGCGCGGTTACTGCAGAAAAAATATCATAACAATCCAGCAATTTTCTTGTACGTCTTCTGAGTTTCCTCAGAGATCCTGCCATTTTTCAAAAAGTCTCTTAACTTTAATCGCCCGTGCCCAAATCTGTCCACCCATTTCTCTTGTGGAGAGTCATACTCGATATCCAGTCCAAATAAGGTGATTAAATGAATCCAAAAATGAGTCATTTATACTGGATGTGGAATTTGTTTGTCACGGTTTGTGATCAAGGAAAAGGTTTATTACTTGAGGGCAACGCACAGCTGCACCCGTGTCACCGTGCCTAACACCTGTCAGTGTTTAGGTGCAACTTTACCTACCGCATAGCCGATGAATCGAACAAAGACGCCGGTGTTAAATTCTTAACACAGATGACCCTGGAGGGCTTTATAGGAGTTGACGAAATGCTCATAATAGGGCGTGAGAATGATGTGAGCGGGCATAGGGCTTCGACAGTTCAGCAAGAGGAAACACACAAGGTAGAGTCATTAAGCAGTAAAGTGGCTTAGATTCAAAGACGCACAGGCTACAGCTCAGCCACACAGCATGCAGGTTTATCCCATAAATGCTTAACAAAAGTTTTCAAATGCACCATATCATTATTACTTTTTTAACGATATGGATGAATTTCATTGTCTGAAATTAAATGGAATACAGACTATCCTTTTTACATAGCAAATTAGTGGTTGAATGGAGTACACTAATAAAAATATGTTTTTTAAACCTTTATATGTTAAAACAAATCTTTTTTTAAAAACATAAAAATCTGAAATATTTACAGCATTGTAAATCTACTATTTGTGGGTGTTTAATGTTCTGCAGTGTGCACTGAAATGGGAAAAAGTGTTAATAAATATAAAACACACAATATCGCTGTATTCTAAAACGATGTATTTCTAAGGTCAAAAATCTACTGAAAGGCAGTTTTCCATGGAGAGCAAATAGCTGTTTTTTTTATCATTTATTTATTCAGATTTTTTGTGGCATATTTATGTCCATGCTAACATATCAAATCAGTAGTTTTATATATAGAAATTTTAAATCATAAACTTTCTTTAAACAAAAAATTGCAAATAACAAAAAAGAAAATAAAATAAAATATGTAAAATTCTTAGTGGGGTATTTTTCTCCATGTAATAACACACAATTGTCAAAATTCTAATCCAGTGAAGCTCATTAAAAAGTTTCTTTAAGGGATGAACTTACAAAATTACAAAGCCAGCTAGTGTTGCAAACTTAGCTACTTTTCCACTGTTTATAAAGTATTCCACCCCTCTAGAAACCCCTTGCCCGGAACAAATTCAGGAACTTTTTCTGTTATTGGCATGAAAGTGCTAATAATTTTTAGTCTTTGCGGCAAGCAGCAAGTGCTGCCATAGAGTCATATCATCTGGTGAAGCACCCAGGCAGCCCAGGCCTCCTGCAGCAGTGCCTTTTTGCCGAGGTCAGAGCGGGAAATCCTGACCCTTCTGCTACAAAACTGGGAATATGTCGCTTAGAACCTAAATCAGGGCCAGAAGAATTCCCTTTCTTTTTTTCACAGTGTCCTTACCAATGTTATGTTTTGTATACATACAAGGAAAACTGTTACAGTTACAGATGTTCAGGTTTTGCTCTAATGTGTCATAAGGTCCTAAATTGACTAAACTTAAGATGGCTAAATAAATTAGTTACTCTTCCATCGTCTCTTTTGGGTGATGTTTACTGGTTCCCAGATTCCAAAGTTTGTAATTGTAACATTTACAAATTACAATAATCAACAACTGAATTCACATAAAAAAATATTTTTAACTCACGTTTTCTCTCCTACAGAATCTATTACAAAAACATGCACATGGATAATTATGCAAATTAGGTGATCATTTTAATTGGCAACTTTTAGGGCTCCCATTGGCTACTTTTCCCTGGTGGTATTATAATGGCTACCACTACAACATTTTTGGAAAGAGTATTATTTGTTCTACAGCCATGAGCTGATCTATTTGGGTCTTAAGTGTGTTATTGGACATACAGTATGAAGCTATCTGCAATTTTTTTTTTTGGTTAGGCTTTAAGGAAATCTTCTACTTTCGGATTAAGTTTGGTTTACTTAAATATTTGGAACCTTTTTCTTACTGCTAAAGGATATTAGTGCTTTTCTTCTCAGATTATTACTCAATCTCTTAATTTGTTGTTACAAAATTGTGCTGGTGATTCTTTTCTGAGCCCAGGCTGGCATCCAGCCAAGCAAAAGTCCATCCTGTTATCAACCTTAAAGGCATACATCCACATTTTTACCGTTTTAAAGACCATATGAGCTAACATTCTAGCATCTGAAAGCTAGCTAGCAGTTCTTTCCAATGTGATTCAAACAAAACAGAGAGCGGTCTCCCTCTTACACAGTAAAGTAAAGCACATTTTTTTCTTCAGAATGTCAAACTTTCCCCTTAAGCAAATTGCAGAGGAAGAAAAAAACAGTCAGAGCTGAAACAACAGTTTCTGCCCTTTTGAAAAATAACAGAAATTTCCTTGCTGTGGAAAGGGTTGCAGCTTGTGATCACACTGTTAATTCATGCTGCTCTGGGAAATGTCATCACTTCAACCTGATGCCCTGCATCCATTTGTGCTTCACATAGCAGGGACATCATCACATAATCAGAGTGAGGTGTCTGTGAGCTGGAAAAAAACTGAACAGATATATGTGTTAAAGAGGCAGAGAGAGAGAGAAAAGGGGTAATTTGGCTGTCATCTAAAGTGATGGGTGCTGTGCTTCCAAATCCCCTTCAGATGTGTACCTATGCTAGGTGGATATTGAGCATGTATTTGTAATTGGGCTAAACTGAGCTCAATCCCTTAAACACATGTGCCTAAATCAGCTCCTTGGCGCTGCTAATAAGCCTGCTGCATTAACCAATGCTTCTGATTAGCACGCTAATGAGCAGTCTCACACCACTGGGACCATCAAGACTTGGCGGGTTGGGCCAAACCAAACAGCCTCAGTGAATTCAAGCACATGGATCATTAGAAGAGCCGTGGCTGATTTGACTTCCAGGTGGGATTTCCTTGACGGAGACTCTGCTTCACAAGTCTTTCCAAAACAACTAGAAAGTCGCTGTGTAAACTGGAATTTCATCAGCGCTGTTCTCCAAGCCCAGGCGGTTTCTGTTTGCAGTTAGTTTATGTTCAGTTTGTGACAATACAGTGGCTTTTAAAAGTATTCCCACTCCCTCAACATTTTTTTTAAAAGACATTCCAGTGTTACACCAGCAAACTTCAACATTTTTTATTAGAATTTTGTGTGACATTACAACACAAAGTAGTACACACTTATAAAGTGGAAGAAATATTACCATTATACCCATCTCTACAATCCGTCCCAATAAGTTGTGAGGGCAACTTATTGGGACAACAAAAGAACAACTATTAACCATCCTCTCTACAAATCTGGCTTCTATGGAAGAGTTGCAACAAGAAAGCCATTCTTAGAAAGAAAGCTGTATATGTTATCTGCAGTTTGCTACAGTAGGGGATGAGAGCCTGGATCATTTTAACGCTGAGGATGTTACAAAGTTGAATAGGCAAAAGTTTCCGTTTCCAGATCTGGAAAGCGTGTAGAGACATACAAAAAATGACCTGGTGCAATTGAAGTGATCGTTGTTCTGCAAAAATCTTGATTCAGAGGGGATATGTAGTCACACAGATTTATTTTTTATCTTTTGTATGTACATGTTATTTTCTTCCACTTCACAATTCCACACTAGTCTGACCTGGTTTATCACATAAAAACACTTTAAGATAAAGATAAAGAAATTGTATTGTGACAAAACGTGGAAAAAGACCAATGGGTATGAATACTTTTACAATGCAATGTAAATATTCATTACCAAAATAAAGTCAATTATACATTACGTGTCAAAACCCTATGTCTGTCATACCTGCTATGTTGACCTTGTGTGAAGTTATCCAAAAGGTTATTGCTTGGTTTTTCTTCCACTTGTTTTTCAGAAGGAGTGTTCTAATTTCATTCGGGTCCTACAACCATATAACCAGACCCACCTGTACATCTGTGGTACAGGAGCCTTCCACCCCATCTGCGCGTATCTGGAAATGGGGAAAAGAGCTGAGGTATCTGATGATTTGATATGCCCAAAAAGCTTTTAATCAATGTTACAGTATATGTCTGTGCAAAAAGCAACTTTAATGGATACTTACTTTCCATAAAGTGTGACGACAGTGAAGCAGAATCTGAAAAGGTTACCACAGCAGGGTTCCGCTTCACAAGTTTGTGTAAGAAAGGTGGTGAAAACAGGTCTGCAAATAGATGATTTGCAGACGTTGGACACTAAACAACTCTTCTGCTATATAAAAGATTGATCAGCTTTCTCAGTAGAGGTCTGCAGATTAATCAATGCAACAGCAGGAGTTCTGCAGACCAATAATAAGGGAGAGCTGTGAGTGTTTGCACTATGTAGGTCTCGTCTTAGACATTTATTGGCTTGACCTTAAAGAAGTGTTGTCATTGTATGGATAAAAAAAATGCTTCTTATCTGTTTCTGCTTCTTAGTATGTTTTACTCCATTGTTTTAATATCTGTGTTTCACTGCTGCAGAAACTAATGTTGACCTGTGGCAGAACACCATAACGGTGTTATATAAAAATAAAAAAAATAAAAACATTACTCACTGCTCATGTCAGACTGAATTTGGTTTGTATCCTAGCCCAAAATAGCATGCTATAATAAGAATATGTTGTAACTCAAAACTGGGACTATAAATGCATCTTCAACCAGGTTTATATGTGGCTTTGATTGGCCTCAAGCTGAACTTTGACCCCCTTTCAGGACAACATATTCCGACTGGCCTCACAGTTTGAGAACGGCCGAGGGAAAAGCCCCTACGACCCCAAAATGCTTTCAGCGTCACTCCTGCTTGGTGAGTTGGATAACAGCCTTTATCACCTCCAGCAAGTCCACAATTACTGTAGATCTGGGTTTTTTTTTTCATCATTTCTAAAAGAATATTAAAAATCCTCATTGGCAGATGGAGAGCTGTACTCGGGAACATCTGCTGATTTCATGGGAAGGGACTTTGCCATTTTCCGTACCCTCGGAGAGCATCATCCAATCAGGACAGAGCAGCATGATTCAAGATGGCTTAATGGTATGATACACTTTTTTTTTTCTTTTATCTCAAACACATTAGATACATAAGTTCCATGCAGAGTTTTACAGATGTGGATGTCAGCTCCTTTAAATGATGTTAGTGTTCATGCTTCAACTAGTTTCATTGGTTGTCACAGATCTAATCAACCTCATAAATTGTCGAATGTAAAAATAAACCCCTGATTTTTTTTTTCAAGTCATCCAATCAATCAGCTTTCAGTGTCAGACAACCACCATTAGAATAGAGAGTGAATTTGACATGTTGTTGCTCACCTCTGTTTTTGTAACCGGGTTGGTTTCTCCAAACATGCTATTCCGATAATTATCATTATTTCTTGGCAAGCAAAGGAAAAGGAACGGAAAGCTTCCCTAGAATGGTGAATTTCTCTTGCAAAGGTTAACGTGGCAGTGCACCTGGGTCGTTTCTAGCCTCTTGGAAAGAGAAATGCTTACTTTACGCCTGAGTTGTCTCTTTGTCTTAGAAAGCTGCACAAACTTCTCTCAGATGAGCTTCCCGCATTTGAGTTGTCATGACGGAGGGATTAGCCAATCAGAAGGGGACTTTGGTCTAACCCCAGCAAATAGTTGATGGTGGAAGAATTAGACAGTTGAACTACTTCTAAAGCTTCTGAAAAAATAAAACTGTGCAACTGTATCAATAATTACCTGAGTTGCTACAATGGTAAAAATCAGACTTTTGTATGGGGATTATTTGTGGCTGAAACATCAACTTCAGATGGTCAAAGGAAGCAAGAAAGCGAAACGTCAGGTGTAAGAGAGTCTGTCACTAAAAGGTCAAAATCCAAAGGTTAGTTAATGCAACATATTTATACTAAATTGTGAACTTTCTGAACTGTCCCTTTTGTCTTTTTTAAATTTTCAACCTTCATCCAAATTTACTTATGAGGTGAAATTCAATGAGTGTGGGCTAAAGCCCCACAGCTCGTCATAACAAAAAGGACACTGTTGATCTTTTTATTAGACTTTGAAGAGATTAATGCTTCTCTAAACCTCAAGTCTTGAATCATTTCCATTCATGTGCAGACATCAGATATCAGAGCTCATTCACAGAGTCATTGGATTTTGCCCGTTCTCGTAAGATTAGAGCTGCAGTGAGGGTTATTGACTTCTTAGTCTGTCTGGCTATCTTTCACCACCGCGAGAGGTCAGTTTGAACTTTTCCCTCAAGCTCTGCCATGGCGTTTCCTCCCTCTTTCCCACAAAACCAATCCACTTTCAACTGTTTTCCTGTAGTGGAGTCAAATTCCTTCCAGTTCCTCTCAAACCACCCATACCATCACAATCACAAATACTTGCGTCGGCGGTGCTGATTACCGTGACATATTAATAGGAGTCATTTAAAAGGGAGAAGTCTTTGTTACGGCACTAATCCCCATCAATCTTTCACCTTGTTCAAACAAATACGCCGGGGATTGCAGCCCATTTGGCTCTGCAAAATCCAGCGGCGTCTTTACAAAGAGAGGATTGTAATTGCATGGATTACTGGGGAGGGGATATTCCATTGAGCCTTTATCAACAGGGTTACATAGTACTTGAACATAACAAGAGCAATACTTGGGAATGAATCAGTAGTACCAGATGATTCTTAAAGAATTTAGCGTTAAATGGCAGTTTTAGGTTTGGTAGGTTTATTTATGGATTTCTTCACATTCTTGTTCACACTGAAAATAGATCAAATATCCTTTGAGAAAAAGTCAGGAATGTATGTGATTAATTGAAAAATGCCCTTTTTAAGCTTAGGGGATTTCTGATTGTGTGCATTTAATGGCACATATTCACAAAGCTCATGAGGGGTCCTCGTGATTTATAGCGGAGGTCTCGCACCAATGCAGTGCTTATAAATCTACTTCCCACTTTGACCGCACTCTCCTTTTTTTTCCACATCTACTCTAAATCCTAAAAGGCCATGGAGATGTAACATGGCACTGCTTGTTTCTACCCAGCTAACCCCCAAGCTTTTCAGACACAGGCTCGATTTACACTTTGTGATGATGCCTTCAGTGACTGTGGTAACTTTCTGCTCTCTAGGCACTTAAGCCTTGAAAATCCAGGCCTTTCCGCTTAGCCTTGATATTTTCTCAAATTTATCGCCATTTTAAATGCATTTGAGCGTTATCCAGGACAATGAGAGCCATGTGTTGTAATGGGGATTTGGAGACGGGGCTTTTACTGGATTTAGTTCTGGAGCGCTCACTCCAGGTAAACTCGGACTAGTTTAGCAATGTGATGTAAAGTGCCAGGTAGTTAGCAACCCGACAATTTTTAGTTAGAGTTATCTCACTTGACAAATAGATCTATATTCTTCAATAAAAGGTGTGTTTCTACATTTTCCAGGGACCAGGGTAGTTCTGGCCAGCCGATTTTACTGTTTCTTCCTTTCCTCTGCATTTACCAGGAGTAAAGCTACTGGGGGAGACATTTATAATAGAAAACGTTCTGGTAGGGAGCTAGTACTTTTTTCATTTACCAGGATCTTTTAGATGGACCTTTTTAAAGGAGCAGTGTGTTTAAATTCTACTGTTGAAAAGATCTAACCAATTTAAATCATGAGTTTAAAATATTAAACCACAAATATTTGTTGGCAACTTTACTGTATTAGATTTTAATCAATATCTGTTTACAGCTGTCTGTGGGCAGCAAATCCTTCTGCTCTTCGTCTGATACAGTACCAATAAAGTAGCTCTCAGGTTTAAAAAGGTGGATGATCCCTGCTATAGACCATTGTAAATTGTGAAAAGCATTGACTGTTAGAGAAAACTAAGATTTGCTACAACAACTAAATGCGTTCCAAGCGCATAAAAATCACAAAATGCGCAAATTACAGATGTCAGTAATTGACACCAAACGTCATTAATCTGGACAACTGACCCCAATCGGGACATCCCTTAACATTGTTGTCGAAGAATAGTGTGTGATTCTGTGATTTTGGACAGATCTGATATATTAATAGACTTCTTTTCCTCCAGACCCTAGATTCATCGGAGTACATTTGATCCCTGAAAGTGACAATCCTGAGGACGACAAGATCTTCCTCTTTTTCAAAGAGAACGCAATGGACGGCGAGCACACCGGGAAGGCTACGATCGCCAGGATAGGACAACTGTGTAAGGTAACAACACGCACACACAGAATAAAATCCCTCGCATGATCTTAATAGTTATGACACCACCAGTGTTGCTTAATTCTGTTTTTGGCGACTGAGGTATAAGTAGAGCTGACAGGAATCTAATTTGCGTCTGCAGAATGATATGGGAGGTCACAGGA
The DNA here is from genome assembly GCF_011125445.2 of Fundulus heteroclitus. Taxonomy (NCBI): domain Eukaryota; kingdom Metazoa; phylum Chordata; class Actinopteri; order Cyprinodontiformes; family Fundulidae; genus Fundulus; species Fundulus heteroclitus. The sequence goes on from NC_046377.1 coordinate 14,508,334, forward strand.
GCCTTGTGAACAAGTGGACTACTTTCCTGAAGGCTCGACTCATCTGTTCAGTTCCCGGGGTCAACGGCATTGATACACACTTTGACGAACTGCGTAAGTGTGGGTTCTTAGTTTGCGAAATTGAAAAAGAAATGCTCACCGACCTTCTCCTATAAAATGCTCTCTCATTTTTATGTCTGATTTGTAGAAGATGTATTTCTCATGAGCTCCAAGGACCCAAAGAATCCAGTTATCTACGCCGTATTCACCACTTCCAGGTACGGACTTTTTTTTTTACGATGACCTTCAGCATCTGCACTTAAGGGCTTAAGTTCTCAAATACCTTGACAAATTTAGGTTGGATCATATTCTGTGGGTTTTTATTCTATTTGCTGCTAGGAGATCAAAGGGGGTTGATTTATTTCTGTTGGCAAATCCTGCTTCTTTTTTTGTATATCATAAATGCAGGCATTATATTTTCTGTCAAGAAATCCTGAAATACGCTGATCTTTTTTCGTATAATTTTGTTACCATTGCAAGCTCAGAGGAGGATGTGATTGACCGAGCATGGCTCCGTTAAAATTCCCAGACAGCACTCCTCTAATCCACTTACAGGTGTCCCATGGTTGTTTTCCTCTCTAATCGAAAACCTCCCCACATCTCTGCTTAGGAATTACTTTCATCCAAAGCCCCCGTTCCTCGCTACCTGTCCCCCATCTCGTTGAATCCCCGGCAAAGTTTGTGGGGGAAATCATATTACGGAGCATGAGGGAGCCAGAGAAACACGATATTCACTTAGCAGGAATGCACGGTCCTCCCCTGGCCACCGCCCCAGCCATGAATGGGATTTTTAGGGGCTGGGTGTGGCTCTTTTAAAACATGTGGAGAGGTGAAGGCATGGGGAAGGGCAGATAAGTGAGCTGAAATGGCACAGATGGTGGCACTTATCGTGATGATGGTAAATTTGCATTCAGGAGGGGAGCGGGGGGGAGGGGGTGGCAGTTTTTGTGTCCACTGCTGTGTGTGAGAGGCTTTGAAAAGAGGACAAACACATCCATCAATCACAGCCAATGATAAGATGAGCTGAATGGAACAGCGGTGCGAGCTGACACATACGGCCAGGCGCCTTGCGTTACCACACCCGTACGGCTTTTCTCTGCTGAGGCTGGTACGCGTTGGCAGGCGTCCACATACGGATTCACATTCCTGCTGCGCTGAAACGCACACACATGCACACGCATGCACTTTAAAATTCAATTAAGGGGCATTGAGGAATTAGAGGCGTTTAATTGGTTTTCTAAGTGGCCGGTTTTCAGAGATGAATAGAGCAGACATTCAAAAGGAACTGGCTTTTAATATCACTGCCTAATGAGGCACATGGAAGCCGCTACTGACAGATCAATGTTCGATTGTGCCCCTGTGCGCCGATGTCCGCGTGTGCGCATGCATGTGTGTGTGTGTGTGTGTGTTAGCATTTTATTTCAGTTGTGTATCCGCACAAACACATAACCGCTCGTCTTCCTAAACGCACATATTGGAGTGTCTTTTCTTGCCCCTGGAGTTAATTGAATTTCTTTGTAATTAACATTTTCAAATGCTAATCCATTCATCTTCCACGCTGTGGTGAATAACGTCGGCTGTGTGTATGCCAGCCATATCCCTAATTAGCTTGATACAAATTCCCATCATAGTCAGCAAGACAAAGGACATCTTGAATGTTCCGCAGACATTTGGTTCCTTAGGTGTGCTGAAGATTTGCCACACAAAATAAAATGCTACACGGGCGCATCTGGTAGATAATGAACAGTTGAAAGAGAGTGAATAATCGTTGGTGTGTTTTTAAGAGCAGAATCAAATAGGGCTTAAATCCAGGGTTGGTGGGGGAGGGGAGGGTTTAAAGCCACTAGTCAAATTGATCATTGCAACAGGGTCTTCACAGATCAGCATTAAAAAGTCAATTAGCTGATCCAGAACACTGACCGCTTCTTCACTAACACTAAGAAAGTAGAGCACATCCCCACAATTCTAAAGTTGGCTAGCTTACATTGGTGCCCCTGTATCACAGGAAATAGACATTAAAATATTAATGTCAGTTTATAAATCACTGAATGGCTTACCACCAAAATGCATTAAAGAGCTGTTGTTGTTTTATCAACATTCCAAACCTCCAAGATCTTCTGGTTCAGGTCTACTCTGCGTCCTCAGAATCAGGACCAAACATTGAAAAGCAGCATTTACTGTTTTTGCTTGTCTTATCTGGAAACAACTTCAAGAAAACATGAAAGTTAAAAAGCCATTTGTTTAGAGATGCCTTTTACTGTTCTACTTACAATTTTAACTAAAACATCTTCATTTTAGTCTACAGTGCAGCTTTTTTTTAACTTTCCTTTCTTATGTCACTTTAATCTACATCTTTATGCTTTTTTTGTCGTGTTTTCATCACTTAAAGTACTTTGAATTTTCTTGTTGAAATTTGTTGTACAAATAAATTTGCCTTACAACCAATTATTTTTTTTTTTCATACTGATCCAGGCCTAGGGGAATTCTTAAAGGGGACATATCATGCATTTCAGTTGTTCCTCTTCACATTGAAATCATTCAGTTGTGATCAATATAAAGTGGAATTGCAATGCTGTGGTCTGAATTCCTTGTTAATTCCCCCCCAAGTTTCCTCTTTTAACCCATCTCCTGAGGAGCGTCTGGCGCAACTTGTTTTGGTGCTGTCTGTTTAAATCTAAAGGAGGTGCTTCACACCCTGCCCCCCTCCAGGTCACAGAGCATTCCACTCCACCCCGATTGGCCATTTTTGTAGTATGCTGGGGGACGGCGTAACGAATAACCGAACATTTTTATTTATCCTTTTGTAGCTTCGACATCCTTCAGCTTACACTACAAGAAACTCCGATAAATAAAAATGGCGGATTTGCTACATCAGTATGCCAGAAGTCCATGGCCTTGATTAGCAGCTCCACAGCAGACACTGTGATGCAGTTATGCATAAAACGGGATAGAAAACCGAGAACAACTTGAAGAATATGACCCAAGAAAATACAAATATAGCTACACAGCACCTGGACAGACTACATACAGATTTTCTGCATTCCTAGAGACTCCAAGTGCTCAGCAAAATTTATTTCAGGGCTAAAAGTGGATTTTGCATGACATGTCCCCTTTAAATCAAAGGCCAAACCTTTGCAGAGCCCATATGTGCTCTGTAAAACTGTAAAAAGAAAGTTCCATACATGACTGGATGAGAATAGACTTCAGCTCACATTGTCATAATATCATGGCATGAACTTTTAATATTCATCGGGAATTACCAAATTCCCCACCTAGATGAGTTAATGCTCAAATTGCTGCAGTCAGCTTGACGTCGACAAGCAATGACTGAATAGGTAGCCCCCCCCAGCCCTTTTTTTCCACATGATTGTTTGGCCTTGCCTGGTTGGAACTCATATGAACAGGGAAGATGAGATCCATCCATCTGGCTCAGCCAAAGGCGAGCGAAAATATTGGAAGGGATTTTAAGAAAAGCTCTCTAGCAGGTCTTCTGTTTTGTTGGTGGCGTGCCCAAATTCCTGTCTGTTCTCACGGGGCTGAAAAAAAATCAGAGAGGAGTTCCAATCTATCATCTAGTACTTAGGTAATGACAGCCTTGCTCCTCTCCATCTTTGTGCGATGAAGGGTCATTTTGTTGTCTTTCCTCAGTATTCTGCAAGCTCCTAATCCCTGCCTTGTGTCCAATCATGTATGAATTCCCCGTGTTTGTCTATCATAAACCTCTACACCCCCGTCCCTCCTCTCCGTATACTATTGCACTCTCACCCTTTCTGTGTTTGGCTCTCTCTCTTCACAGTAACATTTTTAAAGGCTCAGCAGTGTGTATGTACAGCATGGCTGACATCAGGAGGGTTTTCCTGGGTCCCTATGCCCACAGAGATGGACCCAATTACCAATGGGTGCCTTTCCAAGGGAGGGTGCCCTACCCCCGCCCTGGCACTGTGAGTCCGGTTCTAAAACATACACTTTTTTTTTTTCAGCTGCAAGAAATTCACAGCAGACTAACAAAAGAAAAACCCATAAAACAGCTTCACATTCCACCCTTTTAGTGCCCCAGCAAAACATTTGGGGGTTTTGACTCCACCAAGGACCTTCCCGACGACGTCATCACCTTCGCCAGGGGTCATCCTGCCATGTACAACCCGGTGCACCCAAATGGGGGACGGCCCATCATGGTTCGAACAGACGTGGACTACCAGTTCTCCCAGCTGGTGGTGGACAGAGTGGAAGCAGAGGATGGGCAATACGACGTCATGTTCATAGGCACAGGTACAATCATTAGTCATGAGCTGTTAACCCCCTAAAACCTTTAGCTACATTAAGATCAGTCAATAACATGTGGCATCCTGTTTAGTATGAAATGCTCACTTAGCTACAAGCTCCACTGATTTGATCTTGGTATGCTTATGAAGAAAGAAATAGAAATGAGAGATGAATAAGTAAATCTATTTAACAACACATATCGTTTTATTCTTTCTTTTTATTCATGTAAAGCAAAATAGTCCAGAACAAATCTACAGTGGCATGCAAACTCCTTGGTAACGCATTTTACAAGATGTAGACAACACGAAGGAACATATCATTTTGAATTGGAAAGAATAGGATACATTATTTTCAAAGTTTTACAAACAGACACATGAAAGGTGTGGACATCTTTTAACTCTGTAAGTCTGAGCATTTTTAGGGCTGTTGTCCTGCTGAAAGGTGATACCCCCCCCCCCCCTCTTTTGCAATGATTGCCCTTTATTTAGCTCCATCCATCTTTCCAACAGCGGTCTTCGTGTCCCTACTTCTAATGTTCTATAACAAACCTCCGAGGCATTCACATAACAGATGGATTTACACGCCGATCAAATGACAGTCTGAATGTGTTTTTGAATTTGGTGACTTCTGAAGGCACTTGGTTACACTGGATTCTTTTCAGGGTTGTTGTAAAAAGAGGCGATTACAGATGCACACCACACTTTTTAGATTTGTATTAGCCAAACATCCTGAAAACCATTCCTCATTTTCCCTCACTTCACAAATTTTATGTACTACGTTGTTTTGGTCTGTCATATAAAATACCAATTAAATCCATTGTGGTTTTATGGTTTCGCCAGGGAAAAATGGGAAACAGAACAAGTGGCTATGAATACTTTTAAAATACACTATTTCCTACTAAAGTACATGTGTTAGAACCAGCTGCTGAAAGGCACTGTCTAGCTTCAGCTATATTCACACCAATTCCATTTCCAAAAGGTTGTTCTTAGCTGCTATTCTCTTCTGTCGTAGCAATCACAAAATCATTTTTTATGTTTCAGTTTTGTTCTCATGACTTCTGCCTCAACTCTTCATTCCTTCTCAAGTTCACTTTACCGCAGCAATTTCCCCGCGCTGACAGAAAGGGGCATAAATAGCCAAGTTTGATTGCTGGGACTTCCAGCGGCGTGAACTTAAAAATGTTTAACTGCGCTGTATTGGGCTGTGGGGGAATGAAGTCATGGAATGACTGAGAGAAAAATGCGTAGGGTATTTAAGCAATTTGCATTAGTTGAGCTAGTCCCTAAAGTTTAAACACAATGAGTCCAAATCATTTAGTCATAATTTTATCTGCCGTCTTCAGATATGGGAACAGTGCTGAAAGTGGTGACGATTCCCAGAGAAAGCTGGTATGACCTGGAGGAGGTTGTGCTCGAGGAGATGACTGTTTTTAGGGTAAGATTTTTAACACTCAGCAGTTTATGTGTAATTTTACCTAAATAGGGTCTGAAACGTTACTATTACTGTCAGACTTTTTTTTTTTCATCAGCAGAGCTATTTGTTTTTTTAGCTCCATATTTTCATCACTGGCATTGTGAACTTCATGCCTTGTGTTTGTTTTGTACAGGAGCCTACTCCCATTACTGCTATGGAGCTGTCCACCAAACAGGTAAAAGCTTGTTTCCACACATTGCTATTATTCCAGAAATGTCCAAGCGAGATGAACGAAATAAGCGCTCTTTGGTTTTTAACCAAACAGAGATAACGTCCCTACTAACAACAAAAACCCACAGCCGCTTTCTTTTCTTCGCGAGTAATTTTCCAGCCGAGCCACCTCGCAGGAACATTTCCTTTTTTTAACGTGCTTGCCTTTTCTTTCACTCCCACAGCAACAGCTGTACCTCGGCTCAGCCCTGGGAGTATCGCAGATGTCTTTACACCGCTGTGAGGTGTATGGGAAAGCTTGCGCCGAGTGCTGCCTGGCCAGAGACCCTTACTGTGCTTGGGATGGCGCTGAGTGCTCCAGATACTTTCCTACCGCCAAGAGGTAGGAGCTCAGACACATATAAAACCCCTCTTGAAGCTTCATTTTTTCCTCTGAGCGTTTGCTTAGGTTGTACGTCTTTTCATTATAATATTGTTAAATTAATACAGTCACTCCTGGGAGCTGTCACACCTGCAAATGGCAGTTGTATTTGGCTTTACACTTGTGGGTTTATTTAGATTGTAAGGCTTGTTTCTCTAATGCCAGACCTCCACTGGCCAATCAGCAGCTGTTGAAAATCAGAAGAAGGGAAAAAGAAAACCTCAACATAGACACGATTCACATGCCAAACCACCTAAACATGGAAGTAATCAGATTATTACACAGGCACAAAAACCTCTCGTTAAATGCGCGCAAGCACAATTATGCATTCCAAGAAATACAATCCGGCAACCTGGGTTTTTTATTTCTGCCAGGAGCAGTTTTGTGTCCATCACTCTACAGGCGGGCTACGATCTCACACACACACACACACACACTCATAAATATACATACTCTAGCTCACATGCAGTAAATTATAGCCAACAGGAGCTGTCTGACCGCTTCACCCTGTAGCTAGGAGGTATGAACACCCTCAAATTACCCTGCGCCGTACCCAGCAGGCTTTAGCTGACCGCTGCAGCTCTCACACACACACACACACACACACACACACACACACATCGAACGACAGAAGCCCTTCCTCTCATTCATCCAGAACTTCTCCAACCAGCAGACGTAGGCCATTGAGTTTACTCCAGCCTGGCAGGATTACAGCCGTGATGGCACACCCCATGGTTTAAGGCCGGGACCGGCTCGTCTCATTTCTCGTCTACACGGCAAATAGATCCCCTCCCAGAACAAGAACCAGACATAAAAACTCAGAAACGGTAACCCGAGAAACGCTCAGAAAGTGTTTCAGCAAAAGAGGGTATGTTTTGGAGAAACTGCTAAAACACAGCAGAGACTTTTACTATGCCTCGCAAAATCATCCACACCCCTTATTCGCATGTTTTCACATTACAAACTTAAACTTATTTATATTATTAGTGTTTCATCGGGGGTTTATTTGGTAAAGCAGTGTATAATGTGAAGGAGATTCTGTAGAGTCTGGCATGTGTTTGTAATTGATCCCCTTTACTCTGATACTCCTAAATAAAGCCAAATGCAGCCAGTTACCTTAAGAAGTCAATAAAGGATCACACATAGCCTTTTTAACCCAGACCAAGGAGTTTAATTTTGGAAAAAATGACCACATACATGTATGAGCTGTTTTTAAGCTGGCTTTTTGGCAAACCCTGACTAAAAGTAGTTTTGGCTTTTCTTTTGTGCCACTCATCTATAGGCACCAGATTGTAGCATGCATTACTAATAGTTATCATATCTCTAGATTATTTCATTTGTGGTTCTGCTAAACTATTCCAGAGTCATGATGATTCTCTTGGCTGTTTTTCTGATTAAGCCTTTGCCCATCCAGTCAGTTTAGGCAGACAGCACCGTGCCACACTCCATTTCCATATAACAATTGATTGGATTGCATATTATTCATGGGTACCAGAGTAAAGTAGATTTTAATTAGCTAAAAAAGAAGTATAATTTGTCCTTAACAATTTTGCTAATTATGTCTTGGCATGCTTTATAAAATCCCAATAAAATACATTAACGTTTATATCTATAACGTGACAACATTGTGGAAAATATTCAAATGGAATGAAAACTTTTGCAATGCCCATTATGCTACCCCTTTCCCAGAAAACACAACACTTAATGACCATTTCAATTACCTGTCTCCTTTTGGGTTTCTCGGCTCAGTTCCCTTCTGTGCAGCCCTCATGTCGAGCTCACCTCATTTTTTTTATTACATCACAAGGCTGTCAACAGCTTGAAACTGCGACAGCTAGAAAAGGGGGGGGGGGGGAAACATTCACAGCTAGTGAGTAAAGCCGCACTATGAAAAGGCCTCACCATCATGTTAAAAAGCCAAATGACGTAGTGGAATTTGACGAAGGGATGACAAAAAGTGAGGCTTTTTTTTTTTTTTTTTTCGCCAAGGCACTTCAAGGGCAAAACAGTTCTGAATGTGTTCCATAATAATGGCTCAGCAGAGAGCAATGAAGCATGACATCGCCTTGATCAGCACGTTTATGTTTCTGACGTTTTCCAGATTCTAGGAATTTATTCTTTTTTGCTTCATTCATGTGAATAGGCGTTGGGATAATGGTTGAACCAACGGCAATTTTTTTTGCCTCCTATTAGGTGATATTACCCTCTAGTGTTTATAAAGGAGCATTGCAGGCCATATAACTGGTGGTGTAGCCAATATGGCCAACATGAATCTCTTCTCGGGTATGTGTTCATTACCAACAATCTATTAAACTGACGTTCAATCACAGGAGAACCAGGCGGCAGGACATCAGAAACGGAGATCCGCTCTCTCAGTGCTCAGACCTTCAGCATCACGGTACTGAAAACTTTCCCCCAAACATGTCTTCTTTGGTACCACACACCTCTCATTGCTCTGTGTTTTTCTTTTTCCCTCTTCTTTCAGACGACATGGACGGCTTAGGAGGCAGCGTAGAGGACAGGAGCGTGTTTGGTGTGGAAAACAGCAGCATGTTTCTGGAGTGCAGCCCCAAGTCTCAGAGAGCGCTGGTTTACTGGCAGCTTCAGAGGCCCAACGACGATCGCAAGCAAGAGGTACAAGCATGTGTTGTTTTATGTTTTATAGGGAACATCCTTAAAGAGTGTTGACATTTATGGATTCAAATTATGCTTCTTTGTGCTATAGATCACAGGTGATAATAAATCCAAATTAGAGACTAAACTATCTGTTTTGGAATCTTGCAGCTTTGCAGACAAAATATCTTTTTAGCCCTCCCGTTCTATCCTCTGAGCAAAAACATTTGTTATCTTTAACCTCATTGAACTGGAAGTGCAGAAAGGCATGGGGTGTGGGTGTTTAGGTTCACTTTTTGACCCTAGGATGTAACCAATTACATTTTGTAAAGGTTTGCAACGTGGCCATATTTTTCTAGCTGGTCAGTGAGACCATGTTGTTTCAGGATCCAGCGAGAAAAAGAAATATAATACAGGAAGCTGAGCTGAGTTACAGAGCGATGGGACTGAAGGCTTATCTGATTGAAAACAAAGCGGTTTTATGAGTTTATCTGGAATGGATATTACAGCTGGATTAGAAATACAGATTCTGGTTTGTATTGAGGTAAAAAAAGAAAAAGTGGGCAGAAACTCTTACAGTGATTTCCATTAACCAATATATTAAAAAATAAATAAAACCTTCATGTTACAGCTAGACATTTTGATGCTTTTAGTGGGTTTTCTTGTGATAGACAAATGCAAAGTTGTGCATAATTATAGAGTTGAAGAAAAGGAATATATGCTTTTCAATTTTTTCCAATACCCCCAAATAAAATCTAGAGCAAACAGTTACCTTTAGAAGTTACCTGATTGGTAAACGCTGTCCACCCTCATGTCATTTATTCTCAGCATAATTACAGCTGTTGATTGTTGGTCTAGGAGGTATGTTATCACAAAGAACACAGCAGACGGCCCAGAGATGAAGTTCTGTAGAAGTTTAAAGAACTTCTCATGGAGCACTCTTCTGTCATGTGGAGTATTATGGCGGGCATACACTGTGCAATATTTTCAGTCGTTGCACTCAGATACAGCCCAAACTGTGTGTTGAAACCGCAGGGTTTAAAAGTTCACTGCTCACCATATCTGCTCTTACACTGTACGGCTCGACGCTCTGATGCGATCTGACCGCTCACACTGTACGTCCAAAAACCACACACTGGACTCAGCCCCGTAGGGAGATGGAGTTTGTCGGACTCGTCTGTCCGGAAGCCAAATGTAGACAGTGGGAGAAGAAACAGACGGAAGTGTCAATGCTCACTGTTAAATATGAGGCTCACTAGAACGAAACAGGCTGCCTTGGCTCCTCCGTAGTTTGACTCCATTTCACACCTACTGCCGCCATGTTTCTCTCCACTCCTATGTTTTCATCTGAGAAGAAGAAGAACAATTCCCTTGTTTGTGCATGCGCAGCGCGCGAGAATGGGAGAAATCGGGAGGAGGTCACGAGAAGCTAATCACGCCTCGTTACCCCCTGTGTGCAACATGACGCATAATGCACGATGAAGCTAAAACTCAGCCCTATCCTAAGAATTATCACACAACTGAAGAAATGGCCCAAAAAGGGCAAACAATCTTACAATGTATGCCTGCCATTACATAACCATGACTATCAAAACCTTTACAAATCTAAAGATCACTTTTTGATGTTGCTTTACTGTAAAAGATCAGAATGCAACATGAACATATAGTAAAATAAAAATGTGAAAGAGCTGCTTGGGTCAGATTAGATGAAAATTTTACTTTTTAGTCCACATGCAAATTATTATGTGGAGAAAACCACCACGTCACCTCAAAAATGCTATCCCCGCTGTATAACATGGCAGTGGCAGCATCATGCTGTGTGGATGCTTTTCTTCAGCAGGGACAAAGTTGATAAGAAGATGAACAGAACTAAATACAAATGCTTTGAGTGAACCTATCACACAAAATCCCAACAAAGTGCATTGCAGTTTTTGGTTATAGGCACTATGGTAGAATTTCCCAAAATTATTTCAAGAGCTGGAACATAAAGAAAAATAGGAACAGACAGATGTTTCCATATATTAAGCTAACGGTTATTGAAATTGAATATATGATGTTTGATTTAGTTTTTATTCAGCCAAGGAAGCCGCCTAAAGATAAAGAATATTCTTTTCTTGGAGATGACAGTTGTACTGGTTGATGTAAATCACGTGTTAAACTCAAGGCCCGCGGACCGAATCCTGCCCGTCAAGGCAATTTATCTGGCCCTCAAGAGCCATAAAAGGCATATCAGGTCATAAAGTAGAGGCATATGTCCTTTAAAGTGGCTAAAACTGTGCCTCCTGAAGCGAATGTTGATTTTATTTTAACTGCGTAGTAACAGCATCCTGTCACTAGATGTGTGTTTTCCCACAACACATTAAAACAACCCAGAAATGTCCAAAACGAGAAAAAATTATGCAGCATGAGAGTTTAAAGTGTAACTCACCCTAATATCAACTTTATTTTTGCAGATAAACTGTATAAACTGGGACTAAGGGTGCTACTTTTATGTTACAGTGCATTTTTTTTATATTTCTATGTGAACGGAAATGAAATTATGAAATCAAAAGTCTCATCTATACATGTGCAACTGGCCCTTTTAATGACTTCATGATGCCAAAGTGGCCCAATATAGAAACGAGTTTGACAAGCATGATGTAAATGAAAGGCAGGGAAAATTAAATATTGTGACAGGTGGACACTGCACACAGCTTTAGAAGCCATTTCAATCAAACACTACAATTTCTGCAATAATCTAAAGTTATTTCTTATTTAAAATTTGAATCACAATGTAAGTAAAGTTGTGGATGCATTAGACTCATTATACAACTGTTGTAATTTCTAACCTACATGATTCGAACTGTGTGTGTTTTTATCTCAGATTAAGATGGATGATCGGGTGCTGCGCACAGACCAGGGTCTGCTGATCCGCAGCCTGTCTCAGTCAGACACAGGAGTCTATCACTGCCAGGCGGTGGAACACGGCTTCATTCAGCCCCTGCTGCGTCTCAATCTGCAGGTCATCCCCACCCAGAGGCTGGGGGACATTCTGCCTGGGATGCCGGGGCCAGGCGGCGGTGCAGGTAATTCAGCCAAGCACAGGGTGTGGTACAGAGACTTCCTGTCTCTGTTGGACCACCCGGAGCTGAACAGCGTGGAGGAATTCTGCGACAGGGTTTGGAAGAAAGAGCGCAAACAGAAGAAGGTTAAGGCTCCCAACAGCAAATCTGGCAGTGCTTCAAACTCTGCGTTACGGCCCAACGCTGGGGCCCCCACTGCTCAAAAGCAGCAGGCAGGTCCGCCGCACAGCAAGCCGTGGCGTCCGGCTGGAGAGCCGGTGGGCGAGGTGCCAACCCGGGGCCAGAATACCCAGAAAGGTCAACCAAGTCTGGATACGGCCAGTAAAAGCACCCAGAAAACACAGAATGGAGCGAAGGTGCAGGGCGGCCTGGGCGGTTCACAGGTCGCAGGCGGGGCTCGGGTGAGCAGCCAGCACGCGGCAAAGTGGAGGCGGATGCAGGAAAACAAGAAGGGACGCAACAGGAGGACCCATGAGCTTCAAAGACCCCCACGTAGCGTTTGAGAATGCTCACATTCAAGAAGATCTACACACAAGCAAGCACAAAGCCATGCATCCGCATCAGCACATACTGTAGGTTGTTAATTCAGAACAACGAAGAAAAAAACATCCAGCACATTTTTTTTTTAGGATAAAATACATGAACTGCATCCCTGTAACGAAAACAAGACAAATGGACAGAACCTGTGAAAAAGATGAGCAGAGGATCGAAAACCAGGAATGCATTCTGTAAATTTGTGGGAATATGTCTGATTGCTTGGGATACATTCTGGCGGACACTTTCAACCTCCTGTACATAAGCTACAAAGATAAGACTGGGAGTGAAAAATGTTAAAGTCAGGCGTTTGTCTGACTCGCAGTGCTGACGGGACAGCAGCAGAGACGACGATAAATCCGCAGACACGCGGAAGCAGGAAGGATTAATTCACTGCAAACTGCTTCTGCGTGAACTAATACATGGGAAATGGTCGGAAAACTCCCGTTCGGAAGAACCTTTTGAGGGGAAGAGAAGAGCAACGACAGCGCCCTTCAGAGCAAGAAAAAGAAGGGTTCAACTCGACGTGTGCACGGCTTGCACCAGTATTTCTCAAAGAAAAAACAAAGGATACATGCAACGTTATACCACTGTGCAGACCAGGTTCTCCATCATAACCAATTCTTGTGAGGCTGGGAAAGCATTGTGCATGTTGTTGTCAATCAATATTTTAATAAGCTATTTTCTTTACTCCTTACCTTTTAAGAGTCTGAATTTACTATTATGTTTGCTTCCTTTTACAATGTCTGCTCAGTTTAGCAGTACAAGTACTCCAGACGGGATACAGTTCCTTGCAAAAAAAATTCTCATATCAAATGTTTTACAGCCGCAAATTATTTTAAATCATGGTATATTTTCTGGAGTTTTATGTCGTAGTACAGCATAACGTTGTAGTGTGAGGTGGAAAGAAATGGATACATGGCTTTCCCAAGTTTCTCCAAATAAAAGTCTGTGTACTTAGTTGAAATTACTTTGCTGCAATCACAGCTCTAGATATGTGCTCAGACAGGTTCAATTGGGTTTTGGGCATATATTTCCAGGTCTTGCCACATTTCCTCGTTTGGATTCACCTCAGGAGTTTGACTAGGCCATTTTTACCACATGCATGTGGCCTTCATTACCTCCATCCATTTTTTCGATAAAGGCTTCCCCGTCGCCGTTGAAGAAAAGCATTTCCACATGATGACGCTGTCACTACCACTGTGGGCACGGTGTGATCAGAGCCAATCTTTTGCATGTTGACGGAGCCCCCCTTGTGGCCTGTGGCAAACTGCAGAGCCTCTCTTTTATCAAGCCCAGCTTTCAAGAGTGCATGAATAAAAGATGTCAAGTCGACAGATTTTTTTTCAAAAAAATTAAAATGAGGTCTAGATGTGAACGGAGCCTCCAGAGTTGCCATTGGCTCTGCTTTTTTGATCGATGCTCGACCACTCTGTCGGTTTAGGTGGACTTCTGCACAACTTTCCCCCTGACCTGTCTGCCGTGCTCCTTGGTCATCATGGCGCCGTTTGGTCACTGATGTTCACTAACAAACCTCCTCAGAGCAGCTGTATTTATACAGAGAATATAGTACACACGGGTTTGTACGGATTTCATTGATTAGGTGACTTCTACGGGGAAGGTTGCTGCACTCAATTCTGTGTAAGGGTATCGTAACGTAAAATGGGGCTGAATAAAAATGCACACCCCACTTTTCAGACTTTTCTTTGTGAAAAAACGCTGGAAAACCTTGTATCCTTTTCTTTCAACTTCACAATCATCCATTGCTTTGTTTTAATCGCACAAAGTCCCCACAGTGATACGTTGACATTTGTGGTTGTAACATGGGAAAAAAGAAATGTGACAAAGTTTCTGTATTCTATTTGCAAGGCACTGTCCTATACTTTATGTGCATAATCCCACCTGCCCCTAAAGTTCACGATTAACTTATGATGTTAATACTTTTTTTTTTTTTGTTATTAATAAAAACTGGGACAACAATCTAAAGTTCAAAGCTATGCTAAAAACCCAGTCTGAATCGCTTTGTGTACATATATATACATCAACCTTAACTTTCTGTGTATATACAGTAGAAATACAGTACAAGAGCGCCACTTAATTATTATTTATTGTTATTTTTTTTTTGTGAAAGGGTTAGATTTATTTTTTATATTATGATATTTTTTGCTCATCTGTGCATTGACGAAATGATGGCAGCAAAACAAAATCTAATTACTGGACCAACTGGCTAAAGTTTCTGTGTTTTTTTTTTTTTTTTCTTGTTTTTTTTTTAAGAGCGGCCCTTTTTTGGGAGGATAAAAGTGTTCGTTAAGTTTAGCACGACGACTACTTTTTGTGGACTCATTAATCGCCCTTTTGACAACGATAAGCACAATTTTTATCTCTTTTGCCTTTCATCGTGTCCTCTTTCTCTCTCGACCCATCCACCATGTCCTCATTTCACCTAGTAGCTGTTTATGTGTAAGATAATTCTCCGAACTGAAAAAAAAAAAATCGAAAACATTAGCTGTGAATCTCTGTAACAAATAGTGCAGAATATTGTTAAACCTAGTCTGAGGAGAAGACACGTTATACTGCATGTGAATGCTACCTTACAGTAAGTGCATCTTTTTCTAATGTCTTTTTACGTGTTTTGTGTGAGAGGTAAAAATCCCCTTGAACAGTTTTGTCTTTTTTGCCAAAACAGTGATATGAATAGCAAACACTCTGGCCAAAGCCGCTGAGGGTCTTTTCCCCCCGAATCTTTGATCGAAGGTGGCACCTACTGTGCCCCACTCCTCGAACTTGACAAAAGCGTCGATACAACAGATTAGAGCAGATAATGTTCCACATAAAAACACTCAGAAGTTTGTCTCTCCTTGAGATTTTAGACATATGAGAGAGTAGAGAGTTACCGCTGCTGTGACACAATTCTTTCTGGCATGCATTCAGTTGTCTAAATAAACATCTCCCTTACCAAAAAGTTTCTGTGCTCTTCTTTCTTGCCCAAAAAAAAAAAAAAAGTCCTGCACGGTTTAATTTCAGGAGTGTTTTATTTTTTTTGTTTGTTAACATAATAAGCTCATTGCAGGTCACCGCTTTTGAAAAGCCAATCCAAACGTCTTGCCTGGGGCTTCCTCCCTGAACCCTCGACAACCTGTTTGAAGTCTCCTGGTAAGTGATTGAGTGTAAGAGGCTAAAAGGGCTTGAGCGAGGTTAAACAGGGGCAGGGCTTCGGGGCGTATCGTTTTACCTTGAACGCATCAGCGCATATGCCTGGGTTGTTTGAAGTGGTTGAGCACATTTGGAATTAATTGTCAGATAATGAGTAAGAACATTTTCAATTATGGCTGACTTGTGAGTTTTGTTTTGTGTAATATTTGACAGGGCAGGCTCGGTTTGGACGTGGCCGCCACGGCGTCGCCCGGTGGTTAATACACGAATTAAATGCTGTCACATTCAACTCCAGCAGGGCAGTGTCCTACACGTTTTGAAATGTCTCCATATGTCTGCAATAGGGATGCATAAAAAATGTGTACATTTAATCTTAATAAGTAGGGACATGACATCCCCTGTAATAAATATTCAATCAGCTATATTTTTTGTCATTTATTAAGTTTGAACCTCAGCAAAAAAGGTGGTTAGAGATGCTTCCTCTGTGACCTTGATCTTTTTTTTTTTGCATCATATCTCAGATCTGCATCCTTCTTTATAAATAAAGACTGAGGAGGAAAAAAAACTTTAAACCTACATTTTAATAATTTAACAGACATAATTTCAGTATGGAGGACTTTAAAGTGTAACCTGGCCAGCCAGATTGATATTGTGTAGCATTTTGTTCTGCACATTAATCTAGGACTGCTCCATCGAATCTGTTTGGGGGAGAAGAGAGACATTCAGAAGAACTTTCTGACACCTAGTGCCCGCCTACCAAAGGTTGGTTTTAGCCAATCACGGTATCAAATGAAAAACTAAGGCGTCATGAGAAACCACAAGTTACACTGGCCAAAGCACTTCTTGCTGTTCCTTCAAAGAAGAAAACGTGGATTCTTACAAAACAGATGTTTTGTAACATGTGCTGCCATGTTTATTTTGGTTCGGCTGCAGGCTCGGCAGCTCTTGCTTTCATCGGAGCCGTAAAATGTAACATCGCAATGTGATTGGCTGAGAATTCAACTTGCAGGAGAGGTTATCAGATTGCGTGAGAAAAATACTTTTATCATCAACTGTTGTTGGTCAGAAGAACCATAAACCGTTATGAACATAACGTAAGAATATGGCTTTGAATATCAAAGCTGGAACTAAATTAAGCTTTTGGCCTTTGACCCAATCGGCCAGGATGAAAGTTAGTGCCAGGGCCTGGATTTACACAGCTATCAACTGTTCTACCAACGATGGCATGCAAAATGAAAGAATCCAAAGTGGTTCAAAGTAGGAACTGGGTTTGTTTTAAAGCGGGAATAAGCACAGACAGAACCTAAATGTTGGAGAGAAAGCATCAGGAATGTATCGTGACAGCCACAAACATTAAAACTGATTTGTAAACCAAATCTTACAGAGGGCCTCCTCCTGCATTAGTGTGATGGATGCTGGCAGAAAGCTCTAGACGTCCTGATTGGTAACGTGTGGAACTGGAAAATCTATGGCCTAAAGGGAGGTATGAGCACGGGAAGTTTCTTCTGACTTTAGCTGATCAGAGCATTTTGGCTGAGAAGCAAAATGGGAGTAGGTCTTCTGTTATGTGTTGCTCTTGAAACATGCTTTTAACGAAGGCCCTCTTAGATGTATTTAATGTGATGAGAATATTGTTATTGTTACAAGATTACTGCACTCTTAGCTTTAGATAATTTTAATCAGAAATGTAGAACCCATTCTATATGTGTAATTCACCTAATATGCATTAAAAAAAAGAGCTTTGATCCATGCCTGGCATCAGTATCTTTTTGAAACACAGCTATGCCCAGGGTTTTACCATTTTCAACCACAGCATGATGCGGCCACCGCCATACAATCGACTACAGTGTTCTCAGGATTAATAAAGACTCGCAGTGACTTCTTGATCTCAAATATTATTAATAAAAATATGGTACACTGTGTTTTTGCTGCTGCATAATATACTAGTATCAGGGATACTGCTGCAGCTGCTATTATTATTATTATTATTATTATTATTATTATTATTACTATTATTACATTAAATCGCATTAAAGTTATATTCTGAAAATCTTAAGCTTCCCAATTACAAGTTTCCTTTAGTAGGTATCTGATTTTTCAGTTTAAAATTTTGCATATCTTTAAAAACTGCATTACTTCAAATCTAACGGGACGGCAGTTTTAATTGTAACTTTTTTTGTACCTCTGAGATTAAATTATGGATATATGAGAGCATTTTCGAAAACAGGTTACATTTATTATTCATTTTTCAACTTATGATGGGATAAGTGCTCTCAGAAACATTACTACCTGTTTTAAAAATAAATGAACTGAAAATTCATCGGCAAAAGTAATTTTAATTTGATTTTTAACAGAAAATCTTTTTAACACACGGGTGGATGAGAGACCAGTTCATCGAGGAAACCACCAGAGGTCTCTGTTTCCCAGCTGCTGTGGTGGCGTCTTAAAAACCCACAGTGCACTTGACTCTGGGCCTTTTGTGCTACATCATGACGCCTAATTGTGTGCTGTAACACACGCTGACCTGTTCCGAGCTTAGACGTGAAATTCAGACGGCCAGGAGCTCACGGGCACAAAACGGCGCCATCCATGCATCCTTGTGTTTGGTGGTGTCAGCCGAAGAGATTAGAGCGCCCGCAATCATGTTTCTGTCCTCAGGGTTCTTGAGTTTGCTGGTTGCCATAACAACTGTCGCTGTATGTGCTGAGTGTTTGTCTTAGTCTTTACAAGAGTCATTTTCAGCAGCACAGAGGGAAAGTCTTCGCCCGTATTCAGCAGATTTTTATTAGTCTCTTTTTTCTACGGCGCGCTCTGTCTGCTTTCTTCTGATATTGGCTCCTCGTTCCGTCTTTGCAAGCATATTCAGGTGTTTTGAGTTTAAAATAAGGGCACGCTTTAGAACATTTTGGCTGGTAGAATTACTCAAGCCAATTTGTTTCTGATTAGTGAGCATGAGATAACCAATCTGCTACATCTAACCCCCCCCACACCCTGAGGAGTTCAGAATATCTCTGTGTGCTTATGTATAGTCATTTCTGGGAACTCAAGACATATTACTTTGACAAAGTACGTGCCGTGTGTCTGCACAACCAGAGTCTTGAAAGTGGGTTTTAATAAGAAGCTCTGACTCATTCCATCTTGCCCAGGAGTCAGCCTGAGGGATTGTGGGAAATAAAGGCAATGGGCAAGGATAGAGGAGATTTAGTTTGACACGAAAGGATATGATATCAGCAGCAGGCTCAATTCTTTATGCCGTTAAGTAAGCAATAATGTATCCTTATACATTTTCATCTCTTCATTTTCTGATTTCATTCTGATGTTCTCTCTTGTTTTTTCTTCTCGCTTACTCTTGTGAGCAGAAACTCATCTGGCTGCTGTTAAAGCATCTGTAAATGTGTTTCGCCCCTAATCACCTGCTCCGTCTCGGTGTGAACCAACGCTTGCACGTCTGCAGATATATGCGTGCTGCACTCAACCCCGGGGGGGGGGGGGGGGGACTGCGGCATGCATTATTGTAATCTTCAAGGCAGCCTGTAATTAGCAACCCTGCAGGTGAGCGCCAGCTGTGCTGGAATCGACAGCGACTGGAGCAGGACCCTCGGAAAGAGCAGCGCTCCCAGATGACGGGTGACATTTTCCATTCATGCTGAACCCTGCTGTGTTCTCCAGGTGCACTTGTTTTTTTTATTTTTTATGCAGCTTTATGTTGATTGCAACAACCTATGTTGAGAAGTGTGGTAGTAGAATAGACGGCAAAATAAAAGAATCTAAGGAAAAAGCCAAACCTGTCTTGTGCAGATGCCTTTTTGTGATGTTTCAACTTTGCAGAGAGGGGAAACATCACTATTCTTGTGAGCATTGTCTTTTCAGGATTTGTTGAAAAAAACAGACGCTATTACTGTTAATTCTGGCCATTACTCCTTCCAAAAACTGCTTCATCATTAGATTCAGAATGCCTCAAATGCCACATTTTGCTTTTATCTTTTGTCTCCATCCAGCTCTGGTTTGTATGTTTAGGATTGCTGGGAGCTGAACTTAAGGCAGGTTTTCCTCCGGTGTAGCCATGTATTTAGTTTCCGCCCAGTTAGGAAAATGTCTTTGAAGGTGATATGTGGTCAAATGCAAACCAAAAGAAAACGTGTGATTTTGGTCTCATCTGAGCAGAGCACCTGCTCTCACATGACTAACGATTTCTTGTTGCCACTCTTCCATAAAACCCAGACTAACGTCATATAAAACTGACATATTGTATCGAATGAGTTTTGATCTCTGTAGCTCCTCCAGAGCCACAAGCCTCATGGCTGCTTGTTTGATTGATGCTCTATAGCCCAGCCAATTAGTTTAGGTGGACAGCCATCGCTTACGAAGTTTTCAGCTGAGCCACACTCGTTCAATTTTCAGTTAATGGATTGAAGAAAGCTATTTGAGACTTTCAAGGTCTGAGATTGCCACAAAACAGCTGTATGTATATTGGGAATCATTTGCAAGGCTAGAAAACTTCTTAAATGCTCAAGCTGACCGAGCTTGAGCATTTGTTTTTACAGACAAAGCTCTCCAACAGGGCTGTTTCACCTTAAAAAAAACTTGAGTCTCCATTTACAGCCAGTCTGTTCCAGACTGTTGTTTACCGTGAAAGGTCGGCTGGATTTGTGCCTGTGTGATCACCGCTTTGGGGTACTGTATGTGCCTGCCGTTTTTAACTTCGACTACCGGAACACATCCTGTTATAAGAAATCCCTGACGAGCGCCGGCCTTTCAGCCCCTCCCCCTGAAACACTATTTTAGATTGACGGAGTGGTCAAAGCCCTAATCCTGTCCATCTCAGGAGGGACTGAATCACACTTCGCTACGGGGTTGCAACCACGGCTGGCTTCAAGGGATCCTTTCTCAGGAATGCCAAAGCTCTGTGGCGCAAATGTCATTTTAGATTTTATTTGAAGCTGCATCAGGACTTGGAAACGTTATCTCTGGGCCAATGGAGGCATGGAAGTATTTTATATAACCCCTATCATTAGCTTCATAATGGGCTGTGTTGCACGCGTACTCTTGACTTTGTCGTCACTGTGGCTCATCTTTGTTTGGCCCGGCCACGCACAGGGGACTTACCCTGACGATGCCTCGATCTGTGACGCACTGCGTTGACGACAGGTGTGGGCTTTTACAGATTCACGAGCACCGAGGGAGAGTATATGACTTATCTGGCAAACAAAGCAGCGCCACTTCAGTGTTATCTCTCACTCGTCTTCCTAAAATAGGACCTTTCTCCCTGAGAGACTACTTTTCTTCTAATGAAGAATCACCCTTTAGATCCCACACAAGCGTCAGCTGAAGTCAATGAGAGGCATAAAGGGAACAAGCAGAGGTACTGGTGACCCATGACTGTAGAGTTGTGTAGGAAAAATTAACATATAAAATAAATGGCATAAAAGAAATTCAATTACACCCCAGCATATACCACAATAAAAGTGGCCAAGAGCTTAGTCATATAATACGACACAATTACTACGATTGTGTTCATTTTAAGGTTATTGCTGTAAAAAAAAGAACAGTGTGATCGCCGTCTTGTGTCAATATATGCATGATTGCTTGGAACGCGACCTAAGTATTACCAGCAGACGGTTTTCAACATTTTGACCAAAATTTATGCACATGAAATACGTCATGTTGTAATGTTGTATTTGTTATGAAGATCCTTAACAGATTGAGACAGCCTGTTAGTTATAAAGCCCTCTAGGAGCCATCCATACTCAAAATCGTACAAACCTTTATTAAAATGCCAGGTTATAATAAATCCTTTAAAATATTTTCCACCTCTAATCTGACATATGCTTCACAGTTCGGTTGAAAACAAATACACCATATAAAGTGGAATATGCAACAAAAAACAATAAAAAGTTGCTCTTAACTGCTTCATGCATTGTTAAATAGCATTCAATTGCCGATCACAGCATCCAGAATTATGTGGTAGGATTCAAATTGGGGGGGGGGAGGCATTTCTTGTCTGACTCTCTTTCCACAGATTTAGTTAAAGACTCTGGCTAACCTTCAATTTTCTTCAGGTGAAGCCATATTTTGTATATTTGGATGCATGCTTAGAGTCACTGTGATGTTCTCCCACCAGTTACTTGGAGATTTTAGCCAACATCAGTAGTGGTTGAAATCCATTAAGTGATTAATTGTATTATTGTGCCATGGTACTCACTGACTGCTGTGTAAAATATTTATGTATGTACCAGTGTCCTGACTGATACCTTTAAACAATGGGGTCCTGTTAATCCATGAAAACCCTTCTGTGACCCGAGGACAGTTGAAATTTATATCAGGCTGATCAAGGTTTCTATAACAAATGGCACTCAAAGCAATGAAATGCTCAAATTTAGTTAAAATGGGTTTTGGCAGAGTGTTAGTTTAAAGGTGTGCACACTTATGCAACCAGGTTATAACACCTTCTTTCATGTTTCTGTTCCTCTAACAAAAAGAAAACACTCAACAATTTATAAGCATCTACTTGGAGCAAACACAGAAATGAATGACTAATTCACTGATTTTCATATTTCTAACGAAAAGCACTTCACAAGAAACTGCACAAACGATAAGACTTTGCCACATGCTGGGCATGAAGTGAGAACTGTGGTTGCCTAATGATTCCCAGGGTTCTCTCCTCACCATTATTGCTCTATGCAGCAAATGGCCTGTCCTGTTGTTACATCAATCAGCAGCAGAACTCTTGGCTTTGGAGATTTGGCCTCCAGACAACAACCAGCAAATCCTATTAAGAGTCCTGCCACACCCCAAAGTCCCCTTCCCCTGTCCTTCAGCTGAGAATCCTAACATTGCCATGGAATAAGTCCTGCACTCGCTGATTTAGATTGCTCACAAACGTCTTAAAACATTCAACTTTGGTTGTTGTGCACTAAGAATCCAAGCAGTATTTAAATCTTTGCCATCGCAATCCGAAGATGTGGGTGACGACATGTGACTCGGGTCGGAAAAGCGGTCAGACGTTTAAATGCACTGCGTGTTTTTCAGTATCAGTTCATATTTGACACATTTTCATCCATAATTGTTCCAAACGGAGCTCTGCTCAAGCTCTTCACAAGCTCTGCGCATTTATTTCTGTTTGTGCTGCTCTGAGTTATTTTTTTTTTTATGAAGCAAAGGGAGTTATATGCATCCTTTCACTGTTTGGAGAGTCAGAATCAGATGTCTCTGTGCGTCCTCGGGGAGCGAGAACCTTAGTCACACAGTTACTATGGCAAGAAACTGCCTCCTTTTGCATAGGAAAAAAAAGACGTTTGTCTCACTTTTTCAAAAATGCTATGTGCGAATGTTTTCTCTACTGCTAGGCTACTGTACATCCCATTTGCTTCTATCTGTTTTTTGTTTTTTTTGTTTTTTTTAATGGGATCAATAGGTAGTGGAGCAATATATTCGCTTGTTGCTTGAAAAGAATGTATCTCTGTAAAAAAAAAAAACTAAATAAAAGGGTTTCCTGCTTGGTTTTGTGATCTGATTGCCAGTTTGACCCTCAACTTTAACAGCAAGCTTGAGCTGGACAACTCACACATTGGACTGTGTGAAAACAGCTTACAGGGCAAAGCAAAGTGGCTGATTGGCCTATCTCTCAGAAGAAAAGAGGATTAGACAGGCCACTCTAAGTCTGCGCATGGGTGCACCCTTCCTGGTCTGTGTGTGTGTGTGTGTGTGTGTGTGTGTGTGTGTGTGTGTGTGTGTGTGTGTGTGTGTGTGTGTGTGTGTGTGTGTTTGCAGCAGGTGCACCCAGGCAGATCTGAGCATATGCGGATAGTAAGGTAAAGTGAGGAAAGCAAGCAGAGCCTCAGAGACTTTTTTTTAAAAAAAGAGCTCTTTATCTCTAGTGACTCAACGGACAGAGGAGAACTGGCCCTTGGGACAACCCTTGGATGAGTGCCAGGATGCTAATACGGATAAGAGAGGCTCAGCCCTAATGTATGAGAAATTAAACGTCACTTGAAAGAATATCGTCACCTGGGAACCGGCTCTCCTCGTCGTCATTCTTTAAATTGGAGGATACAAACAAGAGCACACTCTCAGAGACCACGACTGGTACGTAACTCCGTCTTTATACACATTTTGTTAGACAGACAACTGGATTATGGAGTTAAAGCTCCCAGGGGAAGATTCAAGGAGCTTGTTTAAACGACCGTATCGCTGAGGCGAATGGCTCTTGTACCTGTAAATGCATTCTCCAGAGTGTCGGTGTCTGTTTTTTGGTGTGTTTTTAAAGCTTGGTTAGTTTTCTACTTTTATTTGGCCCAATCTCCAGAGGAAAAGAGGCTGTCTTTGTTTGCGTCTCGCCTCATGCTCCAAATGAGTATTCATATTTAATGAGCCCAGTCTGTGTTATCTGGTTACCAGACTCAAGTTGCATGAGTGAGGGTAGGCTTCACAAGCACACAAACTCCAGAAGCACAGGAAAATCCTGAATATGTCAATGTTTTAGATCCGTTTTCCCTGAACTTCATATAAAATAGATATAAAAACAGATCGTTTACCCTCAAAAAGTGCAACATTTTCTAACTCCATTCCTTGTACTGGGTATGTAAATAATAATAATAATAGTGTTCCTCTTCAGATTTTGCTTTTGTAGTTTGGTGTGGACAGATAAATTTCGATATCAGACCAATATAACCTGATTAACACAAAATGCGTTTTTTTTTTTTTTTTTGAAATGGTCATCATCATGATCATAATCTGTCATTGTGAATTTGTACATTCCACTGAATTTTGTCATCAATCTTTTGTGATAGCAGGGAAAAAAAAGGTCCTTCCACAGCATCTCAGTTTGCTTTAAGTCCAGACTTTTATTTAGTAACTCCAAAACTTTCATTTTGTTTTTCTGCAGCTATTCAGAGCGATCGTCCGATTGCGTAACAAAAGTCTGCTTGAGCTCAAGGTCACAAACTGACAGTCAGGCCTTTTTCTTCAGACTTTTTGCGTTAGCAGAATTCATGATTTAATCAAACACAATGAATTGTGCAGGACTTCATTCACCAAACAAGGCCAAAACCATGATACTCCCACCTTGTTTGACTGAACCGCTGTGCTAGCTTCATGCCAGATGCAACAGGACACACCTTCTAAAATGTTTGATTTTTGTCTTGTCAATCCATATAATGTTTCCTGGAAGAAAAAAAAAAATTGGAGATGTCAATGTTTTTTTTTTTTAAGTGTAAAACCAGCCTTTGTATTCTTGGTTTTGGCCTTAGAATCCCATGTATTTATATTTCTCCATATGGGAATAAATGCCCCCGCTTACAGTAAGAGTTAGAATTGGTTTTGTAACCTTTTCAAGACAGAGACCTTTTAATCCCAGCATGTCGCTACACCATGTTATCCGACAGGTTCAATTTGTCTGGGTTCATCTGATATTTGTATTTTTCATCACTTTACTTTTAGGATCATTTTTGATACCTGTTACAGTGTTCGATACACAGTCCACTTGACATTAAAGCTCCAGCGCAGGTGTTAAATAAGCTACACAGGGCTTTGTAGGTATTGTAGTCATTTGTAAAAGCTCAATTCACTTGGCCAGAGTCATATAATCAATGACATCCAAAGCTTCATTTCGGGCATCATTGAGTTGGTAGTTTGGCACCTGGTTCAACGGTTTGCAGGAAAGTGAATCATCGGGAGGGATTTTGTGCAAGAGATAGTGAACCACTGAGCAACATATCGACAGAGGTGAAATCAGGGAAGATAATTTTATCTTGGTTACCTACCTATGTACATAAATGTAATGGAAATATAAATATGTTCACACATATATATAGATTTGTGTTACTAGTTCACAAGTATTTTCGACCTCCCCGCTCATAGGTACATCTTAACCCATGTCCAAACATCAGAGCTGCACTAAATCTAAGTTAGAATATGATATGTAGCTTTTTTTTTTTTTTTTTTTTTTTTTTTTTCTTTCCATTTTGTTTTAAAATGCTGTTTAGTATTGTTGTATACTGTTTTTTGTATTTGTATTTTACTGTGAAGCACTTTGTGATTTTTATCTGAGAAAAGTGCTATATAAATAAATTTTACTTACTTACTTACTTACTTATAACACACAGTCCATTAGTCAGTTAGCTGTATAACCACGTGGATTTAGGTACCTCATATGTTTCTCTAGCCAAAATAAGATTCTATTAAAGATACATTTTTCTTAAGATGTTGTGTTCAGAAAACATAGAGAATTCACAAAAAAGGGAGATCACGTCATTGCAGATGGTCAACCATTTGCATTTTTCATCAATACTACCTATTTAGAAAATACAAATTTTTCCCCCTGAAGAAATGAACATACAAAACACAATGATAGGTCAATATCAGACAAACTGTCACACGATAACTAAAGAGAAACAAACAATTCAAGCCTTTAGGGTAAGCAAACTTGACAAAGCCGCTCGTTGTAAATTGTGCATTCAAGCTGCGTTACATACTTATGTCCACCAGATGTCACTAAAGAGGATTTTGTTGAAAACCTTACAGGAATGATATATTTTTTTTTTTCCAACAACAAAAAAACTAAACTGAAAAAGACTTTAACGCTTCCAAAAGATTAATTAGGCCATCACTATATTACAGTAGATTCTTATTTCAGTGTTAGTGTGGAGGTTTTGGCTAAGCTAGATCCTTCTGTGTTAGATCCCTCTGTGTTTTTTTTTTTTCTCTGATAACTGGTCCTTTGTCTCCTCCCAATGGCGCCATATGAGGGGAAAGTTAGGCCAATTCTTATAATAATAATAATAATAATATATTTATATAGATTTTTGTCATGGAGCCCAAACTTTGTGCCGGCACCCCACCACATGTGTTGGGGTCCTGACCCAGCTGCCATGCCGTCTGTTGATTGCTCTCACCTGGCCTTTGTCCTGCTGATCACCTCTGCAGCATAACTCCAGTCACATTCAATGTACATGTGTACATTGGTTTCTGTCAGGTGCCCTTCAGATCATTTAATGCCAGTTTTCCACCTCTGTTTTTTTTTTCTTTTTTTAAACCTTCACTTCAAAATGAGACATTCTGTCAACAGTTGGGTCAACTTACTCAGTTCATTATGACCTCCTGATTCTACAGGTCAGTCAACAATCAGGCCTGGGTGTGGCTGGTGAAATTGATCTATTAATGTTTTTAATCACTGCTAATTCATGATGTCCTCAGAGGAGGCAATTGCTTTTTAGCAGTTTTGAGGGTCAAATGTGGAAACGTCTTAAGACTTAATGATCAGTCTTTTAAAAATAAATGATAGCATGGATTGTTTTAACTGTCAAGATAAAAGTATGTATTTAAATATTTTTGTCTGGCATTTGTTTTGTAAAACTTGAGTACAGCACACGAACATTAACCCTTAGCTTTCACCTGTTAATTGTGTGTCTGTTACATTAAATTTTAAAAGAAACTACAGCCCCTATAATTCTAGGGCTTTCAATGTTGTTTTTTTAACATATAGTTGTGTTGGGGTCCATGTAGTTTTCCATTTCCTGTTTCTGCTTTCCCCAAGTCCAACTACATAGAGGAATCAGTCTTTTTGTATGCCTGAGATTAGAATAAAATATTTTTTTGTCATTTTAAATGTAAAAACCCATAGAGATGAAACAGGGGGTACTTTAGTTTTACCCTGATTGTTCAAGTGCTTCCGTTTTATCCACGCATCCATCCATTTTCTGTGCCGCCTATTCCCTCATGGGGTCGCAGGGGTTGCTGGAGCCTATCTCCAGCGTTCACAGGGCGAGAGGCGGGGTACACCCTGGACAGGTCGCCAGTCTGTGCTTCCCTTTTAAAGATATCCAAAATAATAACAGCAACAATAGTAAAGTACTCATGCATTTACATTTGAATATTTGGAACAAATACATTTTTTTTAAATTTACCCAGAGACTCAATAAAAACAGGAATTGTGCCCTTCAAGCCCTGAACTGCAACAGCTGGGCTTCAGGTCAGTTCATTCCATCCATTTTAGCATTTATTTTCTTTCTTCATCTCTTTAGTACCCCTAAAAAACCCAAATCATATTCATGTAACTAAAACAGTTTTAACTTCTCATTTGCCTTTTTGGTTATTTTTGTGAATCTGGAGATTAATAATCTTAAAAGTGCTGGTAAGGGATCTCGCAAAGTTCCAGTGCAAAAGGAACTATGATAGGAAGCATACAGAATCCTTTTTCTACCTCCTTCCTTACTCACTGCACTGTTTGGACAGCACTTACCTTGGCAAAAACTTCCTCTTTGGCTGAAAAGTCCTTCCACATTAGACGTTTTTGGACGCAGCCCAAGACTGAACTTTCCGGCCTATGTAGAAACTCTGTGTGTGGTGGAAAACAGACACTGCAATGCACCCTGAATATTTGGTGAAACGTAATTATGCTATGGGATGCTTTACCCTAGCAGGGACAGGAAACTGGGCTCTCTTTCTTAATTGGGTGACTTCTTAAGGCACTGGATGTGACTTTATGATATCAAAGTAAAAGGTCACTTCGCAATCATGCATACGGTGTGTTTTTCTATCAAAAAGTTTGAATAAGATGCATCAAAGCCTGTAGTTGTAATGTGGAAAAAGTTGATGCATGTGAATATTTTGCGAGGTAAAAAAAAAAAAAAAAAACTAGCAACTACATGTGATGAGCTTTTTTAAAAAAACGAAATATGAATTACAATGAAGTGTTTACTGATCGTTTTGAGTATTCCTGGTTACCCTCTTCAGTTTGAAGGCAGCAGACTGGAAGAGCTGAAAATATATTTGTGTTTTTAACACAAGCCAGAAGCTAGAACTGGTAAGATCTGAAACTTTTTAGATTGAATTCATAAAAATCTAGCGGTCTAGCTATAACACCATTTCAGAGAAAAAAACAAATTTAGCTTTACGAAAGACGATTTTGCCTTCATGTAATTATGTTGGTTCCGTTTGAATGCACTTTTCCTGGTCTGTGCTTCACGCGCTGTCTTTCTGTTTGGGTGGGTGTCCTTTGTTTTTGTGTGTGCATAATACAGCGTCATGTAAACATGGCAGTGCTCTACTCGTACCTACGCATGCACACAAAAAGAGGCTCCACGCAGAGGCTGCATGGCCGCCTTCGCGGCATAGAATATTGCAAAGAGCTTCTTCCCAGTAAGTAGGGAAAAAATGGATTGGAACAGTGAGAGATTATTACAGTGCCATCATTTATCACTGGAGACAGTCGCCAAAATGCATCTCTGCCTACACATGCACACTCACTGTGTGGTGGGTAAAGAAGGGAGAATGGGAAGACAACTGTAAAGAAATGAGTCATGCCTTTGCATAGGAAGGTCAAGGAGATGGAAGTGGGATGAAGGGAAAAAATAAGTTATTATAAATATGTCCAAAAAGAATGGAGGAAGCGTGAAATAAAGGGGAAAGGTAAAGCTTGTCCAAATTCTACAGTTTGTAGAATAGCCCTGGAATTAGCTCACTAGGTCATAATCTTTTTTTTTTATTATTATATGTGGATGATAGATGGTAGAGCTGAACACCATTTCCTTAAATCTGAAAACACCAAACATACCTGTTCTAAGGGCCTAAAATGCAATCGTCCTCAAAAGTACCTATAGCGTTGCGTCAGAAGCGTTGAAACAGTAATTCACGAGGATGCGAGGGTTATCATAAGCCACAGATATCCAGTGATCGCCAGATATCCGGCATCACACTTTTTTGCCTGCTGTCATCACATCTAAAATTGGGCTCAGATGATGATCTATGCTGTCACATGCTCTTACTCTGAAGCTTCCCGTCCAGGTGCTCGAGGCTGTGAGTTAGCTCCAATGAGGACACATCTGCCCGTCAGCTCCCACAGACAACACGGCAAATGAGCACTTGGTGTCATATCGCTACACTTCCCGTTGACGTAGAGCACAGCCGACTGGTTTTAATATCCTGCTTCCTGCTTATGCACACTCCCAAAACAGTAGTCCTAAATACGCTGCAGGTTAGATCTGTAGCATGTGGGCTGATGACTGTTTACAGGTTCACATGGGTGCCTAAGCAGGGTCGTCTTTTTGGAGATGGAATTCTCTGCTGCCTCTCTATTTTAAAACCATTTGATCATTCGCAGTGCTCATTCACACAAGCTATCGAATCTTCAGAGAGACGGAGAGAGAGTGAGAGAGAGAGAGAGAATGGAGGAGGAGGAGGAGGAGGAGGAGGAGATAAAGAATCCATTGTGACTTATCTGGCTTCAATGAGTGAAACCTGATTTCATCACAGGGTTCTGCCAATATTCAGCCTCACATTAATTTGTCTGAGAAGACAAAGGCTACAGGGATGAGATAAAAGCCGCAAACTGAAGAAAAGGAAAAGAGATTATTCAACCTATGAGTCATCTGGAGACCTTTGCAGATGTCTTATCTATGTTTTTGAATATTTAATGATGGCATACTCCTCTAAAATTAGATACGTAGGATTTTGGAATCATGATGCCAGATGTTTTACTTTTGCCTTAAGCTCTTTTTATTGCAAGTCACATCACTGTAAAGCTCATCCCAGGATCCCTGGATTCTTGACCCCAAACTGTTTATTACATCTGCTCTTCACTGACTGGGGAAAAGGCATTTCTTGTATATTCAGAGTTAGAGTATTTTCTGTTAAATTCTTAGTCTGGATTTATCGGTCACCCTAAATATATATATATATATATATATATATATATATATATATATATATATATATATATATATATATATATATAGCAATGATAGTTGTCGCCTTCAAGTATATATTTTCCTCCACTGATGTCTTGGGATCGCTTGTAAGGTGGAGCATGCGCAGTGGGTCGGGATGTGTTTGGACAACCTGCATTTAGATAACTAGCCATTCAGAGAGGAACGGAAGTTCATATTTCAAAATAAAGCAGGCAGTGTTTAGTTAAAAAAATACTGATTTGATTATGGCTAAATATAAAAAGTCAGATTTTTTTTTCTTTTCAATGTTTTGAATACTTGCCTTGAATTCTTGTGACGCAAAATACAAATTAATATGATGGGTTGTAAAACATGACTGTTAGGGTTGGTGATGCTGTCTCTGACAGCATAATAAACCATAACAAAATTATTTAATTTTAACTGAAGTTAAAACCGTGTGCATTTCAATTAAGATGGAACAAACTAATTTCATGCAATATAACGGCGGAATAATACATAAAATGTCGTGGAACAACAATGATTACGTTTGATCTTCGGATTTTCTTTATTTCAATTTTAATTACTAATGTTCAATATATATGTTCTCTCTCTCTCTCTCATTTATTTATATATATATATATATATATATATATATATATATATATATATATATATATATATATATATATATATAGATAGATAGATAGATAGATAGATAGATAGATAGATATAGATATATATAGATATATATAGATAGTTTTACATGACTTGCTTTCAGTGGAACAAGTTCGCTTTAGGCTTGCGCGAATTCAGGAGTAATGGCAGTAAATACACCAATAAATAAAAATAGGAATTTTATTTTGTGCAGTGTGCCGGAAATCTTTCAGTGGTTATGAGTACTAGTAAAACGAGGCTCCCCCTCACAGAAAACTGTGGCAACTGTGGTTTGAAGCTGAAGAGCTGCGAGGCACAGAAAAAAAACAACAACGGGAAACGTAGGAAATGGAGAAGCGCGACCGGATAGGAAAATAACCACAGAAATATAAATATTCCGTGATGCTTCGATACTCCAAGGATCACCGTTATCGAAGATAAATCTTTTTTTTTTTTTTAAAGAAACGGGTCTCGGATTCATCTGAGAACTGGGGGGGACGGGAGGGGTCGATCATGGGGAACGAAGCGAGCCTGGAAGGAGGCGAAGGGCCGCTGTCTGGTCTGCCGGCGGGGCTGGCACCTGACGGGAAGGGCGGCTTCGTTCGGGTCTCCGACGGCACTCCGGTCAACCTAAGCGAGGATGAGAGGAGGCAGCTGGCCGTCGCGATGTCAAGGGCGCAGGGCAGGCAACCTGGAGGTCCAGCAGCCGCACGAAGGCAGGGATTTCAATTTAATGCACATCAAATATCTATATTGACCAAGCATGTGTGTGTGAGAGGCGTGGGTGGATGTTTGTGTGGTAATTAGGGAATATTGCAATAAGGAGCTGCACCCATTTCAAACCTACAAACCGCACAAGAAACCCTAATCTATTCCTAGACTCGTTGTGAAGAATAGTCGACAGCACCCGAATAAAATGTTTTTTTTTTCTGACCGAATCGGCAAGATCCGCTTTAAAACTGGGTTAGTTGTTGCTCTGAACGCGGTGCGTGTACCGTTCTTTAAACGAATACGTCCTAGTCACCAGAAGGGTCCGATTTGATCGGCCGTTCTGTGTGAAATCAGAGAGGAGACACACCTCCAGTAGCCTATTTGTGAGAAATGGTCGAAATGCCTGCTGGGTAAGGAAATATGTCGTGCCCAGCGTGTTTTTTTTCCCTCCCACCTTCTGCATTTTGAACGACATCTTAACACCAAACCACGCTGATATTGCAACCATTATTTGAGGGTGAAAATCCCGGATAGTTGTATATTTTTCCTAAGTAGCGTCTCAAGAATAGAAAAACCAGCTAATTATATTAGGAGTTGGCTATTTATAACTGGAAGATGTCTCTCCATAGGCGTCGGATGAAGTGATGCGTCTCCGTGTTAATTGGCTTCAACTGGGGGAAATTTATTTTTATCCGAGCTAGAGATGGGGGTGGGGGGGTGCATCAATATTAATATGACTATAAATAGAACAGAGGCGTTGATGTTTATAATGTTTTCTGTCTCAATGTCTTTCCTCCTCCCGGATTCTTCGTGTTTTCCTCCCGTAGTAGAAGCAGTGCTCCATCTCTTGGTAGTAGGCTCAACGCTGTCCGTGGTGCTGAAAATACTCACTGCGGCGCTTTTACGCCAATTATTAATGTTTGCCGACAGTCAGCCCAAGGTTTTTTTGAGGCCCCAAGCAGAATTTTCTTGAAGGACCATAACAGAGCCACTTCTCTATTGTTCCTGCGTTTTGTTTTTGTTGTTTCGTCACGTTTAAACTCTTGTATGCTTTGCCTTCTGCAAGCTGAACCCGATAGAAAGGAGTAGGAGGAGCCATGTATAATGCTGCATTGACAGCCGACCGTGGAAAAGGGGCTTTTGCTTTCAGTGATGGGGACTGAGTCTGCAACTTCAGTTGAACTTAAAGCTACATGCCAAACCTTTCCTTAACATCAAGTAGACTCTCAATGTATGTATACATGACTAACACTAACACTAGAACAACATGTACTAGTCAGTTCTTTGTAATGTTTCGCAATCATATCTTAGAGTAAAGGCTCACAGATTCCTTTGTCTTAATTTAGTGTTTCTATCAAGCAAACATTTAAAGAAAGTAAGCAAATGATAATCACTGTGACTTACATTCACACACCCTCTTGACCACACAGATGTTTAAGAAACTGAACTTTGTATAAATTGACTTTGGGACAGGGCTGCACAGTGGCACAGTGGGTAGCGCTGTTGCCTTGCAGCAGACAGCAAACAATGAGTTTGCATGTTCTCCCTGTGCATGCGTGGGTTCTCTCCGGGCACTCCGGCTTCCTCCCACAGTCCAAAAACATGACTGTAAGGTTAATTGGTCTCTCTAAATTGTCCTTAGGTGTGCGTGAATGGTTGTTTGTCCTGTCTGTCTCTGTGTTGCTCTGCGACAGACTGGCGACCTGTCCAGGGTGTACCCTGCCTCTCTCCTGGTAAACGATGGAGATAGGCACCAGCAACCCCCATGACCCCATGAGGGATTAAGCGGGTCAGAAGATGGATGGATGGACTTTGGGACATTTGAAAACAAACAAACTTAATTTAGCTTAAACATTTAATTTTCTTGCTGTGAAGTTATTTGTGTCATTAAACAGATACTTTAGGTCAGGGTTAGGATACTTTAGTCAGTAGATTGCATCTCGTTCTATGCTTGGTAATTTACTGCTGAACCTGGAACCCATGTCCTGTGGAAACTGAACAAAAGGTTTGAATGCAGATTTATTACATGGTCTCCTAATATTTGAAAAATCCTTAAGCTACTGGAAAATAAAAATAAAAACACGACCCTAAATGTATTATGCTATATAGAAAGAAGTTGACCGTTTCAATGTGAACATTAAAATGTTGCAAACTACATCAATAAATATAATTAACATGTCATTAAAATAAAATGCTATCCCATATTATTCATTAAGAAGTTCAACACCAGTGTAATCGATTTGTACCATAATAGTCTGAGCATCAGTGCATATTAAAACTTTTAGTGTGATATATGTGCCTAATATACTTTAGTAGTTACCAAATAATTAACAGTAGGGAATCGTTTTTTGTATCCTTAATTGGATGTTCTGATGAAGATATCAAATGTTGATGTGTTAAATTGAGCCCAACAATAATTATTTCATTTCATAACCTTAAATAATTCGTACATTTTAGGCAGCCTGGATCTCATTCATCCAATTTTGAAAATTACTTTTCTTCAGCAGACTTGAAGCATGTGTTGGCCTTTTGGCAAATTATCAGTCCTTGAGTTAGACATACACCTCAAGGACTTAGGAATTGACTTGGATTTGCATCTTAAAGATTCATGGGTTGACTTGGACTTTTCACAACCATCAGATTGGATTTAGTCACCCTTGTAGAAGACTTGAGACTTGGCTCAGAAAAGAATCCCTCTTGAACATCTGTTATTTTGCTAATCTTTTTTACAATTGGGTTTTTCAGCCAAGAAAGAAGCAGTGATAGTGACTAACGTAGCTTTAAATTACAACTGCTTTAGTACAATTATTGGCTTTGAATGTTTTTCTTTATTTTTTGCATTCTGTGGTATGTGAACTATGTGAATTAGTCTCCTTAGTCACCTCATAGTTTAGTCAAGGGGTGGGCAATATAGTTTATGGTATTTATTGTTATAACAAAAGTGATTATTAAAAAATATTTACAATTTATTTGCAGTTTCTTATGCAACTGTATGTCTGTCACTGCAAAAACAAAATTACTGCTTTTAAATAACATACCTATTTTTAAACTGGCTTTTCCACAACACCAGTTACATAAAGAAGGGGGATTTCCAACATTAAATTGCCCATAGTAACTGTATTTCACAATCTTCAAAATTTAGACCATTTTAAAATAGGCCTGACAAATCCAAATTATCATAAGAAATCTTTCACAATAAGTGCAAACAACACTATTAAATGCTTATCCCTAGTTCAGTGTTACCCTCCTTGATTGCCTGCAACCCTTTACAGTAAGAAATTGCTTATGCAGGCCAGGAAAATAATCACATACTACATTCATTGCAACATAAAACTTAACTGCCTAATATTTTTTATCTAAATATACCACGGCACCAAGGGACCTTTGCAACAGCAGAAATCAATGTATGTGTGTGTGTTATAGACATGCAGCATCATACTTTAACCAATGGCAGCCAGTAGGTCCATTAGTGCACTAGTGCTATTCTCCAAACACCCTGTCGGCATGTGCTTTATTAGTTGTGCAGGTTGTGTGTACCTGCCCTTTCACTTTGACCTAACAAGCAGCGTATAGCTAAGTGTTTCTCGTTCTTTGTCAACAATCTACACTCTGTGTCGTTTTTCAGTAGTCATCTTTCTGTCAGCTTTACCTCCAAGGCTAAAAGTTACCCATTTTCTGTGCGCTGATGTGTTGATCAAGTCTAAAAAGAGTGCTGTGGCTGCACCTGTGTATCATGAGCACAATAAGGATACATTAGAACATCGTACAGAGTTATGTACAGTACATAGCACAGTTCAAATGAGTACATGCCAAATATTCCACATATTGTCTCATTGCAACCAGAAAAGTAGTTTAATAGAAAAATGATTGTTTTCAATTTGTTTGCGACTAAAAAAAAAAATCAATATTGTGGTATCTATTTGTATTCAACCTCCCTGAGTCAGTAGTTTGTGGGGCCACATTTAACTGCAGTTACAGCTGCTGGTCTTTTAGGATAAGTCTCTCACAGCTCGACATAGCTTGAGACTAAAACGTTTACTGACTCCTCTTGGCAAAATAGCTCAAGCTCAGTCCGAATGCATTGAGAGCTTCTGTCATAAATCAATTTTCATGTCTTGCCACAGATTCTTAATTGGATTTAAGTCGAAACTTTATCTGAACCATTCCAACACATGACTAGGCTTTGAATTAAACCATACCACTGCAGCTGGCTGTATGTTCAGAGGTGGTGTTCTTGTGGAGAGTGAACTTCTAATCCAGTCTCAAGCCTCTTCCACCTTCTAATGGGTTTTCCTCGTGGATTACCCTGTATTTAGCCTCACTCGTCTTCTCATCGACGAAGATGAACATCTTTTACTGTCTCTGCAGAGGGTGGAAAAAAACATCCCATAGCATAACGTCTCGCAAAGACACGTAGGGCCCTTTGAATGGTTCCCTGGAATATTTGGTTGGTCCGTGAGGGGGAAAATACAAATGCAACATTTTCCATTTTTTTACTTGAATATTTTTGAAGAACATTTACCCTTTTCATTTACTTCACCACAATGCAGTACTGTGTGCTGGTCAATCAGATAAAATCCTATTCAGCTCGAGTATGAAGTTAAAACAAGACAAAATGTTAAAGAATTCAAGTTGGGGTTAAAAAATAGCGAGATTGTTATATAGACCATTTTCTGTAGATCAGTTTAGTCTTGAGCCTAATTTTTGAAGTTGTGAATTGCTGTCAAGGCAAGTGCGAATGATTCAGCAGAAACAACATATTGCTGTTTTTTTAGATGTTAGATTTTTTATAATGCCAGATGTTAAATTCTGCGTCCCAGTTATAACACATATGGCGCAGATGCACCGTTGGACCGGTTTTCTTGTTAAAATTTTATATGCAGTTCAGTGTTTTATGTTTGTTGTTTATACACACATGCCCATAACAAGGACTGTTTTTTTTTTTCTTTCAGACCTTCAGAATCTGATGCTCAGCAACAAATAGGGGGTTCCAGGGGCCCAGCTGGTTTAAGTAAAAGTCGAACTGTAGATGCCTTCAACCAGGGTCCACCAGGCAAACCCACGCCGGGCCGCAGCCCATCTTCCCTGAGCCTCTTTGAATCCAGATTCCGGCAGGAGCCAAAAGGCCCAGAGACTAAATCATCCGGCATGTTTGGCTCCAGCTTCCTCAGTGGGGCAAACCCCCTCAGTGCTGTGTCGTCCATGACATCCTCCATCTCATCCATGGGCGATGCCGTTAACATTCCCAAGTTTGGACTGTTTGGGGATGAGGAGGAGGGTGAAGCATCAGCAAAAGTGGAGAACAAGCAAGGAGGGAAGCCACCAGGGAAGGGCCCCCAACAGGGGCCGGGACCAAAGGGACCACAGCAGGGAGGACCCCCAAAACAAAGTCAAGGCCCTCCTGGGCAGAGTCCAAAGCCAGGTCAAGCCCCCCCTGGTCAGGGACCGAGACAAGGTCAGGGGACACCAGGTCAGGGACTGAAATCAGGTCCTCCGGGGCAAGGACCACCTGGTCAGGGACCGAGGCAAGGTCAGGGGACACCAGGCCAGGGACTGAAATCAGGTCCTCCGGGGCAAGGACCACCTGGTCAGGGACCGAGGCAAGGTCAGGGGACACCAGGTCAGGGACTCAAATCAGGTCCTCCAGGGCAAGGACCACCTGGCCAGGGGCCAAAATCCAGTCAAGGTCCTCCTGGCCAAGGACCAAGGCAAAGTCAAGGGCCCAAATCAGATCAAGGACCCCCTGGGCAGGCCCCCAGGCAAGGTCAAGGACTTGCAGGGCAGCAGTCACCCAGACCAGATCAGGGGGGACCTTACCAACAAAAAGGCGGACCACCACAACAAGAAGCTGGAAAACCTGGACCAAAACCTCAAGGGCAGCAAGGCTCCATGCCAGCAAAGGGTGCTGGGCCTCCCGGTCAGCAGGTAGCTGGAAAGCCTGCAGCTGGACTTTGTCCGCTGTGTAAAACCACCCAGCTCAACACTGGATCTAAGGACCCACCCAATTACAATACCTGCACTGAGTGCAAGAACCAGGTCTGCAGCATGTGTGGCTTCAGCCCACCAGACTCCGCGGTAAGACCCCGATTGCAAGCTGTGTTTTCTTTTTTTTTTTTTTTTTGTTTTTTACATGTAGTGAGGTCAGATGTCCCGTTATCCAATGTTCACACATAATATCAGCACATTTTTTCATACTGAGTCATGTACACAAGTCACTAATGTAGTTCATGCTGCAAGTCTTCAATTCTGGTGCTTCTCTGTTAAAAAACAAAACAAAATCTTCAGTCATGTACTGTCAGTGCTATTGGCATTAAATGTCAGAAAGCAAAATAGAATCCCCAAAAAGTACAAAAATATATCCTTTTGAGGCCAGCTTTATCATAATTCTAAAATTGTTGATCATAAAGGAATGTAAAAGCAACCATCATTTTGAAATTAAGGCTGCACCAAAAATTACCCGGATATTGAAATCTGAATATTTTCTTTCTGTGTTCCGATTGGCAAGACTAACATTGAACATTTTTATTTCCTATACTTAATTTGCCTCCAACCTAAGAATTTCCACTATTTTTAGCCTATGAAAGTATGTTGTAGTTTGCATTTTTTTGAGTTTTCTAAAAAAAAAAAAAAAAAAAAAAAAAAAAAACAGAAAGTAGACCCATTTGCTTTCATACTTGATGGACAAAGATTTTGTATCTCGATTTTGTGTTTTAATTCAAAACGAACACCTCTGTTGTGGAACCAGTGGCACATTTCTTTGTGCAATTAAGGAACAATAATCTTATTCAGCCCGAAATTGCAGGTCAGATCGGAAAAAAAGGAAAACAGCATAAAATAGCCTGTTTGGAGAATACACATTAAGTGTTACAGATAGTAACAAGTAAAAAATAAAGTGGTTCAGGTGCTCGTTTTCAAACTAGAGCAGAATCCAGCACTACCCTGCTCACATCATATTGGTTATCCCTGAGTTTGGCATGTTGCTTATAAGAGCAACACATACGGTCCGAGAAGCAGAGGGACCATATGGACTTAGGGAATGTTGACCAAGGTGACTCGTATCATGGCCACAGGAAGGAACTCTGCCAGCAAGTGATGACATTCACTCACACACGAACTGAAAGTGCTGATGGGCAAGAATTAAACCTAGCATAATATATTTTTGTTTCTTGAGCTTTTTTTTCTTTCTTTTTTAACCTGTTAATTACAAGGGCGGGTCCTTGAGCCATAAGGAGCCAAAAGCACCTGGGTAGACCAACATTGTAGTAGGTTAGTTTTTTATTTACACTTCAATACAATAAGCCCTGCAGCATACGTAGTAGGCCATAAGTATGATTACACACACATGCATTGCTCCTTTTCTAGATGGGGATCAAACTGTCAACAGCTGGCTTTATAAACACTGCCTGACATGCTGTGGAAACCAAGGAGATATCCAAACAAAAGGCTCTGCCAATGTCTTTTTTTTTTCTTTTTTTTTTTCTCTGCAATAGGTGTTTGGTATAGCAAAAGTAAACACTATGAAAGCAAACAACTGTATTATCAACATTTACAAGGGACAACTTAGTAGATCTGGCTAATTGTGGAATTCTTGGTAATCTTGAATTGCTTTTTTTAAAAAGAATATTGGCTATTTAAAGACAAGCATTTGGCTATTTACATAGACAAACTCTATGTAATCCTATGGGGTGGATTGTATTCATAAAGCCCTTTGCACACAGGATTGTTACAAAATCATTCATGGTGAAAGCGAAACACAAAAAGAGTAGATAAAACACGCAGGCAATAAGAATCAAAAACTCAATAAAAAGTAGTGCAGTACAACTATTCCACTGGCAGTGAAACAGTACCTCAGCAGGACACTTTAGTTTTCAAATGTTGCAGAGATTAGGCAGTTTTGTTAGTAACTGTTTTGAGTGGCACTCTGTGGACATTGCTGAGTCAGAAATCACACTAAGGTCCCATAGATTAGGCTGGAAAGAGAAGGCTAATGTCTACTGTTGCATTTAAAGTTGTAGTTTCTCTCTTTTAACAAATGCAATGTATCAATACCTTTGCAAACATCCGTTATTGTGTGTTAAATATCAATTTAACACACAATGCCGGATGTTTACAAAGGTAGTGACACCCTTGGATCATTTATACATTTTGTCACTTTGGAACCGCCAAACTCAATTTATTTTAATGGGATTTTATGCAATAAGTATGTACAAAGTAACATATAATTGTGAAGCAGAAGAAAATAACGTGTACAGTTAATTCAGATTTTTATGCATATAGAAATCTGAAATGTGTTACGCATTTGTACTCAGCCTCCTAAGTCTTTCTGGAGCACCTTTGGCTGCAGTTACAGCTGCATGGCTTTCGGGGTATGTCTCCATCCCAGTCTCATGCCTTATGCAAGCTGTCTTCCATGATGGCCAAGCATTTAGCTAAACATATCTTCCTACCAAGTCTGACCAGCGGCATCCCAACCACAGTATGTTGCTACCACCAACATGTCTGACCAGAGCCCCTTCTCCGACATATTTGCCCTTTATCTTATATGGCTTGTTGCAAACTCCCAATTATA
This sequence comes from Fundulus heteroclitus, assembly GCF_011125445.2. Lineage (NCBI taxonomy): Eukaryota > Metazoa > Chordata > Actinopteri > Cyprinodontiformes > Fundulidae > Fundulus > Fundulus heteroclitus. Next base: position 14,548,660 of record NC_046377.1, read on the forward strand.
ATAGATGTCAATAGATTTTGTCACCATAGCTTTAGATTTCTGCAGCTTTTCCAAAGTTGCCATGGATCTCTTGACTGCCTGTCTGATTAATGCTCCCCTCGGTCACCTTGTCGTTTTAGTTTGGCAGCCATCTCCTGGTAGGTTTGCCAGATTGAGTTTTTGAATGATTCATAAAGCCTTCTGTGAGATGCTAACCTATTGGGATATTGGGATATAATGTAAACTTGCTTTAAATGTCTACACATCTGTCTGCGGTGCCCTTGATCTTCCTAATGCTGTTTGTTCACTGGTGTTCTCTGACAAACCTCTGAAGCTTTAACGGCTGGATTTAAACTGAGATTCAATTACCCACCGGTGACTCTATTTGATAATTAGGTGGCTCTGTTTAATAATTAGGCGGCTTCTCATGGAAATTGGTTGCCCGGGTGTTAAATGGGGGGCGTCGGGTATCACACCACATTCTTCCCATTTGTATTTATGGAACTATCAAAGAAAATATTTCCCACTTCAGAATCGTGAACCACTTAGTGTTAATATATCACCTAAAATCCCAAAAACACACACTGACGTATGTGGGTTTACATTGAGAATGGTATACGAATGTGTTTGCGAGGCACTGTATGTACATACACACTTCAGTTCATCCCACAACAGTGTGAAATGTGATCTGGCTGGATCTAGTTTAGCAGAGGGCCAAGTTGTACAGCACAATATACAAGTACGTCTGGGAAAAAAACAATATTGTGTAAATTATTTTAACTCATTTCAAAATGCGAAACTCGTATATAGATTCATTGCACATAAAGGGGCATGCTGATAATAAAATTATTATTCAGTGTCTCAGAAAATTTGAATATTTAAAAGGATAAGGATATTTTGAACAGAAATATCAGGGTTTTTAAAAGTGTGTTTTTTTCTATACAATATATACTTTGTTGGACCTTATTTTGCATGAATTACTTCATCAGTGTGGTATGACATGGAGGAGATCAGCCTGTGGTTCTGCTGAGGTGTAATGGAAGCCCAGATGGCTTAGATAACAACCTTCGAGGTCTTCTGATTTGTAGGGTCTAGTGTCTCTCATCTTCTTCACAAACCCCCATAGATCAGGGGGGGTTTGTTGGCCAATCAAGCACAGTCACACCACAGTTATTGAAGCAGCTTTTGGTACAGTGTGAGCAGGTGCTAAATCCTGCTGGAATATGAAATTAGTATCTCCATAAAGCTCGTATGCAGAAGGAATTGTGAACTGCTCTAAACGTTTTCTGGTGGATGGCTGTGTTGACTTCAGAAAACAAAGTGGACCAACACCAGCAGATGGCCCAAATCATGACTGTAGTGTAGAAACATCATTTTGCAACGTGGATTCTGTTCCTCTCCACTTATCCTTCAGACTCTGGGACCTTGATTTTTCCAAATAAAATGCAAACTTTAATCTAAAATGCGTTCTTTGGACCACTGAGCAAGAGTCCAGTTCTTTTTCTCCTTGGCCTGGATAAGATGCCTCTGATGTCGTCTCTGGTTCGAGAGTGGCTTATGACAAGCCCATGTGTGTTTGTCTGTGCGTAGTTGACTCAAGCCTCAGCTTGAACGGATTTTGCTTGATAATCCTCTAAAAGGCTGTGGTTATCCATGTTGCGGGAGCACTGTTCCTTCCAACACTTTTTTCTTCCACTTAACTTTCTATAAAGAAGCTTTGATGCAGCCCTTTGTGAACAACCAGCTTCTGAAGCACTATACTTTTGTGGCTTATTCTCCTTGTGTAGGTTGTCAGTAAGTGTCTTTTGGGCAATTTTTAAGTCTGTAGTTTTCCCCATGATTGCGTAGCCTACTGACCCATAGTGAGATACCATTTAGAGGCTCAGGAAGCCCCTGTAGGTATTTTGAGTTAATTAGCTGATTAGGATGTGACACCATGAATTTTTCAGGATTTAATGTTATTAAAATAATAAAATTATTTGACAATGACTCCTGTTTTGTTTCCATCAAAATTACAAGAAATAAAGGATTGAAATATTTGATTATATTTGTAATATATCTATACAAGGAGTTTCATTTGCTAACATGAGCAACAATAGTATTGAACTTTTTCTTGGTATAATTCTTTAAGACATGTAAGTTTGAAGGCTATAGTCCTGGAAGCAGCCGCCCCAGGTTTCGATTGCTGACCCTGTGCCATTTCTTGTATTTTGTTCCACTCTCTCTGCCCTTCTTCCTGTCAAGCTACTAATGAACAAAGGCCTCAAGAGCCACACAATCTTATAAAAACTCTAACTTATCTTCTTTTGTTTTTTGTCTTCAGGGTAAAGAGTGGCTTTGTCTGAACTGTCAGATGCAGCGAGCGATGGGAGGAATGGATCCCCCTGGAATGTCAAAGCCCATGCCAGGCTCAGGCCCTCCCTCGCCTCAGAGACAAGCACCTGGCAAGCCTGGAAAACTGCTCATAAAGCAGCAGAGCACATCTGAACAAGGATTAACGCCACCAACAACACCAAGGCAGAAATCCCCAGGTCCTTCATCTCCAGGACCCCTTTCTCCAGGCTCTTCATTGGGAGGGTCGCCCAAAATTGACCCCAAGACAGGGCGCCCCATTCAGCAGAGGTCCAGCCCTCAGCAGTCTCCAGCTAAAGCCAAACAGGAATCCAGCTTCTTTGGGGGTTTGGGTGGTATCAGTTTAGGAGGGCTAACGGATTCAGCTAAACCCCCTGCGGGTGCTGCACAAGCCGCAGAGTCTGTTACAGGGAAACTATTCAGTGGGTTTGGTGGACTGATGGAGTCATCGAAGCCTCCTGCAAAGGCTGCACCAAAGCAGGAGGAATCTGTGGCTGGAAAGCTGTTTGGGGGTTTAGGGGGGCTGACGGAGTCAGCTAAACCGCCTGGATCTGCATCTCAAATGTTCAGCTTCGGCTCATCGCTGCTGAGCTCCGCCACCACTCTCGTTTCTGGAGAGGAAACCAAAGTGCCAGAGTCTCCACCTGGCTCACCGGACTCTGGACCAGGTTCTCCTCCGGATTCTGATCCCGGTTCCCCTCCCGACTCTCCTTTCTCTGCCCCTGGATCGCCACTGGATTCCGGCTCTGCTCCTGACACCCCGCCTGCTGGTTCCAAGAAGCCCCCCAGACACACCTCTGTGGAGCAGGAAGAGAAGTCCCCAGCTGCTGACTCTGCTCAGGCTCCAGCTTCGGTTGCCAAGGGAAACTGCCCTCTGTGTAACCTGGAGCTGAACATTGGCTCATCAGACGCCCCCAACTACAGTCTGTGCACCGAATGCAAGAAGAAAGTCTGCAATCTCTGCGGATTCAATCCTAATCCTCATTTAGGAGAGGTAAGGAAGCTATTTACTACTAAAGTATTTCCACCCTAATCACTCTCTTTGTTCTCTAAACATGCTACATATTCCCGGGGTTTCTAAATGTTTTTACACATAAATGGATCACTCCTTTGGATGTTTCATTAAAACTGGCCGTTACAGAGATAAAAGCTTTCAGGCATCTGTTTTCTCCATGAAGAATCTCAAAACACTCTTTCATCAGAACACTGATTACTTGAATTAAGTACATCAGTTCACTTGAAAAAAAACAAAACTCATATAGACATGTGCATGTTTATCTCATGGTTCAGTGCACTGCATCTACCCTTTGGGTCAGCGGATTCTATACATTTATCATCTGCATGAACCTCATTGATGTCAGGCTTTTATTGGTGGGTTTGGATCAGGTTTTTGAATATGGTAAAAGGATTATACACACCTATGAATCCTTTTTTTTGTATTTTTTGCTTTTTACAGAGAAGCCTCATGCCTTGTTATAATCAAAAGCGTAATATTTGCCTGCTATAGCTTTCCCATAAACAGTTTTAGTTTATTTTTCAGGACCACGGTCCTGTTGGAACAGCAGAGCAAGTTCCAACCAAGGCAGTCCTCTATCTTCAATGTTCCATACACTTAATATATCACTTTACCACTTGCAGTGAAACATTACTTCAGCATGATTCTGTCTCCACCATGCTTGGCAGTTTATGCGGCGTTTTTTGGGCTTGACAGCCTTACTTTGATCCATCCATATATTTTTTCTGTCATTGTTGCCAAGTAGCTTCATCTTTGTTTCCTTTGACCTTAAAACCTTTATCCAGGGAGTAGTTGGCGTCGTCATAAGGGCAGTTTTGCTTTTCAATTGAGCTTGAAGGTGTCAATTTAGGAGCAGGAACTTATTTCTTAAGCAGTATCATCTTTGTCTATTGTGATATAAAACTGGCTTCACTGTGGACAGTGACACTGGTGTTTAAAAAGTTTCCAGAATTTCCTCTTATCTAAAGGAACACAGGTAACAGGATTTTACCAATCCTACCAAGAAGTATAATATGCTTCAATATTTATTGTTACCCATATATGTAACTGTGCGTGTGGCAACTGCTTTCTTAATTTTATTTTTGTCTTTAGGTAATCTACTGCATACTTATAGGTGTCTTACAATCCTTCTGTAAATGGAAGAACATCTAAGCTGGAATTAAGACGTTTATCACTCCCATCCAGAAAGTAGCTGCCTGCTTTTTTTAATCATCAACAACTTGGTTGGTTTGCAAGTCTTTTTTAGAAGACCTGGTACTCAGAAATGTATGCTCTCTGTTTTATGCATTGGTATTGTACATAGCTTACATAATGAGACATAACGATCTCAACACATTTGTTGGCCCTTATGGTGTTGATGTTTGAATTGCTTATTTATTGCAGTTGACTCCCCTCGTCTTCAAGAATTTGGAAAATGTCTAAAACTATAACATATAACACATAATAATGTGTGGGCACATATGACACATAATAATGTATCTTTGCCACAACTTTCTTTTACTAGAGTATAAATAGGACTTAACATAAAGGCCACTTGAGCCAAGCCAGTGGCCGCTAGGCTGAACAAGAAGCCATATGTGTTTCAATGCAGCTCACTGGTGCAGCTCACTGGTGTTGAACCGCAGGCAAGACTGGCATTTTGGGGTCACCAAGTCTCCAAAACAACCACAAGACACTCTGGACAGACAGTTGTTTCTCGAGTGACACCAAACAGTGTTTTCTATCCTAGCTTGTAAAGGATAAACATGTGAAGTTTGCTAAACTCTACTGGAACTGGAACTGTAACGTGTGCTTTGGTTTGATGACATAGAGAAATAGGCATTTTGACTGTTAAACATAAGTGGTGGGTCTGAAGTAAGAAAAAAAAGGCTGAATAACTGGGAAAGCAGTCTGATGCCCACTGTTAAGCATGGTGGATGATCTCTGATGCGGTGGGTCTGGTTCTCTTCCAAAGGCTCGAGGAACACTTTGAAATACTAAAACATCTTAAATAAGAACGTTTGACCTCTGCCAGAAGCCTAAAATTTGGACATCACTGAGTCTTTCAATAGGAAAATGATCCAAATTATATGGCCTAATCAACAAAATTGAGGACAAAATTGCTGAAACACTTGGGCCTTAAAGATTTAGCGCTCACAATGCATTATGGCAAACTGACAGCATCGGTTGAATATTAAAAAAATATTGAATATCCAAAGTTTGTCCTTAAATTTTCAAAATATCGCAAGAGCGAGAATTTGTTATGAAAATGTCATGTCCTTACAGTTATGATTTTATTTAAGAAAAATGTTTATCCCCATTTGATAGCGAAAGCAGCATTTAATCCCAATTTGGTAAATTATTTGTTTTTTCTTCTGATATAAGCCTCACTAATATCTGACATCTAGACAAAAGGTTTCCTGAATAACCAATAATTAATTTTCCACATTTACCTTATGACTTATTGACAGCCAGGTTCGGTGTTTAATGTTCTATGCAAGAGGCAAAAAAGCACAGATCCATAGCAAGTTGAGGAGGAAGAGTATAGGCATGTGTTTAAACATTGTGCCTAAGTTATCCTGGATTTCTAAAGGATTGTGGGAGATACATAGATTTTCCAAAAACACACAACAGACAACAAGATCCGGAAAATATGAGAATGCATCAAATGTTCAAGATCATCTAAGGAATATATCCTAAAAATTTGAGGTAATTAGGAGAAACATCTTATTTTTGACAGTTTTATTTTTTTAGAAGGTTTTCAATCATCATTACACTGCATATTTTGTATACAGGCTATGCCTTAAAAAAATATGTGCAAAGATTCGTAAAAATCTGATCACCTTTTTTTGTAGCTAGTTTTTATGTAAGCTGTAACACTCCCTAGTGGTGGATGTTCACCGAAGTCAAAGCACTTCACAATCTTTTTGTGAAGTCATGGTATGAAAAGCATTTGTAAATCTTTTACGTGGCTCGCTCGCTCATGCATGGTTTGTTGTCCTGTACCAAAACATTTTTTTTAGTGTGAGATTAGCCTGCTGCATTTGGGCATCTGTAACCAACACTATTTAGCTGCCAAATAATAAATCCTGAATATTACAAAACTGATGGTCGACCATTACTGCATTTGCAAAATGTGTTCCTCTGTTCCTGCAATCTGTAGCTGAAGCAAAAAAAAAAAAATAATAAAAATAAAAATATGTAGAGACAATGGCTTTTAAAAACTTGACTGCACAATGATATATATATAAAAAAACGTGTTAGTTAAGATATTCCATCACAATAATCACAGATTGGTCCATTCCAGTGGGCTGAGGAGGAAGGAATACTTAAAATCTGAGCTCGTCTTCTAAAATCTAACTTTATCTGGATGCCCAGTTAGTAACGGTCCAAAAGAATAACCAAGCCACCACCAACATTTACCTGATTTTGTCTTTGTTGCATTGTTGTGTAGGGAGCATTTTCCCCAAAGAGACCAGGCCACTCTCATGTTGGGTAGAAAACAGTGACGTGCAGTCAGGGGAGGCAAGTGAGGCCAGGCCACACTTGTCATCATGGAAAGAAAGAAAATATATAATAACATAATATAAATTTTGATTCACTCAGTCATTTGTAATAAGTAATTTTTTTTATCTAATTTGCTCATTTTTGATCATATTCTCTTTAAAATCACAGACTTTTCGCAATTTTTTATGTAAATCCTTGGTGGCGCTTGACAGCAAAGCCGGTTAAGCGCAGCGAGCTTGGCCTCCCCTGGGATCGCGCAATCCCATGTTAACTGCTCTGGCTTCCATTCTGTGAATTCATCTTCCTGTCTCTAGATCAAAACAGTTATGTACTGATTTTCCACAATTTAATATATGTGTTTTGGTCATCAAACTGTGTGCAGGTAACATGTTTTCGTGTGCTGCTGCGCGATCATAACCGGCAAAGAACTGGTTGTAGGTGAGGCCGGCAGTTCCTTGGCCTCTCGGCAGGGGGCGCTCAAGGGACACCGCTCGTGATCCCAAAACTGTAGAGTGACTGCAAGTTATGGATGTTTTATTAGCGAGTTATGCTAAAAAAAGTAAAGCACTAAAAGACTCTAAACATACAGCCGGAACAGGACTGATCAAGGAAGGCTTTCCTCCCTGGCAGTGAGCTCCATTGAGACTGAGAGACTTTTAAATCTGAAGAAGATAAAGAGAACTTTTACCGGAAATTGACCGATATGTTTGTGCAGAAAGAGCGCGGCATGGACGTCATTTATAAGTAGAGGTAAGACCGCGATAATTATTCATGTTTTGTTTTTGTAATGAAATGTGCGTAATGTGGGTTATAGTTTTTAAATGTCTTACAAATGCAGACATCCATCATAACTCATAAACTGTTACCAATTAAATTACAAATAATGAATTTATTTATTTATTTTTATCAAAGAATCAATATTTTTTCCATGTCTCTTGGTGATTTTATTTGGCCCAATCTCCTTCAGCACTTTGCAAAGAGTCTACTCTTTAGAGCGTATATATTTGTAAATCTGACTCTGATGACGTCAGTGTCTCACCAGCTATGAACCCTACCGCACGTTACTGGTAGAAAGTAAACAGAGTTGCACATTATATTGAACACCAATCATCACTGCATATCAGTGTTTTTGCTATTATAGTCACAAATGACTGCTTGGATAAAATTCCTGGATGACTGTTATGTATTTAAAAGGCCATGCATTCACAAAATACGTGGCAATTATATTCTGTCAGGTTGATGGGTTTTCATTACCCTTACTCTTTATGCATTTTAGGGACTGGGCTGAAGAAATAAAGGCAATCGAAACATATATATTAATACTTAAACTGCATGCTTTAGCTAATATTTCACAAAAAGCCTTATTTTTTTTTTTTCTTATTTAGGCATTTTACACAACAAAATGTAATGTTGACTCCAAAAATTTCCATTTGAAGCTTATGCCCGTAACGTCTCCTCTCTGCAGATGCATTAATACACGAGGACAAAAATCCTTTTAAATAGGTTTTCTAAGCGGAAATGCTTGGCGGGATAGTAAGCAGACGAATCACTTAATTGAGGGGAAGCGCATAAAAAATGTCATTATAACAATGATTGGCATCCTAACTATGGACCTGCTAATTGGAAATAAATTAGGCTTTTTATCACCGCCATCTTGTTTTTACAAGCCGTCAGCTTACCTATGGAAGTAATGCGGATGCGTCCCTTTTCCCACGTGCATAATTAAATCTGGCAGACATTGAACTGAAAACTAGTAAATCTGACCAAACTACCTTGGAAAACACGAATGACGTTCAGAACGCTCTGCACACAACACCTTAGTTGAGCCACGTAACCCCCACACGGTGTGTCACCTCTGTGTCACTCACCGTCATCATGTCAGCTGCCAGCAAAGGTTTGCCTGCTGGCGCATGCGAGCGTGAATGCTGTGAATGCTTGTCGCAGGAACAGGAGTTGGGGTACTTAAACATCGTTTTTTATTAGCAGAGCCATGGACCACTGAATAGAAGCTGTTGACTGGTGACAGCTCCCCTACTGCAGCTGTGATATTTATTGAAGTGGTTTTATTGTCGGCACTTGGGTAGGCTTCACATGGTATCTTTTTTGTTGAGATAAATCAAAGTGAGTGTGCATCCATATGGCCAAATAAACACGTGTGTTTGTATGTGTGAGGGGCATAATCTCCGTTTCCTAAAACAATTTAGAGGGCAACGGTATGCTTGTTATCCCCCCCCTCTAGCTTGATTTCAGGCAGTGGTCTTCCTGCCTAAGGATGCAGCTGTTTTTTCCTTTCTCTAAATCCTATCATGTCACACTGTCTTATTTTTTTTAATCTGTAAACTAGGATTTTAGTTGTTTATTATCTTTTTTTAGCAGATTATCTATTTCTTGTGCAACCGTCTTTTCTCATTGTCTCCCTTTTTGATGTCGAAGGCTTCTGTTAACGTACGTCTGGTGCTGAGCAACAGTTTTCCTCCTGCTCAAGGCTGCATGTCATGTTGGCCTTTTCAGTAATGAGAGCGCATGTTGGAAGAGTATTAGATAAGATGGGAGCGGCACTACTTTGCTAACGAGCACAAATCAAAGAGTCGGACCATTTCATCTCGTCTCACAAGCACCGATTAACATTTACAGGTATATTTCAGTTTTTATCATGATACTTTGAAACTGGGTCTAACTCCCACAACCTTTAAAACCTGAACCTGTGACATAGAATTGCTTGCTTGGACATAAATCATTTATCAACTCTATTGTCGGCATGACATGGATTTCCAAAAAGCCATATATTGTGATCGGCACTCTTGGAATAAACTTAATAAAGGAAGAGTGAATGAGATTGGAAGGAACAGTCCATTTTTACTAGAGCATTAAATACCTTAAAGAAACCCATTTTTAAATATGGAAATTATGCATTAAGTTAATTGACACCCGTAATGAAGATGCAGAAAGAAAAAATATATTTCGTAAAACTAGAAAAATAAAAAAAATGTAACATTGAAATAGACATTTATCTACAAAACGAAATAATGGCTATGCATTTTTTATAATTTCCCCTGCCACAAAAACCCCATTAAAACATCTGTAAAACGAATGCAATAAACATATACAGTGTTTAAGTTGATCAGTGTTGAGTTACTTTAATAGGGTAAAAATGTGACAAGAGATGGAGACCCTTTTCAGTCCCTCTTCTAAATAGGAAAGACAAGAGAACATGCTGTTCAAGTGGGGCAGGGTCAGGGTGTTTCTATAAAAAAGCTATTCACTTTAACTTTCCCACATCTACAATAGAAAACACACTTTATTTCAAATTTTAAGTAAAATTTTGACAGAACGGTCCGTGTTTCATTGTCTCTCTGTATTTATGTGGACCTTGATTGACTTATAGTAGTATATAGTATGCAGAACACTAATAATTTGTTACATTAGGATAAAAGTCTTATTAAAACCCTTTTTCCCCTTTTTTACTCTTTTGTTCTTTCCTTTCTCAAAAGCATGATGCATTGATGTTCACATTGACTGCAGTGGTGGTTCCCATGTCTTCCCTCCTGACTGCTATTGTGTGATCATGCCCATACATCTGGTCTCTCTTAACTGCCTGGAATCTGCACAGGCAGATGAAAGCCAGTAATGTGTTGCATACAATGGCTTTATTATAAATAACATTCATTCATTTAAAAACGTGTATATTTGATCTGTTCACCTTGTGTAACATTACATGAACAGCTCCATCTTCAATAGATCTGTTGCAGTATTTGTGTGTTTTTATCTGTATTCACTCCATGCAGTGCGCACAGCTCTCACCATCGCTTGGCCAGGAGCCTGATGTGTACAAAAATAGTAACAGCCACAAAAGAGATTCACTGAGGCTGGAGAGGGGAGAACACAAGGGACGTAAGGGCAGCCCACTCCCACAATCTTTTTTTTTTTTTGTATTTTCTCTTTCATATCACCTGATTTAACAGCATAATTCTACGGTAACCCACAGAACCTTCTCATTTGGGGTGTAATTTATCAATTTGAAATCTTTTGATTTGAAATGGGTGATAGTTCTGAAATATTTTGATTTAAAAATGGGTGAAAGTTTCAGCATTTGTAGTTTTTTTTTGATTTGGCGATCATGCAGGGTCTTGAAAGAGTATTATTACCTCTTAAACTGTGACACAGTATAACATTAAAACAACAGATTTCAATATATTTTAAAATAATTTTGGGTAATAGACTAACACATATGGCTACTTTTGTTCTGAAGTGGCAGGAAAACAATATAGTATTTTTTAAGTGATTGGATAAAACACCTGAAAAGCACATCACGCATTTGTATTTAATAATTCTTGGACAATCCTGTGGAGAACCATCTGTTGTTGTTGCAGTTTTAACTGTAAGGATTTTGTGGTGGGTCTCTACCCGCTTTGCACATCTAAATGCTGAATTATCTTCCGGTCAGTCTTTGCAAAATAGCTAAAACTCAGTCCGATTGGATGCAGAGCATCTGTGAATAGAACATTTTAGGTGTGGCCACAGATTCTCAACTGGATTTAGGTAGAGTTGCACGAAATATCAGTATGTGAAAAATTGCAATTGCTAAGAACTGCTGGGATTCGGTATTTAGTCGGCTGTTATATTTTAAACAGGCTGGTCCCGCTGCACAACTCGGGATTTAAAACAAAATAATGGGTGCATGGTTTTGAAGAACATCCGAATACCTGATGACCTGCACTCTCTTTGTGTCTTTCTTTAGTTTAATTGGGTAATTGTTTTGCTTTTTATTTCAATGGCTGTGCGCTCACAATCTGCATCATCTTAATGTAGTTGGCCTTTTAGATGAAGTTTTGCTCTCGGTGAAGCTAAAGTTCCCAAAGGGATGGGACCATTGGGATGATGGAAGGGAAAAGGAAAGAGTGGGTGAGACATGGTGGTGTCGCATTTAATGTTATGGCTGTATTGGATCCTGCTAAAGGGGCTTTGGGAGTTTTAGTTTAATTTATGTCATGCAGTTCTAGTTTTAGGTCTAGACATCAAGCGGGCCATTCGATCATGGGACTATGCTTTGATCTGAAACACTTCTATTACATCTTTGGTTGCAACTTTAGAATCCGTGTTTTGCTGAAAGATGAACCTTCCCCATAATCTCAAGTCTTTTGCAGCCCCTAATAGATTTTTATATAGAATTACCCTGTTTTTCCTCTTGCCACATTCTGTCTTTCTTCTTTTTTTTGTAAAAAAAATAAAACCATTTATTTTACTTCCCCTAGCAAAATTGTATGCTCCTTTGCATTGGTTTAACTCACGAAGCTTACTAAAATACATGAAGTGTGAAAATCTTAAATGAGCATAAATCATTTACTAATAACCTGCAGCTTTTGCAAGGAGCGTTTTGGATGGTTAGCCCTCCAGCTCCATACCTGAATGATTTTCCCCTTATCCCCCTTCTAATTTACTAATTTCTGCATGCTCAAGCCAGAGCCACATTTTAGCCACCGAGCATCTTGTGCCAAGAAATGGGGGGAAAACTGCCAAAGCCTCAAACACGCCAGCACTGAGCCTTCATCAGACAGAGTGGAGGAAAGGCAGGCGGATCCTCACTGAGACTGGAAAACGCACACGTTCTGGCATCAGCCTCATCGTGTTAGTACAGGCTGTTACATCCTGACGGTCGCTACCCCCCACCCCATCACATTTTTTTTTTTTTTTGTCTTTTTATATCTACATGATATTCAGAGAGACTTAACAATACAGCCTGGATTATGGAAAAGTTCAAACTCTGGAATAATAGGCATGAAGGAATGAGGCCTAATTTGGTGAGATATAAGGTGGAATCTTTAACATTTAATGGAATAAATGATCAAATTGTATACCAGTGGAAATATTGCACAACGGCATGGGAAATGCGGAAAAGACAAGAAGCTGCTGTGACAACAGAAGGGAAGCCAAGTGGGTGGAGGGAGAGTAGGAAGGCGGTGTCATAAAAGATATGGGTATCTTCCTCTGCAGCCGTAAGGAGAACAGAGCCTGACAACCTGACTGTTGTGATTTGTCTTACAAGTTGTGACTCATTTCCGTGAGTCACTTCCACAGCCACCTATTGGTAAAATTTACTGTCTGGCAAGACCATTTCATGAACGCAAATTGTAAGATCGTCAAATTATCTGGGGGAGGTGTGCCAAGCAGCTTGTTGATGCTTGAAATCACTTTTCGATCAGAGTCTGAGACATTTCACATATTTTGTGACACATATAGCTTGTGCAAGATCTGTTGGATAGAAATGTTGCCTAATTACATGTGTGCATTGTAATGGGACATTTTTTTTTATTTTGTCTTTGATTTTCTCTGTTCTACGTTGGTTTTTAGAGTTGAAAAGCTTCATTATGGCAATTAAAGAGAACTTCCTTCCATTTATTTGGGATGAAAGACAACAGTGTCATCTTACTCGTTTACTTCCTGTATTTAAATTAGAAGTAGTTTATGTATATGAGCATGAAAAGACACGTCTGAATTCGGCCCGCTGAACCAGACATAGTGCCATGACAGGCAAAGATCTTTTTTGGCTCACAAGGCAGCTGAGACTGTAATGTTCCGCTACGAGCTCGATGCATTATAATTACGATGGCAACAGTGAGAAGAAGAGCAGCAACGTTTGGACTTTAATGTTATCAAAAGCTTTAGGAGTGAAAAGTTAATTAAGTGAATTATATCTGCAATGAATCAAAGAAAATTAGATTGGTACTCTTTGCAACACATATTTTGTGCTTGAGGAGGATTTAGAACAGCTTTTGGAAATGGTTACTCTAGGAATACATGAATTAATGAGATGTTTTGATTGAAACAAATTAATTAGTCCCAATTGTCAATACAACTATATATTTATTTATGAATTTATTTTTTGGAAACAGTATTAGAATATGGAGATAAATGTTAAAGTACATAATGTACCAGATGAATAAGTACCATATATGAAAATACATTTTGGTTGTGACAATAGATCATCAAATTAGTTGAAATCCACATATAACAGATATACTGTCTAAAGTTCAGTTAAGGTTCTTTTTGTTTCAGAAATCCCTCCAAATGCTACATTGACAAACATGAGAAAAGGACGTTTCTGATCTTGCGACACTGGGATAAGATTTAATAGGTTTCTGAAACTGTAAAACTGTAAATAGAGTGAAAATTGTTGTTTATGTTATCATCTAATATTGTTTTCATTGTTTTATTTTCCAATCCTGTTTAAAATAAACTAAACAAATTAAAGTAACTGTTGACTGTTTGTGTGACCCATGGAAAAAATATCCATTTTACTAAATAAGTCCTCAAATACGAGGCATGCGGTACTCGTTATTTTCGATTTTCTGGTTAGTATCTGTTGCCTATATCACAAGGTCAGTCAAACCTGACCTCACTTTCTCTTTGGTGGGGAAAAAAGAGAGATCTGTAGCTCCTCTGTAGCTCTAGGAAAGACGGTGACTGAGTGGGGGGCTAGTAATGCGTTCCTGTTGTGATTCCTTGTCAGTGATGACAGGCTCTGAGGAGGCTGGAGTGAGTATTTCTATCAGCAGCCGTCTCTCCACCTTTCAGTGCCTGCTTTCTAGTCATTTTAAGCCAGAAAGAGGAGGCGCTTTTGACACCACCACAAGGAGCAGTGCAGATCTGTACTGTGCCCATCATTTTCATGGCAGATTAGATGTCTGCATGCAGGTGTGTCAGTCTCTCTATAGTACATGGGTTCTACCGTTTAGGCATGGGCTACAACATGGCGGTTCATGCCTTATTTAATCAAAGCTGAGCTGCTCCTAAATTCCCTCTCTGTCATCATCTTCCACCTCCCCCCTGTCTCGCTGTGTCTTCCTCTCTCTATGTGCAGCGATGGGCTGCATGGCTCTAAATTCCATATTTAGCACAAAATCGCGCTGAGGAAGACTATAGAGGAATGTTAATGCATTTGTCAAACCGTGAACCGAGGTATTTGTTTATGTGTTGCGTCTAGACAAGAATATAACGAGCAGTTCTACGCATGTCTGCGCTATTTTTTGCTCTCCAGTCCCACCGTATTGATTATCCTGTTTCCACTTTAGCAAAGCAGCATGAGACACTTCATACCAACAATGGAGCCAGATCTGGGATGAAAGCGCACAGGAGGGCGTTCAGTTTACAGTAGGGATCTTCCACCAGAGTACTGTTTTGAAGTAAATACACAGGAATAGATGACACCAAAAAAAACAGCTTTAACATGTCAACTTGGCTATAAGCATTTTTTTTTTTTGAAGAGGCTATTGTAGCCACCTATTGTACTTAAAGCAATAGTATATTATTAGAATCATAGTCTGTGCTTCTAATGCAGCGTCTGCAATTCTGTTGACAGCTTCAAAATTTGCACATGATATGCAATCCAAAATAACAAACATGTTTTGTCCGTGATGTTTTTAATATGAAATGTCCCAAGACACACAACCCCATCTGACATGCTTCGCTAACCCTCCGTACCATTATCATGCATTATGCATGTGCCCATTTCAGAAGTCGCACTAATGTAAGAGCTTCCCTTGAAACGGAACTGACGTTCTTACGAAACCATATTGTCAAAGAAGCCTTTTGAATATAAAGAACAACACCACCTTTTTTTCCCCCTTATTGATATTTACAGCAATGTTTTTTTACCCAGTAATTATATTTTTGATGAAGGTACCAGCATGAAGTTCACACCGGATGCTTGGAGCAACCCAACTACAAATAAATGATCACCAATAATTCAATAAATGATTTGAAAAATCAGTGTTGTGCTATGCTACGCACTGTTTTAAGTTATTTAATGTTTAATAAATAACTCCCGGTCTGGTAGGTATTCTCCGGTGAATATCAGCCCAAACAGCTGATATTAGGACAATAGTTGAAGGAATGATTTGAGCACTGGTGTTATTTTAACAGCAAACTCTACACACATATAGAATAAAGGAGTGACAACTTCTTTTCAAGTTGTATTAACAGTGTGTTTCAGATAAACAGTATTGTATTGTAAGTCCTCTCTACTAGGCTAGTGAAACTTAACTAATTACTAATCAAAATTAAGATAAAAAGAAGCTAAGAAACTATGTACACACAAAAGAAACAAAAGGACAAATAAGATAGTTGAAAACCATTATCAGAATGATTCAGTGAATCCTGTTCGCTGCAGATCCAAGTTACAGAACTAAAGTTCATCTTAAAGAATATGAAATGAGATTAGCTTAACTAATTTAGAACAACATTGGATATGTGTTTCAACCCATTCACAATACAAATCCGGAGTTAAACATTATTCGAGAAAATTACATTTTAAAGAATGATTTGCTCAGTGACAATTAATGACCTGATTTTATTAATGCGATTATTCCTCCGGGACGCTAGGGAGCGCTGTAGTGATCGGTCGTGTGATGTGTTAATCCTGAAGTTATACAAAACACCATAAAATCAACATTAATCTTCCCTATTAATGATGTACCGACGCTCGTAGCATTATCGAACGATGGCGGAGTGAAACAAAAACAAGCATCATGTTTAAACAAACCGCAGTTTTGTTGACTCGGTGGTAGCACTAATGTTATCTGGGAAGCTAATAGCTTGGGGGCATAAGCATGGAATGTTTTTTTTTTTTTTTTTTTTTTTTTTTTTCAAAAGCCACGGATCTTTTTTGAGTATTTTTCTTCCTTGGCTCTCCAACAAGCACCAACCTAGGAGTCATCAGTGCATTGGGGTTATCAGTGTGTGGGACAGGTTTGTCACACACTTCCTAGTTTGTGTACTTCCTTTTGAAGTTAAAGTGAAATTTTTGTCCTGCCAACTGCTAATTTATTGCTGGTTTTGTTAAAATTCTGCCCATACTGAGACCTCATTTTGTAATGAGTTCTAACTGGTTCTGACCTAGTTCTGTCATAAATAAATCCTGGTTTAATCCTGGGTTGTAACTAGTTTTAATGTAGTTCTGTAGTTCTTTATGTTTTGTTTTTCGTGTTTCTGAGTCCTGCAGCTCCGGTAATAAACTTCTCCTGCATAAATCATCCAGACCAAGGCCTTCTCCTTACCTACATCTTCCCAGACAACTAATTATTTTCCCAACAATATTGAGTTGTCAATAATGATTAAATGTGCAATAAATCTTAATACATAGGTTAAATGGAGGATCCATGTCTGTACTTTGAGTAAGATGGTTGACACTAAGACAAAATTTTTAAATTAGTGATTGTACATTTCATCATTCAAATGAGAACATTAATATACTACTGGTATATACTAGTATGATTATTAAAGAACAGCAGATTAAACTTCAAGATAGGTAAAGGCCAATTATAAATTCATTTTACGATCAGATCAACAGGTTAAATAATTACTAACTTTTTTGGTGTACCAAATCACCCTCGTAATGATTAAATATTTTGTGGGCTAAGCCCCTGATGAGAATGTCTAGCTCCGCCCCTGGTCTGGGAAGCAGATCCTTCCTGGTGTGACTACGTTCGTTCTCTGTGGAGGCTGCAGCGTACTCGGCTTTCCTGCAACACCTGAGAAAAATCACAAGGCTGGTTTCGATATAGACGGATTCTTTACTCCGGCGTCTGGTTACGCAGAAGATAGGCTGCAGACTTAGCTCCGATCCAGCCTGCATATGTGGCGGTTCTCCGAACTCCAGTCGGATCTTCCGCAGAGGAAGATGAGAGTGTTCTCCCCAATGCTGCTCCAACTTAACAGTGGACAAAAGAGGGTGATAGACCTGGGCAGCAAGTCTTTATACAGTGAGCCCCCTGCCGTGAGAAGCAGTCCCCTTGGGGCCTGGAAAAGTCTCACATTTCATGTTGTTTCCAACTCAGTCTGATTTTTAGGCTGATGTTTCTCCATCTGGGTGGTTCTTGGCTCTTGAACAGCTCTTGATCAATGTTTTGATAAACTATAATAAATCCTGCAAGGAGCACCTGATGACTAATATGTTATATGGATATTATACCCTTTCCACTTCCAATGTATCGCTCCAATGATCCTAACTGGAACTGTTAAAAATAATATTTTTGAAAGACATATAACAAATGCTATCAGTATGTCTTAAAAATGTGCTTATAAGGGTCTTGAGTGTGGGCTTTGCTGGTACTAATTGTGATATGCTTCTCGTTTGATTCTTTTGTAATGGGAAATCTTTTATGTTCCATCAATTAAAGCAAACCCGGTTTTTGATAATCTGTGCAGCACTGTTGAATCATTTAATTAGACAAGGTCTTTCATAGTTACTTTAAAGCCAATTTGAGATCTTTGTATTTACTGAAAACCTGTTCTCATGTTTGTCTTGCAGAAAGAATGGCTTTGTCTGAACTGTCAGACTCAAAAAGCAATGTCAGGCCAGCTGGGAGATGTTCCACCACCATCCATGGCCTCCTTAAAGAAGCAAGAACCCGCTCCACCCTCTGCCCCCTCCTCTGCCCCTGTTCCCGCTGCTGTAGATAGCAAACCTGTAGCTGAAGCAGTAGATCCAACCCCACCCACTTCTGAGATCAAGGTAGCAACTGCATCTGCACCAGTTTCATCTGAACACACACCCACTCCTATAGAGAACATCCCTCAGGAAACACCCGAGTCAGAGGAACTAAAGCAGCCGTTAGTTGACAAATCAGTGTCTGATCCACTGCTTTTAAATTCAGAGATTTTAGCTGAGATGAACTCAGAAATCCCATCTGTTCAGAGCGAGCAGCTCGATTCTGAGAATAAAGCAGAGGACGGTGCTCTTCATGACACAGAGCTACCTGACACTAACCAACAAACACAGAGTGCAACTGTCAGTGAAATTCCAGCAGCTGAGAAACAGCAGAGTAGCTGTGAGGAAGCAGCAGAGAATCACCCTCGACATGACACACAGTTGCCTAATGTTGAGACACAAACACAGTGTGCACCTGTCACTGAAATCCTAGCAGTAGAGAAGCAACAAGATAGCGCGGAGAATAAGGCAGAAAGCCTTTCTCAGAATGTGGAAGGTGAAGCACAAAATGCAACTACAAATGCCGTTTTAGACAGCACAGCAGCCTCTGTTGAGGAAGGAACTAGGCTGGGTACTGAGAACATACAAAGTGAGGGCGCAGCTCCCCCAGAAGATCATAAAAATGTCGAGACAACACCTGAAAGGCTCCTTGAAGCGACAGTTGAGCCAGATGCTTCCACGACTCATGAAGGTGTCACACAGGAGATGCTTCCTGTACAGCCAGATTCTGCTGCTGCAGATGTAAATCAGGAGAAAATATGTGAAGTTTCAACAGATGAACACCAAAACATGCAGGCAGAGCTAACTCCATCAGACACAGTATTAGAGATCAACAAAACAGACATCATTGAAAAATCTGGAGCAGACACTGTTGCTCTAGGTGTTACAAATGATGTTACTGTGGAAAATATGTCAGCAACCGAGTTGATAACTTCTGTCAAAGTTGATGCTCCTAAAACTGACATTGCAGGGCAAGAATTACAAGCAATACCGGCAAACGGTGATGAATTTGGCATTTCTTTGGTCATAGAAGATAAGAATAATTTTCCTGCTTCAGGGGAAGTCACTCAAGAGACTGAAACACAAAACGAGCTTATAGAGAAACAGATGGTGCCAGATCCACATAATCTAGCAAATACTCCTCCTCCTGTTGTAGGTCCGTTAGAGGAAGAAGCTAATGTTCCAGAGAAAGCCAAAGAAGAGAATGTTGATGACTCAAAAGACTCAGAGAAAGTTATTGATAACGAGGAAATCATTGTCGATAAAATAACTGAGAATGACGATTGCGTAGTGGCTGTTGACACTGAAATAAATGTAGGCACAGCAGGAGCAGCAGAGTTAAAAGCAGATGAAGGGAATTCATTAAAAGAAGAGGGAATTAAGAAGGAAACAGATGAGAACGAAAATGACCAAAAAGTCCTCCATAAACATGGTAATGAAGCAGGTGTAATTGAAGCAGTCAGCAACAGTGAAACAGAAAGTTTTCCAATGGAGAAAAGGGAGGTAGAAAACGAACGCACAGCAGCCGTAACTGTACCAGGGGAAATGCCAAAAGAAGACATTCTGGTAAATAAAGATATACAACAAGAAACAAAATCTGAGGCTATCGAACTAAGCCATGTTAAGACACTATCATCGTTAGAGAAATCAGGAGAAAATGAAAACTCTTCGACAGTAGCACAGGATGTATCACAGGAAAGACACCAGAGCCTGAAGGATACTGCATTTAAGGCGGATGAACAGTCTGCCCGAGCAGTGGATATCGCTGATCCACCATCTGTTGAATCGAGACAGCAAGAAGCGGATGCTGTTGAGATGCCAGTTGAAGGTGTTCAATCTGTGCCATCCTCAGGTGATGTCGTTGAAACAAAATCGAGCAATGAGACCTGTGAGGAGAAAGACTTTGAGGGTGAGGCAGAGGTTGGTTCGAGTGCTGCAGCAAATCAAAACGAGCCAGAGAAAGTTGTTGAGCCATCAGTCAAGGATAGGGAGGCAGAAACTGACAAGAAAGAGGATGAGTCACAGCCTGTCGATGGCAGCCCGCAGGAAGCTATTTCAGTATCTGAAGCAAGTGCGGTATGTGACAAAGATTGCACTACAGTGTTTGACGTAGACGTGAGCTCTATTTCAGAGAAGCATGAAGCTTTGGAGCATGTGCCTGCTTTAGTACCTACGATCCCACTAGCAAAATCCGAAATCCAGTCTGTAGTTGCTGAGCACAATGCTGGCTCGAAGGAAGAAAGCTTGGAGGAGAAAATGGAAGCAAAACCTAAGCCGGTGGAAAATCTTGGTGATGACGATGCAGTTCTTGAGGTGACCATAATGTCTAGCAAGTGTAGCAGTAGATCCTTAAAACTCTTTTGCATTTTTGATATACTTCCCTATTTGTAATGAAATGATTTTGGGTGTAAAACCAAAAGCATGAAATAGAATTACTTATCAATGTTCTATTATAGAGGAAAATAGCTAAAGCCTTCAATATATGGTTGAATGCGTTGATAATAAGGTATTGCAGATTTAATGCTTTAATACATCCAATCTAATGTTTTCTGGACATATATTTGTGGTTGAGACAGTGCACAAGCACGTTAAAAAACATTCTTAAGTATATTGTCATGTTTATTGCCAGAAGTAACAAGGTTTTTTTCTTTTTGTTCTTCAGATTAAAACAGAAGAGAACTTGAAAGAGCCTGGAATGAAAGAAGTGGAGGCTAAAGAAGGCAGTCCCATGAGTCCCTCAGACCTTGCAAAACTAGAAAGCTCTGTGCTTCCCATTCTAAAGGCCCAGGTGGACACAGAGCAGGAGGAGAAACAGACTGATACTTTAAAGAGCCGACGCAAATTGGAGGTTCTTCCTCTCTCGCCTGATTCTTCTAGTTCAGAAGAGGTCAAAGAACTTTCAGAGAACACCAAAAGTACTGCGAAGAAAAAGCTTCTTGTGCCAATGGATATCAAGGCAGATTCCCTGGACGATAGCAGCGAAAGCTTTGGAAAAGAAAGCCCAATGTCAGGAGATGATGAGGAGTTTATCAGAAAACAGATAATAGAAATGAGTGAGAATGAGGATGCTTCTCCATCGGATGAGGAAAGCTTAGTCAGGCGAAAGATCAGAGAGGATGAGAGGAAGCAAAAAGACGAGAAGAAAGAGACTGTAGAGAAAAGCACACTAGGAAAAACAAGACGATTAACTAAGAAAACAACTATCAGTCCTGATGATGACGATGTTAAGGAAATCACAGCCTCAGTCGATAAATCTAAGGAGGATGTACAAAAACAAAAAGAAGAGTTTCAGAACAGTGATGCAGTTCGCAAAATACAAACGTTTGAGCTGAATGTAACCAGCAGCCCTATATGTATTCCCAGTGCAGACGGAGAGCCTGAAATGGAAAGTCTGACAGACTCTCCAGATGATCGGTCCAGGGGAGAGGGGTCATCTAGTCTACATGCGTCTAGCTTCACACCAGGAACATCACCAACGTCTCTCTCGTCCCTCGATGAGGACAGTGACAGCAGCAGTCCCAGTCATGTCCATACTGGTGAGGGTAAACAGCACAGAAAGGCCAAGCACCGACAGGCTGGGCAAATGCTGCCAACCATTGAGGACTCGTCAGAGGAGGAAGAACTACGGGAGGAGGAGGAACTACTTAGAGAGCAAGAAAAACAAAAGGGCTCAGGGAAAAAATCCAAAAAAGACAAAGATGAGATTCGAGCCCAAAGAAGGCGCGAGCATACAAAGACACCTCCAAGCAATCTTTCTCCAATTGAAGATGCCTCACCAACTGAAGAACAGAGACAGGAAGCTGAAATGGAGGAGATCAGACGGTCGTCCTGCTCTGATTTTTCCCCCAGTATTGAATCAGATCCTGAAGGGTTTGAGATCCATGCTGCAAAGATTGCAGCAGTCCAAAAGACATATCAGCTGCCTACATCTGTATCTCTTTACTCCCCAACAGATGATCAAGACCCTGATAAATCTCAGAAGAAAGCTCTCAAATCTGCTGATGAGGCCTATGAAGAAATCATGCTAAGGGCTAAATCTCCAACAATTGATAAAGGTGAAATTCAAGCAGAGAAAGAATCTGTTTATGGAGGCATACTGATTGAAGACTATGTCTATCCATCCCTTCTTGACAATTCTTTTGATCGGGAAGAGCCAGAGAAAATTTCCGTTCCTGCTGAACCTAAAAAATTGAGGTCTCCAGATGAAGTTTATGAGGACATGATTAAGAAAAGAAAGGAATTTATGCAGCTAGAGCAGGAATATGAAAACATAAAGCCGAAAAACGAAAGCCCCAATCCAGAAATCGTGCTGCAACCTGCTGAGAATACTTTTCCCGAAAGCAGCACAGTAACATTAGGCAAAGATGGGAAGCCATTGTTAGATGCTGAAGCTGCGTATGAAGAACTAATGAAAAGAGTTCTGACACCAGGAACAAGCCCAACTCAGCCTGAGCCAGAAGTGGAAACTACATCATCAAAAAAGGTTCTTCACCCCATTCCGGACTTAAGGGTAACACAGTGCTCTTCTGGAGAGTTATCCTCTGATGATGAAAGTATAGTTAAAAAGGAGCAGGAGGTCACAGAAATATCAGATACGACATCAGCAAAGGAATCTGAGCCCATGAAAGAAGTGTCTGAGGCTCCCCCATCGACTACAGCAAAAGAGCAGCCTGAAACCTCAGCATCTCAGGCTGAACTTGTGGACCTTTCAAGTACCTTTCCAAGATCATCAGCTCCCGTGATTTCTAATGTGTCTCCCCTACCAACAGTCCCCCAGTACACGCCTGGTATATCTAGTGTAGTGTCGACAGCCCCCCCTGTCCCCCCTAAACCAAATATTTTGCGCAGGGCTAATTCTCAGGAAAAAGGAGAAGATCCTGTTGCACCATCCCAGCCTCCTCCCACCCCACCAAAACCCACAGTTTTTCCTAGGAAGGCTCCAGTTCCACTCCCTCCGCAGACTTCACCACCTTTGAAAAAACCCGAGCCAGTGGCTATGACTTCACCCCAAGGATCACCTGTCAGACAAGCCGTAACTCCAACGTACAAACCTCATATTCCACCTCCTGTTCCTCCAAAGCCAGCCATTCCTGTTGGGATGGTGGACAGTCACAGACCAGGACATGGTGTAAAACCACCAATTGCACCAAAGCCTGGTTCACAGCCACCTTCACCTGCGCACGCCCCTCTACCAACAAGACCTACTGTACTTCCCACTTGTATGAATGACTCAGTCCTTAATTTGAGCCCTTCTACAGAGGGCAAGACATTTCAACCTTCACCAAAATCTCCTTCTTCTCCAAGATATGCCAGCAATCTTCGTGATACATATGTAGTCATCACACTGCCATCCCAGCCTAGCTCTCCAGTTGACAATGTCACAACTCAAGCCCCTTCTGGCCCTGGACCAGCATTTCCCTCACAGCAAGCTCAGCATGAAAGCTATTATCAACCACAGCTTCAACAATCATATCCTCAGCAACATCAACAACCAACTCCTCCTCCTCAGCCAACTAGAGTACCTCTGGCATACACACGTGTCACAGAGTCTATTGAAAAACAGGAGATTTGTAGCCCGGAAAAACATGTTTCTAGTTCTTGTCACATAATTGAGGCTATATCTGCTTCAGCCCAACCATCTGTTTTGCCTAACCTCATATCTCAAGTGGTTACTACTGAAGTTCAAAGAACCACTGTTTCTGTTGTTCATGAAAAAACACCACCACCAGTACCGGCTCCAAGGGCAACTGGTGTCCCGTTGTCAATGGAGAAACCTAAGTCTCCCATACTAGCTCAGACTGAAACAACTTCTCTACCCTCTGAGGTGGTAGATCTTAGAACTGTGAAGGTGGATTCAGATTTGAATATGAATGGTGTTGATCTGTCCACTGGCCCAGATTCAAGACGTCAGTCTTTTGTAAGTGACGTCAGTCGTCACACCAGTGCAGTTCAATCACCTGTGGTCAACCTCAGCACTGAATCATCCACTGTTTCTATACTGACTGACAGCATCACTATTGTGACCTGTTCTGCCACAATCCAGCAATGTGACAATTTAGAGATAACTCCAGCCTCTTCAGTGCCCCTTCAGCTAACCAAAAACAAGGCATTTGAACCTGTTTCTCAAATAGTATATCGGCCAGTTGAATCTCAGCCCTCCACTTTTGCTACTACAGAAATCCCAATTAACCTTTCAGTCGGATCAAATACTGGTGTCGGAGATTTCCAATCTATGCCAATCACCGTTGCACCCCCTTCTGTTGTAACCAGTGTTGCCAATGGATTAACTACAGGAAGAACCACAGTGGCAGGAGCTGTTGACCTTAGTACCTCAAAACCTTTCAATACTGTCGTTTCAGTTGATATGACATCTGCAGATATGGTTACAAGCATAATCACAGATGATGGAAAACCAGTGGATCTTACAGCAGGGAAGAGAGCTGTATGCTGTGATGTTGTGTACAAGCTGCCATTTGCAGGAAGTTGTACAACTCAGCAGCCTACCACGCCTTTGCCTGAAGATCGTTTTGGATATCGGGATGACCATTATCAGTTTGACCGGACACCTTATGGCATGAGAGGATTTGGCGGCATTAAACCCTCCATGTCAGACACCAATCTCGCAGAAGCTGGGCTGTTCATGTACAAGAGTAAGAACAGTTATAATTTCAGTGTCACGACAGATGGAGCAGTAGATCTCACCTCAGCAAAGATATCAGATGCAGGTCAGTGCAATGACATTGCAGACCTGTCACTTAAATGTCACTTTGAACTGCCTCCACTCATTCATGGCTAATTTGTTTTTTTGTTTCTCCTTATTTTTATTTTGCATGGACCTTGTTCTTTTTCATTCAACATCAGATTTTTGCATGTGCCTGTGCCTGTTTTGCTTGTCTCAATTTTTTCTTTGGCAATATTTTTTTCTGTTTTTTGCTGAAGGCATGATTTAAGTCAGCATAAATAGTCTGAAAATATGGACTAAAAATATGTTTTTGACTTTTGACAGGTGAAGCTGTTGACTACTCTAAGAAAGGAAGTTTTTCAGGAATGACAATCCCACCATATTCCCATTCAAGTGTCACAAGCGCTGTCAGTTCACTCTTTGGCACAAGCAGTGTTTTAAGGTCATCTAATGGAGTGGTCTATTCCTCGGTTGCTGCACCAGTCCCATCAACTTATGCAATTACTACTCAGCCAGGATCCATATTTAGTACAGCATATAATACCTTTTCAGGTATGCACACAAGTGACACCATGCCTTCTCTGTCCAATCTCCAGAATGTACCACTTACTAGATCTCAAAGTTTTCTCTCCACCATTTCCACAACAGAAGAACAAGGAGATGCTCCTCTTAATCTGGAGATCTCCAAGGGAGCTATTACTGCTGTCAATGGTACAACCACAGCAACGACATCATTATCCCTTGACACATATACAGATGCATCCCTGGAGGCTATAGCTGCTTCACTAGAAGCTCTATCTTCCCCCATGGTTCCTGGAGATGGCCAGTATCTGGCAGAGCGAGAGAGGCTGGAAATGGAAAAGCTAAAGCAGCAACGCTTGGCAGAGGAATTAGAATGGGAGCGGCAGGAGATTCAAAGATTCCGTGAACAAGAACAGCTCCTGGTACAGAAGGAATTGGAAGAGTTGCAAGCAATGAAGCAGCAGATCCTGACTCAACAAGAAGAGGAAAGACAAGCTCATCTTATGATGCAAAAGGAAACCTATGCCCAACAACAGCAGCAGCTCGAGCAAATACAAAGACTCCAAGAACAGTTGCGATTACAGTTAGAAGAGCAAAAGCTTCGTCAGATGTACCCAGGTGCAGACATCCCAGGACACGGTGTGCAGGAGGCCATTGTCTTAGGACCTGATGGCACAGTGCTTTCTCGAAAAATTACTGATAGTGGATGTCAGACTGATGAGGAAGATGAAGTGTTGACCAAAGCTTACACAGCAGGGAGAAAAAAGAAAAGTGTTAAAAAGAGTGTTGATAGTTGTGTGCAAACTGATGACGAGGATCAAGAAGAATGGGAGGCTCAGAAAAGCCGACAAAGTCGTCCTCGTACTGCCAGAGGTGATAGGGGTGGGCAGTCAGGGATGTCTCTTCAAGCCCACACTGAAATTTCCATACAAACCGACACAGAGGGGAATATTCGGATGGACACACGAATGGAGCTATCAGACTCAGAGAGGACCTCACCAAAGAAACGTCCTACTCCCTTAGAAATAACCCAGTCTGCAAACCTTAAACCAGAATTTTCTTCCCTTCAAGCCCACCCTAAATCCCCCAAAGTACTCTATTCTCCTGTATCTCCATGTATATCACCTAGTAAATCCCTTGAGTTTGTTTCCTATGACAAGTCCCTAGGCGATACAAGCCCACAGAAGCTAAGAGAAAGTATTGATCCATCAAAATCCTCTCCAGCAAGTCCTCGAGGACAAAAAAACATGCAGCGATCCATGTCTGATCCAAAACCCATGAGTCCAACAGGAGAAGAAAGAGCAACATCTGGCACCCAATATGATGATGGCCATCCCGTGAGTACTACCACCTCCTGTACAAATGTAAGATAGTAACACAAAGGTAAACAAATGTATTTTGTTAATTTTCTGAAAAGCAGCAACACATTACTGGTATTTAAGGTTTTATTTGTTTTTAATGTGCAACATTTAAATGTTTCTTTATATTTACAAGCTCTTTGTTATTTAAATTTTTTTGCTGCAGCACATTTTTCAATAAAATATGAAAGCTATTTTTTTTCCCATGGGTTAGTCACCGCAGATAATCTCACGCATTCATAAGCTGTTGGGGAAAATAAGATGAATATGCAGATAAATGAGTGCCTAGATTTTAATAGAAACCTAATGAGAATACATTCCTTATCAGTTAGAGTGCAGAATGGACCCTATCAATGCATGGGCTCCTCATTTGAATGATTTAACTGGTTGATTTTTCTATTGCTGTTTTATTTTCTACAGGGCAAAGGATCAGGCGGCACTCCCACGGGCACTCAAAAGAAGGTTAAAAGGACTCTTCCTAATCCTCCATCCGAGGAAGAGTCTACAACAAGTGGACAGACAGCATACACCACAAACTCTGCCCGTCGAAGAATGTGTCGCAATTCTAACATGGCACGTGCCAAGATCCTTCAAGACATTGATCGGGAGCTAGATCTGGTCGAGCGGGAGTCCTCCAAGCTCCGCAAAAGACAGGCAGAATTAGATGAAGAGGAGAAAGAGATTGATGCTAAGCTTAGGTATTTGGAGATGGGAATCAATCGTAGAAAAGATGCACTTTTAATGGAAAGAGAGAAAAGAGAAAGGGCCTACTTGCAGAGTGTTGCAGAGGATAGAGACTACATGTCAGACAGTGAGGTCAGTAACATCCGAGAGACTAGGAGTGTTCGAGAAGGTGCAGAAGATGAGGACATTGAGGATCATGGTCTTGAACGCCCCAGAACAGCTCCTCACTCTGAACTTGATGATTTTGTTCCTCCCCAAACCAAGCATGAGTATGGAAAATACTCTCAGTACCAATATCCTCAAAGTCAATATCAGCACTCTATCTATCAGACTCCACAATCCTACCAATCTCACTCTATCTACTCCTCTGTTCCTTCACTCACTACCGCCCAACAGCAGAGTTACCAGCAGATGCTCCTGTTGCAGCAGAAAGCAGCCAGACAAGTGGCCCTCCTGTCAGAGCTCGATGCAACTAAATATGATGTAATTAGCCGACAGCCTGATCCCACGTCATCAGCTTATCTTGGTGTCAAGTATGACAAATATGGTAACCATCTAGACCTCAGAGCCCTGGAAGTGGGCAGTATAGCAGGTAGCCCAATGTCAGCTGTTTCTGATTCGTACTACACAGAGGTGGAACATCACACACCTCGAAGTTACATGCTACTGGAAGATGCTGCAGAGCTAGCTAAGACGTCCACAGGTCTGTCTTCTTCCTATAGTCTAGCTGAGAGGGAGCTGGCTAAGGCAGAAAAGCTTTTGCGTAGAAGTGCTGCAGATCTAGGGTCTACTGACTATCTGGGCTCCACCTCTAGGCTCCATACTTTTGGCAAGACGCCCGATGAAGAGGATACAATGGAGGAACCATATGAATTGAAACTTCTGAAGCAGCAGCTCAAGCAGGAGTTTAGGAGGAGTACAGGTGGGACAGAAAACTTAGAACAACTGACAGGTCTCTCCCAACACTATTATGCTCCAAGCTCTAGTGTATCTAGTTACTCCCAAAGACACTATCCAAAGTCAGAAAAATACAGCATCAGTCGACTTACTCTTGAAAAGCAGGCAGCAAAACAACTCCCAGCATCAGTGCTGTACCAAAAACACAAAACTCCACTACTAGATCCTAAACTCTCCACCAAGTATTCATCTATTACAGACAGCAGGGGTGTGGAAACAGATTATAACTATTTGGGATCTACCAGTGCATCCCCAAGATCCAGTAGGTTGCTGCAGGATGAAATTACATTTGGCCTTCGTAAAAATATTGCAGAGCAACAGAAGTATCTTGGTTCTACCTTGGGAGCAAATTTAGCTGGTTCCCTAAATCTGGGCCAGAGCTTGGGCTTAGACTCTGCTTACCCTAGTGGTAGCCGGTCAAGACCCTCCTCCAGACCTACATCTTGCTACGGCCTGGACTTGTCAATCAAAAGGGACCTTTCAAGCTCATCCCTGAGGCTCAAAGGAGATGGAGAATCATCTGGAGATGGCCCAAGTTACCAAACCCCCTCTGGTCGCACCAAACCCACTAGCCTTCCCATTGTGCAAAGTGGCCGTGGTCGGATACCTATTGTGGCACAAAACTCAGAAGAAGAGAGTCCGTTGAGCCCTGTTGGGCAACCAATGGGTATGGCTCGTGCATCAGCTGGTCCTCTGCCACCCATCTCAGCTGACTCAAGAGACCAGTTTGGTTCCTGCATGTCCCTACAAGATTCCCAGCAGCAGCAACATATTAGAGAAGAGCCAACAAGGGGTAGGAGTTATGTACCGCTGGATGATCTACAGGGCACAATGTCTGATAGTGAAGGTAAAAAACAAACTTCTAAGCCTGCCTCTTTTTCAGTTTTTATTGTTTTATGAATAAGAGTTTGTTGGTATGATCTGCATTGCATGTTACCATGCAATACATTAATATTTAACTTGTGATTAATACTTTAAACTGTGCATGCTTATGTTTAATGCTTGTTGTTCTTCTGCTCAACATTGACATTGTTATCGAAGTTTTTTTCTGCTATCTTTCTGTAACTTCCATTATCGTTCAGTAACTAGTTTGTATTTTAAGCTCCGTGGTGCATGCATGGCTTTGTCTTTTTTATTGACTTTGCTTGCATGTGTATTGTACAACATTTCTAGTTACATTCCACATTTAATCTTCTGTTTCTTTGTCTGCATGGCAATCTCATTTTGGTTCCAACTATATTTATGGAGGCTCCTCCCATCAAATATAATGTAACAGTTTATAAGTGTATCTTTAAAGTTACTGTATATAACATCATTTGGAATCAAGGAAATTCTCAGATAAAAAAAGAGATGCTGTTGTCACTGTGGAATTGCATTACATTTGATGGAAACATTTATTTCTGCATATTAAATTCACATCTTAAAACTTGCATGCCTTGTCCTTTCTGTTCATCTTTTAGGTTGAAGTGAGTGTTTAATTGAGTTGAAATGTGTGTACAGCATGTCTTTTATTATTTTCTTTGTGTATTTTAATCTGGTATTACATGGGTATTGCTAGCTTTTGTGATCACGATTTGCATGGGTGTACACAGCACTTTGTTCTGTTTCATTGTAAAGCTCAAATTGTTCTAGTAAAGAAGAAAGGAAATGTCAAAAGTGATAAAAACCAAAAAAATAATCACATGCACTTGACATGTTTTTCTCATTGTTCGTATTCTCCTAAAGCTCATTATTTAATCCTTTACCTCATTTGCTTTTTGGACTTTTACACATAGGCCTTTATTATATGATAAAAAGCCTCCAATGAAAGACAGTTTTGAGGCTCAGAACAATCTTTCTTTAAGAGTTGTTTTTATTCTGTCTGGTTAAAATAGTAATTGCCATGATTTTGCAATGTCAACCAATTTGCCTTGATTCCAGCCCTATGTGATTCCCTGATGGCTTTGAACAGAGACGATGCAACTAATGGTAGAGTATTAGTTTAGTTCTAAAGTCTTCCATGAGCTAACACATTAACCCGCATCACAAATACAGTACACCTCACCATGACATTATGAATAAATGTTGGGAGGAAATAAATAAATGAAACTGTAAAAAGATTCTACTTTATTTGTGGTTTGAAACTATTTTTTTTAATCTGAATCTTTGCAAATGCAATAGACATAAACATACTTGCTTTCAATTGGAGAATATTGATAATGATAGAATACCCAACATTTGCATTCATAGCAGGTTATTTTGCCCTTTAGTATGATATGATATACACACTTATCCTGTTTAATGAATCCACAATCTGCCTTACTTTCCAGCTTAATTTTACACTGAATGTTTCTTTTGCCATTCACAAAACGTTTTTAAATCCCTAACGATTTTTTTCTGTGCTTGATAGCATGAAATCCCATTTAAACAAACTTGAACTTATCTTACAGTTTAAGATGCAACTGTCCTGACTCAGAATGATTTTGAATAAGCACTTATTTTTGCTCCTGAAGCCTATCACCTCAGACGAGAAGAGACAGACTGGTTTGACAAACCGAGAGATGGACGGCCAGAGAACGGACAGGAAAAGAGACAGGTGAAACGATAAAAACAGTGAACATCAACACATACAAGTGCATCTTAAGAAATTGGAATATGACTGAAAAGTAATCCAACTGAAAAGGTAAAATGTATGGTAGAATTGCACACAGTGATATGTCTTCAAGCATTTATTTCTCTTAATGTTGATGATTATGGCATACAGGTAATGAAAGCTTCAGCTTCTCTGAAAATCAGAACAATACATAACACCAAAAGACATCTTTTTAATGCAGTAATGTTAGCCAACCCAAAAATGATGCACATGTATTGTGCAGTATATTCACTCAATACTTGCCTGGGATTCCTTTGGAATGAATTGCAGCATAACTGAAACATTGATAAACAGTGATAAACCTGTAGCACTGCTTTGGTGTTGGGGAACCCCATGTTGCTTTTATCACAGCCTTTGCTTATCTGCACTTGTTGGTTGTTGGTGTCTCTCATTTCCTCTCGACAAGGCAGGTATTGGTACTTTTGTCAGTGCGGGCGGATGGCAAGTCCTGCTTAAAAATTAGATCAGCTTGTCAGCAGAGGGACCATTAGTGGCTCTAAATTTTCCTTGAAGACAGCTGCATGACTTTAGAGCTGGCAAATCCCAGAGGACAAACACCAGCGGATGACGTGGCTCTGCAAATCATCACTGTGTGGAGAAACTCATAATGGATCTTAAGTAACTTAGATTTTATGCCTCTCCACTCTTCCTCTAGACTGTGGAACCTTGATCTTTCAAATGAAATACAAGGTTTACTTTGATCTGAATAGAAGAATTAGGAGCGCTCACCAAAGTCCAGTTCCTTTTCTCCTTAGCCCAAGCAAAACATTTCTGAAGTTGTGGCTAGTTCAGGAGCAGCTTAGCACCAGAAATTCTACAGTTCCTTCTTAAATCTGTGTGTGGTAGCACACATATATTTCCATAACTAATGTTTTGTAAATCTCTTCAAAGCTCTTGAATGCACTTTGCTTACAGTCATTAAAGTTAAGTTTACTCCCAACTAGTGGTGGCGCTAAAGGAATTACAAACAACCTCGCTGTTAAGTGCGTAATAACTACTACGGAAGCCACGCAGTGTCAAAAATGGCACAATGTCAACAAGTATGTCTTCCATGTATTTAATACCAAGGTACTGCTAATAGCTACGGTTATCATGTGAAATGGTTTTTGGTGCCCTGCAGACTCAGAGATCATCTAATGAAGGGAGAGGTAGATGAAGACGAACAAACTAGGATAGAATATTTTCTGGACTACACTACCCTGTTTCTAACATAACGGCAGTGTAGTTCTGTGTTTGCTCATCGCTAGTTGGTGTTGCAAACATACAATATAAGTGACTAGATCGGCGCAACTGTACTGCAGTGTATGATATTAATAAAAAAATAAATGGCTGGATCGGAATTATGGATCAGCATCAATCATACTATATCCAATCCAGCTAATTAGTCAGCAAATGAGCCGATATCAGATCCGGGTATTGGATCGGTGCATCTCTAGTGTAATCAAAAATGCCATCTTCCATTGGGTGCACTGCCATCTATGTGTTTATAAAAAAAAACTCATTCTAAGCTATGAGAACGCTTTCGTTTTTGATGCAATTGTTTGTCAGAATATGTATTTATGAGAGCCATACTTGATTTTTGCTAATAAAAAGCCAGATTCGTTACACACTGCCCCTTCAGTGCTGTGGTTATCCTTATTGCTTTTGCATCTCTCTAATACACATTTCCATCCAATTTGACTTTTCATTTGTGTGCTTGCATACCAAATTATGCGTATAGCCACCGTTTTTAGTTTCCAACTTTTATGGCTTACCATGGATTTTTTATTATTGGTCAGAGAAATAAAACGTGAATGTTTTTGTTAGCTTAAAACATATAAATGCTTCAAATAAATCACTGTCTGTGTAATAAGTCTATGCTACATGGATTCCCTTTTTTCAATCTTAATGAAATCTAGATGTGTATCCCAGTCTGCCAAAAACATGTGATGTGCCATACCAGAAATATATTTGTACCTACTGTATATAGACATTATCACACTCGTTTAGCCTCAGTTTTCTTTTGTATTTAACAAGCAACACCTGACTTCTATTTACCTACATCATTACTGTGTGAGTAGAGAGGTATATTGAGTTTTCCCTTAGCATTTTGGTTTAAATTCTGCTCAGTCGGTAATAGGTCTGTGTTTTGTTTTTTTGTTTTTTCCATGTGATTCATCTCAGGATTATTTAATTAATAAGTAATCTGAAGACATGATAATGTTAGCCTATTTCATTTACATTTTTACTATAATTGATGTGTATTGCTCTAAAATACGTAAATATTAAGCTTATAAAGATGCCATAATAACATAACGCAGTCAGTCATATCCAGTGAAATAGATACCTTACATGAAATATGAGTGCAGATAATTAGTGACTTACTTTCCTTCTTTATGCACAACAGGGAAAAGGCCCATACTATCCGTTCCCTCACCTCAGGGTCAAACTGCAGAGGGATCTCAAAGACCGCAGTGTCACAGGTAAAGTAACACGGATTTAATAAAGCTAAATGCTTTAATGTGCAAAGCTAGGTGGAAGACTTATATTCTGAGAGTAAAGCACGCTAATTACTTATAAGCTGTGCAAAAATACCATATTCAGCCTTTTATTATATTGCTTTTATTAAGTCACTGAATAAGAATGTTTCCTTCATAACAGCATTATGTTAGGGTTATTGAAAAACGATATTAAGTCCATAAAATCCTCTAATTAATATGATGATTTACAGTGCATGACTGATAAGTGTCACGCATTTTATTTACTCAATACTCATAAAAATCCCAGTAAAGGAGCTAGACACATCACACAGCTCCTTCAGGCTCAAAGATGGCAGACATGTACTGGCTGTTTTTTTTATTTGGCTCATCATCACAGCCATCAGTTATAGCCTTGCACAAAAATAGCATGTCCCTCACACTATGCATTATCTTACTGTAATTAACAAACAGCCAATAAAGGAAGATGTATTTATTTTTGTTAACAAATGGCTGGTTGTGAACAGTCATTTTTTCTACTTTAATTAGTATATAATACTGGATGACAAAATTAAATGAGTAAGGTTCTGGGTCTGTATTAAAGCCTCTTTTATGTGGGGAAAATCATGCCATTTGTGTGTTGAACTGTTTCACAAAGGAAGAAATCAGCAATTGAATGTGATTAATCCAATAAAGTGACGCGGATTCGAGACAAATGATAGGGAATTTCTCCCTGTTACTGTGAAATGTAATGTTTAACATTTCATGTAAGTTAAAGGTGAACAGTACATTTTGTTTTGCTCTAAACATTCTCATATGTAATTTTTGTTAGAAACATTTTTTTTAATTTATTTATTCTGTTCACTTTTGCTATTCACCCTAAAAATACAGCCGTCATGTTCCTTTCTTACTGATAACATACTGTACTACAGGTCTTTAGAGCAGGCGCCCAAGAAAAAGAAAAATAGAGCTATATCAAGTTACACTTTAGTGTTCTTGCAACAGACGTTTCATGTTTGCAGAATATTACAATCTATCATGTTATTACAGTAAAAAAAAAAAAAACAATGCATGTTCTTAGAATATCTTTATGTTGTATGGACATGATAATTTATTGTGCAAACGTCAAAAATACATTGTTAGCACAATTCATTCTTTTGAAAAGGCATTTGTCATAGCAGTAAAGATGGCACATTAATTTGGGGTAATTTCTTGGCCAATGTTGTCTTTGCTCAACCCAGTTTGGGTTCAGAAATAGCTGCAAATATCTCACAGTACTCTGTGTGACAACATTACTACAATATAACCTTTACATCTAAGGGGAGTGGTGGGCCTAGTGGTTAGAGCAGTGCAATTGTGCTCTGAGAAGGTTGCAAGTACCCGGTTCTATCCCCACAGGCTGCACTCTGGGTCCCTGAGCAAGACCCTTAATCCCAGATTGCTCCCCGGGCGCCGCACAGTGGCAGCCCAGCATGGGTTAAAATGCAGAAGGGAATTTCTCCATTGTAAGATCAATGATGATGTTCAATTATTATATTGTAAGTATATAAAAAAAAATTATAGTGTAATAAATGTGAAGTCTAAATTGCAGTAAATGTTCAAACGTGTAGAGTGTAATGTACAAAGATGATAGTTTACTATACAAACATGAATAGTATATTTCACCAGAAAATAATATATTCCTCACCAAGGTTTTGGAAGATAATAACAAGGTGTGGAAGCTTCCTTTGGAATAAATTTAATATATCTTGCAATTCTACTCCTTAGTCCAGCACATGATGGAGAATACAGAAGATAGTTCTCACTTGTCCAATATAGCCAGGACTTGCCAGAAATTCATGGAGTTCTTTGTTGCTCTCCACTTCTTGGCACCTCTCTGACCAGTTTCCAATCTCCAATCCTCCAATGGTGTATCACTCTCATTATAACTAAAGAGACTGACTGCTGAACTAGAAACAAAACATGCTTCGGCTAGATATTTGGGTTAAGGATGTGCACACTTATTTAACCAAATTGCTGCACCTTATTCATTCTTTAAACATGATTCCCAACAGATTTGATAGTTTTTTTAAGTTGAAATATAAAGGATATATGTTATACTATAGTGGAAAACTTGAATTTCTCTATCATGGTCTCATGATACAATTCTTTTACATCTAAAAAACCTGCCACTTTTAGAAAGAAATTAACACTGTATAAAAGGCTAAAGGTACATTCTGAGTTGAAAATTACTTTTCAAAGAAATCTATGCAACACACACCATTCAATGTACTGATTATTCTATTGTAAATGTTTTAAATAAAATATTTCAAAAATATCAACCACTTAACCACTTTTCATGAATTATATTGCATTGTATTCTGATTGAAAACATTACATATGAATTATGAACTAACAAGGTCTCTCTTCTTGTTTTATGCTAAACAGGAAATGGTTTGGGTATCCGTGTAGTTGGAGGAAAGGAGGTTCCAGGTGGGAATGGGGACATTGGAGCCTACGTTGCCAAAGTCCTACCTGGTGGAGCCGCAGAACAGACAGGAAAAATTCTTGAAGGTAAGATATTTCACAAAAATGTATTTTCTTTTAGTAAAACCACAGAAGTGGTTCAGCCAAATTCAATCAAATTGAACGCATAATATAAAATATTATTTCGTTTTTTTTTTTTTTTTTTCAAACACTGTGTTTGAAAAAAAAATGCATCCCTATTTACAAGAAACAAATTGTTTGTGCCTATACAGTTACAGCAGCTGGGCATATACCAGCAACCACAGGCTACCAATTGAGTTAATTTAGCCCAATGACTTCCAATTACGGTGTTGTTCAGAGCTACAAATATTACATGACATATTATAGGTCTCCGAATATCAATTACTTGAGAAGTTAGAGTTATAACTGTATCAAAAATGTTTAAAAAGCAAAGACACTATATGTTATATATGTGTAAAATTAGAGAAACCTGGGTAGCCATGTTTATTAGCGTCTCAAAATAACTAGGCACCTTTGGTAAAGATGTGATCTTAAATGGGTTAAAAAACAGAAAAATCAGAAATACACTTATAATGATGATTTTTTTCTCCACCACAGCACATTTTTCAACAAAATTACTAGTGCCGCACTCATTTACTATCTATTCCAGTTCTCATGAAATAAATGTTACTCGAGCATTTTGCACAGAAGTTAGGACAAGAAAATCAACAACCTGTTTAATGGAGCAA
The DNA here is from genome assembly GCF_011125445.2 of Fundulus heteroclitus. Lineage (NCBI taxonomy): Eukaryota > Metazoa > Chordata > Actinopteri > Cyprinodontiformes > Fundulidae > Fundulus > Fundulus heteroclitus. The sequence goes on from NC_046377.1 coordinate 14,585,483, forward strand.
ATTATCCTGCTGGTGCACATAGAAATAAAGTAAACCCAGCTTTATAGAGCCCCTGTAGTATCTCACATGTATGTGAAAAGCAAAACAAAACATTAAAAGTCTACCTTTACCATTAAAGTGTGAAAGGAATATAGTAAAAGTATTAAGTGCTTACTGCTTATGATTATTTAAGTGCTATTGAATTTATACAGTTCAATAGAAACTTACAGTGAAGTACAACTTGACTGCACACCACTCTCCTGGGACCTTTGCCATCATGTTTACTGTGTATGGTATTAACACTGCTGTAAACAATAATATTGAGCCAACTTAGATTTTTAATACATAAAATTACTTTTTCTGCATTATGTCCTGTGAAACTAACATCCTTTCTTAACATAAGCCTGATACAGATAGACCCGTATCAGTCAACAGTATACCTGACTGACTAATACCAGAATCAGTGCCTTCATGGGTCAACATTTTGTACAATCTTTTAATACACAACCATAGAAAAGACAAAACTGTTACATAGGCATACACATATGATGGTGTAATATGCAGGGAGACTTGCCCCTTAGGAGAAAAATAAGGATGTGCAAGGACGTTTTAGCTGACCAGAAATCTCCCCTCTGGTAGGAATGACAATCTGCTAGGACAAGTCAGGCAAATCCCTGAGTGATGGCTTGTGTCTCAAAGTGTCTGAATCAAATACAGCCATATCCTGACTAACACTGCCAGAAGAAATATGTTAAAAAGGGAATAAATGCATCCTTTATTATCAGTAGAATTATTGTCCAATGGAAAGACCCAATGACAATCCACTCCAGTTCCCTGGGAAATCCCAACACATTGTAATTTAAAAATTTCCAGCATTTAAAGATGCCATGATGCTACGTGCTCTAACAAGGTTCCTTCGGCATTTGGAAGAGAAACAGGCTCACAGCATACAGAGAAGATAAGTCCATCTCTCCAAATACCTACCAACGTAGTTGATAGGTTTCTTTGCTTTCAACCATCAGACAAAGATGCAATCTTCCCAATTTGTCACAAAGTATGTTGGGAAATTCCGACCTTCTCTAAGGTCTTGTACACACATAGCCGAGTCTTTCTAAAAATAATGATCTCCCCCACTGCGTTTTTAAGATAACTTTGTAGGTTTTCATCCACACAAACTCGCACCAATTCACCACTGAGCATTGTTTCAAACATGCCAAACATATAGGGGGTAGTGTATCACAAAGCTAAAACCTGTCAGCCAGTCAGAGTCCTTCAAAACAATGGCGATGTTCAACAATATTGTACCTCCATTTTGTGGGGGAGAGTTGGTGTAAAACAGGTGACCTCCAGGTGCTCTTTCTCCTTTTGCATCTTGTAAAACCAAATTGACAAAAAGCGTCTGAATCAACTGTAATGTTCATAATATTCCATGTATTATTTTACTTTGAAGTCTTGATACCAAGGCGATTACAGGAAATGTTTGGTTTCCAAGGTAACATCAGTTGGTAATAAATGATCGGAGATGCCTTTTGATTTGTAGCCGTGAATTTGCCCAGTTTAACATTGATATGACACATATTGTAAACTGTCAATCAGAACACCAAGGTGAAAATCAGCAACTCTCTGATAGCACTAATATTTTCTCCACTGCATGGCCAAGTCTTTAACATCGCTCCCACATGTGACATCAGTGCTGCTTTATTTGTCGCAGACCCTAAATATATGTTTTGTCATGTACACACGCAGGCTTACAAACCTGCACTTTGCCCGGAGTTTTCAGAATTAATCGTTTTTAAGAAAAAAGTAAAACAGATATTTCATGTGGATGAAAGGCCAAAACGCATAAAAAGCCTTGTAGCTGGGTGGTCTTGCCGCCAGAGTTTGTGCGGAGTTCCTCCATTAATAATACAACATATACAAGACTGAATCTCCTATTTTAAAGAGTACCTGTTAGAAACCATTGTAAATTGCTGCCCAAAGCCTATTAGACATTTGGATCCTGTTTATTTAAATTGACATATATAAAAGCAAGACACACATTTTAAAGAGTACTCTTAAGGCTAGGGTCAGTGATTTTTCCAAAAGGTGCCCCAAGTTCCTTTTTGAATATCTGCGCATGCGCAAGACCGTCTTAACTTGCTCTTCCACTCTTCAAGGGTGTCATGTGAAAAAAATCTCCCAAATCCACCCTGGTCTTTATTCTTTCCACTGAGGCCTTCCTCTTCCTCTCAGAAGTTGGCTTCTTGTGACTCTTAGCCATGTTCAAATTCTATGGTGAGAGCAGCAGAGCTACAATAATGGCTAACTGCTAGGCTAACTGCTAACCTAGCCACTAAGCTAACCGGATACATAAAACACTAGAAGTGCGCATGCGCAGCCAGCAAGCAGAAACTCAGAAGGAACGAGCACACACACTGCCATTATGTGAGCATGTCAGAATGATTGGCATTATCTGTTGGACAACCAATAGATAATGTGATACATCAGGAACTTGAGGGACAGAGTGGGGTAAGTATATAATGTCTATGGGTGAGAGCAAGAACAAAACTGTGACAAATACATGCCCTTTAGACCGAATGGCTATAGCTTTAAAGTTCCAGTTTGAATTTCTCACGTCCGGTAAAAAAAACATTTATTTAGTTGCTATTGTCCATTCTCACCTCTTCTTTTGAGCAACTAGGAGGAGGAGAACACAGCATCTAATTTCCCCAGGGAGGAGTAAAACCTACAACATCCAAATAAACGGGAGCTGCTTGAAAAGTATAGTCTTGTGCCATTCCAGGCAGTTGTCATATTTCTGTTGTTTGGCAATAATATGTTAATGTGAATACATTTTTCAAATTCCCAAAAAAAAGAAAAAAAAACTGTTAAGGGATGAACCATTATATGTGATATATGAAACATATTCCTCTCTGTTCATTCCTATGGTGGGCACTAAATAAAAAATTCACAAAAGCACAAGATCACAACTGGCACAAAGTACAATGGCTGCAAAGCAGTTGGTTCTGCCTCACTGTTGTTTGGTGAATGGAGAAATATAGGAATTCACTGAAGCTTAGTGTCACAGTAAATAAATGTGTAAGAATCTGGCTGTCTGATCAGTGGTTGCTAAAATTTGACATCGTTAAGAATTGACAGTGTAGCTTCCTTGTCACTCACACTCATTTAGCTCGTGAGTATCGTCGCAAACCCAAGACCCTCTTGATGAGCTGCTTCAATCCATGTAAGTCATGTCCATGTATGTGTGCAGGGTGGAAGATTGCTGTGCGTTTTTGTGTTGATTGGATTCATTTCATTCAGTTTTCCATTGCAAAAACTAATGTGTATAAAAAACTGTCTGTAATTGAACTAATATTTACACACACACACACACACACACACACATATATATATAAACTTCACCTTCAGAGACCTTAAAGGAAAAAATATGCAGATCTAATGATGCATCTGGATTTTATTAGTCAACAAGACCCATTCGAGGTTTGGTTTCTTTTGTTGTGGTTTGAAGTGACATTCTTTGATCTTCACCTTGTTAAAGTAAAAACAGGAAATGCAGCATTTTCGATGGTGTCTCCCTGTTCTAATCCTCCATAGGAATGCAAGTCTTGGAGTGGAACGGTGTTCTTCTGACGGGAAAAACGTATGAGGAAGTTCAGGGATTGGTTGGACTGCTGTGTAATGAGGCAGAAGTGTGTGTCAGACTGTAAGTAGAACCTCTTCCACTCTCGTCAGTGATTGTGTTTATTTCTTTTACATATACTCTTTTAATTTTCTCTCAGAGTTTCAGAATTGTCTCTCCCTTTGTCCCAGTCCATTCTGGTGCCTTTAACTTTCTAAATAATTTAGCAGTTCTGTTTAAGACAATGATGAGGGGTTACCATTAGAGGTTATTCTGAGTTCTAGTTTAGCTAACTTAATTATACCTCTTATGTTATATATTTGTTGTAGTTTCAACTATGATCATATACATGTTTCAAAGCTAAATGAAATATAATTTCTTTCAGTGATCTTAACATGCTGGCTGAGTCTGAAGATTCTCAGCACCTTGATGTGCCGGAGCACAGCAAAGGTGATGCATGGTGCTTTCTTAATTTCGATCCTAATATGCTCATTCGAGCTAATGTTTCTCACTACAGTCTCCCTGACAGTTATGTCAAATGTTTAACCCATTTTCAATGTAATATTATTTGTGGCCTCTTCTGGTGTTAGTCAGTCAGAATTTAAAACTTACTATCTTACATCAGGTTGTTGTGTTATTGTGTTTTATGCTTTTGATTGTTTTTTTTTTTTTGTTGCTGTTTTGTCTTTTTTAACTGACTGTTGAGACTATCTGTGGAAATCTTGTAGGGGAAAAACCTCCCAGGTCTCCAGGCGTTGATCCCAAACAGCTGGCGGCCGAGCTGCAGAAAGTCTCCCAGCAGCAGGGACCCCTGTCCGCATCAACCTCGAGCCTGGCCGCACCAACCTCTGCGACATCCAGCCCCGGTCAGCCCGGATCGCCCTCCGTCAGCAAGAAGCGCCACTCCAGCAAGGTGCGGTGGATATTAATGATCAAATAAGCAAGCACGCCACTCATCCAATTTAGAGAAAGATGCATCTTTGTCTTTGACAGTTTTAATTCAAAGGCATGAAGCGTTTCAATGTCTCTGTCCCCCAACGCAGTCAGTAAAACAGAGCGAAAGGAAAAAGACACACTAAACCTTTATACATTCTGGGTTAACATAGTAAGTGGAAGTAATCTTCAGAGGAATGCACCTACTGGTACGATCCAGTTCCTATCTAACACAACTCCTCTCTGCGTCCTTGGATAAAGAGACACAATGGTGAATCTGTAAGCATGAGAGCTTCTTCCACACGGGAAAGTTATGCGGCTGCATCCAGACAAGATATGATCAGAATTGCATACGTGAAAACAATTTTCCACAACAAAGACAAGTCCGTTGAAAGGGATTGTGGACGTATCCCTGCCACATCGTCTACCTTCACAGAACAGCTGATTATAACAGAAATTAAATGCTGGATTCTGCTTATTTATTAGGTGAGATCTGCAGGTTGTTTGTTGCACAAAACTGTGATCATATCAGTGCAAAAGAGCCTAATAACGATTACATGCCACAGTTTTCAAAGCATTTTTGTGAAAAGGTTGAACTTCAGAACTAGATGCAACTTTGTTTTGGTCTGTCGCATAAAATCCTCCTAAAATGCATCAAACTTGTGCCTCTGACATGACAAAATGTGACAAACGTTCAAGGGGAAGAAATACTTTACTAAGATGCTGTGCAGTTTGTGCATATCTCCTAAAAGGCAGGAAAGTAAGCAGACGTGAACTTGAAATCAGACTCTAATAGCAAACAATCTGCCAGTTGTGCCTCAAGCAATGCAACAAATGCAGCGCAGTGCTGTACATTTTGTACCACAGGTCCACCCACCAGGAAACTCACAACCCACACACTTTTATCCAGCACAGTCTTAGCATCTTGTTCTTATCCTTTATAGGCAACAGAAGGCTCCAAGATCCACTCTCACCCCATCTCTGGAGAGATACAGGTCTGTGAAATAAATGTCTTCTGTTTACACAGTTTTTGTTTGAAAGATTTTAAATCCAAGACAACATGAAGGTTATTCAGGTTATTCGTGGGATGTTCTCTGTCTTTTCAACTTCATTTTTCTTTTTCCAGCTTCAAATCCACTATGACAAGCAGCTTGGCAACTTGATAGTTCACGTCCTGCAAGCCAGAAACCTCGCGCCGAGGGACAACAATGGCTACTCGGATCCATTTGTAAAAGTGTATCTGCTACCAGGGAGAGGGTGAGTCAGCGAAGTGGAAGCTTCAGATCACACCATAGCTGGTTCAGAAAGGGAGCCAAGTCAGTTAGGATCGCCGGTTATCATCTGATAACATTTCTTGGTACAAACATGTTAAAAGAACAAAAAAGGTGTCAAATGTGTTGATTTTTTTTAAAAAATCACACATTTTATTCAGATTAAGAGCGTGACTGAAACAATTCTTTCTTTTTTTTTTTTTTTTTTTTGCTGTCTGATACTTCCCCATCAGTGCTGCACAGACAGCCACTCTGTTCAAAACAAAATCGAGTTTTCATTCATTTTAAAATCGATTTAAAATTGATTTTGGCTTACCATTGCATCTTTCCATGTGCAGCACATGCTCCTTCCACATCACTATGACACACAGAGCCCATCAGATTGTATGGTAAAGTAGGTTTCATTTTAACTCTTTTTTCACAGAGACTATCAGCTTCTAATCACTGCTAAACAATGTATGTAAATAATGTGAGGCTAAAAGTGTTTACACGTGTTCAAACTGTTGATGGGTGCCATGCTGCAGGTATATTTGCAGACAAAATCAATATCTCTCATACTCGCCTGCAATATGATCCATGCTTCCTGAATTAGTCCATGGCTTTCCTCTAACTCTGATAGCAAGGTAATGCAATTTCACTCTTTTAGCTCCTCTTCTTCCTGAGAGGAGACCTCTAGAATATTTTTTTTTAATTTTTTTTTACCATTGCTCATTTATGATAATGTACGGCTCTGGGCAAATTGGCCAATGCTATCTAAGACCTTCCGCTTCAAATATGTGTAGATGCAGAGAGTACTTTGTAATAGTACAGGGAGCCAGGGTAAAGACTTTGAAATTAGCAGGGCTGGGCACAACTGCATTTAAACTAAGATAGGTTTTGAAGACATAAACCCTTGTGCACACTCCCATGTATATGCTTTTGAGCTATACATGAATTTCCACAGCTATTGGCACCACCTGAAATCCCCACACAGACTTTGTAGTTCCATCACAGATCTCCTGACAACCAAAGCGAGGTTGTTTGAGAACAATCACTTAAGGCACAGCAACCAGAAAATAAACAAAAAGAAAATCAATTTTGATTTGGCAAAAGTTGGCAATGGATTTCTTTTCATTAGGCCGCCGATCTTCAGCTATCCAGAATAAGTGGATCGCCTCTCATAAGTGAAAACTAAACTACTTTAAGGTCATGTTCACAGATTTATTTTGGAGTAAAACAATTTCCACCAAAACCGCTGTGATCAATCATCATGGATCAGCTGCATGTGGAGGTTTGCAGGTTAATGGTAGATCTTAGGTCTTTTAGTTAACCCATAACAATGTTCTGTGGAGAGCTTGAAGGCTGGAAGATGTTATTTAGGAGAAGTCCTCAAACAAATTTTGCAAGACCAACTGCAGTCCAGCTGTGTGCAAAGGCTGTTGCTTTTCCTCTTACTGGTTGTATTAAAGTACCATTCTACAAAAAAGTAAATACATACTGATTTTGGCGTTATGCTGACTTAAATTAAGATTGTTTGATGGATTATAGCACGTACGATAGATATACATTACACATAGGTTGGTAGGTATGATCCCAAAAAGTGACATAAAGGCCATAATTGGTAGAAATTGTAATTAGACAAATTTCCAACCCCCAGGTGTATTGGATGTTTCACAAAAGCTGGTATGCTATGAAAGGGACTTTAAAACTGAGTTGCAACATGTGTTTGTCTGGGAACCATTGTGGTCCATCATCACAGAAAGTCCGGATCAAGCCAACGATAACCACAACAAGATGCCATCAACACCTTGGCTACTTGATGGCAGTAGAGCACATCTGTACAATCCTTGGCCTGTGCAGAACATCCATCAACTGCCATCTTGACTGAATTTAGACCATATTTTAAGTTTTAAGTTAGCTAAAGAGGGTTAGAGTGACAGTTTGAATTTTTTTGGAGGTAAGGTTCTTCTTACCTTCAGGAATAAATCCCAGAGCTATAGTGGAAAGGTGTCAAGTTGCCGTGAATTTGTGCACAAGTGACAAAACCCTCAGAGCGATGCAAAGCTAACGGCCAGTCATAAGGTTTTCTCAGTTTTAGCCGAGTTTAGCAATTTAAAGCAATTCAAACAAAACATTTTTATAGCTGTGAACAATGTCCAGCTGGCTGGATAAACCCAACTCTCCAGCTAGTTTCATGTTCAGAACATAAGACAAGTTCTTGACTGTGGTCATAATGTTTTGGCGGATTGCTCTATTGAACTCAACAAAGCAATTTCCTAAAAGGTTGAAGTTTGACCACATTGCTTTCAATGAGAACTGCAATCTGTAGCTCACTGTGGATGCATTACACATTATGAGTGTAACATTCTAATAACCAGTTATGAACAAAGAATTTGCACATTTGCACTTTAATGAGAGATTCAGTACCAAGCGTTCAGCGAAAAATAAATGAACCGAAGCTCTCCCTTTCACTAATGGGTGAATAATTTCCAGTATTGCCAGCAACAGGTGCCTTAACCCACAACAGATCCTTGCTTTAGAGTCTTTTTTTTTTACTTTCAAAACACAATAAATCAAGAAGTAAACCCAAATCTGTTCTAAAGGCCCCTTCCCTGAAGCCTTCACAGTCCACAGAGACGCTCCAACCTCCACCCTCCCTCTGACTATTGTTTCTGTATGTTGTTTTCTATATTTAATGCATGCTGGACCCCTCAGTCAGGTCATGGTTGTCCAGAATGCCAGGTATGTGACTTGCCCACTCTAGTTGTGTTTTAGTTTTTAAAAAAAACAACTGGTCAGTTTGGCAGCTGACTTAGTAGGATTGTGGTTGATTAGTTCAGTGTCTTGGTAACTCCTTTCATTCTGCTGTATTTCTTCATTTTATGTTTCCTTCTCTTTAACTTCACTAATATCTTGAAGTTTTGGTGACTAAAAAAAATAACTTGCCATCCTTAACCTTGCCTCTTACCAAATAGCTCCGAGTGCTTTTGTCCTCTCCTGACAGATGGCTTGTTGTCGTTGTTGACCATCAAAATTTGAAACCCAAACATTGAGCTCCAACCCCTTTAGTTTGTCCTTGTATGGCATTTAAAAACCCCTCTATAAATCCCAACATTAGTCTCTAGTGTCACATGACACCCTCAATACACCTGTGACTTTGCATAGAGTGGATTGTTCTTGTCGTTTCCGAACTAACTAAAATCTCATACCCAACGATCCTAAATCAAACCCTCTACTCTGCAAAAAACATCCATGTGAAGAAGTCATTTATTCAGCTTCTGTTTTCTTCCTTAAGAGGTTCAATAACTATTCTGTATCAAAGTAAGTCATCTTTTTGACCTATTTCAAGACTTCTGGGCTTTTTTGCAAATATTAAGTGGACTTCTCTTAAGCTCATTTCCTCATGGCCCACCTAAATTTTGCTGACACTTAAACACAGTAGGACGTCAAAAGTTTGAGAGGCTAAATGACTTGATGGACCGCAAAATGGACTTTTTTGCAGCAAACCCTGACATCAGTCCTCTCCTTCCATGCACGTAGGTCTTTGCATTATTAACCATCCAAAACAGTGTTCATCACTCTCATCACCTTCCTTTTAAAGCATCACATTGTGCCCTCCTTTAACCCAACTACTTGCCCTTGTCGCAGTTTGGTGGTGCGCTTACTTGTATGATAGCCCTGAGTGATAACAAATTGCATATTTTGTGACGTTTACCCACAGCGCTGAAAACAAGAGGAAATCCAAACACGCAGGAAGGAGCCTCAATCCCGAGTGGAACCAGACGGTCATCTACAAAAACATCCACCTGGAGCAGGTACTTGCTAGCTGGGATATTGCCGGTCTTTTGCAAGTCATTCCAGGCTTGTGCCAAGGGGACAGCAATATTTCATAGTACACTACTTTTGGGTCACTGCATTACTTTGATCTACCAATTTTTACACCAATTTCCCACTGAATTGGTGGGTTTTGTACATGTTTTGGCTACTATGGATTTAACAGTACCATAACAAACTTCAGGGTCAAATTACAACTATAGTGCTATGGCAAGAACTTCATACCCCTTAGACTTTTTCTATTTTTTTTACTTCTATCTACAAGCTAATGTGAATTATTAGGATGTCTGTGGTATGCCAATAGAAAGTGGTGCATATCTGGTGGAAGGAAAATAACACTTGCTTTTAACTTTTCTTTTGGAAATAAAAACCTGAAAAGTGTTGTGTCCATATATATTCAGCACCCCTACTTTGTCAAGCTACATTTGGCCGCAATGACAGCTGCAAGAACTTTTTATACCAGTTTTTGTCATCTAGATCCTTAAAATCTGTCAATGCAAAATAACCCCCAAGTCGGACTGGCTGTAGATCATTTGCAAACATCAATTTTTAAATTCTGCCCCAGTTTCCCAGTTGGATTCAAATCTGGACTTTTATGGAGTCGTTTTAACAAGAATGTGCTTTGATCCGTACAATTGTTCTGCAGCTCCGGCTGTAAATTTCCTCCCAGATAGTGAATCTCTGTCTCAGTCTCCAAGTCTTTAACTTCCATCTATCCATTTTCTAGATCCAATTATCCATGCAAGGTTTGTTTGGGAGATGGTGTCCATCTCCAGCATTCATTAGGCAAGAAGTGGAGTACACCCTGGCTAGGTCGCCATTCAACCATAGGGCAACACAGAGACAAACGGGACTAACAGCCCTGCTTGCACACACCCACACCTAACCAAATAACCTAACAGTCATGTTTTTGGACTGTGGAAGGAAGCCAGAGTTTCTTTCAGCATCCTAAACATTTAAAAAAAGGGTAATTAGCATAAGGTCAAGGAAAAATACCAGAACTCACTTCTCAAAGATATCTCTTTATTCATATTACATTTTCTGATCTGAGTTCCTCTTCCAGCATTGCTGGCTATGAAATGATGCATCTTACATTTTGAACTGTATGTGTTCCAGCTGAGAAAGAAGACTCTGGAAGTGAGCGTTTGGGACTATGACAAAGGCTCATCTAATGATTTCTTAGGAGAGGTAGATGTTGCCTTCGATATTTTATTCATTTAGTTGTTTATATTTTTATTTTGTTTTTATTTTTTTTGGTAAAATGTCAACAACTCACACCTCTGTCAACATTTGCTAACATGGTTTGGCTGTTCCCAGGTTCTTATTGATCTGTCCAACACAGCCCAGCTGGACAACATTCCTCGATGGCTCCCACTTAAGGAGCAAAGCGAAGGCGACCACCACAGACGTTCCCACTCAGGCCAGGGCCGCCACGGTTCCTCCAAACCCTCCTCACAGCACTCGTCCCCTAAAATCACTGCCTCTGCACACGATATTCAGGAGTCCCCCTAAATCATCTGTCACCAAGAGTCGAAGCCATGGGATCTTTCCAGATCCAGCCAAGGGTAGGATATGATGACTTTCCTAACCTGCCTGACTTAATCCCTGTCATTTCCAAACAACTCTCCGTACCCTGCTGCTTCCCTGCTATTCCTGAAGCCCTCCTTCTCTGTACTGGGTAATCCTTTTCCTTGTGATTCCCTTTCCTCTCTTCTCTCTCTTTTTGCTGTTTCCCTCCCTCGGTGTCTTTTTTTTATCTGTTTGTATTACCAGTATCCTTCGCTGTCCATTATGCACTCACTTGTAGCTTCAGCTTCATGCTTTGTTGCTTTTTCATGGTGTGTTTTTTTGGTTGCCATGATGTCACCCAGCTCAGAGGCCTAGCCTTAGCTTCCCTCTATCTTTCCTCTGCCACAGAGAGCAACATGGCTGTGGAAGGCTTTGAATGCCTCCCTACTTTTTTGCAAATAACTTCCAAGTAACATTAAATTTAATGAGAATGCTCAAGAAGTGCATTGGCTCCCCACAGGTGCTATAGTGCAGGTCACAGATTCTTCAGCTCGGTCAAGTAAAGAATAGCTTTTTTTGGTAATTTGGTGAATCTGATTGTTTTAGACACACAGGTGGCCCCTATCGAGAAATGCCACAGTAGTCCTGGCACATCGAAGCCTTCCTCGTCCGAGGGCCAGAGCCAAAGCCCAAGCCACGGACACAGCCAGCACTCTCGCTCACATGGCGCTTCACGCTCCAGCAAAAGCGCTGCAAGGCAGCACCATCAGGACAGCAGCACTGGAGGCAGCGGATCTGCTGCCATAGCACGGGGCGAAGCCCAACAGCAGTCACAGCAGCAGCAGCCGCCGCCACAACGCCTCCCACCAAGTAAACCAAGACGCAAATAGAGCCCACGCAGCATGGCCTCCTCACACTCATCTCTTTTTTTTCCCTTTCTGATTTATTTTTTTCTCCGTTTCTTTACTTTCTCTTTTTTTTTAATCTTACTTTTAGCCCCCCCAACTTTTAGACATTCTGGGCCTCCTGTTATTTCCAGTGTGTCATCGTATCTCCTGTATGCATTCACATGTGTTTAGAATGAGCACCTACACACTGGAACGGTTTCCCTAAAAGGTGCGACCTCCTTTCACTGAGCCCAAAGATTAAGATTAAGGGCTAAATACCAAAACTAAACCAACTTTCAAACTTTAACGATATTTGTTACTTAATTTAGATTTTTTACTTAAAATGAATTAGCGTGGTGTAGGATTAGTACAAGTTCATAAGTAATAAAGCTTGATAACCCTAACCCTAATGCAACCCTAACCCTAGCGCAACTTTCTCCAATAATATATATTTTGTTTTTCAGAAAATATCCCCACTAGGTTTAAGAAGAATTGTGCTGTATCAGTAAAATGTATTTTAAATCATGAGTTTCTAATGTTAATCCAGCTTTTGTAGCAAACAAACAAGATCCCACGTGTGTATTTTGGCATTTTAATTTCTTTATTTTAGTATTTTTAAATTATTTTCTTTAAAAATTCAACAACGACCAGCTTCTCTGAAACGCCTTCACTGAGTTGGCTGCGCATGCTTGTACACCACCCCTCCACCCCCCCTTTATGGACCCACAATGCACCCCAGCTGATGCTGCGCACCCCTCTCATCGGAGACACGCGGGGAAGGGTGAATGTGCACTGCGCACTGTGGCTGCATGTGACTCTCAGTCCGGCTGATTGCCGCGGTGAAGATGAACTGCGCTCTGAATCTCCATCTTGCTCCTTCCTTCTCACATCTCGAACTGCGATGCCGTGACCTTTTCTCTCCTGCTGTTGACCCCTGCCAAACGCAAACACATCCAGGACAGAGGAGCCGCCTCTCTCTAAGGCACCAGAGACACAGCGTAGTGGGTGTTCTCACCATTCAGAGAGCCCAGTCTGACTGGCTGCCTGCCCTGCCATCGACCATGTCGGCCAAACGGAGCAGAGCAGACGGCCGGCTCCTGAGCCTCAGGAAAGCCGTGTCAGAGGAGAGGCCGCAGAGCATCGGAGGTGAGAGTTTGCCCCGAGAGTTTCCCCTCCTCTGTCGTGTGACTGAAGCGATGATGGAGCGAGGAGAGAGAGAAAGAGAGAGTGAGAGAACTAGTGGATGCAGTATTACTAACGCACACCTGCAGAAAGAAAGAGGGGAGTCTAACGAGCGGAGAGTGAGACAGGGAGGCAGAAATGAAGGTTGCACTCACCCACATCACCAGATTCATGCAAGTGAGGCACACCTCCACCACGGCCACCGACACAGTTCAGTCCTGAATCAATTAAGTTACAAAATACTTCATCCATGTCAAAGGGAAACGAAACAAAATATAAAAAGGTCTTAAATTGTGATATGCCAAAATGAAAGTAAACTCCTTTTAGGAGACGTCTGCAATCAGACGGTGAAAATGCGTCAAGTGGCCTGAAAGAAAGCTGTGCTGGCATGGATCCGTTTCTGCACCACATCCACACATCTGGCATCATTCATCCTCACACTGCCTAGTCAGCTCAGACATTTCAAATAAAATACTATAGCATTTAAACAGTTTTTTTTCTCAAAAGGGACACTTTTATAAATGGTTTAAAAACCATGCTACATCTAAAAGTAAAAAAAAAAAAAAATTGCAATGCTGAATAAAAGTTTTTGTCCCCACACCGTTTTCTTTCGTTTTGCATTTTTTTAGACCTGCGTAAACACAAAATGCGCTTTTCAAGTGATGTTTTTGCTTATAATGGGGAAAAACGCCATCTGAATACAGTTGACCCTGTGACAAAAAGTTATTGGCCTCCTCTACATTTGTGGATAATGGCCATCACCGTTGGTTCTTTGGAGTCAGAAAGCGTTAGAAATGGCTTTGTAATCTTCTACAGACTCATGACTTTTTACAGACTCAAGGACTTTATTTCTCATCTAGTTTTAATTTTCTTTCTATTTCAAGTCATTTTTGGATTCCATAGGTCAAGTGGTAATCAGGTGTGGTGGAGGCTCATTAACTTTAACCCAAGAAATTTAATTATTCAGAACTGACTCATGCTTTTACAAGGCGGATTGGGCCATGCTGGTTTGGGTTGCTTTTTCCCCTCTAATAAAGAATTATTACTTAAAAACTGTTGTTGTTGTTTTTTTTTTCAATTTAATTTTTTTTTTCAATTTAATCTGGATATATTTGTATGATATGAGAGTTTGTTTGATAATCTGGAACAATATTTGTGGAAAACGACGTGAAAACGATGTAAAGGGGGCAAATTCTTTTTCACAGCACGGTACTCCAGTATTATCGCCCATGGTTAGGACGTTCACACATTCAATATTTCATGCAGATGATTAACAATGAAAGTAGCACCTCCATGCCTCTTGCGTAGTCTGCATCATCATATATGTGGTATTTGTTTCTGTTTAAGCTATCACTGTCTTGTCTTTGCTGAGAGAGTCTTTAAGTAAACGTGTGTCCACATGCTTTTTGCTGCTCTTCAACGTTTGTGCGCAGTTCACTGCTGTCTGGTCTTGTAATCCTTAAATAAGCTTTCCTTTTTGCTCGCAGCGTAACAGGTTGTGTTTCATTTTGACCGACTTACAGCGGTGCAGATATCCACCAATGCTTCTTAGCTGCAGTTTGTATTTTGGACAGAGCAAAGCTGCAGCGTTGGTCTTCTTTCCTCTCTGTGGTGATGGCTGTGCTCATGTCTGTGCGCAGCTCGGTCGAGCTACAGATCCAGCGACGCCCCAGTTACTGCGGCCTCGTTAGACAGCGGCCTGAGCGGTAGCGCTTACAGCCTTTTGGACGAAGAAGGAGAGACAAATGAAGTGGACAGCGCTATCTTCCAAGTTCCTCGCTTGTAAGTAGGCTTAGTCTGTTCATGCATGTTCTAAAAGCCTTTAACCACTTTTTGCTTCCACTAGGCAAGGGTTTTTTTACCTGTATCAAAGCATGCTGAGGTGTTAAAACCACCAATATTTTTCAGTCACACTGTTTCTACAGTTTAAAATCATTTTAATGAGGTGCACACAATACCATACCAACTTTATTTATAAACTGCTTTAAAACAACCAAAACTGAAATAAAATACTGCAGATAACTGCAAACTATAAACATACATTTGAAGTGAAAAAAAGAAAGCATTAATATAACATAAGAACAATAATAGATTAAAGCTGCATCATGTAAGTTTTCATTCAAGTATTAGGTTGATTTGAGATATATTAAATGATTTTTCAGGTAAATATACAGCACTTGGTGCGTATTAGTGCTCTGTACGGGCTACCCTTCTCAAAAAGTCGACTATGTAACTTGAGAGGGTCGGATCCGTTGCTGAATGGATCACATGACATATTCTAGGTGCCGTAACATCAAAACAAAACATATATGACACTTAACTCATCAGATATATTTTGGTTTTCTGATGTAGGATTTAATTTAGGGGAGTGAATTTGGCCTTGTCTTTACAATTAACTTGATCAGACTTCTTGAAGTGCTGAACCAAACTGGTCTGCTATCAGATTCCAAAACACGGAGGGAGACTTTTTATTTTCTGACAGTGTCTGAGAATGTTGCCAATGGCCTTCAGGGGCCCTAAAGCTGGAAGTTACAAAATAATGTTACAGATTTATAACTGTAATGATATGTAATAATCTCTCTCTCTCTCTCTCTCTCTCTCTCTCTCTCTCTCTCTATATATATATATATATATATATATATATATATATATATATATATATATATATATATATACACGTTTTTTTTAACATCACCATTAGTATTAGTAACTTTTGCTCTTCTGTTTTAAATGTACCCAATTATTTTGGTGTGATTGCTAATATAATGATTGGCCATATGTTTACCCAGGCTCATCTCTCAGTGAATGAAAATGCCATTCTGCCCATGTGTTGCGTCTTCTAAGATCAATATGTGCACACATTGATTATATATCTTCTGAAATAGGATTTCTGTCATATGTAAAACGGAGTTGAACCAAGGAGGCTTAACAATGATTGTTGTGTCGAACATAATGGTCTAGACTGTGAAGATTAATGAGGCTCCTTCATTAGTCTCATCAACTCAGCGAACTGCATCAAGATTTTTGACCTAATCATTTGGTTAAACTGCTGTTCCAAGACCATAAACTCAGAATCGGGCTTAAATAAATAACAGAGCATATATTTTTCTTGTGAAATCCACATTTTGCATATCATTAGAATCCTAATGTCAGATGTTCTTCATCATATCATGAATAGACTAGAAGGACTGGGTGAGCATCCTGTGTGATCTGAGGAACAACAGGGATTTCCGTCATTTCTTTTTTTTTTTTTTTTTTTTTTTTTTTTTTTTTTTTTTTTCGTCATTTCTGATAACTCAAAAAAATATAAATTGCTGCAAAGGCTTTACAAAACAACTTCTAAAAGCTTTTGCCTCCCCGGTTCAACAAACTAAGAGGTAATGCAATGTTAGAAACACTAATAATAACTAAAGTTTTAAAAAGTAAAAAATATAATATTATTCTAAAGGTGAAAGTTTTGGACTTGTTTATAGTTGCCAGTGATGAATGAATTAGGAAAGATTTCTGTCACATTTAAAGGAAAATGTCAGGACATCTGTCTTCGAGCTTGATCTCTGCTGTTTGTGGGTCACATGTCAAAATATCAGCAATAGACACAAGTGTATTTATTTTAAAAAAAATGCTTAAAGTAGAATGAAGCTGATGATTCATCAATGTCAAAACCTTGACCATTTGATCTGTTTTGCTGAAAGTCTACCCTTTGCTTGTTTTAGACTGATCACGTTAGATTGGTTTCTGAAGCATTCATGAGCACACGAATAAATCATTTGCTTCTCTTTTCTTCTTCTCTTGCCTTTAGTGGGAAGATCCCAAACGGCACAGACGCCATCAAATCATCAATGGGACACAGTGATGGTGAAGGTCGGATAAGCCCATGTGTTGATTCATTAACATAAAACATACCACATGCAAATATACACTATACATTGCACATATTTGTTGCATCTTACAATTTCCACACTGTCAGCTGATTAAAAATAAATTTTGCCAACCTTTTTATCAACAAAGAATGTGATCACACCCTGTGGTCCTTTTAACCATCTACACTATTTGTTTTTTACTGAGCACATGCTTTCACTACTTTGAATAACATCTCATTATTCCATATGAACTTGATTTATTTTTATTCCACCTACAGGGCTGTGTAAAGGTATTTGCCCCATTTTGGATTTATTCAGGGTTTTTTTTTTTTTTTGCTTTTTGTCTAACCTAAATATTGTTGATCAAACCAATTTTAATATCGGATAAATATAGCCAGAGTAAATACAAAAAGCAGTTATCAAGTGATGATCTGTAAAAAGTAATTACCCCCTAAACTATAGATACTTACTCCACCCTCAGTGGCAAACACTGATATCAGGAGTTTGCAGTAGCTAGTAATGGGTTTTTAAACATCACCACTGTGAAATTATGACCCACTGTCATTTGCAGAAATGTTTTACCAGCCCCATTGGAGGAGTTTTGAGTGTGAAGAGCAAGTTTAAGATAATACTGTCATATCTGAATTTAATGTAAGTGCAGGCTTTGGCTAGGCCACTCCAAGAGTTAATTTTTGTTATCATTCAGAGGTGGCCTTGCTAGTGTGCCTGGGTTCATTGTCCTGCTGAATAAGTAAAGTATGACTGGGCTTGAAGTCCTGTAATGGATAGAAACAGATTCCATCATAGATTCCATCAACTATGGCAAGTTGTCCAGGCTTGAGGACGCAATGCAGCTACCACACTAGCACCACCATGTTAACGGCCTGCTAGATGGTCTTCTTCTGAAACGCTGTGTTGGTTTTAGGTCAAACGTTTCTGTGCCATTTACTTTCCAAAATGTTTCCCAGTCCACATATTTTTTTCCTCCAAAGATCTTGGGAATCATTGAGATGTTTTTCGACAAACGTGAGATGGCCTTTCATGTTCCTTTAGGTCGGCAGGACCATTAATGCCCAGTCTCTCTTTCCTATTGATAAATCATGAACACTGTCCTTGGCTGAAACTAAAAAAAAAGGCCTGCAGTGCTATAGATGTTGTTCTGTGTCTTTTTTTTTTTTTTTTTTTTGCTGACTTCTTAATTGAATTGTCGATTTGCTCTTGGAGTAATCTTGGAGTAACCAGCCTCTCCTGAGAGGGTTTAACGGCTGCTATGTGTTTTCTTTAGATGTGGATTATGGCTCTCGCTGTGGCTCCCTGTCGCCCCAATGTCTTAGAAATGGCTTTGTAAACCTTTCCAGACTGATAGACATAATTGACTTTGTGTTTTCTACTATGTTTGATTATTTTCTGCTCTGTCAACCTTCAAGAATGTCCTGTTTAAATTATCTAATTCAACTGCAGGTCAGGGAATAATCAGGCCTGGGTTTGGCTTGAGAGATTGAGCTCAGCTTCCTAAAAAATGTTTAATCACAGTTTGAGCATGATTTAACAGTAGAGGTTTCCCAGAGGACCACGTCAGTTTGTGTAGCATTTTTTCCTTAATGAATAAAATAAACGGAAAGCTGTTTTTGTATTTACCCAGGTTATCTTTATCCAGTGTTAAAATTGGTTTTATAATCTCAAACATTTGTGTGACAAAATAGTAGAAACTAAAGAGATCTGTAAGGGGGCAAAGACTTTTTCACAGCACTGTAAAATGTTTTTTTTTTTTAATCCCAAGAAATGTTGATGAACTGCATGAATGTTACCCAGTGATCATGCTTTCTGTTAATCACATTACTTTCCACAAGAGGGCAGCAGAGGGATTCAGAAAACAGTTACTGAGGTCAGGCTACGTTGTCTACCAGCACATAACCGCCGGCGTTGTGAATGACTGCCTCGTTTGTGCCTGTTTTCAGGAAAGACTCAGGTGATGGGAGAGATCAAGATCGCTCTGAAGAGGGAGATGAGGACAGAGGGGGAGCATCTGGTCCTGGAGATCCTCCAGTGTCGCAACATCACCTACAAGTTCAAGACCCCAGACCACCTGCCTGGTATTAAAACGCACCCGACGATCTAACAGGCCTGAACAGTGTCACGTGGTCACGCAGCCGTTCACACCTACCCGAAAGCTGGAAAATCCAGGCAAACATCTGGTTGTCCTCGTAAAACCTTGGGTCATTTTACAGAGGCGTAACTGCTGTTGTGAAATTCTTTCCAGCCAACACTCGGGTTTAGTGCACCTGTACATAAAAACAACATGGCTCCCCTATAGGCTTATGCACATTCCTCTTAAACAAACAGCACATATTAAATACAGAATAAGCCATTTCTTTCTACTCTCATCACCACCATTAAGAATTTTTTTAAATCTAAATAAATGAAAATATAATAAATAGACTTAGAAATCAGTAAAAGTAATAAGGCATATACTACAAGAATATTTAAAAAATGTTTTGTACATCTTGACCACAATACCGCTTATTATATTTACACATAATTAATTTAGCATGGGCTGGTATAGTGACAAGAGAGTTTCACAGCATACTGGTACAAACAGGAGATACAAATGCTTCTGTGTTTGCATAGTTGAAGTTTTTCCTCCGTTCCTCGGCACAGATTGCCGCTCACAGTGGCTTCTTTCTGCCGTGTTTGTTGTAGGTTTTAACGCTCAAGCTGGCCGCCGTTCCTTCAATTTGCATTTGCTTCCAGATGGGATCTGGATATTGGCAGCTCTCTTTCCTTCGAGATCATAGGTGCCCCCGGTGCAAACAATTGCTCAATGACTCAGAGCATTCCAGCTCATTACAGCGTAGCGCACAAATGTCTGCAACTTTGTGAAATGTTTAGATGTTCTTCTTTGGACCCCCTGCTCAATTTGGTTTCCACCGCATTTGTTTCTTGTTTCCAAACACGGTTGGTAATTAAATTAAACTTTGAATCTTTTACCATAAATGTGTACATACATGTTTAGGTCTTCTGTATCTGACAGTCTCAGGATCTCGTGCGCTAGACTATTTCCATTTGTTCCGTTCTGTCGTGTCATTTCTTTTGCAAACCGGCTGCATTGGGGTCTTTACAGCGATGTGTGTCCTTCTGTTCCCCACAGACCTTTACGTGAAGCTCTATGTGGTGAACATTGCCACCCAGAAAAGGATCATTAAGAAGAAGACCCGAGTGTGCCGCCATGACCGTGAGCCATCCTTCAACGAAACGTTCCGCTTCTGCATGAACCCAACAGGACACTCGCTACAGGTAACTCTGACACGCCCGGAGCTCAAATACGTTGTTTAAGAATAGTGACGATCTTTTTTGATAATCGTTGACTTTGTTGTTTTTTTTAAAAAGCTACAAGCCATGAAAGAGTACTTCAGAACATTCAAAGAAATGTCTTTCTTTTTCTCGGTTATCCAGAGCAAAGTAGTTCACTGCAAAAACATAACTAAAAATCAGTAACATTTTCTTGAAATTAGTGTATTTGTCCTTGAGTTGAGCAGGTAAATAAGATGATCTGCCAATGGAACAAGATTTTTGCACTTAAAATAGGAACAATTTGTCTCCATCATCTTTCTTCAAGTGCAGTATGTCTAATTCACTTATTTTATGGGTCAAAATACTCATTCCATTGGCAGATCATCTTATTTAGCTGCTCAAACCTGGACAAATACACTCATTTCAAGAAAGTTATACTTATTTTAGTTCTGTTTTTGCAGTGTTCATAACTGAAGGTGAACAGAAAAGATAATTGTTCTTCTTTCCCTCTTTATCTACAAATAAAAAAATGCATAGAGCGTACTGATAGAGGACTGAAAAGTGCTCTGAGGTGTCAAAGGCTTAGGATGTTGTTTTATATGCTAATTCAGGTTTTAAACTTCATTCCTGCCTAGTCTGCTGTGTTCGTTGGCCTTAATGATGCTGCAGTTGTTAACTAATGATCTCTAAGGAACCAAAGATGCCCTCACAGAGCATCTGTATTTATACTGAGATAAAACAGCACAGCGGTGGATACTATTACGTGACTTCTGGAGGCATTTGCTTGCACTGGATTTTATTTACTGGGATCAGAACCAATGCATGCTGCACTTTTGAAATCTCGTAAAAATGAACTACGTTCTTTTTCTTCCACTTCACAATTATGCACTACTTTTATAACTGCCTTGTCACAAAAAAAAAACACAAACACATTGAAGTTTGAGGTTTTTGTGGGAAATCTGGGAAAAAGGCCATGTTTTTAAGCAATAAACTAAGGAAAAAGGAAAGAAAAAGTGAGACTTATTACTTTCTTTCTTCTCTTTCAAGCTTTTCCTCGTGTCAAACGGAGGCAAGTTCATGAAGAAGACCCTCATCGGGGAGGCTTACGTGTGGCTGGACAAGATTGACTTGCGCAAACGAGTCGTGAGCTGGCACAAGCTGCTCGCCAGCACGGCTCAGATCCACTCATAGAGGGACGCGTCGGACTTTAAAGGGGAGAAAAAAAAGCAAAAAGATGATTGGATTTCGGGGGGAATCGTCAACCGTTGTTTGGGACTTGGGTGGCTTTTTTTTTGGTTTTGGATGATGTTGTCAGCATAGGAACCTTGGATTCACGTTTACATGAAAACGAACACGTTTACAGGGCATAGGACGCACCGTGGTTAATCCCGGAAGAGACGCAAACACGCAGGTGCTGCGTTCAGCAGAGGTCAGGTCAACCAGGTATTACTCACTTCGATCCACAAACACACACACATGCTCATGATTCATTTGCACAATCATTCCCACCCAGGAGGCCCCTTAGCTCTGATGTAAAGATACAGGGACTAGATACGTGCGTAGATTAGAATTTATTTATTCGGATGCTTCGATCCAGTGACGATTCTTTTCATCAGCATTTATTGCTTTATTTAGAGTTTTATCGAATTTTAAACCATTTTAGAAAGCGAAGGCAAAGAAGGATCTGCCACAGAATCATGCTATTTATTTTTTTATTATAGTCGCATAGAATTCTATTTTCTGTCTCTCAGTTATTTCTCAGATGTTTTAGAAGCTCATGCTTGGGAGGAGCCGCAGTTTCAAACACACTACCTGCCTAGAATACCAGGTCAAGTAAGAGAAAGAAAACAAGGCCGTATCAGATTTTATGGTTTAATGAACAAGTGTACTTTTCCTCCTTTGTTTAATCAATTTAACTGAATTTGTTTGATAAAGTTTTAATATAAATACATACTAGATTGGATAATATACAGTATATTGTGCACACGAGTCTAATTGGCATGCAGCGCCACATGTTTTGCCACAAAAAAAAAAACACCTCTGAGGCCCACTTTGTAAATAGTGAAGTGTCATAGTTGAAGATGAAAATTATTAGATAAATAGATATCTTTATCACAGACAATCAAGTCTTGACGATTGTGACGTAAAGGTTTTATTTATCCATGATGCCCCCCCCCCTCTCTCCCCCCTGTAGAATGTGATATATTGAGCGTACTGAGATTTCCTGTTTTATTTTTGCTTCGTGAGATCCACACACGCTGTGAGTCTCAAAGTGCTGTGAAAACGTATTCGTTGTTTACATGTTTCTTCTGTTGTGCTTTTTTTGTCAGACTGAAATGTTCCAGGACATCAAGCTATTTTAAAATCAGACTAACATAATCTAATTAATAAAAAACAAAAAAAAAACAAAGCTAATTACAAATGAGGTTTTCATTATTTTAAAGGGGAAAAATGTAAGCCGAATCAGCCCGGCCCTGCATGAAAACATAAATCCCTCTAACCCTTTTTTGCCTTAAGAGGTAGATACTTGTTGCAATTAAGCAGCCGTAAGTTTTTCTACATCACTGGACAAATCTGGCCCATTCATCTTTGCTCCACATCTTTAATCCACAATGGAAAGTAATGACACATCAATAGGCCACCTCAGACTTTCTTTTTGTTTTAATTCAGATGTAGGTCTACGTTGATGCTTTGCATCAATGTCTTGCTCTGAAACCTGGGTGTTGTTGAACTTAAGTAACAAACTGGCATCCAGAGATTCTCTTTCAGGGTTTTCTTGTTGGTTTGATCAGTCACTGCAAGTCATTAAGGCACTGACAGGCAGAATAACTCCAGACGATGACCACCACCACCGTATGAATGCCAGTATGATGTTATTTTTTGCTTAAATGCTGTGGTAATTTTATACCAAACATAACAGGGCTATACACATCCAGTTCCAGTTTTGTCTTTTCAGTCTAAATAATATTTTTCCAAAAGTCTTGAGGATCATCAATATTTTTCTGGGGAAATGTGAAATGGCCTCTGTGTTATTTTTGGTCTCCAGTGGTTTTGGCCTCTGAACTCTTCTATGAATGCAAATGTTTGCCATTTCTCTATAGCTGAATCATGGCCACATGAGTCCTTCAGTGCATTAGATGATGTTCTGGGTTTGTGACCTATTGGACAAGTCAGTGATATGCAGCTGGAATAAATTTAGGAGGATGGCCACTGGAAGGGCTCACCTCTGTTCCATGTTTCTACACAAATGGTAGGAATCAGTAAATGACATCGGCATTCGAATATTAATTTTTGCATTTAATCCCATGATATTGATACACACATATATATATATATATATATATATATATATATATATATATATATATATATATATATATATATATATATATATATATATATATTCCATTTTTTTTTGATGATCTGAAACATTAAAGTGTAACAAAGAAGCAGAAAGAGAAGAATTCTGTACGGCGGGAGCAAATGCTGTTTTCCACATCACTGTACACCAGTCTTGCTTTAGTTTGTAAGGCCAGCAGTCTTAAGAACGCATGCTTTTTGTGGTAATTTGCACTTTTTTCCTGCTTAGAATGTAAAAACGGGCATCCTGCTAAATTGTCTTTACTGTGAGAACGCGGAGCAGTAAAATGAGATAACGACACATGTTAAAGCACTATCGCTGTCCTGAGATAACTGCTGTAATATTGCCATGTTGATGTTTATTTAGCTGTCATTTTCAGAGTTATTTTTGCGGTCCTCTATGTCCGTTATATCTTGACAAACGTTTGCTTTGTGGAGGTTAAGAGGTAGTGCTACTGGTTCATTCAGCGTCATCAGCCAAAACGAGTAGTAACACTAAGATCTGAGGGATTTCTATGCAACATCCACTGTAAAGAGGGAAGGAGCTGCATCTTAACTTGCCGGAAGTAAGTCACTGAGTCTTAATTTGCACTGCTGCATCCTCCACAAATGGTTCCTGCTTTAATTTCATCTCGTTTTCTTTTCAACTCGTGATTTTTTTTTTCTTTTTTTTTTTTGTAATGCTGTACAGATGTTTATTTATTGCCCGTGAGACAGTGTCACGTTAAGTTATATTGCATTTGTTTACAGTACATATCAAGTGTACAGAGGAAAAAAAAAAAGTTTTTTTACACAGTGTAGAGCTTGTTTACAATGTCAGGAGGACGTGTAACTCAGAGATAATATGATACGTCAAGAAATTTCCTCAAAGTTAAAAGAGATTGACGTATGTAAAAAAAAAAAAAAAAAAAAAAGAACATGCCTATCGCCTGCACCTACCCTTTGATTATTTTTTATTTACAGTCAGCATATCAGAAATTACCAAAACAAAAGACTGGAAAAGATTGTAATTAATGGACACTATACCTGAACTGATAGTAGTTTTTAAGGTTTCTCTGTAAGTTTGTGTTTATTTTTTTTCCCCGTTGATATTCATGTGCTTGTGTGTGGCGTGTCATTTGGCCTATTGCATAACTCATCTTTTAAGTGTTTCCACTCAAAAACCTGCTGTTACTCACAACTATTTCCACATTTTCACACGCAGATTTAAACACAGACGCCATCTCCCTGTTTTACAGCATTGTAAATATATAGTTTAGTTTTTTTAAATATATATATATATATATATATAGATACTTATAAATATATCTAAAATGGGGATCGATGAGTAAAAGAGGTTTTAGCAGACACAATAAAGGGAAAGTTATTTTCGTTCTATCAGTGTATGGTGGATAGACTGTAAAAAGGATGTTTTTGTCTGGTCGCGGGGACCCAGATTGACTAAGCCCTTCACACAGAACACTAAAAGGTTACCACAGTCTTAACACAGAAGTCTTATCGTGACAACGCGAGTTAGTCGCAGGAGAATTTAAATGTCTTCACTGGATGTTGCATGTTCTGTTGGTGGTTCATACTATTTTTGTGTCCAGATATTATTAGAGAAAAACTAAAACGAGAGAGAAGGCGTGGAAAGATATAGAGCAAAAAAAAAAAAAAAAAAAAAACATGTCATCGTGGCGGTGGACAAATGGAGAAATGTTCAATTTATTGACGATGTATGATGGCTGTACAAAGATTATGCTTGTAAAACCTGTCTGGTTTTTCACATGTAAGTAAAAAGAAAAAAAAAAGAAATCTACTGTCATGGTTTTGTGATTGTACACAGGAGGTATTGATAAATTATGCAAAACGTGCTGTAAAAATGGCTATTGCCCAATGTCTAAATATTAAATATCAGTACAAAAATGAATCATTTTCTTCTGTGCATTGACTTTGATAGGCAATCATGAAAGAAATAAAGTTGTTGTTTTTTTCCTCTTTAAATTACTTACAAGACTCATAACCTGCAACAATCTTTTATTCTAAAGTCCCCAGGCAGCTCCAGCGATCACACCGGGATGTTGGCACTGACTTCAACGGTCAGGAGCACGCCAAACCAAACATCTGAGGTTAAAACAGAGCAAATGTCCCACAAAATGCCAACGTTCTAATTATGTGCACCTCAAAGGATATGTCTGTGTTTGGTTTAGGCCATTTTAAGTTGGAATGAATAAGTGTCCTAATCTATTTCTCACTTGAAATTGGATTTTTTTTCTTTTAATTAAATTCAAACATACAATTTTGAAAGGTCTCTTCTTCAGTTTTAAGAGTTTGTTTATATCATTTGAATCACTCAGTAGTGTTGCAATCAATTTTAAATATCAGCAGGCTCAAATCTGTAACAAAACACACAGACTGTCATAAGGTCTTAATTACTTTACATGATGGTACATTTCTTTTAAAAATCCACACATGCTTTTTTTTTTGTAAGGTGAAGTAACAGCTTTTTGCCAGAAGGTGGCGCCATGCTGTCTTTTATAGTGAGGCAGCGCCTCCCTACATCCTGAGGCGCAGGTGTTGGGCTGGTTTTGCTGATTAGCATCGGTTCCTCTGCTCAGGAGTGTGTGGGAGTGAACAGATGGGGCTTGTTACCAGTTCCTGCCGCAGCGGCGCTTTTTCAAGCTTCAGATGTTTCATGGCCAGGTATGTGGATACAGCTATGCACTTCATGACATATCAGGAAGTACACGGCAACTTTTAGATAATTTTTTCATGTAAATATATTATGGGCTATAAGCTTGAACTTTATTTTTTAGTGGTTCTTCAGTTCTTTTAAATGTGAAATCAATTTTGACGGGTTTTACAGTATAAATAAACCAATATCTCAATATATTATCTAAGTACAAATGAAAGGCAAAATGTTTACACTGTTTTTGAAAGGCTAAACTCCTAAAAGTTCCTTTTTGCTCACTTTGCAATGCTTGTACAGTGCTGATTTATTCCAGCTGCGTTATTTCTGCAGAGGCCTGGTAACGAGTCATTAATTTGAGTCTGGTGTGTTGGAATAAGAAACATTTAAATGTAAAAGGATAATAGCTCTTACTCTATAGGTCCAAGTAGGACATTCCCCACCAGCTGTGACTTCAAAATATGTTCCACATGCATTTAAAGCCATATGATAGTTTCAATGAGAAACCTTTGAAACAAATTTCAATATTCTACACAATGTTAAGTGCTGCCCTGGCCGTTTTATGCTGTTGCTTAATAACCAGTTTTGTTTTTTTTAGATAAAAATAACACAGAATTCAAACTCAACCCTTTATTCAACCAACTTTTTACCAAAACTAGTAAGTGTTTAAAAAAGAACACATACTTTCTGAACTCTGCGCAGGGGGCGGAGCTTGGTGACGGAGGGTTGCTGGTTCTGCTTCTGTGATTGGTTGGGAGGATGTAATTACAGTAGTATTAACATACATGATAGGCCGGAATGCAAAAGGAAGGAAAACTGTTCTATTGAACTTTTTATTGACCTTTTTTTTTTTCTATCACAGCATAAATCTATTGATCAGTACATATTGTTATTAAATAATCATCTGGCCCTACCTACAGTATAAATGTAATCAGTGTTGCCTTTATACATTTTTTATCTCAACTTTTACATGATGCTAATACTTGAAATACTTTAAATTATAATTTTAAATGGGTGTTCTAACAAAGAGCAGAAAAAAGCTTTATCACAGTTTTAATTCTAACAAACTTTACAATGTTCCTTTTATACTTAACAACCAGAAATGAGAATGACCTTATTTTCCTTGTTAAACAAAACAACAAACTCAATGCAGTTGTAAAAATCATTAAATCCTATTAGTCCTTTAACCTTCCAATCTGTAGTCATAAAATATGGATTATTCCCATAAGAATGCCGTTCTAGACACAAGCGGCTGAAATGAGAGGGGTGAGGACATTCTGGAGGAAGCTAATAGCAGAGCTTCTGCTCCTACACATCAAAATGAGTATCCTGAGGTGGTTAGGGCATCTAATCAGGGTGCATACCTTTGACCCAGCATGTCCTTCTTGTTTAAGACCCTGGAATTTGTATATTAGTATATACTACTAGAATATGAGCTAATGTTACCTCCGCCACTTGTTGAATATGCAGGCATAGATGGAGGATTGGTGTGTTCATCTTTCTCAGCCAAAGCATCACATCTGCAACTGCTTTCATGTGTTTAGTAGGTTAGGTTAACTTCTCGCATGCTTCTTTCCCCCCCCAGTGATAACGGTATCAAAGCACAGTCATCCCCCTCTGGATTGGTTCTCATTTTTTCTGCCCTCCAAGTTGTCCTTCACATTCATCAGTGTCTTTTCTCCATAAATACTCCTCTGTGTCCTCACTTTTTGTTTGTAAAGGATCCGTCGGATAGCTAACTCTTAAAGATGTGTTTATGCTCTTCTTCTGCCTTCAAAGATGCGGTTTGCGTCAGGCAGAGGCATTAAAATGTCCAGCTGTCATTCTGCTTCAGCAACTCGCTGACCGGAGAGGATGATCAAAACGACAGGAATCTGGAGGGGCCACATCAGACAATGTCGCCGGCTGCATCATCTCATCTCAGGTTGAACAGAGGTTAGATTTCCTTGCAGTGGCCTACGAGGAGTTATTTTTGCTATTTTTTTGAGAGCTTACTTGGACCTACTTGTTTTTTAAACATGTCACAATGGTTTACAATATGGATGTTAATTTGTAAAACAATAATAATAATATTAAGAATAGTTGTTGTTGTTGTTGTTGTTATTATTATTATTATTATTATTATTATTATTATTATTATCATTATTATTATTATTATTATTATTATTATTATTATTATTATTATTATTATAGGTCTTTAGCGTCAATAAAATATGGAATCAACTTAATTTAAAAAGGCAATGTGAGAGCAAAATGTATAGCTGGTGTATTTTTAACAATATCAAAAATGAAGGTGGTCTGGTCAGCCTCAATTTTATCATGGGGATTTTTACAATAAAATTTACGTGGCATGATAAGATCTATTGCTAACAAATACTCTTGGAAGTCACTTGATTGCAATATAGTTTAGGAATGTGAAATTTAATCATTGTATCCAGTTGGTTTGTGAATGTCTGAGGCAATTTAGATAGCATTAGTTAATAAATAGTAGCATAATGACAACACTACATATGGCAGTAAGTGGACACTAAACATTGCGCTGAGCACGCTTTCCTTACCGTGAAACGTAGTGGTGGCAGCATCATGCTGTGGGTATGCTTTTTTTCAGAATGGACTGATAAACTAGTCAGAGTTGATTGGAGGATGGGTGTAATAATCCTGATAGAAAATCTGCTGCAAAAGACTGAACATGGTGGGTAAGGTTCACCTAAAGCCGGGCAAACACTGTGCGAGTTTTTGCCCTTTTTGGGCCGATTCTTCAGTCGTGCGAGAAATTTTTTGGATCGGGCCGAGTTTCAGCTTGATCCTGTGTCGTGTAGTATACGGAGGGTAACAAGGGGCGATTCGCCTTTCCCGACCACCTCCCGATCAGGAATCGGACAGTTGTTTGAAAATCAAACATGTTTGATCAGTCGGTCCTCATGAGTGATGGTGAGCACGTCCTGCTGTTGAAGCAGAGTTACGACCATCTACGAGCCGACTTCCCCCGACTACACATACTGCGTACTGCACGTAAGCGCAAACAATTAGATTATTTTTCGTCTTCTCAAACGAAATAATAGGAGTGGAAAGAAGCATAGTGGCGATACGTGTGACATGGAGTCAAACTACGGAGGAGCAACTCTTAGAATTTCCAAAGCAGCGTGTTTTGTTCTAGTAAGCCTCATATTTAACAGTGAGCATCGACACTTCCACCTTTTTCTTCGTCAACTGTTGACATTTGGCTTCCATATAGACGAGTCCAAGTAGCGCCATCTCTCTACGGGGCTGAGTCTGACGTGTGGTTTTTGAACACACTGTGTGAGCAGTCAGGTCGCATCGGGCCGCACAGTGTAAGAACATATATCGTGAGCAGTGAACTTTTAAACCCTGCAGTTTTGTCGTACAGTTAGAGCTGTATATGAGTACCACGACTGAAAATATCGTGTAGTGTATGCTCGGCATTTTGTTTCAAACAAACAACTAGAGCTGACGTCGAGTGTTCTAGATAAAAGCATACTGATCAACCGGTTGAAAGCCAGACCTAAATTCAGTTGAGAATTTTCAGCAACACTTGAAAGTTTTTGCTCAGGGATGCTTTTCCTATAGTCTGAGCTTTAGCTTTCCTGCAAAGACAAATGGGCAAGTTCAACCAATGAACGTGCAAATACGGTGGAAACATAGCCCAAACGTCTTGGAGCTGTAATTTCCACGGCTTTGAAACGGTTCAAGGAACGAAAACCGGGAACATTTTGTATTTTACAGGGAACAGAAATGAAACCGGAAACGTTATTATTTTTTTATGTTCTGGAACTGGAACACTTATTTAAAAATAATGGTAACTGGTTAATACCGGTTTTATTTCGTTCCTCAAAGTTTTCGTTGCCTAATTAACTAAAAAAAAAAGAAGTAATTAATTTCCTTCGCACGTTTAACCTGACTCCGTCAGCTGTATGTCGCTCCGCCTAGCTTCACTTACATACATCTGGGACATCGCCCATAGAAAGTGATTTCTCCAACCAATTTTATGGTCTGGCCAATCAGGACGCAGGGCTGGAGTTTCATAGATGTGATGTAGTGGAGATGCGACCATGACGTAAGACTGTTTTGATAGCAATGGCGGCTCGTCGAGGAAGCAAGCGTTAACATTGATGCTATTTCTTCCGTGTTGTCCAATCTTTTTTTTTTTTCCTGCGTCGCTCTCACAGCGTCACGGGTTGGCTTCGGTTTGAGTGGTTGAAATAGCACCTCGATAAAGATGACCGACAAGTGGCTTATCCAATCATATGCAAGGATTTTTGATAAGGCCCAGTCCCAGATGTATGTGGGTGAAGCTTGGCAGAGCGACATACAGCTGGCGGAGTCAGGTTAGCGCACGTTACCATGACGGCTGAGGTTCACTTCCTGTGTGACATCACATCACACATTCGCTGACTGAATGGAGAGAGAGTGGTGTCTCCACTAGAGCTACACATCTAAAATAAGAGATAAATTACGATCCATCGTTAAGTAAAACGCTCATTCCAAACACAATATCAATAGCTATATTTGTCAAACGAAAGGAACGAAATTAACCGTTCCGGGAACAGTATTTTTTTTTTGTTCTAACCGGTTCGGGAACGTCAATTTATTGGTGGAACACATAACCGGAAACGTTATAATTCCATTTCTGTTCGGAACGAACCGATTGGGGGAAAAAAATCGGTTCAAAGCCCTCTGCTAAGGTTGCTCTAAATACTACAAAATGCAAATTTATAAATTTCAGGTTAATTCCTGTGAGGAATTAATGGAAATAAATAATTGAAGCATGAAAGCAAAGTGAAACAAATCCTTCTCTCCTAATGGTCAACATTTCTATCCATTTGATGGACACTGTGGTGCACGGTCTGCATCACAACAGTCGGTTTTGTAGCTTTTTAAGTGTAAATGGAAAACACATTATTTTCTTTAAAGGGCATAAATCTGTTAGAAATCTGTCCCTAGTGTTGACCTCAATGAGTATCCCAAGCATCGAAAGAACAAAATACTACTCTGCAAAGTTTATACCAGTTGGCGGGGGTTGTGAAATCTACCAGGAGCTGAGGTAGGCATCAGGAACAGTCAATTAGTAGAAGTCAAACTGTGCTGAATAGATGGCCCTGGGGGTACACCTGCAAATGTGCCAATGTTTCCCAGTTCTTAATAATTATGGAAGATGTTTTCAGGTAAATTATTCAAGGAGAACAAATAGCGCGTGGCTAAAATACTTTTCTCAACATTGTAATGCCTAATGACAGCATGAAAAGCATAAGAACCATGAAGTAAAGCCACAATGTATCTACTTAAGTTGTCACTGCTTCCCTCCAGGTCAGGGACCGTGACCCCTGAACTGGGAGACTAGCAGGATTTTAAAGACCCCCCCCCACCCCCAAGCACAGCTAAGGCTCCTCAGAACCCTCAAGCTTGCAGACCTAAGCTTGAAAGGATAAGGCACAGCTACAACCTATAACATCAAATCTCGTCAGATCCCCTCCCTGGGGGCAGCTTCCATCACTTGGTGTCATGAAACAGGCACCTTCTCCGGGCCTTAACCTATCCTCCTGACAGAAAGTCTTTCACGAATAGTAATGTGATCAGTCAATGCACAGAGGGTACAGAGGCTGCCCCGTCCTGACTGAGACATCATATCATACCCCCTCGCTATCATTTATTTTTTTTCACCGAGGCAACAAGGTGTAGCCTCTGAAACCTTAAGCAAGAAGGAGCTAGAAGAACATGCAATATACCCTTACTCGTATTCATAAATTGGCATTTAAAACTACCATATGGCATAGAGGAAAGAAATGCAACTAAATATATTTGCGGTAGAAAAAAAAATGGATGCCAATTTTTTTTTTTCCTTTCTGACTTAAATTTCTATTTCCTGTGTGCTTGTTGAGCAGACAGAACGAGTTTGAGCAGCCTGTGGTTGCGTTCATGTTCAGTTGTGTTGGGGGAAAAAGGCATTCTTAGTACAACTGTTATATGGAGCGTTATAGGGCATTGTGTAGATTATATATTGATATGATCTTGTTGAGATGTTATGGTAATTCCCATGCCCCCGTTATGTAGAAGTTGGAACTAACACCCTTTAAAAAATCAGCTGTCCAAAGCTATTTCTAAAGAAAAGTGAATTTTAACCAAAAAAAAGCCAAATAAAATTTAGCAGTATTATAAAAGGCTGCATCATGTTCTGTCCTCTGGATTGGTTTCTAAGGGAATGGTAACTTCCAGATACCTAAATAAATGGATCTGCATGGCAAATTATCCATAGAAGTAAGTTGAAGTACCACAATGTTTTTAATTGGGATGTCCCAATCAGGGTGTTTTCTCCTCAATAGCAATCAGTCTTTTTATAAATATGTATTTGCTTATACCGTGTTCCATTTTGATTCTTCAGTTGTACAGTATGTACACTCAGTAGCTTTATGTTGCATTAACAAAGCATATCTATCTTCAACCATGCATACATCGTTGTCCCACTTACCTAGAAATTGTTAAGTTGGGTGGTGTTTAAAAATGATATTCCTCCAGATCACAATTGGCACCTTTTTTTTACTAGTAGCAACATTAATCATGGGACAAAAATGGGGAAGAAATAAACAACTTATAGTTAAAAGTTTATGAAAGAAAACCATCATCTATCAACACAATTTGGCTAGTAACAAGCCCATGCAAGGCTGTCTAAGTGTGAATAAGGACTTTTTCCAAGAAGGCTGGTCAGAAAACTGGAACTATTTTTTTTTTGTGCATTCAACTGCAATTATTACATTTAACACATGAGTGAGAGTACATGGGTTTTTCTGTCCTATGAACACTATCAGCCTATGATTGTTGTTCTGTGTAACAGATCTACAGCTACCAATTTCAGTTTTCTTTTTTTTTTCTTTGTAAAATATTGCTTTGTAAAATTGATGCCATTCATGTCAAGTTACAGTCAAAATATGTCCTTCATTCACCATTGGGGAAACTTCCATGATGTCTGTTTATTAAGCTTTACATTGGGGGGAAAAAAAACAAAAAAAACAAAAATTTTCTTGAAATCTGAAGACCCAACCTGTCTGAAATTTTAAAGTCGTTGAAAGTGTGGACATGAAAGTGCCTTGAGATGACATGTTTCATGAATTGGCGCTATATAAATAAAATTGAATTGTTCAAGCTACCTTCCTAATAATAAAAGCAAATTAAGGGGACAAAGCATGCCTTTTATGGACGGTATGGCTTAAAAATGACTATAGAGCATTGCTGTAAAAATAAAAAATAAAAAGTCTAGCTTCATGCTTTTTCCATCTTCTTACGGGTTCCATCTTTCCTCCCTCACATTTGGAATTGCCATTGAGGAAGATATCCATCTCTGTCAGCTCATGTAGAGATGGAACACATGTCCCATGATCTTGCCAAGAAGACATTGCACGGGGGTGATGGTGATTAAAGTTTAAACTTAGAAATCATTTGTTGCCACGGTAACGCACTGGGCTAGTAGGATTTAATGAATCAATTAAGCTTGACAGCCTGTGGGGAAGGCAAGTGTGGAGAAGATGTGTACTGGAGCTAGTACAGTGCCTTGCAAAAGTATTCACCCCCCTGGCATTTTTCATGTTTTCTTGCCTCTACCTGGAACCACTCATGTAGGATGCTTTTCCTTGGTGGCCAAAAAGCTCACGGTGAGGATGCTGTTTTTGGGGGCATGGGATGTGCTGGGTTTTCTCCTGACATGCAGTACCGTTTTCCTTTGTGGCTGAAAAGTTCAATTTTAATCTCATCTGACCAGAGCACCTTCAGCCATGCATTTGTGGAGTTGCCCACGGACCTTTTGGCAAACTCAAAACGTGCCTTCTTATTTTAAACACTAAGTAAAGGAGCTCTTCTAACAAGTCGGTGACAAAGTTGTTAAGAATAAGTCCATGTGATCTTTTCTTTCTGGCCACTCTATGGAATACAGCTTATTGTGGTCCTATGGGCAGATCTTCCAGTCTCTGCTGTGGTGTTCTGCAGCTCCTTCAGGGTTACCTTTGGTGAGCAGCCCTCTCTCTGCAATTTTCTTGTGGTACCATGTGCTTTTCATCAAAAAACTTGGTTCATGTTTTTTTAACCCCACACTGACTTATTCTTCTTAACAACTTTGTCCCTGACTTGTTTGGAGAGCTCCTTGGTCTTCATGGTGTGATGCTTCTTGCTTAGTGGTGCTGCAGCCTCTGGGGAACTTTCACAAAAACAGATCATGTTACGCTCATTTCCCTTTGTGATTTTTGAAGGTAACCAGAACCTTCAAAAATAACCAGAACCGTTTGCAGGCTGCATATAAAAAGAGTGAATACATGTTCCCTTGCCCATTTTTATTTATTCTTTACATATTATTGCATTTTTTCGTGCAGGTCCATCACTTAAAATAAGATTTTAAAACATTTAAGTTACAGGTTGGATTGTGATAAAATGGGGAAAAGGTCAAGTGGAGCGAATACTTTTGAAAGGCACTGTACACGTGGAGGACTCTGATTTGATTAAGCAAGGATATCCTTTATGTTGAAGCTTTGTCTTGCAGAGAAAAATTTGACAAGAAAAGATAACATTTCAAGTTTTCTGAGGGCGGTCAGATTTGACAGATCAGCTTCATCATATTAAATCATGCCCTGCAGCTTGAACTGTGCTCTGTATGTCGACAACAACCATCTTTTTGTGTATTCCAGTTATAGCAGTGTGGCCATTAAAAAAAAAAAAAAAAAAACAATATCCCCAGTATGTTGTTTTTACTAGGCTTTATTTGGTCAACTGTCTTCAAAAACTTTCATGAATTACAACTTAGTTCTGGAATATATTCTTTGTTTTGTATGGACATTATTAATGGAAATTAGGTTTATTTAAATAAATCAGCCCAAAATGGAAGCAAAACTTGTTCTGTAGAATGTACTTGCACAATCAGTCATGTAATGTGTAAACATGGCCCACCTAACGGAAATTAACAAAAATGGCCGGAGAGAAGTGGGTGAGCACTTTGTAAATGGTACATGGTAGATACCTTGTATTTGTATAGCGTTTTAATTTGTCTGACCCCAAAGTGCTTTTATACTGCAGTCAGTCATTCACACCCTGACAGTGGTGAGCTATGTTAGTAGCCACAGCTGCCCTGGGTCAGACTGACAGAAGCGAGGCTGCCATACATTGGTGTCACTGGGCCCTCTGACCACTACCGGTAGTTAATTTTCAGAGGGCTGTAGGCCCAGATGTGACTCCCATCATCCATGTGCACTTCCGTCACATAATGACGTTGGCATTAAAGGCTGTCCAAAATTGGCATAGGAGTCCGAAGCTCATTTCCTACCCAGGATTGTTTTCTTACTGTTGACCCCAGGAAAGATCAAGGAGCAGAAGCTAGGAGCTATAATTAGAGGTATTCGGATGGAGCCAGAGACTCTTTGGCTCCATCTGAATACCTCGATTGGGTAAGGACTCTTTAGCCAAAGCGTAAGCGAGTCAACGGTCGTCGTAAGTGATGTCCGAATAGCGCCGTCATTAAGGAAGGAGGTAGGAAAAGGAGCCTGTATGCTTCCTCTCGCAGCTAATTTAGCATAGGAATCTCGCAATGTCCCTTACCAACTCTAAGGAGTTATAAGGAACAGAAGCTAGGAGCTATAATTAAATGTATTCTGATGGAGCCTCTAAGAGGTCACAACTCTCTTTACAGGTGGATGGGAGCAGTAAGATGAGGATAGAAGGCCACATCTCTCTTTAAACACCCCCACCCAACAATGTTCCTAATGCTCTCAGAAAACAGACAGCACTGCCACATTTCATTACACACAAACACACAGACTTTCCTTCCCCTGCAGCTTTGTTGTTCTTGGAAGCTAACCTGTGGTTAACTGGACTTTACCGGTCAACAGGTTAAAGTAAGAGTTCAGCGGGAAATGTTACTGACATTCATGAAACTTTACATGAAGGTAAAATACTTACTGATTTTTTGTTATTTAGTTGTTGTTTTTTTATATATTCTAGTCTACATGAATAGATGAGTTATGATTATGACTTAAATTTAAAAAAATATTTAATTATAAAACCTAGTCCTGGAAAAAAACAGTTCATGTCAAAATCCAGTAGCTTGAAGAACCACCTTCATCATGAACATGGAGTTGTCTCTTTTAAGACTTTATTCATCTATACTATCATTGCAGACGACCTTTTAAGCCAATGTTCTTTATGACAATACTTCCATAAATTTGTCACAATTTGTTTATGCACAGCTGGGGTTCACCCACAGCATTTCCATCACACTCAGATCTGAGTTTTGACCAGATGCCTTTTTACAGACTGTTCAAAGGTTTACTTGGCTTTTGAGGATGATTGTACTGTTGCATGACCCATTTTCAACCAAGCTTTAGCTGTCAGATGGCCTCAGATTTAACTCTGAAATGCCCTGGCATACAGAGGAGGTCAAGGATGACTTTAAGACTGCAAAATTCCAGGTCTGCAGCTGCAAAAGATACCCAAGTTGAACGAGGGGTGTGTGTGTGGGGGGATGGGGGTTGTCTTGTCAACATGTCAGTTTCTTTGTTTGTGTGAGAAATCAATATGCTTTATGGATTTTAAATAAGGATTAATCACATATACACTGATCTAAAATACAGTCTTTAGCTTTTAGACGTGGGGCTTCCTCTTCACGTTGTAGTGGTCAGCAGCGCTGTCTTACAGCAAGAAGGTGCTGGGTTTTCATCCCAATGAGGTTGTTTCTGTGAGGCCTTTGCATCTTCTTTCTATATAATTAGGCTGTGTTCCACTATTTGTATGCGATCTTTGTTGAACTGCGATGAAATGCTAAATCTGTTTAGTGTGTACGCCTCCACTCACCAATAGGTCACTGATGGGCATCAGCGTCCAGCACCCTTCACACCTTGCAAGAATTAAGGGTGTATACAAAATTTTTGGATTCCTTGTCCTTTTACAGGTATTGGAATGAAAAATACTAAAAACATGATTTTTTCTTGCAGATATTCTCTTCAACAGTAATGATCTGTTTTGATTTTCTAATACTTGATGTAAACTGATCATTTTCTGACAGATGTGAGTTAACTAGCTTTACATACATAAGTATTTTTAACATCCCCGCCTAGGACGAGATCCCTGACGATCAGCTTTTGTCAGTTACAGTGAAACCTGAGAGGGGCAGCCTGAGCAGCTATTTGCACAGTAAATATATTTAGGCGATTCAAATAACAGCAGGTGGGCAGCATTTTGCTCAGTTTGCCAGTTGTGACTCTTGTTAAAATACACATTCACCACATTAAGTTGTCCACACAGAAATAGAGATGCACAAGTGATATTTCCACAGAAATTAACTTTGGGTTTAACAGAGAAACTTGGTTTATAACTAGACTCTTTGAAGAGAATCAGCACTATTTTAGAATTTACCTCAGTGGATTTCGCAGCAAAGGGAAATGTCACTTCATATTAAGTTTGCCATAACCCTTGGAGCAAGTAGAATTTATTATCACATTTCAGCATAAACAGAAGCACTGCACTATTGAAAATTAAATGAAGGCTCATAGTGATATGCATAATAAAACAGTGTACCATTATTAGATGGGAATTCTGAATCTTTCTGGAGATGTTGCACTGAATGAGAAATGGACCGCAAATAGGTCGAGGCCAGAAAGTGCCGTCAGAAATGCATGTGACCCGCAAAATTATCCTCATAATTAGCCGACTTGCAATGTAGTTTGTTATTGAGGATGCAAAGAAGGGAGGGTTTATGAAAAAAGAAAAAAAAACTGACAAGTCTTAACATTTTATCACTTGGTAGACACTGACTTGGGCAGGTCTTAGTGAATGGGACGTTTTACAAATGACATCACATTTGACCGGAAACGGCCTGGGTTTTCCCGATGGTCGGACAAGCTGAGTACAAGCTACAATGGCAAATACCACAATACCAATCATTTTGGTAGATGACAACATCCCGGGAGCTTCATTTTAACTTTCTTCAATCGATAAACCCAGCGTAGAACAGCTTAAACATTGGCTGAAATGTGGAGGCCTCAAAATTAGTGGAAAAATGGCAGTAAAGTAGAAAGGTAGGAGAGGCTGTGTTCTCCTGTCGCATAACGGATCAAATGTGAGAAAGAAACCTGCTGAATCTGAGTACAATCCATGGCCGAGCAGCTGCATCCAAGCCATACATTACCAAGCACAATGCGAAGTGTAAATTAAAGGATGACGCCGCTGGATTCTACAGCAGTGGCAGTGTGTTCACTGGAGTGACAATTTATGCTTCTGGCAATCTGTTGGATGGGTTTGGTGGCTACCAGGAGAGCAGTACTTGTCTGACTATATTGTGTGGGGTTGTTTTTCAGGAGCTTAGCTTTTCCCTGTAGTTCAAATTAAATGACCTGAATCATTCAGCATACCAAGAGATTTTGAACAATTTCATGTTCCTAACGTTGTGGGAGCAGTTTGGTGTTGGCCCCTTACTCTTCCAACACGACTGCACTGGAGCTCAAAGCAAGGTCCCTAAAGACATGGATGAGAGTTTGGTGTGGATAACCTTGACTAGCCAGCACAGAGTCCTAACATCAAACCAACTGAACACCTTTGGGATGAATTATAGCTGAGACCAAGGGCCAGGCATTTTCGTCCAACATCAGTGTCTGACCTCACAAATGCGCCTCTGTTAAAAATTCACATAAACACACTCTAGAACCTTGTATAAAGCCTTCCCAAAAGAGTTTAGGCTGTTACAGCTGCAAAGAGTGGACCAACATCACATTGAACCCCATGGATTACGTAAGAATGGGATGTTGCTTAAATCCATATGAGTCAAGACAGGTGAGTGAATACTTTTGCCAATATAGTATATGCTTGGTCTAACGGTCCATTTGGAATGCCATTTTGTTTGATTTTAAATTCCTGTCTTGTGGTGTTTCTGTGATACATACTTCACAGTTGTGATGGTGTTCTTAAGTTTGCAAGCTTCACTCTTTTATCACCTAATGTAGTGATGGTCATTATGACCAGACACTTACATTTTATTTTCAGCAGACCATAGGGTATGTCTCCAAAATAAAGGTCCTTGTGCCTGTGTGCATTTGCAACCTGTAATCTAGGGTTTTCATGTTTCTTTCAGAATGGTGAAACTGGCATTTCGGCCCATGTAAATGGAGATCTTTTATCACTCTGAATAATGACATGAACCATTAGACATCGGAAAATGTTACCCATGAAGCAGACTTGTGAAGGTCCCCAAGTCTCTTTCTAATATGAGTAACATTTAGTTTGTTTCAATGTCAATGAGAAAAGGTCTCTTTATTTTATTTTTTTTACTGATGGTGTCTGGTTTCAATAGTCGGTACTTGAAAACATGAACCAGCAGAGTACTAGTTTATTTTAAAATACCTTAACAAGGACTGAGGTTTTATCTGACATGATGCAGGCTAATTAATGGTGACATAAATTATAAATCTGTGCATGTTTGTGCAAAATGTCCGTCCGTCTTCTTCCGCTTATCCGGGGTCGGGTCGCGGGGGCAGCAGCTTCAGTAGGGAGGCCCAGACGTCCCTCTCCCCAGCCACTTGGGCCAGCTCCTCAGGAGGAATCCCAAGGCGTTCCCAGGCCAGCCGGGAGACATAGTCCCTCCAGCGTGTCCTGGGTCTTCCCCTGGGCCTCCTCCCGGTGGGACGTGCCCAGAACACCTCACCAGGGAGGCGTCCAGGAGGCATCCTGACCAGATGCCCGAGCCACCTCAACTGGCTCCTCTCGACGTGGAGGAGCAGCGGCTCTACTCTGAGTCCTCCCCGGATGACTGAGCTCCTCACCCTATCTCTAAGGGAGAGCCCAGACACACTACGGAGAAAACTCATTTCAGC
Organism: Fundulus heteroclitus; assembly: GCF_011125445.2. Classification (NCBI taxonomy): domain Eukaryota; kingdom Metazoa; phylum Chordata; class Actinopteri; order Cyprinodontiformes; family Fundulidae; genus Fundulus; species Fundulus heteroclitus. The sequence goes on from NC_046377.1 coordinate 14,625,705, forward strand.
CGCTTGTATCCGGGATCTTGTTCTTTCGGATCACGAGCTTTGTCCCAAAGCTTGTGACCATAGATGAGGGTAGGAACGTAGATCGACCGGTAACTCGAGAGCTTCGCCTTTTGGTTCAGCTCTCTCTTCACAACGGATCGGTACAGCGCCCGCTTCACAGCAGACGCTGCACCAATCCGCCTGTCGATCTCCCGCTCCATCTTCCCCTCATTCGTGAACAAGACCCCAAGATACTTGAACTCCTCCACTAGGGGCAGGACATCCTCCCCAACCCGGAGAAGGCACTCTACTCTTTTCCGGTTCAAGACCATGGTCTCGGATTTGGAGGCACTGATTTTCATCCCGGCCGATTCGCACTCTGCTGCGAACCGCTCCAGTGAGAGCTGTAGATCACGCCCTGATGAAGCCAATAGGACCACGTCATCCGCGAATAGCAGAGACGCAATCCTAAGGCCACCAAAACGGATCCCCTCAACACCTTGGCTGCGCCTAGAAATTCTGTCCATAAAAGTTATGAACAGAATCGGTGACAAAGGGCAACCTTGGCGGAGTCCAACTCTCACCGGAAACGAGTCCGACTTACTGCCGGCAATGCGGACCAGACTCTGACACCGGTCGTACAGATACCTGACAGCCCTTATTAAAGGGTCCGGTACTCCATACTCCCGGAGTACCCCCCACAGGATCCTCCGGGGGACACGGTCGAATGCCTTCTCCAGATCCACAAAACACATGTAGACTGGTTGGGCAAACTCCCATGCCCCCTCAAGAATCCTGCTGAGGGTATAGAGCTGGTCCAGTGTTCCACGGCCATTTTGCAGCCGAGGATCGGAACGCCAAGGTCCCCGCCCTCTACTGCCACCCGTTGCACAATGCACCCGACCCCTTTGGCCCCTCCGACAGGTGGTGAGCCCATTGGAAGGGGGACCCATGTTGCCTCTTCGGGCTGAGCCCGGCCGGGCTCCATGGGCAAAAGCCCGGCCACCAGACGCTCGCCAACGTGCCCCACCTCCAGGCCTGGCTCCAGAGTGGGGCCCCGGTGACCCGCGTCCGGGCGAGGGAACACGAGGTCCAATAATCTTACTCATCATAAGGGGCATTTTGGGCTGCGCTTTGTCTGGTCCTTCACCTAGGACCTGTCTGCCTTGGGTGACCCTACTAGGGGCTTAAAGCCCCTGACAGCATAGCTCCTAGGATCATTGGGACACTCAAACCCCTCCACCACGGTAAGGTGGCAGCCCAGGGAGGGGTGTTTGTGCAAAATGTTCTCCCTAAAAACCAGTAAAGGGGGGGGGGGGATCTGGATATTAGACTTCCATTTTTATGTCCAAAATGTGAAATTGTAATTGCAAGCAGTTTTTCTTTTTCTGATCATAAGTGGATACGTAGACTTTTAGGTTTATTTTAAATTGATTTACATGTTTAAAATGAAACAAAACCAACTCGCCAGTAGAGAGAAATAAAAGATTGTTTCTATGATCCTAGACAAGCATGTCATTATGCAACCATCATATAGTGACTGCAGGAGCTACTGTTTTCTTCTGTGGGCTTCATATGAAGTCTCATTGTTTTTATCTGTGCCACAAACTAAACTTTTTTTTTATTTTTTATATGCAATTTAAAAATGTTGTTTGAATTATTCTCGGATGATTTTGTTAATTTAGAAGGGCCCAAAATGATTAAAATCAACTACATTTTATTCATATAGCACCAATTCATGAAACATGTCATCTCAAGGCACTTTCCAAAATTACAGACTACTGGCAGATTTGTTTAAGGTTTTCTTTAAAGTTTATAAATATGTTTCTTCTGACTTATAATGTTAATGTTTTGTAGTGACCCACCCAAAGTCCCTTCTTGAATATGATGGAGAATCTGTGGAGGGAGCTTAAGACCAGTGAGATGGAAAAGGAGGCCTGCCAATATCAAAGACTTGGAGCTCTTTTGTAAAGATAAAATTGGCAAAATACCAGCAGAAACATGCAAAAGGCCGGTCAGCAATAATAAGACTTTGATTACTATGACAATGTACATGTTTCCTCTGAATATTGCATGGTGTGTGTAGTTTTATTTGGGATGGTTAATTTTCAACATGACATTGCTTTCTTATATAAACTGATTTTAACCGATAGCCCTTTTAACATTGTCGCGGTAAGGGATGCCAGTCTAATTTACTATTGGGGGGCGACTTTGTTCAATAAAAATTTTAAATGTAAACTTGCCAAGGGTATGAATATTTCTGGGTTTAACTCTAAGGGAAAAATTAAACCTGATTTTAATTTTTCAGGGTTTTTTTCTGCTTTGCCACAAAAAGTAATAACTGCTCGTCCAACTGTACTAAAATCACAGTTACGCAGACGCCAATGCAATCCGGCATGTGGTTCCCATCTGGAAAAAAAACCCTACTACACTTTGTGGGGGCGCAGCAGGCACTCGTGTCATAGCTTTTAGGATAGTAAACACACATTTGGGTTCATTTCCTCTAACCGAGGAAAAGCCATTTGAACACACAGTCGCTGCGTTTCACGTCCCAAACTGTGGATGTTTTTTACAGTGTGCTGATTGGCACCGATCTGCTGCGCCCGCCCCCTTTTCCTCTTATTCTTTCACACAAGCTGTTAGTCCGCTGTCTTTCACATGTGTCAGACACTTAACAGTAGGCACATCAGACCCTAAATAAGCACCCCCCCCCAACTTCACCGGTGGGAGGAGGATGAGGAGAAAGAGAAGGAGGGGAGCGTCAGATAGCGACTAGATTAGATTCGTTTCCAAACGCGCACCGATGGCGCTGTGAGGCGTTTGGATGAGGAGGAGGGGGACACTGCTTTGGATTTGTGATCAGTTTTTTGCGCCTCTTTTCCACTCCATAAATCATTTCTTGGGCTGAACATAAACAAAGCTATGGATTATTCCCTCTGTATGTTGGTTCTTCTGACGAGCCTTTCGTCTGTTTCGCCAGGACAATTCCCGACACCCCAGATGTGAGTACAGCCTCAAAACAACCTGTTCTCCAAACTCCTCGGTAGTCGCTGTGAAGCGCGCATAAAGGCAGCTTTAATTGTCAGAGCCGGTTCTATGTGCACAGATGATCGCCTTGCCTGTGTGAAGTTTTAACACTTTCTTCCTTTAGTCAAAGTTAAGGGGATTACTTTTTTATAAAATTATTTCAAAATTCACATGTGGTTAATGTCAGACGCAACTTTGACTTCATGAAACATGATGTTTTAGGCTGCTCTCCTTTTTTTTATTATGAGCCTGCAGCAGTGTGACATGTGGTCGCCTGGCTGTCACATGAATCATACTGGAGGGATAAATTAAGTCCCGAGTGTCTAAACTTTTCCACTGAGTTGCACATTTATGGGCACTTTTGTTGTGAATTTGAGTTGCATAAAGTTATAAGGAATACAGTTACAGTTGCTGTTGCAGTTAAATACAGCAAATCTTTCTCCATAATTTAATGGGAATATTTATTTCTGTTCTCGTCATTCCTTCCTAAGGTTGAGGTAAGGATCGTTTGGGGTCTCAAAAATAAAAAAGGGGTCTTGGAGTCCTTTTTAAGAGCTAACTAAATTAAAGGCATACATGCTATACATCTGTAAAGCGATGAACAGTATCTCCGGTACATACAATGTGTTGTCAGATTGTGCTTTGTGTTGTCATAATACCCATGTTTAATGAATTTACTTGTAATGCTGATATACTCAAGAAATAGTTGGGTTTGCAAGTTTGATTGGCTGTCATTTTGGGCATGATAATATGAGCAGTTTAGAAACTACTCCACTAAATAATATTCAAAATACTTTCATATCTAATTACCCATTGGGATTAATAGAGAAGCTTGTATGGAAGTTTCCTCTGTCATAGATGGTGATGGGTATTTAATGATCATTAATTGATGTAATGTGTACTGTTGACTAGTGTAGATGCTGACTTCTACAATCTTAAAAACTCAAATCTCAGCAAGTTCATATGTTCTATGACAGGGGTTCTCAAAATCCTGTTTTATGCAGATGGTGTTATGACCCTTCCATGTAAGGTCAGGTTATTTACAGAGAAGTCAATGATTACTTCCATTGGTAACCAAGGTTGGAAGTAGTGCATCAGCAATGCTCTTCCTGTGTGAAACATGAACAGATTATGTGAGTTTATGAGCGTCTTAAAGTAAAAAAGGCATAAAAAGCTATAGTATAGCAAGACAAGTGGAAGCTTTGAGGGTTTTTATACTTGTTAGTTTTTTTTATTGCTGGTTACTGACTTGAAATGTTTCACAAATTCTGTCCTGAGTGTACGTTTCACGGAAGCTCATTGGTGACACATGACCTCTTGCTTTCCTTTCCTATGTAAACGATTGACTGCTGCATAAATAACCCTCCAATGAAAATGTTACTGTAGATTAAAGGATCAAAAAATAGCATTCAATTGAAAAGTGGAGAGGTCTGCTTTTCTTGGCCCCTCTATGACTAGCCATTAGCTTTAGCCACAGGGACGACTTCATCTGGGTTAGCACCAAAAAACATGAACTACTGTAATTCGGATTATAACTGGTTATAACCTTCAGAATCAAATTTAAATATCTTGAACTTTTATATTTGACTCAATATTTAGACGATGCAGCTGCTCTACAGTAAAATCTTAAAAGTTAATGTGGAATTTCTGAACGGTACTTTTGTGTCTTTTAGTGACCTAAATTATGTTTGAAAGCAGACAGTTATCATGTTGCCTAAATGCGTCCTTGACCATCATACAAGACATGGCATCAGCCTGCAGAAAAGCACTTAGGTTTATCTTATTTATTGCTTCAGGTTGAGCAGGTTTGCTACCAGTCATGAGGTGAAACGCCGTCATTTGCTCTGCAAGATATTAATATGTATTATGAACTCATGGCATGAGGTAGAGATATTATGGGAAGAGATGAGGTATCGCTTGTTCTTGTCTAAATTTGACTCTGACCTGCATATATCTGGTGTTAATTTAACAGTTGGAGCACATGGTAAGAGGAAATTAGTTTCTAAATTAAAGGTCTACTCATTCTTCATGCCCTTAATCAACAGGTTTACAATAATCCTGATGGTTCTAGGGAGCCTGGGCAAAAGAGGGATTGGTCTTGAATGCAGCCCAAGTCTGGTCCCAGAGAGGTGGTGAGCCATGAGCGATGATGGCACTTAGCCTAATGGCCGGGAGCGATGATGTCAGACTATCAGAGTCGCCAGCCCACTCCCTATATTTCATGGGCACTAAGTGGATTGATCTGTGGGCTGTGTACATGATGTTCACACAGGGAGCTGTACAACCAGATGCAAGTGATTGTCTTTGTTTAAAACTAGGGGAAGGTCAATTCAGGAGAAAGGATTTAAAAATGAAACCGAAGGTACTGTTATGTTATAGTTTTGACCATAAATCTAGTTTAATTTGCAGCGCTACAATATATTTAGTTTTTTGGGGGGTTAGTATACTCCTGGATTGTTACATTTGGATTGAAAAGCTTCAGTTTGACTGCTCAAGGTAAAAGTCACAAAGACGAATGAAAGCTGAAGACAAGGATGGAGAGGCTGATCCATGTCTTTTCCTTTCTTTCTGGCTTCCCGCTCTTTCCTATCCTCTTTCTCATCGCTCACTGTTTTTCTCTTTCTGTCCATCTTCTTTCTATCCAGCTCGCTTGTCTGTCTTTTTTTTATCTTTCCCTCCTTTGTTGCCTGAGGGCAGATAATTAACATCATCCAAATCTAAAACACAACATCTGATGTCAGAGACTACTCTCCAGAGAGCCTGGCGCCACCCAGCTCGCTCTGGGATCAGGAAAGATACAAAAGACAAGATTGGAAGGAATGGAAAAAGGAGATAGAAGGGGGAAAAAAATTAAACCTTGGCTGTCTTAATCTGTATACGTTTCTTTATTTTTAATCATTTGAAGTATGTGTTTTTATACCATATGCCTGGATCTTTTTCCCAGAAGTCATCCTCCTAATCCAAAGGTTATCTTTGGTTTAATTTAAGTCCACCTCAGATTTACAGTTAAACCCCTATCCTCCTCCTTGTGAAATGATTCTCTCACCGTCCTCTTTCTCCCACTCTTCCCCCGCTAACTTAATTAAATGATCAGACGGCTAAAGTGATATGCTTTCTCGTGCTCGTGGTGTCTTATTTGCTGATCCGTGGGTCTGATGTGAGGCGGTGCTGTCTGATCAGGGTACTCAATGTTGGTACAGAATGTAGAAGGTACAGATCATGCAAATGTATAGTTTGCTCTTGAGAATGGTGTTATAATCCAAAAGACAGGTCTACTCTGTGAAAAATCTTACAATTTAAAAGAATGCAAACAGTTATGCATTAATGTTGAGGATCCCTTGGCTATCAGTGTCTTTGTTAGTCAAAAACAAAGTTTTGTTGGTTTATCCATAGTCAAGTTTTTTTTGTTTTTTTTTTTGGGGGGGGGGTTAATTTTACTTTAAAATGTTTAATTATACTGTAACAAATGTTTGTTCAATCTTCCTTTAAATATAGAATTGGTGGCAATGTAACTCTCTAATAACTACTAATAAATACACTCAAAAAATATTTCAGGTATTGGTGCTGTTTCTTACTGAACGAGTAACTTAAACAGCAAAATATTAAAATGTTGTAACTACATGCTTCAATTTCTTTTTTTTCTTTTTTTTCTTCTTTTTTTTCCAATATCAATTCCCACAGACTTCGACTGAGAATAATAATTGTGACTTTCAACAATTCTATTTAAGTGCCGTGAGGAGCTCTGAAATAATACAGGCCATGTCAGTAAAGACCTTAATTAGCAAAAAAAAAAAAAATGTCCTAAGTATTTTAGATAACAAGCAAAAATTAAATATAGGTCTGTAATTTAAGTCATCTTGATCAAGAGGTTTCTTAAGTAAATGTTTAATTACAACAACCTTTAAAGCCTGTGGTACATATCCATTTGCCAAGGATAGGTTCATCATATCTAAAGTGATGGTGGTGATCAAGGGGAACAATTCCTTAAAAAATGTAGTTGTGTTTGGGTCTAATATGCAATTCCTTATTCCCTCCTTCCTACTTGTATTCCTCCTTTCCTCTCTTGCTGTTCCCCCTTCTTTGATCCCTTTAGTCCTAATGTCTTTTCATCCTCCATCAAATCCTTCTGTACTCCTCTCTCCCCCCTTCCTTCCTTCCTTCCTTCCTTCCTTCCTTCCTTCCTTCCTTCCTTTCTCTGCTTCTGTATCCTTCCCATCTTTTGACCCATCTTTTTTGTCCAAGTTCCACCTTTAACCCAGAAATATTGAATACATTTAAGTTACTTTTGTATTTATACTTGTACTAAAAGTGAACGGTGAATAAAAGAGGATTTCCATTTTCCTTTGATTTGTATGTAAATATGACTTAACCCCTTGCGTCATATAGGGGTGGCTTTGTAGTTGGAGCAGGGGATTTGAGTCCTGGGTTCGAATCCCACAGACTGCCACTCTAGGTCCCTGAGCAAGATCCTTCACCCCAGGCGCTGCACAGTGGCACCCTACGGCTCCCCAAAAGCGATGGGTTAACTGGAAAGGACAAATTTCATTAGAATGCATGTAGCAATGAAAAAGAAATTTATATTTTTAGTATTGTTTGGCAGCTAGGTGTCTACTCAACCTGTGTACCCATCAAACAACATAACAATGGATATAGCCATCTTGTTTGAAAGCAGAATTGTAGATTAGTATAATTGTTAGAATGTTACCCAACCTTTTTCATGTAAAAATAGTGCAAAAGGAACTGATTTAGTCTTCTTTTTTTCTTAAGAGACTTTGTGTGTATTTTTTTTCTCTCCTCTTGGAGCTCGTCTTTTAAATATGTCTTAAACTTTTGTTTGCCTGAGTGACACCACTGTTATGTAATAATTTCCTCTGAATCCCAGATGCTTAGTGATAATACTGTTGTACAGTCCCATCATTAAATGCACTATTATATGATGCAACAAACCGTAACTCTGGAATATGCATTAAATCGGGACTTTAATCAGCAATGAAACAACCACACAGTGAAGATTTTAAAATTGGCTTGCAGCAAAGAAAACTTATACTTTGCGTTTGCTTTATGTAACCACTGTGCAAGAAGATTTGAACCAGAAAATGTGCCTGCGTCTCTAGTAATTCGTGCACACGGTCCAACACATTGGTAGTTTATTGCTATTTATACATATTTGTCTATGTAAAGATGCTTCAGGCATTTTTTCTTGATTGAATCATGTGTTGGACTGTTTAATATTACTGTATCTTCCCAGGGACGATGTTTCATCCAGTAAAATACCCAAGTAGAAAAACTTGTAATAATTTTCCTTTTTAACATTTTCCCTTAGTCAGCTGGGGAAATGGCAGTAGTAGCAGTAAGATTTGCAATAGATTATTTCAACTGTAACAAGCTCCAGATGAAAATCTTTGGTCGTGGGTTTTCTTGACTGGGATTTGCACCCCATGGCCATTTAGAAGGGGCTTCAAGCCTATGTACGTTAGCATGTTTACTTATGCAATGTCTTTAAAATGTTTTTTATTCCCTACCTTTTAATCCTCTTTGCTTCATTCCTGTTCTAGGTATATTTAGGCAGGCTTGCCTCTTATGAGGAAAGAAAACATGCTGAGGGTCTTGCTCAGCTATGGGGGAAAAGCCAACATGACCGTGGAGTGTAGAGTTGCAGAAGGCTCTCTGCCTATACATAGCTACCGAGTGTTTCTTTAGAACCTAGTTTAAGTTTCCTATCCCACGTCTCCGAAGAGACTGGCATGTCTGTAAACAAGGAATCATGGGGAGCAACTCTAGTGCAGCTTTACTGTGTTCACATTCCTTTGCCACATGGAAATTCCCAAGAATTTTCCATTACACTGTTGCCCTGGCAACCTTGGGAATGGCTAACAGCTGTTTAGATGGGAGTTTTGTTTGTTGCAGGACACAGATGCTTGCTGAGATGTGAAGCAGTTTGTGTTTGGTAGGGTGACCCTTGTCACTTATTTGGGGGTTTAGTATTTGATAACCCTTTATCACAGATATTACAAAGGAAGGTGTCAGTGTAATCAACTTCTAAACTCATAACAGCTGTTGGCTGCGTAAAACACAGCACAGAGCAAATGTAGTGGGCTTTCTGGAAGTTTGGTCCAGAAGCATACATAAACAGGCTAATTTTGGTAATCCCCAATTTACCATAATTGAGATAAAACCTATGCACATATGGGGGTATTGTTTGATGATACACATTGGCCGGAAATTGAGACTGTTACGGCCCAATTAAAGGCGCACTGGCTGATATTTGGGCTCCTTATATGCAGGGTTTCTCCCACTGACCCCCAACATCTGCCCAGATTGTCGCGGTTCCTCCAGCAGCAGCACACAGAAACATCTCTTCCCTACTAACCTCGCAAGCCAGATTGATATGTAGCACTTGTTCTGCACCTTGTCAGTCTGGGCCTGCTCCCATCGAATCCATTTGGGGGAAGGAGTCATTCAGCAGAACTTTCTGAGCTGATTGGGCAAATCGACACCTAGTGATTGCCTACCAAAGGTCGGTTTTAGCCATTCATGGTATCAAATGAAAATGTTGTAAGCAGCAGGCGCCATGAGAAACCACAGCAAGTTACACTGGTCAAGTTCCTTCTTGCTGTTCTTCTTTCAAAGAAGGATTCATGGATGCTGACAGAACAGATATAACAAAAGCTATTTGTGCTGCGCTAGTGATATGACATGAAAGTTTGAGAGCAATATTAAAAAGGTCAGTAAAGCGTACATAATACCTCCACACCCAACAATCACAAACATTATTAGACATAAGCATGACATATGATTAGTAACTTAGAAGTGTCTTGTAAACAGGACTGTCGCAGGTAGGGTGAGGCCTTGTGCGGAATTGAAATGTGAGGCCCTGCTCTATATAGATGCGTGTTTACATGTCAGATCGCACATTACCTTAATCTGTCTCTAGATAGATTAATTGATAGAACATTGATGGATGGATGGGATTTTAAGCTTTAAAAAAAGTTGATCATAATTGTTTTAAGTTTATCAGAAAAAAACGTTGCTAGCTTTTGAAGATCAACACTTTTGTTTAAAGCTTATTAGAAACACTTTTGCGTAAAGTTAAATATCGTTTAAGGGATTCTGAACCTTGTCGGTCTGGCAGGTGTTTTTTGCTTTGAATGAAAATGAGTCCATAGTTCGACAGAGGGCTTTTTCATCCGCGTTTCTTGTGCGACTCACTTCTACAGCGTTGCCTTTCTTCACGCTGCTGTGAAACTGAAAAATAACCTTGGTAAACTTCACAAAAAGCTCTGAGAATTCCCTTTCTCTGGGTGCACCCAGAGAGAAACAGTTCCCTAGTCTCTGTAGCAACATTTTCTTTGACGTGGTTTCCTTAATATTGTGTAGCCCACAATCATCCAAATCCTTTTCGTTTTATTTTACGAGCATGCTGGCGCACAGCTGCTCATGGGGTGAGACGCCGCTGCATATTGATTGACAGCCGAGGCAGCTCTCATGACGAGGACTACAGCTCTGCCTTATTTCAGAAAAGCACATGTCCAATAAGTTTTTGACTTCTCCCGGTCTGACACAGTGAAATGTGGGGCACTGTTTCAGTTTGTGGGACACTGGGACTAGAGGGAAAAATCCAGTTTAGTCCTGCACAAATTGGGACATCTGATCACTATAGCCCAGGGGTCACCAACATGGTGCCCGTGGGCACCAGGTATGCCCCCCAGGGCCAAATGTGGTGCCCTAAGGCCTGTTCAAAGAAACGACACAACCCTCCCGAGCACTGCATTTAAAATGTCATTCAGTAGCTCTTCCTTTTTAATCATACTTGTATTTACAAAAAAAATCATAAATATTGCGAATTTAAGGTGAGCTTGAACTTTTGTAGCTCAAAGGTCAGTACAGGTAGCCCTTCGTATGGCACGGTATTGATGAAGTAGCTCTGTTTCAAAAAGGTTGGTGGCCTCTGCTCTAGCCTCATAAAGTATTTGTCAAGTACAGCTACTTAGTTTTTCCTCACCTCAGACTTCGTGATCATCAGTGTCCATCCTCCAGTCCTTCTGTTGTTGGACTCTGCTGGGCTGTGCTGCTGTGGCGGTAAAAGTGAAGATAGTTGGTTTCACCATATGAACATATTCAGACGCGCTATGGGCATCAGCTCAGCCACCGCATCTCTGGAAGTGTTGATAAATGTATCCCCGTAGTGACCTATTCACGTCCTCCTTTTTCTTTTTTTTACTTCCTTTTTCTCAGAACTTCTCCTTCCTTCTTTGGGGAGGTGTAATGACATAGTAACCATGCCATGATGGCAACAATAAAAACCTGATAAATTTGTCAGATTTTCTTTTACATTTTTGTGTCCTTGATAGAAACAGACACAATTGTATATAACAAATGCATTTATTAAAAAGAATTGTATAAAAAAACATTAACATTCATGCATGCTCTGCCTCTGTTCTTTGTTCCTTGGTGAAGCAGCACATCTGTTGTACCAGTGCTTTATAAAAGACTGCCTTACCAGTAACTAAGTTCTTCAGCTTTCACAGAAGGAAGACATGACGGGTTAGACATGTTTTTTTTTTTTTTGTTTTTTTTTAAGAAAATTTAATAAATCTCTCTGAAGGGATATACCGGTAGTCAAGTACTTAGTTTGGATGTTTGACAAAATACCTCTAGTGAGACAACACAGACTGAGATTAGTAAAAGTGGCTCTATGACGGTTCTTGATGTAAGACCTGTTCTGGCCAGTGTTGTGACCGCATGGACACCATGTAGCAGCATGGAACTGGTCCTCAGTACAAGACTGACAGGAATCGGCCTGAGTAGGCGAGTAGACTGATGTTAATTGGACATATTGGCCTGTGGGTTGTTGGGGATGGGCATGAACACGCTATACTTACACATCCATCTGAGATTGTCTGTCTGCAATAAAGCTGAAGGGTCGCTTTGATGTATGGATGGATGAGTAGAGAGTTTGCTCAGGAAGTGTGAAGGTGACAGGGAAGATGAGGTTTAGTCATCTGAGCAGAGGCCATGGAGTAGAGGCAGAGATGGCTTCAGGGGTGAGCAATTCAATTCAAAAATACTTTATTCCCAAAGGGAAATGAAATAATGGAAAATAACGTAAAAGTATTTTAATACAGTTAGCCATTATTTATTATTGAAAGATATTTAAGAATTAGATGCATCTTTTTACTATGAACAATCCTAATTCCATGAGGAGTCACGTGTAGTGTATATCATCACTAACTCGCTTAATTCATTACTTGATTCAAACTGTTTGCAAGGTGAGAACCTGGTCTCTGGAATGGTGTGCATGGAGGCTGACAACATGCTTCTCTGTTGTATACCTTACTCTGGTGAGAGATGAAGGATTTGTGCGGGAATCTTGATAGCAAGTGACGTTCTTCTGGAAAAAACACAAACACTTGAAGGTGTTGCTTTTTCCCCCCTTATTCAATGTATCTTGATAGCTGTAGAAAAAAGGTGATTCAGTTCGAGATATTTCGGCCAGAAAGTGTAAGTTGTTTGACAAGAAGTCCAACAGGGCATCATAAAGACTAAAAACACACCTGACCCCAAGTGCCTCTAGTTTGATGATTAAAAATGTGTACTCTGAATTTATCTAACAAACATGGAGCAGAAAAATTTAGTTTTTCGAGGTTTCAGTATTATCATGTTAAGTTTTTTGGTATGCTCCCTCATTTATTTATCTCTTATCACCGTTATGAATGAGTCCCTGTGAAGGATTATATAGAATACTTCAGGTCTCAGTGGAGCTTTGAATCCCAAGCCATTACATAACGAATCACAGATCATTTCCAGAAGACATGTTCTTCTGTACATTTCCAGAAAATATGTGAATGGTCCACATCAACACATCCACTTCCTCCCCAACATTTCTGTTGTCACTTGTAAATCACTTAATACACATTTTTGCTTCATCTGCACATCAAAGCATGGTTCTAACAACTTTTCAAGTTCTAAATGGCTGTTCACTTTTGAGTTTAGCTACGCCAACAAAATCTGTTTACGTCCCATATTTTATTTATTTTTTTACCATTGATCAGATTACTTCTCATTTTCTTCTGTGTAAAATGTACTCCCTTTTGTCAGGGTCTCATTTGTTTTTTTTCTTTTTGACACATGCTTTTTTGATTTTGGGATCTATACTCTTTTGCTTTTAGTTTATTTAACGAGGTGAGCTTGTTTCATGAAACACCTGCTTCCTATCTGTAAGCCTTTGAGAGATTCCTTTGTTTCCTGTTTTGTAAAGCAGGAACAATTATTTTTGCAATAGATTTTATGATGGGAACTCTTTTCACGGCTCAAAAACAACGACAGAGTCCTTCTGCCTCTGGACACACATTATCCAGAGGGCCCAAACCTCGAAACAGATGTTCTGTACTCTTACTCACGACCACCAGAACATTTTGTAGAGCATATTTTTGTTAATTGTTACAAGACTTGAGATTAAGTTCCTTTTCGTTAACATCGTAAAAATTGAAATGTATTTTTTATGGTATTAAACAATGTGTTATTTTAACATGTCATGTCTGCTCTTGAACTAGGTGCCTCCATTAGCTTAAGAAAATCTCCCCATGTTTCCAGTCACAAACCCTTCCACAAATGATTTTTTTTTTTTATATCAAAGAATGTTTACAAGTAAAGAAGTAAAGCAGAAGACAATTACATTTATTGAGGAGTATGTTGCCCCTGTGGTGTTTGGTGTCCTTTGTGTACTTTGTCGTTTATTAAAAAGCAAACCCAGCCTGCTGCTTACAGCGTCTTATAAACGTGGGATATTGTGGTTTCCTTTATAAAATTAAGAGGTGCCTTCTACAATAAATGTAATTCTGTCACCTGGCATATTTCCCCACAGAGCAGTTGCCATACCAGTATTGTATTAAATGCAGTACCCAGAACATATGTGATGCACTCCAAGTGGCTAATGATTAGGTTTCCACTAGTCTTGTGTCTCTAAGTAAACTGGAGATCAAAGGGAATGGTGTGTCGTTTTATTGCTACTCTGAATGCATTCCCGCAGCAGAGCGTTGCATCGTGCAGCTCGAAGGGGGGGCTGCTCGTCAAGCTAACAGCTAGCATTAAGCTATGCTGTTCCGGAGGTTTATAACTGCGCTGACGCACATTCAAGAGTTTTACTGACCTTTATGTTGCTCTCAAACATTTGTGTCGTACTGACCATTACCCTCATTCATAATGTCATAATCTAATTTGCATATTTGTTAATAAATTTGTGACCCAGGCATATCTAATGCTAATGCTGTAGGAGTAAGAAGCTTTTGACCTTTATGAAATCATTTCTGGATTTTAATACATTGCCTGAATCCACACTACATAAACTGTACGAAAAAGACAGTTATCAGAGGCACACAAAGTGAACGAGTGATTGAAGCTGTGTGAATCAAATTCAGGGAATTATTTTAGTACAACAGTTTCAGAGACAAAATAGACAATAAAAACTTCATTAATGTCATATTTATTTCACGCTTTGTAATCCAGGGCCTGATCACCAGTACTTTTTTGCATGCATGATTAATTGAAAATGGAGCGAGGTAAGCACCGGGTTGCCTCAAGACAGTGACTCCAGAACGATTGGTGCTTTCACGTTAAGTTGCCATTAACACAGGAGAAAGTTGCTAAACTTGTTGCTAGTCGCTTTTTGAAAGAAAGTTAGTAAATTTAGCAACAACGCTCACTGGGAACACTGGACTGTCTTCTCTCGTTTTCTTTCCCTCCAAATAGCAGTACACTGCCCGGTTGCACCTAGCCAGCTTTGCAGCCAGACAGGAAAGAGTAGGCGGTGTTGGGTTTTCAAAATAAGGTAAATGTTAACGTTTAATATTTAGTTTTCATTTCAAACTCTGGTTATGGTTACTATAATCATGCAAATATAGGCAATAGATAATACATGGCAAGTATATATTGTATGCTATACATTGTTTTAACATGTATACAGTGTATATATTTTTAAAAACTTCATTCTGAAGGTGTGGCGGTGCGCCACGATCAATTACATATAGCGGAAACCCTGAACAGGGCGCAAGCCCTCTTTGCCCATTTGAAAATTCATCTTTGCTCCAAGGTAAACTCAAGCAAAGTTATTGTCTCGGTGCATCTATATAGTCTTCACTATGAAAGAATCCCAAAGCAAATGGGGATTAAAACCTTTTTTTTTTTTTTTTTACACCACCATAAAGAGTCGTGAGTCAGATTTAAATTTTTTTAGTACAAGTCATATGGCTCATCAATCATAAACTTCAATCCTAGTAGGTGTGCAATTCTCAAGTCCTAAAACCCCCTCCAGGAGAGGGAGTAGCCCAAGACCCAACAGATAAACAGGCATACACAGTCACAATCACACTTCCCACCCTCATACCTGCACACACACCCAACATAAAGACATAGAGTAGAAGGCGTACACAGTCACACTCTCCATACACGCTCTATACTCCCAGGTCCAAGTACCGATACCCCACTGGGGCAACCAGACGTGGGAGGCGGCCCCATTCATTCTGAGGTGGAGACGGGTATTGCCAAAGCCCTAGTTTTCAGTGGGAATGGTAGTCTAATGCTTAGGGAGCTGGGAGTATGCGTCTTGGGAAAGCAACAAAGGTCGCCAGTTTGAAACTCAAAGTCTGTCACGTTGGGTCCCTGAGCAAGACCCTTGACCACAATTTGCCCTCTGTGCGCCACTCAGTGCAGCAGAACACTGCTCCCTAAGGGAAGGGTTAAAACCGGTGACACATTTCCCCTCCGTGTGACTATAAAGGGAAATATTTATTTATATTTCAGCGTTCAATGAATGGTGATGAGATGAAACTTGAACTTTCAAATTTTAACAAGCATCAGAAATGGAAAACGTTTAAAATGATGGTCCACTATGTAATAATCTCTATATCTAATGTTGCAGCTCGGTAAAAAATAGCAAAAATAATTAATATTTCTCTGAAAACTTAGAACAGTTGGATTTGTCCACAAGAAGACATCAGTTTGCTCCCTTCCCACTATCAAAAAATGAGACGGGAAAAACAAAACAATCTTCAAAGCTACAGTAGGGGGTTTTGAGGAAACCATGTACTGAGCAGGTGCCACCCCACAAATAGGCAGTTTTTCTGTGAAAGCAGGTTGTTTTTCTACCATTTCTCCACATAGCTGCAATCCACCGGCAATGTTGAGCTTGAATAACAGTAGCGTTGTGCGAGGGACGGGATGTGAATTATGCGTACACAAGTGATTGACAATAGCTATGTTTACATGGACAAATGTAATCGGAATAAACAGCGCATGTGCGCCCGACGTAAATGTGCGAGGGCTCCCGATACAACCTGTTAAAAAAAATAAGAGCTCAAAATTGTTGCGTACTCAGTAAAATTTCAATAGTAGTTAGAATATCGTGCAAGCTCAACCAGGGCGCTCGGAAGTCAAATAAATTAATTTAATACTGGTTTGTTTACTATTTTTGTAGTTTAGCAAAGACTGAAGTACTACTTCTTGTTTTTTTTTATTGTTAGGGTAATTTGATAACTGCACATGTCAGAGTGGTTATATTCCGAATAAAGCCAGGTGGGATATGATGGGATTAATTGATTGTGTGCCCATATAAATTATACAATCTGATTAATTAATCCAAATACATTTTAATCCGATAGTGAAAATTTGGGTATGTAAACAAAGCTACTGCTTACAACCAATATGAGCTAGACATTCCTCTTAGCTCTGATTGGTTGTTTCTGAGTGAGAGGTGTGTATTTCTGCAAATGGCAGTAAGACCATTGGGAGGAGGCAGAGGAGCTTTATTTTTTTTTACAGATTATCTGTCTCCTGTTTTACTGTCAGGACACAGGGACCGTTATAACAAATGTGTAAAAGAATACATTTATAAAAAAAAAAGTTTATTACTGGAGCGTTTTGCCCTTGTTGTAAACCACACATGCTCTTTGGTTGCCTACCAACACTTCCCATCAAATGCAATGGTCTCGTAAAATGTCAACTCGGCTCATCTACTGCTGTTATACAGTCAATGCAAGGGCTTGATAAAGCACTGAAATTATGGTTGTCAAGGCTTCACTTAAACACAGCTTTTCCACTTAAGGAACTGGAGTTGCTGTAAAACGTTCCAGCTGGTTTGCTAAGAGGAAAATGAACGAGAGAGGCAGAGACATTAATGTTTGCCATAGATAATAACAGTGCAAGGAGACATTCACAAAGCCTGCAATTATTTTATTGACCTCGGTAAACAAGGAAATATTATCGCCTTTGCACCTTGTGGTTAAACAGGTAATTGGTGATGGGTAAGAGAAAATAAACTGAGTAAATGTATTCATTGTCAACTCATCAATGAATTGGCCTATTTAGGATGTGGAAATGTAAAATTGCAGTGGCAAAAGAGTAAAAAAAAAAAATTATTTTCTTAACACACAGTAGCATGATTAGAAAGTGGAAGGAAAATTATAGTTTAAAATGTTTGGTGTGTTTTAGTATTCAGTTCTTCTGTGTTAATGCTTTGTAGAGTACATATTTTGAGGTGTTTCCTTACCTCTCTTTTTTATCTAGAGAGAGACTTTAAGGTTAAAAAAAATGCTTTTTCCAAAATCCTTACCTCCATCTCTTTTCCCATCAACTCTGACCAGCTTCTCCATTTTTGCTGAGCCTTCTTGTTCCTCTTCCATAAAGGCCAGATTTTTGGCATGCAAAACTAATAGTGCCGACAGATCCTCTGCAGCTCTTCCGCAGTTACCATAGTACTATTTTTGCTTCTTTAAATAAAGCTCTGCTTTCCTGGCCTGTTGAGTTTAGGTGGTCTGACATGTCGTCGTAAATCTGTAGTTTTTCCATATGCTTTAAATTGTCAGAGGATGGATGTAAGAGGTGCCATGAGTTCATCCAAGTTCAGGATATGCTTTTATAACATAACCCTACTATATACTTTCCCACAATGCCACTGTGTGTTCCTTGGTCTTCATGATGTTGTTTGTTCAATGTAATTTAACCTCTGTGGCCTTCACAGAACAGCTAGCTAGGCTAGGTTTATTCTGAGGTCAAATTACAAACAAGTGTACAGGTGCAAAACAAATGTAATTTGGTGCATTCTGAATGGGTTGGACCGGGTTTTATTTAGGGAGCTAAATATAAAAAACAGCACACTTTTCATCTTAGAACATGGTAATTATCCATCTGCATGAAAATCATACAGTACTTCATATTGGTCAATCACATAAACCATGTAACTATATTTGTTACAAATTTAAAATTTTCAGATATGCTTTTACAACATACTAAGAAAAAAAAGTTTTTTCAACATGAATATTGCAAGATCTTTGAGACAGGCTTAAAAGAACAAGAATAAGTCAACAAAATGGCTTTGTCCTTTTTTAGAGCCCCATCAAGCCCACGGCTTATCAGCTACATTGCTTCTCAGGCAGAGCTCTTATTTGCTATCCCCAAGTGGTTCAATTACATTCTTGCCCACACCCTCAAACGTTCCCTCCTTTGTGTGTATCTTGTACTACCCATGATGGTTTCAGCCTGTTTGTCCAAGAACAGATTTAGATCCTAAATTACTATGATCACAAGAACACTTAGTTTCAAACCCAACGCGTTGAAGCTTAACCCGCTGAGATTAAGAGGGTCTGTCTTGGATAGATTTTTATTATAAGAAAAAATATGGATTTGATTTTAAGTCAAAAATATAATTGCAAAGAAGATGGAGTTGGTGGACATTCAGTCCTTTGGATTCTTGCATCTTCTGTTGCAAAAGACATATTGGCGCAGCGGTATGATGTGAGGCTAACATTCTAATCACAACCCTATACATCTTTATTCAAGATCAGTTCAAAAGGATCAAGAACAGTACCATGGAACCTAAAGAGGGGTGTACATTTAACTTATGCCATTACTGAGAACAGTTTTTCCCAACCCTGCTCCTCAAGGCACACCGCTTGCATGTTGTAGATGTTCCCTGGATTAAGCACTTCTGATTTTTATTTATGGCTGATTAACAGGCTGTCACTGAACTGCAATCATCTGTCAGGTGTGTTAAAGCAGGGCAACATCTAACACATACAAGACAGTGTCGTGAGGACCAGGGTTGGGAAACGCTGACCTAGAACAACTGAATACATAATCTGATTCAACAGCAGTGAAGCTAACATATTCTCTTTTACCCTCCATTAAATGGAGCAGCTTTGTATTTAAAGCCTTGTTCAGTGTTTAAAAAAAATGACTCTCTTTTGCGTTTTCAAATTTTTTTTTAGGGGTAGTATATGTATTTTTGATATTTGATACACACATCAATTTAATATTAGTGCCACCATCTGGTGACCTCTGACCCACAGACAAGCCCCTATTTTTCCTTAAAGGAGTGAACACGAGTAACTGAAAGACAAGTGTGGACTCGTATACATGCAAAGACTGATTTAAGAGAGTCGTTAGTGAGGGGAGGGACTATTTGTTCTCTCCTTAGCCACTGTACAAAGTAAGAGACACTATTTTTATACAAGTGAGGTCATTTAGTGATAAGGAAGTCCCATCCATGACAGCACATTGTCTTCCTTTTTTTTTCTTTCTTTCGTTTGGTAACTGGTCCAAAGATGTTATGTGCTGCATCGTTTTGCACATTCTTGTGCGGCTTGTAATTTAATTTCACGGCATTTAACTCACTGATGCGTTAATGTACATGCTGAGGACATGGAAGAAACATAATGAAATTTTAATATCATCCTTTCAGAGTTTAAGCCTTCGTGTCTAAACTCCAACCAAGTGTGTCCTCAGCTCTCTGAAGTTAATGAACCTGGGATGATATCTGCTGTCAAACAGCGTAACACTTGTAAATACCGAGCAGCAATATGCAGGTATCCGTGCTGCTTGTTACTTCGGAGTCAAACGGCTCTAAGCCCAACAGGGGCGGAGTGTTTAACTCATTTTAGGACGCCACAGGAAATGATGTGATGGTGATAACAGTGAGTGTCTGCAGCTGAATGGTGATATGCAGGGTCATTTTTCTGTCTGAGCTGAATAAACCTTCATGGAAGTAAATTCATTGCATTAATTTCTACCCTCAATCTGAGCTGTGGTATGATGATGTCAAGCAGAATGTAATGAAACTCTGCAGGGCTAAAAGGTTCTGAAATTCAAATAGGTCTCTGTGCTGGCTGGTTGAAAGGTTTTCATCATATGCCAGCTGAAATAAGATGGATACCTTGTCCTACTATGGAGAAATTGGGGTCTTATAATGGCAAAAACTCATGGACTGTTTCACATTAGTTACAAATGGTGGTTACACAGGTTGTCCAACAGTAAAAGTACAAGTGCTTCCTTGAGTGACGTCCTGTATGTAGAGAGCATTGTCAGATGCACTCACCTTGGAACAAACACTTGTCCTCAAATCCCAAAAATTAAAGAACGAGAATAAAACGATGTGTCTGTATGGTCCAACAGCTTAAGCAAAAACCTCAGGTCCCATCAAAATGCCACGAGCTCCAAAATAGTGTTTCACAGCAGACAGTTCCAGGTTTAAGGCGAGACATTCCTCAATTACTCTGTCCTTGTCATTATTGTCTTATTTATAAAAGTATGCCGATAGCATGGGGAGAAAAAAGGTGAATTTAAAAATAAAAGAACAGACACAGAGCAAACAATAGACTTCCTGCCATCTTATATTGACCATCCATTATCTAAGACGTCTATCCCTTGTGGGGTCCCGAGGAGTGCTGGTGCCTATCTCCAGCTGTCAACGGGCAAGAGGCAGGGTAAACCCTGGACAGGTCGCCAGTCTACATCTGATATTTAAATGCAATTAAGAAATCCATTAGCAACTATGGGGTAAATCCTAAAATACACTGCCATACTATGCTTAACAAGAATTTATTTAGCTTTTTTTTGTTGATTTTTAAATTGAAAAAAATTATATAAGACAAAATATTTGAGACCTTTAGTTTTTAATCTTAAAGTTTTACTCCTGTGTTCTAGGATTACTTGTAATTGGCCTCTAAGCAATGTGTGCCCACAAGCATTCTGTGCTGTTTGGCTTTGCAATTAAATCCCTGACATTTTTTTTTTAAAAGTCAGTGTAATGGGAAAAGCAATTAGAAATAAATAGTAAGAGCCAATGAAACATGGCAGAAGCAGAAGGCACAAACTGTGAAAAACATCAATATGAATAAAACATAACAGCTATCAACTTTTTAAAAACAAAAATCAATGGGACGAGCTGTAATTAAGCAAACAACCTCTTACCTACTAGGTTATGCAGCAAGAGTCTATGGAAGGCTGATGCTAACCAACCAATAGGATGCAGTTTTCCCACTTGAGACCACCCCTCCTCATTTGCATAATGAGGCGGAGTTGCATAAAGAAAGAGGAAAAAGGACCGGCATAAATAAATAGAGGGGAAGAAATAAATGTGGTAAAAATATCGAACGGAAGAATAAAACAGGCACGAATATTAAAATATAGACATGCATAAATACATTTAAAAACTAAGTAATAAAGTTGACAATTATAAATAGAAATTAATAAAGAGTGTATATAAAAAGGTATATATATAAATCCTCTTTTTATTTCTATTTATAATTTTTATTCATTTTTATTTATAATTGTCAGTTTTTGTTTGCTATTAGAATATCCCATAAATAAATGCTTTGTCTTAATCACATGCATTATGTTCAGTAATGTTTTATGGGTTCCCTCACTTATGCATTTTCTTGTCTAGTTATTGCCATTTTGTGGTTCAAAAACAAGCGTTGGTCAAAGGCAACACCCGTGGCATCAGTGCTGCTGCTCATAAACCATTGGCTGAAGTCACTGTGACCTCTCATGTAAACAATGAGTGGGTCTTGGTTTTTCCTCAGCATTTCACACTCTGCTTGCTTAGTAAGTAATGCTAAGTGAGCAGCAGGGTCAATGAATGAGCTGTCGGCATCTCTATGGAGTTATTCTTAGACTTGTTACACACTCCATGGGAATGCATCTTGCTAGGAAATTATATATAAAACTGTGGACAAAAATATTGTATTGACTCACTGGATTTCTTGCTGTTTTTAAGGTAGTTTCATATCATGTAAAACCTTTTTTTATTGTAATATATCAAAGTAAAAACAATTTAATGTTATTGGGAAAAATAATCACTTGATCCCTATTTGAACGTGAAGGACCTGGTGGGAATGCCTTATTTGGCAATCATAACAAGAAGACCATTTCAGTACTTGGTCTCCAGGTTTTCATACATCTCATTTGGGATTTCGTCCCACTACTCTTTACTCAAAACCTTAAAAAAAAATTTGCTATTTGGAAGCCTAAATACTTCAGTTCTCCTGACAGATTTTAGCAAGGGTCAAGGTCAGGAAACCTTCTAAACCACTCCATGTTTTGTTTTGCCACTTTTCTGGTGCCTTGGCAATATTTAGTGTTTATTTTAATGCTGGAAGATTCTTCCAAAACCCATTATCAGAGTTTTGGCTGTGGAAGAACTGTTCTTGTCAAAGATTTTTTTTTTTAATTTTTAAAAGGTCTCAGGCTCAAAAATGTAAAGCGAGCAACTTTTCTGTAAGACATTTGACCTTTCTGTTTAGCTGTAATTGGTGACCTCTCTCACAGCCAGAGTAAAATGCAGCCATGTCATAAAAAATAAATTTTCCTTTTTAAATGACTTGCTACAACTCTCTGCCTTCATTGTTTTCATTAACTAAGTTTTCTTGCCCCCATAACATTGGCACACACAGTGCAGAGAAGTGGTGGACTGCATTATTTTGTGTCATGGCCTGGATGCAATCATCTCACTTGGAATGTGAACAAAACAAAGAATTAATGCTTATTTCAAGAGAAACAGGAATATGTCAAACATTATTTTCATCTTGGGAGGAGAAGTGGTGGTGACAGAGGATTATAAATAGGTGGACAACAGACTGGACTGCAGAGGGGACTGTGAAGCTGTTCATAAGAAGGGACAGAGTAGATTGTACTACTTTTAGAAAACTTCAATCCTTCAGTGTTTGCAACAAGATGCTGCAGATCTTGAATAAGTCTTTGAAAAGTGCAATCTTTTCTGCCATAATCCGTTGGCGTAGCAGCATCAGAGCCAGTGACTTAGAAAAACTGGCAAAGAAAGGAGGCATCATAAATTGAATATAATGGACAACCCAGAGCATCCTTATCATATGACTAAAATCAAACGGTGCATCTGAAGAACATCTGTAATACAACTAAAGGGCATCCTTCCTGCCTTCAGCCATTATAATGACTCTTTGAAGAAACTTGAGATTATTTCAGGTACATTTAATTTCCCATTTGGTATAAATACCTTTTGGAATTGAATAGAGCTGAATTGATTTGACTTAAAAGCATCATCCATTTAAGATCAGTGAAAGCAAGAAGTACAACCAGTACCTGGTCCTTATAGCAAAATTTTGACTCTATGATTTGGTCAGGCGACTCAAGGTTAAAATCTTCGGATTCCAGTGATCAGCTAAAATCTTACTGCAAATTCAACGGCATCTGAAACCACTTGCTTCCGATAATATCTCTAGTAAGTTTCATCAAAAAAGTGCATCAACAACACTTAACAAACTTGTACTTATCAGTCAGTTCTTATTTATATACCCCCATAATACACAATAAACTGACCAAAGAGCTCTAAAGGTATAATAAGATAAAATGGGTTCAAACGATTCTTTCGTAGGAAAAAAAATGTCTGCTTAAGAAGACAAAAGAGGCTTGTCATCCCAGCAGGGCTCACTCTTGGCTGATTTTCACACGATTCCTCTCTTTTCCAACCCTGGGAACTGTAGCCCCTCTAGACGAGTCACTCTGCAGCCTTTATGGTTGTTTTCTTCCATTTTCCATTCTCGTCTTCCCTGATACCCCACCGCATTCTAATTTCCCAAAGGATTAGGGTACAATGGCTAACAGGGATCCGAATAAGTGGGGAAAGTCCTGCTATCACAAGTTTAAATATTTACTGAACCAAGTATTTGTTGTTGCCCATTAATTTGTTGAAAAGTAGTTTCAGGTTTTCTTTGGAGGCTACTTAACATCTACATAAAAACAGGTGTCTTTTCCTTTACCTTCACTTTGTGTTTTACTGTGGAATATGGCAAATCTACTTTTTCTACAAAATGGATCAAATATGTCACAGAGCATTTAAGAAGTATTTGAAGTCCTAGAATGTTTTTGACATTTTGTTAGAGGCTGAAACACAGTTGAGACTTGAGAAAAGGGTTCATCTTCCAGTTTGGCTACAGCCCGGCATTTAGTGCTAGAGTTGTAAATTTGCAGGGTTTGGATCAAAGTACATTGATATGTTAGAACAGCCTAATTAAAGTCCAAAGCTGAAAACTGGATGTTCACAGATACTCTCCAGTTGTTAGATATATAAATGTGGTCCTCCAAACAACTGAGCTGTACTTGTTTGGGATGCATGAATATCTTTGCAAGGGTCTACGCTGGATAGCACTGATCTCATCCATCAACGCTAACATGGATAAAGATTTTAATTCAGGTATATCGCTTGAAGATAAATCTGTAAATTACACTGTAGCATCGAGGAAGTAGCATTGCAAATAAAACACAATTTGTCCTGCATTGCAATCTGTGTCGTAACAAGAAGATATCACCTTGAGTCTACATGTATCATCTGTGATGGATGCCCAGGTTTACTGAATAGTTTCTGGGACCCCAAGAGTAAACACCTTCTCAACTCTGTGTAAAGGTATTGAGGGCAGACTGGTTAGATCAGGGTAGAGTGGTTAGAGTGGCTGGGAGATTTCTATGAAAGCTTGAAAGTGAGCTGATACAATTAATCAACCTAAAGCAGTAGAATGTTGAAGGAACTTTAATGTTTGTTTTCTCCTTATTAAATTGAGCCAACAAGTGATTACTAAGGCTAAATTCCCACTGCTGGTCTTGATGTAAAATTTCGATATAAACGCAACCAGGACTGGTGGGGCAGGGTTTTTGTAACAATTTGCCAAGTTAATTCATAACTTTAGGAAGTCGAAGGCAACTTATGACTCCAAACCAAGGACACTCGTCGCAATCATTTTTATCGCTTTGCAGCGGGGGCAGATTATGAAGCGCTCCACCCTGGTGAAATGCAATACAATGGATTGAGACGAGTGAAACCCTCTTTGTCATTGCAAAACCCTCCGTGTGCAGGATTATCCAGATAATTTGCACAGCCATTTATGTCCCTCATCCAAATCTATAGGAACTGTCTTGAGTAGTCGTTTTGCTGCATAACGAGGTCTAAAGTCTAAGTGTCAATGGAGTCCAAAGTGTCTCCACTGAGCAGCATTCAAAAAGATTAGATGTGAATCGGATTCAGGCCCACATATGGAGGGGCTCAAACGTGACTTGAAAAGATCAGATTTGGGCCAGATCTGAGCGTTCCCACTGGTTCTAAAACGTCTGACTTCATCACTTGTGCTGCAAAAAATCTGATTTGGGCCACATCTACCTGCAGTGGTACCGGAGCCTAAATGTTTTAAATCATTAATTGTAACCATAACTGACACCTTTCCTATTAAACACCTGCTATCCTTCCCTTTTTGTGCAAAAATGCGTATAGGATAGTTGGAAAGTTACATGATTAAAAGCTCAGCTTGCAGCAGCTTAAAATGGTCAGGGAAACTTTGCTGAACTCTGAAGTTACATTCATGCGACTTGAACTCCAAGATGTAAACCTACAGATCCTGTTTGATTAGGACTACAGTAAGTTGCCTGTACTTTCTCTAAACCTCTGACATGGGTGAGTGAGAAGTGTGCTGCAGAAGCTTGAAAAGGAGAATGTGCTGACATTAGGTTAATGCTATATTTGACCTGGGCCACTTGCAGCTGTCTCTTGGAAGGCTAAATATAATATGCCTGCTATGCCACACATTTCCACTGGTTATATTACACAGTTTTTTCTTTTCTTTGGATCTGATAACACAAACAGTGGTCACATCCCAGAAACGTTAAATGCATTTTCATAGAGGTAAAGATCATCTCAAATGCTGAGAAGGAATGGTTCTTCAGGAAGAAAATTAAATGTGGAAACAGCAGGCGGGGTAACCGATGCATCATGGTAGCATCTGTTCACCTGTCGGGATTGTTTTGGCTGACATTTTGTATGGTTCTGATCAACAAAGTGCCTGTCATAAAATAATCAGCAGGTTCATCTAGTTTAAAATTTTGAACAAAATTGGAACCATCCTTTCAAGGCACAAGAATATATATTAATACCAGCTTGTTTAGCTGCACAATATCACTTAAAACTGTCGGGAGGACAGAGTAGTTGGACTACACTGCCCTGTTTCTAACATAAGGCCGAAATGAATGTTACTTCTATCTTGAATTATCTTACTAGGTTTATTGTTGCTAGCACATACTCCAGGCGCAGAACGCCTTACATGAATGCACTTCTAGTTTACAAGACTGCCCGACTGCAATGTCTAGACAGCTCAGGGGTCCGATCAGGTAGTGACACACTGTACCGTAATGCTCAGAATGTCCAATGAGCGGAGCAGTTTCGTTGCTTATGCATTTAACAGATTTTTGAGCACATTGTACCACATAAAATTGGTCGATAAACACAACTTAATCACTTATAACGTGCACCATTAATTTTTGAGAAGATTTGAGGAATTTAAGTGTGCCTTTATAGTTCGAAAAATACGGCACTCCCTCTTAAATTCTTCCATATTTTCTCATGTTACAACTATAAACTTTTATTTTGTTGAAATTGTATATGACAGACCATCAAAGTGAATTATTCTGATGTGGATGGCAAGTGATACATGGTTTTACATTGATCCATAAATACAGTCCAGTAGGTAATACTATAGCCCCTGAAATCTTGACAGAACAGCTGGATTTACAGTATGCATAGTTTCACATTAAAAACCAACCAACAGCAAGACCAAGGAGAACACCTAACGGGTCTGGGCTTTGAACATCCCAGAGTTCAATCCATCATCCAAAAATGGAAAGAGTATGGCACATGTACAAACCTACCCAGACATCGCCATCCGCTTAGACTCTCAGGTCAGGCAAGAAGAACAATAATCTAAGAAGTACAGAAGAGGTGGATGGTAACTTTGGAGGAGCTGTAGAGATTCACAGCTCAGAAGGGAGAAGGGAGAAACTATTGGCAGAAACTTAATACAGGTACATCTCAAACTATCCCAGAAAGTTAATCTTTTGCAGTATATATATTCATTGCACATGGATTGAAATATTTAAAACGTGTATTTCTTTTAATTTTTAATGATTATGGCTTACAGATAATGAAACGGCAAAATTCAGTGTCTAAGAAAATTTGAATATTACATGAGGTCAATTAAAAAAAGGATATTTTGAATTAAAATGTCAGGCTTCAGAAAACGAGGAATGAATCATTTGTAGCCCGTGTGCAGGATTTGTATTGTGTAGTGGCTATGGATTTTGCTTGTTCAAAACTGCACTTATTTCTGTTGCTTCCTGACAACTTTCAACAAATATCCTCGGATACAGCACTCTGAAACACCAGCTTCTTTAGCAATGACGTTTAGTGGCTTACCATACTTGTGGAGCATGTCAATGTCTATCTATGATTATGTAGCCTACTGACCCAGACCGAGACCATTTAGTGGCTTATGAAACATTTGCAGGTGTTCTTTTTAATTAATTGGCTGATAAGGATGTGACACCATGAGTTTCCAATAGTTTTTCAAAACATTCTAATTTTCAGACACCGTATGTCAGGTTTTTATAATAAGTAAAGGCTGCCAATGTTTTACTGTTTAATGACTCTATTAATGAGTTTAATTTTTTTAAATGACTGACAAAAATATTGAAAATTTTCACATTATTGAAGGTTTTTTTTTTTTTTTTTTTTTTTTTTTTTTTAGATGTACCTGTAGTTGTAATCACAACAAATCTGTTTTTTTGTTGAAGACTAGAAGACCGCCAATTTGCAGTTTGCCCCAAACTATGCAACAGACACAACAGAAACATAGAAGTTGCTGTGGTCAGGGAAGTGCAAAACCAAACGCTTCGGCACCAAATGCAAAACGCTATCGGAAAAACAAAAATACACATGGCCCCGAACCCGCCATTCCCACAATGAAACATTGTGATGGCTTCATCATCCTGTGTGGGTGGTTTTCTTCAGCAGGGACAATAAAATTGATCAGAGTTGATGGGAAGATGGTTCAGGCTAAATAATAAAAAGTAAAAATAAAAACTCTAAGAAAGCCTGTTTGAGACCAGGAAACACTTGATGCTGGGGCAGAGAATGACCCTAAGCCTACAGCAAAAGCTACATGGGTCAATTTATTTTACTATTTCAATGTGATGGTCTGTCACATAAAAGTCCTGAAAATGCAACAAGGTTTTTTTTTTGTTTGTTTTTTTTAACACTAACAAAATGGGACTTTCATTACATATACTTTTGCAGGATACTGCTGCTATCTCATTAAAGAGTAGAGATTCACCATTGTTTTGAAAGCGCTGATGCAGCACACACTTGTACACAAACATGCATAACCATAACTGAAGTAGATGTCAGTGACTCTATAAGGCACTGCTGTCCTCATAATTATCTGTTAAGTCACAGAGGGGGAAATGTGATTTACAGCTGTTTAGATGTTCTCTTAACAGTTTACACATAGTAATAGACAAAGGCCTCATGCCAAGGTCACATAATGCCTGTGGTTGAGCTGGTTTGAAATATAAAAAGGGCAAAGACGGATTAGATTTGACTCAAATATGTTGCATATGTTCTTTCATTAGTGTGCAGAATTACACACACATCCCCAAAGAAACTCAATATTGTTTTTTTCCCTTGTATGTCTCATTCATTTATCTTCGGGAAAATGCATGAGGTAGCGTTTTAACCCACAGGCCATGACAGTTTTGTTTTTAAAAACCATGAAAGCCCTTGCTTTAATACACAGCTCATGGGAAGTAGAGCAATATACAATACACACTTGACTAAACATTAATATTTCACGCTTCCCTTCCCTGAGTCTGTATGGATATTTTAGCAAGTTGGTTTACTTGGTAATATGATGTGGTGATGTAGGTGGTTTTCCAACCGAATAAGACAAACAGCTTTTTGTTTTGCTTTCTGTTTGCAGCATAAAAGACTGGGTGGACCAGATTCAAAAAGACTTGATCACATTAACAGACAAAGCCAGTGGTTTGCAGGACCTAATAAAGGTAAGTGTACTTTTGATATTGTCGTCCGACAGCAAATGGTGAAATTAAATAGATTTTATGATGGATGATGAGCACAATCGCCTGTGCCCGTCACCCAGGTTTGATCCCAACTCCTGTCATTTGCCAAATCCACTTTGCCTTTCAAAGTATCCCCTGAACATTTTTACTTTTGTTACAGCCTAAAACTGACATGTATTTAATTGGGATTTAATTTGACACCCCAACACAAAGTAGTGCATAATTATAAATTGTAAGCAAGGTATTTTTAATGTTTTTGGCAAATAAAAATCTGAAAGGTGTGGCATGCATTTGTTCCATCTTGAGTGTGTTTAATACATATATAAAAAAAAAAAAAACCTCTGCAACAAATTACTTTCTGAATCGGTCAATTAGCAATTAAAATAAACCTGCATGTAACTTAGACTCAGTATACTTAAAAAAAAAAGTCAATGAAAGCCTTAGATGTCTGATGGAGAACATTAGTGAACATATGGCATCATTAAGGGATTCGGAAATAAACAAAGTTTCCTTTAGTCAAAAAGACTGAGGAAGAAAACTACAAATCAACCTTGAACACACTATCCCTCCCCTGAAACGTGGTGGTGAATACATCATGCTGAGATGATGCTTCAGCATGGACAGGGAACCCACTAAAGGCTAAATACAGGGCAAATCTGAAAGAAAACCAATTGCAGGCTGCAAAAAATAAACATAAATCCAGACGCTACAGTGAAATGGTTTAAGGTCCAGTCCTCTAGAGGTCCTTTGCTGCAACTTAAGATACATCCCTGTTCTAACAGACCTGAATCAAATGGCAGTCGTTCTGTTCTGCAAATGTCTGGCATTGAGTCATTCATTTCATTCAGGGGTGCTAGAGAAGAGATGATCTAAAGGTTTTCAGGATGGTATATATTAAGGACTGCACGCCTGGTTTAAATTAAAACATACTTACATATTAGAATGACAGTCAAAGCCCAGCCCTAAATCCCAGAGAGAATCCATAGCAAGTCTCTGAAGACTTTAGGTGCTCTCTCATACATGTCTTTCCAAAGACAAATGAGTTTCTAGATGTGTGAGGCAAGTTGAAATGGGGTATGAAAACTTTTGTACATCAACATGTTTTGTCAGCATAGGCATAACAACCTTATTTCTTCAAATAATTGTGTGTGATTTGTTGGGTCTTCCACTCTAATTAACCTTCTATCCTTGGCCTGATCTGTAATAAAGCATCAACATACTATTTATAGTAGCTCTTCGTTATGTGTAGGGTGACATGATTCATTCAGCATGCACAATATGCACACGGACAAGATAAAGGAAATAAAGTTTTCAAGTGATGGCTAAAATTCCATGCAAACTCATATTTGAGAAAATAAACACAGATATTTTTAAATCCACCAAGATGGTGTACCTTACACACAGATCCATCTGAGGGTAAAATCAGTCGACGTTGAAGCTTCACAAAAATCTGCGGTGAACACAATTACGTTTGTGGTCTGACTAAATCAACTGGATGCAAAGAGCATAAAGGCAAATACACCCATGTGCCTTAGTCCATTTGAATGCAGGACAGTAGAATGCCTTCCGGCTGCTAAATAATTGGATATTTGGCGTTTCTATGCCATCTTCTTTTTGCAGGAACGTATTCTGTATTGTAGTAAATAGTTTGGTTACGTCACCTGACGGTACCATTTAAGGATAGCTTTAACTGTACTTTAATCAGAAGAAAAACAGGAAGCTGAAGGAAAAAATACATGACTCAAAAAGTCTAAGTGAGTAAAAAGATCCTGATTATAACTCCAGCTGAAAGAAACTGGGTTGTTTTCATTTCAAATTTTTATACTTTTTGATGCACTATGAAGTTCTTCTCATCTCTGACCCAGGCCTGTCTCTCTTGGGATTTTCTTAGATATATCATGAACACAGAAAATACTTCAGCGTGGAATCCAACAATGCAGCAGAACTGGTGAAAACGGCTGCAGAGAACATAGAGAAACTGCTGGCTAATCGCTCCGAAGCCCTTAAGGTGAGATCTCCTCCCGCTTTTTGCTATCCTGTAAGTTTTTAAGAAGGTTTTGTCAGAACTGTGCTCACTAAGGTCTGTGTAACCCCCTGTTGGATGTGAGCACTCAATTGTTTGTCCTATCAAGCATCTCTCTCAGCTTGGTGGCAGGAACCCAAGAAAGGATGCCGGCAAAATCTCTTTCTCTTCATTTCAATTCAGAACAGACAGCGGCACACAGCCACTGCTTCAAGGCATGCTCTGATCCAACACAACCAGACAGACTGCAGATAGATTACAGTATTTAAGATGCCACTCAGTGTATATCTAGCCGTTTGTGCTGTTTCATTTTGTCACAAATGTTATCACAGAAGTTTTGTATCAAATTCCAGAAAAACATTTCTATTGTTCCATCTGGAGTCTTTTTTTTTCCTTATACGTAATCCATACCACATGGTGGGTTTGGAATATATTTCCCTGAAGAGTAGAAAAACACTAAACTCCTTTTGAGAGTAATAGTTACTTAAAATGAAAATCTGAGAGGTTCCATAAGTGTAGTGCTCGTACGAACCCCACAAAACATGTTAATTTGGATATATGTTTAGAATATCGTTTAAAATGAGGTGAGAAGATGATCAGCCAAGATGATCAGCTTTGGGTATTGCTTTATAACCTAATCCACCTTTAAAGAAAACACACTTGACACATCTAAAACATTTAAGTTGCTTAAATGTTTTAGATGTTTTTTGTTGTTGCAGTGTGAAAAATAGTTGAAAAGTCAAAGGGGTGGGAATACTTTTGCAAAGCACAACAGGTAAATGGAGTAAATCTTCTCTTTTTTTACTAAGATTCAGAAAATTTATAGGATTGGTCGTGATTTACAATTTTTGTTAAAATCCTCTGCCAGAGATGAATTCACAGGCAGATAAATTGACAATCTTTTCATAATGTAACAGATTTCATTCATTCAAATTGTTAGATACATTATAGACTGCTACTATTTTGTCTGCTGCTCCCATCAAGCTCAGAATGTATTTTTTACATGGAGTTGACTCACTGAACTAAACTACAGACATGGCAAAGCATCAGCACATCAGCGTCATTGTGACCTTTGGTTCAGTGTATGTTCACTTAAAAATGGTGGGAGGTTAAATTGACCCTGCACAGCCTTTCATTGCTCACGAGGTTAATCATATCAAGCCGACTGAATAGGGAACTTCGGACCCTCCCAGTCTCAATCAATCTGACTTGTAGTGCCAGAAATATCCAATTAAAGTCTGACAGCCTGTTGCCATGGTCCCAGCCCCATCGATTGCCACATCAAGTGTCCCAATAGCCGCCTAGAGATGAGGGACAATTAGTTGCTGACGTTGTGTTGCACCTTGAGAGGTTAACACGGTCGCCCTGTGAAACAGGATTTTTTAACTAAATATCGGTAAATGCATTTACCAGAAAAGGGGGAGCGTGTCTCATTAGTACAGAGGGGAGAGGAAACATGGCACCGGCATTTTGTTTGTCTCTCATAAGGCTAATTTATATCTTTTTGAAGCTTGAATTGCTCTCCCTTTTTGTATGAAGTAGAAGGGAGAGGATTGGGGCTCAACACAAATTGAAGAACACTTTGTCTCTGAAAGAAATTAAATTATCTGATGTGAGATGAGTTTAAATTCAGAGTGCCTTCTGTCTGCCGTAGGCCTCTGATCTTTCCAATCTTTTGGATGTTGTCCAGAGAGGTCATCATCAACCATGTTGACCTGTTTGTACACAATTCAAAAGGTTTGTGTTCATCCTTGTTCACACCGCACTGTATGAACTCACAGAAGCCATTACTGGTTTATGCTTGATGCAGCCGCAAGGTCCTCGCGGCCACGTTGCGTCATTTTGGTTTCCAAGCCCATCCGCACAGCTGAAGGTTTTTGCTCTGTGCTCCTGGGAAAACATGGTGGACCAGCAAGCGCTTGTTCTGGCTGGAGGTGTGTAAATACAGACATCTTTATAATTCGGCCCAAAAAGATCACCGTGATCAACAAATTAGCAATTCCTGGACAGCAATCACTGTAACTCTCGGAAGAAGGTAAGAGGCTTAAATGTTGGAAACAACTTTGTTTTGTACTTCTACGTGTAGTGGGGTGTAGTACGCATGGTTTAGGAGCACTTTGCTGCCCTCTAGAGTCTAGGAGAAAAGTGGTACTTCAAAGGAAGAGCCATATGGAGCATAAATGTTTTAAATGTCCTTGCATCTCATTTTCGTGCATCAAGCATAAAGCATCTTTACTGAGTTTCATCAGTCAAAACAACAGAAAGCCCATCGTGTGTGTGTGCATATGTTTTCTTTTTTATCAAAATCAGTGCTACAAGATTTAATAAACCCTTGCTACAGGCGTGTTTGTGTTGTAGTGTTTAGGGTGTTTAAGTAGTAATGAAACTAGAACATTAGAGGATTCTCCACATAGTGGTAGGATAGCAGTAGCAGCGCATCGACATGATCCACTCTGTCATGACTGAACTGCGGTAAAAAACAACAAAGAGAACAGCGGCCGAAATATCAGACCGGCCCCCCTTTAATTGTCCCGGTCCTCCCAAGTTGCCACTCCAGGCGTGGTCAGCAACTTCATAAACAGTTCATTCAGAACTTTTTTTGTGATAAATCAATACAGTGTCCCTTTAATTGTAAAGTGGATGGAAAAGGGCACATGCTTTTCAAATGTTTTTTTATTGAATAGAAATCTAAAAAATGGCTACTCTGATGCCCCCAGGTTTAAGGGGCATTCATTTTGTTTGGATTCATATTTTAAATTGCAATTGTTCAGTAAAATTTATGTGAGCCCAATAATGTTTATCCTTTTAGAGGATGATATTTTTAGACTAAACACTGGCATGTAAAACAAATACAGGGATTGTGGGAAAATCTTCTGGATTTGCCTATGTCTGAAGGATTTCTGCTTTGTTGAGTAAGGATTTTAATAATTATTGATTAATGTACGAGAACTTACCTTAACATTAGCAAATAAAATTGCATAACCTTAGCATTTAGCAGCTTGACTGTTTTTCTTCTAATTTTTTTTTTATTTAAAAAGCCCTGTCATATTTAGCTTTCATGCATATGTAACCTTATACACAGTGTTTGTTAGGCCAATAAGTGAAGGAAAATTTTTACTTTAGCTACTCTGATGCGGAAACAGTTTACAGTTGCTGATTAGGCTGTGGACTGAAGAAACACATGCTGATGTGTTTGTTTTCCAGTAAAATTTAAACAGGAAATTCATACATTTAATGTCAGTTGTTTTTAAGTCGTTTAACCTCAAGTAAAATACCCCATGTTTAGTATTTAAGACAAATCAGTGATGGAAAGACATCCTAAAATATGTACATATTGCTAGTAAGTTTAGAGAATAAATTATAAACCTTTTGTTTATTAACCAATTTATTTATTTTTTGTCCTATTAATACTATGTTTTATAATGTCCTTGAAAAAACACTATATGTGCACTATTTGTTTGAGCTCACTGGGACTTCCCTAAACAGAAGATTTTAATAGCAGTTTTAATGCCATTTATGTTAACCCCCCTCTCTAAAATGATTCCTTTTTCATGTTATGACACAATGGCATCCTCTATACCCATTTCAAACTGGACTGTCTTTCCACCACCTGCAGCTGTGTTTTGCAGGCTGCATTATGATTGAAATAAGCGCAGAAGACCCCAACTCTCTGATTGGCATTTTCTCTACAGTAGGCCAGCTTCCCTGCCCTTTAGCTAAGCTTTAATAAAGTAGGCATCTGCTAATGTGTGTTCCCTGAGCTGTTGACAATGGTCAGTGAGTGCAGTTCCAATAGAACGATGCGACTGTCATTTACTCAATCAGTGGTCTGCTTATGATTTCCTGTTGGTCAAACTGCCCATTCTGTCACCTCTATTTAATCACTACGTTATATTGTAGTGCTCCCACTGTCTCTCATATGTGGACAGCTGTGGTCATTTAAACTGAGACTTTATTTTTATGCCTTGCCCAAAGGGTTAGATTTTTCTCTTGTTCTTGCAACAACTAAAATCCCCAAGTCTTAAAGGTGCAATCTTTGCAATGACTGCAGAAACGCTTACAAGTTAGCACCAGTCCAATGAATGCCGATGGCAGGAAAGAATAGGTTAAAATATTTACTTCTTATGGAACATTGAGAAGCAAATCCAGAATTTTATCCCAATCAGTTGTTTTGATGTTGCATAAGAATGTAGCCCAACTGGATAAATGCTGTGAATATAAAGTATTTTCCAAAAGTTTTAACATTAAACTTTTTTCAAATTAAAACGGAAAGCATAATTTTTTATTAGGATTTATGTGATTGACCAACACAATATTGCTTATACACGTGACATGGAAGAAGATGAATGGTTTATTTAGGTGTGTGAGAGAAAAAGGGACTTGAATAAAAATAAACTTCCCGCTTTTTGGATATTTCTTTGTGAAACATGTAAAAACAACATCATTTAAATCCCCCTTTACAAATATGCATTGCTTTGTGTTAGTCAATCACATAAAGGTTCTGATGAAAGTTAGTGGTATGAATACTTTTGCAGGGCAGTATTTCCAAGTGGAAGCCGTTATGACTACAAAAAGGTCTAAACAATAGGTTCATTGTTTCCTTTAATTCCTTTAGTGTGGACAACAGTGGACCATTATTCATGAAATCGAGAAATTCATAAAACACAGTTTTATCTTATGGGTTTTGCTTAAATAGAAAAAAAAATCCACAAAACGCAGAGAGACAACCTCAGTCTTAAGACAGCTGCTACATTCACAACAGTTTAAGACAAGTATGTCAGGAGCCAGAATAATATAGTTTTTAGTCAGCGTGAATT
Source organism: Fundulus heteroclitus (assembly GCF_011125445.2). Taxonomy (NCBI): domain Eukaryota; kingdom Metazoa; phylum Chordata; class Actinopteri; order Cyprinodontiformes; family Fundulidae; genus Fundulus; species Fundulus heteroclitus. The sequence goes on from NC_046377.1 coordinate 14,661,750, forward strand.
GCTACAAAAGGCATCAGATTCTAACTTTCCCACTGGATCTTTTTGATGCTGTGGATGAATCAGAGCATTTTGGCATCTTCTTTTGGACTTTGCATGGCAGTCGCTGCCAATACACTGTTCAGCCACCTGTACCAACTGTCTTACTTTACAATTCTTGGGTGTTATTCTTATTAAAATAATCTTGTATTTCCTGTCACGTTTCTTATTTATCTTCTGCTCCATGTCTTTACCTTTCGAATTTACCTCCATTCATGTGCTTTTCGCCTGTGACTTTAACTTCTCCCGTAACTTCAGCCCAGGTCTCTTGTCACACTTCATTCCAGTTGTCCTATGTTTGATTTTGCCTTCATTCATTTCTGTGCTCTATTTCTTCTGTGTGATATGTGCATGTCAGTGGCGTCTGTCTTCTTTTGGCATTTCAAGCAGCTTCTCGTTACATTTGAAGTACTTTTGAGGTAGTGGATTTATTCGTTGTATCTAGGAAATAAACATTCTACTTTGAAGTTGCCAATTCCTCTAAAGCTTTTTATATTGTAACACTCACAATAGACTAATTCCTGATTAGTTAGGCTATATATGTAAATCCTATATCACAATATGTGAATTTGCCACTCCACCAAGCTCATCATTCAGTCTCATTTATTTAAAATCAGTGCCTTAACCCCTACACAAATATGTATAAGATTAACATGGCATCAATAATATATTTAAATATGCACAGGCATACAATTATCTGCAGCAAGGAATGGTATTAATTGTAATTTTTTAACTGGAATGCTATAAGCTCCTACGGCAACACCACTGGATGGAAACGGCTTCATAACCACATGTGCTCCGGAGTTTGTGAAAGTATTCACCCATTTTTAGATTTGTTTTTTTTGTCCATTGTTGCCTCAAAACCGGGGATTAAAATGATTTCAGAGTTTACAGCATTTAATTTACAGAACATGCCTACAATTTTGAAAATGTATAACTTTTTTTATTGTGACGCAAAAAACACAACAATGGATAGCTAAGGGCGTGAGCACATATGCACGTGCCAATTTCAGTTGTTTTTTTTTTTTGTTTTTTGTATACATCTTTTCTCATTTCACTTTACCAACTTAGACTATTTTGTGCCGATCCATCACATAAAATAAGATGGGAATGTAACAAAGTAGGTAAAAAGCTTAGAGGGGTGAACACTTTTGCAACGCACTGTAACATTGACTGGATTTTTGTCTGACAGTTGAAACAGCAGCGATGAGATAATCTAAAATGGAAAGCACCATTACCTCATTGTAAGAAGTGTAGAGTGTGCAGTTTTCACATTAAGGTGCTGGGTAGGGCTCTGCTAGCCGCCTAGTACAAGACCAGAAATGCAACACTAATGGTTCGATGATTAGAATCTTTAAGATATAAAACGGCATTTACTAAAATACGGGGTGGAACTTGTTTGCTGATAAATAAGGTTTTAATGGGCAGAAACTTATTTTATCTTCTTTTGGCCTTTCACTTGGTGTAGAATAAAGCCTCTTATTTTCACATTTTTCCATCTGAGTTTCACGTGGCTTTACTGTTTGAGTTTGATTTTCTTTGAACTTTTTATTGCTTCTTCAGTCTTGAATTAACTGTCTGCTCCCTGCTGATGATGTTTTCATGCAAATCAGTCTGGTGAAGTGTTGCGGTAGGAAACTCTGTATATAATAATAACATATCAAGCTATTTCTGTGTGGTTCCAGTTAATTGTGAGCAAACAAAACTTGAAAAAATTATATTTTCCCCTGGATGCAAAACTTGATGTATTGCTTTGGCATTATTTATGTCTTCTGCCCTGTACTAAGGATATCTGTGTACAGTGCAGAGCCAGGTCACATGATACTGGCAGGAAGCTGCAGCTACCAATACATTATCCCTGATAACATCAATGTAAGTGACAGAAATCGAATTGTCTGCAATTAAAATATTTTTAAAAATTCACTATTCGTTTGCATAATTGTGCGAGCGACAGCCCTAAGCTTACTGAGTAAAATAACAGAAGGTATAAAGATTTGAAAAAATTTAAAACATGCTTTGATCAGTGATGCTCTGATCCCTAGCATATATTTCTAATATAAACAGGACATTTTATTTGTAGATCTCCTGATTATAAGCATTGAATCCTTAACTGCTTAAAACATTTTATTTGTATAAAGTTCAAAATTAATAATACCCCTGGCCGATTAAAATCAGTATTTAATTATACTAGCACGTTCCTTCTAACAGGAGGTAATAATGAAGTAATAAGAATTTGTGGAGGAAGCAAGAGATTAGGGGGATGCTAATGAAGCCTTCCAATGTCAAAGACATGGCGCTCATCACCAAAGATACATTTTTAAAGCAGTGAAGACATGCAGAAAGTTGGTAATCTACAATACTATGGGTGCTGTAATCACAAAAAAGTTGTTTTTTCCCCATTGATATGCTGTAACAAATTTTGGGGATGCTATTTTTTTTCTTAAAATATAAATTGTTTTTCCTCCAAATTTGATTCTCATTTAAATGTTTTTATTGATTGAGAGAGATCCTATCAGAAGCAAACTTTCTGATGAAAAATACTTTTGAATCTAAATTTACTGGGTAGGTGTCTTTTTCCACATTGTATTGGTGAATTTTATAAATGAATGCTTAAAACAGTAAAGTCATTTCAGGTTTGTAACTTTAAATTACAAGGTTATACATAAGGGAAATGTGGCTTCATTGTGCTTCTGTCAAAAAGAAATATTAATAACATTCTCTTGCTTCATCACATTCTTAGTTTCCGATTTGTCTCAGTGTCTATGACCCAGACCATATTCCTTTTTTCACTGGTCTTAGTCATTACATGAATCTCCCACAGCTCAGTGTAGGTGTGATTAATAGTGAATGAACTCACATCACACAGACTCGACAAACACAGACACCCTTTTTATTACAATTACTCAGCCTTCTTTTTTTAACCTGGCTCATCAGAAAATAGCCTCCTTCTGATATTCAGTTCACCTCTAGCTCCTCTGGCTCTGTTCCCATCAATTATTGAATGGGTCTTCTTAACCAGCGGCCTTTGATGGAGGCCGTGGTAATGTCTTTCTGTGGAATAGGTCATTCTTCCTTCGACAGTGACTCAGGTAAAGATCTCAAAATATGGTTGTATGTTATGACAGAGTTGTTTTTATTTTACTTAATTTTATACCTGCTACCTCTAATTTAATATTAAGTGGTAGAAAGCACAGCACATTTTTCAGTAATTTTTTTGTAAACAAAAAAACAAAACTAAGTACACCCTTTTAGCTCAAAATTGGGGGGGGGGGGGGGGTAGCACCTGCTGCTGATTAAATGCATTTATTGAGTAATCAGAAGTAACTCTAACCACCTCCATTAAGAGGACTTTTAGCAGTTTTCTTATGCTGATGCTGACTATTTAAAGCAACATGTTTCAGTAGCTCAGGCAAAATTCAGACTTCAGTCTGATGAATGCTGTGACAGGACTTCAGGAGAGCTGAACAGAAACAAACGTCCGCAAACCTCAATAAACTGAAATAGCAGTGGGGACACGAGTGGGCCACAAATCCTTTACAACAATGAGACAAATACAACCAAGCAGAAACCCGTTCTGTTACTCCTGCTAATGAGGATTCTTCATGCTGACGTCTTAAGGAGCGTACATAGTTTGAATGGACTTTTGATTTTGAGTTCATGTTTGTGTTAAGTCAATGTTTTTTTTTTTTTTTTTCACCTTTAAGGATAGACTTGAATGCATTTTGGACCTGGCAAAGACCAGATATTTTTTAGGATCCAATTGACCTACGTTCCGGTTACATAGATGTACAGTATTATATATATTTAGGTGTTATTGTCATAGCCAGTTGATGTAAAAAGCAGATGCCGAGAAAAAATATAGTTTTTGATGCCTAAAGTCAACAGCAACATTGCTTTTAAAAACCTTTCCAACTGTGGAACTCTTCTCAACTAAACGTGATCAGGCAGTCTCCGACTAGCTGCCCAAAATATTACGTTCTATTGTCATTAGGAACATTTTGAGGGGACTTCAGCCACCATGCATCTATTTATGCATCCGGTTATCCATTTGTATCCATTTGAGTGATTTGTGCGTCCAATTTCATCTACTCCTCTGTTTTCCTATCCATCCATCATCTATCTCCTTGCACTCTGTGATTTTTGCCATTACTATATTTGAAGCCTGACTTTGTATGAAGACACATGGTACATTAAAAGTGAGAACTTGTATTTTTACTTTCATTATTGGCCAAAAAGGGCTAAGAACTGGAAAGTTGAGTCTGGCAAAGTAGGGAATTTGACATGAAAATGTGTGGTGAAATGACAACAGGACATTGTTGTTGTTGTTGTTATTTTGGGTTGTAAAAGCAAGAGACAATTTCTTGTCAACCATGCAAAGGAAAAGGGAACAAAGTTAAAAGATGCCGTAGGACCACAAGGCAGACTGTGAAATTTGAGGCTTGATTGGCGAGTTATTTCAGTCCTGGGATTGCATTAGCAGTTTGGCAGCAGATTCCAAATACGTTGGCTGCCTACCAGAGACTGGACCAAAATTGGTATCCCTTAATAGAAACAGAAAAACAACAGTTGTTTTCCGGCCTTGACTTGCATTGGTTTAAGTCCCCCACACAGTGATTCTCCATCAAGGGAAACCAAATTTGCTTAATTGAGAGTGGACTGCTGCCACCAAGACTGAGAGGCGGTTTTAGTTTGAGTCATAGCTGCCAAGAAGAAAGATGGCCTGCGTTACGCTGGGACAGTTAATGAATAAAATGTATCTGGTCCCGGGAGCTTTTGGTCTGCAGTGTGCATGGACCATGCATACAATAGGTAACCATGACACCAGGGTTGCTTGGTTACAAAGGGGATCATAAACAGATGTCCCTCTCCCAATGTGAATAATTTTGCTTAGCTACTTTCCTGTTACCAAATTTTGGTTCAACGATGGGCAAACTAAATGAGAAAACTCTCTTTCAAGCACCCTCCTCACTCTTTGCATGTATTAAACTCTAAATTGCCTGTTTGGGAGCTTTTGTGCTCATTAACTTGTCTGAAGAGGATGGAACCAGCAGCGTAAGTAAGGAATAGGCTTTTCGAATGTTGTGTAGTGTAGTGCTGCGTAATTATGGTGGAGACACTGATCTCTAGTGTCTGGCAAGTGCATTATTAGGCTGCCACTGGATGACAAGAGGTCATTAGTCTCTGCTGTTAGTCTCAA